>NC_142698.1:2526579-3726579 GCF_029339155.1 Prunus mume | reverse complement strand
TCAACATATGTTAACAACCCATAACATTGAATTTTTATGAAAAGCATGCAAATATTAAAGCCATTCCCTATTCGTAACAACAGAGATTGATGAAGAACATACCTACAAAAACATTAAAAGATCGCAAAACATATATCTAAAACCCAACAATGCAGTCTATGATTGTACTTCAAAACCCAGAACTGAATATATCTAAACCCTAAACATATATCTAAATCCATTCCCTAAACCCTGTATGTTTGTACTTCAGAACCCAGAACTGAATATCAACCAATGAATTAAGAAGCAGGATAATAGGGTTTGTACTTACAAGCAGACAGAGCTCACAGATTATGGCCTCCTTGGATTCGACAGATTATGGCCTCCTTGGAATAGAGTTGAAGTGAGAGAACAAAATGTTAGAGTTGAAGTGAGAGAACGAAATGTAGACTTAGAGCGAAATCTGAAAATTTTAGGTCGCGGTGAAATTTTTAGAAAGCGCGCTAAACATCGACGTCGTAAAGCAGTAAGACGTCGGTAAAACATAAAACCGACATCGAATCCACTAAATAATATTCCTGGGATTTGGATTCGATGGGATTCGAACGCGTGTGAGCAAGGGATAGAAAAAAAAAATACAACCCTGGCATCATACTAAACCCTAAACCCTAAACATTAAATTATAAATTTGTAAAACAAAATTTTAAAAAATGTTTAGGGTTTAGGGTGGTCATATACGAAACCATGAACCCTAAACCCTAACCCTAATTCCTAAACCCTAAATAATAATTTTTTTTAATTGTAAAAAAATACAAATGTTTGAGAAAAATAAACCGAAAATTGCTACGGACTCCTTACAACAATGTTGTCTAAATTAGATTGCTAAAACCAGTATTTATAAAAAAATATATATATATGTATATATCCCCACCAATGAATGACACAAGCCATATGATTGTTTGAAGAAACTATAAGGGATGTTGTGATTTATTTGTTTATGTGGACATTTTCATTTTTATAACTCAAATTACATTTTTAAAAGCTTTAGGACAAAGAAAATATCTTAATGACTGCATAGGAGTTGTGGTGTATTTTTTTTGGAAATTTTACAAATTTATTACGAATATAATTAATTAAGGTCAATAAAAAATTGTTATAAACGCAACAAACCACGTCGGTTTTAAATCCATATACCGACGTTGTCTGCATGTTAAATTTCGGTATTTATACAGATACCGACGTTGTAAATAATGTATGACGTCACAAGATTAGGACGTTGTTTTGATTATCGTATGTCGCCTATGGTATTAACCGACGGGGTAAAGAGCATAGATGTCACACAACTTATAAATAAACGGACATTGTAGCGAAGTTCAAACATCAGAAAATAAGTCAAAATTGCCACTAAATAAAATATAAGACGTCAGGCCTATATACGTCATGTAAATAAAACAACGTCGTTGTAAGTATTTGACCAGACGACGGTTATTAAAAGGGATGTCGTTGAAATTGCATAAGACATCGTTTGTTATCAAGTTATCGATGTGGTATTTGCTTCATGGCTCTTTTTGTGTTAGCAACGTCGTTTATTGTCTTTATTGAATTTACCGTCGTGTTATAGGAGTTTACATGTCATTTATTGAATTTACCATCATTTGTTTATTTTCAAGTTTCGTAAGACGTCTGTTGTTGAAACTATTATGTCATTGGAAGGGTCTTCAGACGATGGTTTACGGAGTTACTTTAGTTTTTAAAACTGAAAACCAATTTTTATTGACAGCCAAAAAAAACATATACATTATACTTTAAACCCTGTACAAAAAATTGTCTATTCTAAACAAACAAAATGTACATTTTTCATAATTGTTTGTAAAAGTCCTCTACTCCATATGAAGGCAAACAAAATCTACCCATTCTTTCCTCACTTCTTCAATGGCTTCTTGGGGGTATAGTGCCTAATCTTTGCCCTTTTCAAACTGCAATCAATAAAACATCATTATTTAGCATTCATGACTGGTTTTGAAGGATCTGTGTCAGAGTAAATAGAATTACCGTCGTGGTATATCGATTCAAACGACGATAATTCTATTTTCCGTCGTCCACATAAATTAAAATCCTAAAGTTTTCCATTTACCTTCTTCTCAAACTCCAAAGAAGGATCTGTGATGATGTCTCTCATAAAGCGCATGACATAATAGCCACACTCTACACTGTTGAGTTGCTTTGGTGTGCCTTGTAGAGTTTTCTAAATAGGTGCTTTACGGCCTTGTCTGCCTATGTGTGAATTATACATCTTGATAGCACTGTTTCATGACAACAAAGTGTTATTTCAAAAAAAAAAAAAAAAAAAAAAAAGGCTACAAACACACATTGCACTTGAGTAGATCAACTTACGTGTTCACTATGTTTTTGCACTCGTCATCAACCACTCGATTTCCGGGCAGTGGATCTAGAAAATACACAGTCTCCCTCTTTGGTCTCACAATAAGCAAAACCCAATGACGGCTACACAAAATAAATATAGAGTTTAAACAATTTTATATACACTACATCATACAAAGAAAATCATGTTGACTAACGTACCCTGGATTGTAAGGCATAAAGAAAATATGTTCCCCATCTGTCTTTTAAAGTCGATTGGCTAACAAAAGTGATCTTTGAGTTAATGAAACAGAGTTAGCACTAACTTGAGCGGGGTCAACAAAGCCAACCATGTTCACCATATTTGCTATTTTCAATACATCAAATAGGCACCTACATATATAAAATGATGTCATGAGTTTTCTAATTTTTTTAAAGAAAGGAGAGTGTGAAATGACAATGAGTTGATAAGGACAAACCTCATGTATACAGCAACCACAGTAGCCCCAATTTCATCCATGGCTACAAACTGTGTAATATCTTCAATCAAGATGAAGGTTTGACGCTCAAAACCAAACACCTCCTTCTCAATTGTAAATATCATAGCTTTCTCATGAACCTTTAATGTCGTCTCCATATAACCTTGTAAAGAAGATGGCAAGACTAGGTTTGAGTAATCTGGTGCTTGTTGTTCCTTCTCAGAAACGTCCAAGCACTTGTCTTTCTGCTTGAAGAAATAAGGAAAGATATATAATAGAGAAGTGAAAAAACAAGAGTAAACTACACAAACTTAAACGACATGGTAATCGAGATAAAACGACGGGGAAGATAAAAAAATGATGTGAAAATTAAATAACCATGACGACAAGTGAAAATCGTCGTCGTATGTATCAATTACGTTGGTAAAAAACAGAGCCCTAGAAAATTAACAATTGCCAATATCAATTTAAAAGCATGCTTTAGCAGAAGTACAAATAACATGAAATGTAGATAGAGAGAGAGAAAGAGAGAGAAAGAGAGAGAGAGTGGAACAGAGTGAGTGAAGAAAGATTGAAAAAAAAAATGACACTATTTGAATCCACAATACCATCGTGGTACTAGAATGCCAATAATGGTTTATTTAAAAAACAGACATAATATGAAGTTAAAACGACGGTTATGAAAAACTGTCGTCTTATGACTTTATTACGTCGGTATAAAACAGAGCCCTCCAAAATTAACAAATGCATTTACAAACTTAAAAGCATGTGTTAGCAGAAATGCATATAACATCAATTGCAGATAGAGAGAGAGAGAGAGAGAGAGAGAGAGTATTTCAAATTTCAGAGAATTTACCATGTCAGCTTGCTGTTTTGCATCCTTGGATTTCTGTTTTAAGAAATAAAGAAATATAGATAAGACAGCTTGTACAAAATGAAATATTGCACAAACGTACCGTCGTGGTAAGGAATACACACGACGGTTAATACAAGAAAATGCCGTCTAATTTAAATTGAGATGATGGTAAATAAAAGACGTCATTGTGGGTTGTTTCTATCGTCTGTAATTAAGATAATGACGTCTAATTGATTGTATGCAGAGTTCATAGAAGTTACCATTTCTTCTTGCTTTTCTCCATCTTTGACATTATCATCCTCAAAATTGAGGGCTCTGACATCCAGCGCCCCAAAGCAGCTTGCTTTATCTGCTCAGGACCTTGGAAAGTTGTCAGTTTCAGCACATTTGGATCAAATTTTGGAATTAGTTGGTGCAGCTGATTCAGCAAATTCGCCCTCTCAGCTTCTACCAATTGCTTGGTTCTAGCCTCCATCTTCAAGGTCTCTTCTTTAAGGACATCTCTTACACTTTCCTTTAATTGATCGGCAAACTTTACCCTCTGTTATCTAGGTAAATTGAAGTATTGCCTAGTGGAAATCCCAGCCCCAACACCTCTAACTCTCCCAGGATGCTCGGGACCCAAAGCCATAGTCAACACATCATTACTTCCAGAGACAGTAAAAGTGCCTTCACTGACTTATTTTTGCAATTCATCCTAATTAACACAAAGACACATTAAGCCAATTAAAACAGAAAGTTAGTTCCATATGCAAGTCTAATTAAAATTCCAATGTAGTTTAATACAAATTTAAAACAAAGTGAAGTGAATTTAGGCTTACAATTAATTTTGTTTTCTCCACAACCTTTGGATCGGGGATGTTACCGTGTTTGTCTTCTCTAGCTTTCTTCCACAAGGTAGATCGATCAATTTCTACCCCTGGCATGCTTTCTTCCAAATCATCCTCCAAACCAACATATCCTTTTCGAGACAATCGATGATTGTACTCGCATTTCTTCTCCTCTGTGCTTGTTCAGCATGGACATACTCAAATTATTCGGATAACCTTGAAGCTATAAAGGCATCCCAGTCTGCTTTCTCTATGAATTTATATAATTTAGGGGGTTGTCTTAACTTATCCTTCTCATTGATGAATGGAAGGATATGATGCCTCGTTAATGTAGACTTGAAATCCTTCCATTTCTTGCCAGCATATGATAACACCATTTTTTTAACCCCCATGCCCTACCACATAAGCCATGTCAACGGCTTCCCAAATCTGTTCTTTTATATCATTGGGGATTTGAGTCCATTTCTTGTCCACAATTGGGACTCTGGACGATGCCAGCACACCAACGTAGGACTGCATCTCAGTATGTGCAGGGCCATATGGTTGCCCCCTTTTGTTGTACTCAATAACTGGCTTGATTTTCTGCAATTTTCTCTTCACAACACAAGGCACTGTGTTTATACCACGACTAGACTTGGGCTCCTCAGAAAATGTTGTCGTGCTGCCTGGTTCAATCTCAGCAGATGAAACAAATTTCATCTTCTTCGAGGGCTTGGTTTGAGGTTTTGAAACTTTAAGCGCCTTACAATCATTTTTCTTCAAGCTAGAATCCTTACTTGGCGCTTGAGAAACCATGGTTACAGAGAAATCGGACCATGCAAGCAGAGAAAAAAATAAAATAAAAGTCACCAAAAAAACGACGCTTATTTAAAAAAATGACGTAGTATAAAATTTCATACGACGGAATATAAAAACAACCGACGCAATAATAGTGGTTTGAAAGTAAACGATGTAAATTTGTAATATTCACGACGGGGCAAGAAAACGTCGTGGTTTTAAATTACAAACGACGTAAAATATAAAATATCGTCGTCTATAGCAGTGTTTCCAAACCTTTTGCTTCTTGTCTTTATATTTGGAAAAACTTAAAAACTTAAATTCATTTTCAAGAGCGAAAAAAGTAAATATATTTTTCAACAAACGTCATGGTTTTCAATTGTAGGGGCTTTTTCTTCCGGCAATTGCAAATGGGTTGGGCTGCCATAGAAGGGAAATTGCTAAAATTGCCCCGTATCGAGTTCCAAAATCAAGCCCCAAAAGCACTTCCAAAGGGTAGTAGAGCCTTAGGAAGTGTTCTGGTTACCTTCACCAACGAAAATAAAGACTGCTTACAGATGATTTCTTGATGCTTACAAATAAACTTTTAAGCTTGGCATGAGAGGCATGTGGCATAGGAGCAAAATTAGCATGAGTTGAGCACCCAAAAGGAAATATGGCTTCCTAGGGAGAAAGAGGAGTGTTTAAGATGAGGAAGAAGAGGTTTGCAAGCATATGTGGCTGAGAAGAGGAAAAGAAAGAACTATGTTCTTCCGGCAGCTTGCCAGGAGAAGAAAATGGGGAAGGAGGGTGAATAGTGCACGAGGTTGCTAGGCTTTTGCAGGTAAGAGAGGAAGCTTGCTCTCCAGGTGTGGGTTGATTTCGTTGGGTATAAGAGGCCTCATGTTATAGGCGCTGGAAACCATCACTTCCCAAGAAACCCTAATGGCTTCTATCCATTTTGGCCATCCCTTCCTTTCTCATCTCCTTCCTTGACTTTCCTTATCTTGGTAACATTTCCTCTGCCTATTTGCACAAAATCAGAGATATTTTAGAGCTCAAGGCCCCTTTCCCGAGGCTGTTTCAGTGGGAGATTTCCATTCTCAGCCATCTTCTTCCTTTCCCGCGGCTATTTTAGAGCTCAAGATCTCTCAATTTCTTTCCAATTTTTCTGTTATATTTGGGTTTTCAGCCACTCTAAGCAGATTGCAAAACCCACAAATCAACATCAACGAGAGCACAACCCCTCTGACTTTTGTTCCCTCGACCAAACACCAACTTCAACTCGACCACTCAGACCCCGATAAACACCAATATCCATAACCATTTCACAACCATCTGCAAAATCACAAAAAAGACCCGAGACCCACTTCAATTGGAGACCTTAGCTTCACGAGCGGCAGTGGAACCCATGAAATATGGTGTGGGTGATCGATCTGACTGCAGACAAAGGAGATGAGATGAAGGATATGGTGTTGGAGAATCTTTCTTGCTCTGGTTCAGCGGCATCACCGGAATCGAGTTTTTCCTATGTAAGCCACAAACAGAGGTGTGTTTCTTCATCACTTTCTAGAATTTGAGGTCGTTTTCTTTGAAATCTGGACTATTAATACACCAGAATGGGTTCGATCTCTTTTATGCATTTGGGTTCATTTCATTTAAAAGTTCAAGTCTAAAAACATGAATTTGATACAGATTTAATTTGTTTTATATATTTGGATCGTTTTCCTAATTGACTATTTGGATTCTAGTATGGGTTTTACGGTTCTCATTATTTTTTATCATTTCTTTCTCTCTCCTAGCCCCGAATACTAGTAAAAATTATTCCTTAGTGCTGCAATTTTCTATGAATTGCTTGATTTTCATTTCTAGGTATTTTAAGGAGTCAATTTCTTGTTTTGTCTTCAATTCCCTGTCTTATGGGTTTTTATCATTTTCGTATTTATTTTTGATTGGGTGAGAAGTTTGGTTCTAGCCTTGGCTTTCGGCTAGTTCTTGTGTCTTGATGTTCACCCAATTCTCGTGTCTTGTTGTTTGAGCTTCTGTTTGGAGAATGCATAAATTGGCATACTTGATTTACAGAGTAGGAAAGATCAGGCCGAGTAATCGTTAAATACTGCAAAGCACCAACAACTTGCCTATACTCAGTAGGATCACAAAGAGGTTCACTGGAATACATACTCAACTTTTGACCTGAAGCACATGGAGTGGACAAAGGCATACAATCTGTAAATCCAATGCGTACCAATAGATCAGTTGCATACTTAGCTTGTGTCAGGTGAACACAATCACCCTTATAAGTGACTTCAATCCCCAAAAAGTAATTGAGGGGCCCAAGGTCCTTCATGGAGAATAGCTTACCCAAAGTGTGCATTAAGTTCATAATCTGAGGTAAACTATTTCCAGTTAACAAAATATCATCAACGTAGATTAGCATAACCAAATAAACACCATCATGATTATATATGAATAGAGAATAATCACATTTAGACTCTTGAAAGCCAAGAACAAGCAAGTAGTCACTAAACCTCTGAAACCAAGCTCTTGGAGCTTGTTTAAGTCCGTACAGAGACCTCTGCAATCTGCAAACATGATTCGAATATTGAGGATCAACAAATCCCTGCGGCATGAAAACATCTTCATTTAAAAAACCATGAAGAAAAGCATTTTGTACATCTAATTGTCGTACCGACCACTTATCAAAATTGTCAAACTCAGAACCATCTGAATAGTTGTATGCTTTACCACAGGACTGAAGGTCTCTGTATAATCGAGACCCTCTGGCTGATGGAACCCATTAGTGACCAAACGAGCTTTAAACCTCTCAATCGAACCATCATATTTCCTCTTTATCTTGTACACCCATTTATTAGGTAAGATATTCATGTGAGAAGCAGCTAGAACCAATACCCAAGTTCCGCAACACTAGAGGGCACTAAATTCTATAGCCATGGCATGACGTCATGCTTGTTGTTTCACTGCTTTGCTAAAACATATGGGTTCAACCTCTGAGACATCAACCATTGAATTAAACGCATATTTGGGATTCGATTTTAGATGGCCAGTCTGTGAGCGAGTAACCATGTGCACTGGTAGAGCTTCTTCGGAATTGCCTGCATCAATAGAACTTGGAACTACTGAAGGAGAAACTGAGACCGGGTGTGGTTCAATGATGGGAGCAAGGGATTGCACAATAGTGTTTGGAGTAGAGGTATTTGAGACGGTGACAGCTTCTGGTGTAGGAGGCGTGTTTGATAAGGATAGAGGACGTATTGCTAAGTTGTGAAGCTGAGAAGTGGGCTGCAAATTGGAAGTTATGGCTGTTAACGGAATAAGCGCACTATTTGGGCTTATATGAGGCTGCAAAGTAGGATTTGGTCCTGGACCTTTGGGATTAGATAAAACAGAAAATTCAAAACTGAGATATGGAGAAGAGTCACATGGGTCTGAAGGACTGCTCTGCTGAGTAGATGTGAGAATTTTGATGGAAAAGTCTCTTCATCAAACAACACATGTCTTGAGATGTAAGTGCGTCCTGTACTGAGGTCCAAACATTGATAACCAAGATGATTTAATGAATATCCCATGAACACACAAGACTTAGAGCGAGGTTCAAGTTTGTTTTTGTTATATTGACGCATAAGAGGAAAACAAGTACACCCAAAAACTCGAATGAAATCATAATTCGGAGAGGTGTAAAATAACTTCTCATAAGGAGATTTTTGTTCTAAGACTCATGTTGGCAAATGATTGATGAGATAAACAGAAGTTTTAAAAGCCTCTACCCAATATTTTAAAGGAATATGTGAGTGAGTTAAAAGAATTAACCCATAATCAACTAGATGACGGTGTTTTCACTCTGCTAACCCATTCTGTTCCGGATGCTTAGGACATGAGAAGCGTTGATGAATGCCATGAAAAGCTAAGAACTGTTTTAAAGCTGTTTTAGTGTATTCCCCTCCTTCATCACACTGCAAAGACTTGATTTTGCAAGAAAGCAAATTTTCAGCATACGTTTTAAACTGAACAAAAATACCATGAACCTCAGATTTATTTTTCATACGATAAAGCCATGTGTATCGTGAAAAATCATCAACAAACAGAAGATAATATTGAAATCCATTGATTGAACTAATGGGAGAACTCCATACATCAGAGTGTACAAGTTGCAAAGGAAATTGAGACTGAGACGATGAAGCATGAAATGTTAATTTAGAACTTTTTGCTAACGGATAGGAATGACAAAAAGCAAACCGAGAAGACCCACAAGAAGGTACTTTTTTATTTGAAATTAAAAACTTGATTATTGGTACTGCAGGATGCCCCAAGCATGAATACCAAGTTTGAGCAGAAACACGGGTGCCAATGGAGGCCGCCAAAGCTTGAAATGATAAAGGTGGACTAGAGCGTAGCGGATAGAGCCCATTCTCACATCTCTCTCGGAAAAGCGTCCTCTGGGTTTTGAGGTCCTTTATCAGAAAGAAATCAGGATAAATGAGAAAGTAGCAATTGTTATCTAAAGTAAATTGATGAACAGAAAGTAAACTAGAAGAAGCTGTAGGACATCGCAAAACATTATTTAATTGAAAATGGGAGAAGGGTGTATGAAAATCAACAGTCCCAGTATGAGTAATAGTAAGTCTAGAATCACTACCTATGCCTCCCACTTGATCATTACCATTGTACTCTCGAGGGTTGTTCAAGGTGCCAAGATCAGGAATAATATGAGAGTTTGCACCTGTGTCAATCAACCAAGTGTTGGCATTTGGGCGAGGATTGGTGTTGGACTGAGATGCCATAGCAGAGAGACGACGAGTAGGAACCCTACCCTCATAGGCCATGTTCATGCGGTTAAAACAATCAAGGGCCTGATGCCCAATATTTCCACAAATCTGATAACGACTCTATGAAACAGTAGAAGAGGAAGCATTACTTGAAGCACCATTACGCTGAAAATTGGAGTTTGGTTGGAACTGACCTCGACCACCAGAATTGGGACTGCTATTGCGGTTTGGGGTAAAACCTCTCCCAAACGATCTTCCTCGACCTCCACGACCACGAGCAGCAGCAAATGCAGAAACTCCTATGGTCGGATCAACTTGTGGTTGCGCCTATTCACCATAACGGCATGTGGAGGCTGATGAGGTTAGTTGTTGATAGTGGACGGAGGATTTTGGTCATTGATGTTGGTGGAATTGGGAGGAAGGACAGAGCTATCAGAGTTGGCCATGGGAAACGTGGGGAAAAAAAATCGTTAGATAATAAGAGCTCTTGATACCATGAAAGACTTAGAAAATGGGAGAAAAGGCCACACCAGTAACTCTGGTGCAAGCACATATTTATATTACTGTATTGATAACTTACAATTCAAAATACAAGAGCTGTTCCAATAAACAAGGGATCAGCTCAACTACAAAATAGCATTATCAGCATATCAACTATTCAAATTCAAATCCACAATTGACTTATCAATAACAATCTGCTCGTGACTTGGACTTGGTCTAACACACTAAATGTGTCATCCCTTCATTCAAAAAGATAGAAAGTTTCTTGAAATAGTGGAATATTGGGATATCGGACAAGAGGCAACTATTTCTGACCATCCCAAATGTTTTAAAAGAACACAAAAGATATGTTATGCTATGTGGAAATTGTGAACTATAATATTTTTTTTGTATGTGTACACCCTGTTCAATTGGTTTAGGAATAATTGATTAATTTTATCAAACTCATCTACCACATCCAAGTAAATGCTAAGCTCGTCTCAAATGTTACCTCTACAATACATGTGACTGTGCAACACACAACTCCTTGCCACAAACTTCCTATCCAGTAGGTAGATCCTTCAAGTATCTAGACAATGCACCAACATCGTAAACTGCGTCTCTTCTAGCCCATAATTCAAATCCCAATTCTGCTCCATATTTAAATGGCCTCTATCAGCATACCCCCCATGCACCAGAGAAGCATCAATGAAAATTTCTGAGGGGTCCATGGCAAACACATCCACGAATACCTCAATCACCTCCACCATCGGTTGCACAATCACATCCTCTCCCAAAAGATCCTCTGGCGGGATAACCCTTAGTGAATTCAATAAAACCATTGGACTCACCTGGAGACTGTTGCCCTCTTTAGCACCTCCATTTCTCTTTGCAACCATTGCATTCAAGTTCTGCCTTCTCGGACAATCTTTCACCCGGTGAGGTCCTTGGCAAAAAAAACAACCATAGAATGTCTTTTTGTCCTTGTGTTCTTTACCTTTGTAGCCATCTTGAACAACCTTGGTCTCCTTCCCTTTGTCAACCAGCTTGTTGTCCAAATGTCTCTTACCACCTTCTTCTTTCTACCCACTGGAAGTGACAGCTGCTCTGTAGTCCATTTGTCTATCTGTTGCAGCAATGGCGGAGTTGAGGCTCTTGACATCCTGTCTCCTCAATTCCAACTGTGCCTAGGGCTACAAATTTGTGAGGAAGTTGAACAACTTGTCCTCCTCAGACCTATTAAACACATTGAGCATCAAAGGGCAAAAAGCCTTCACGTAGTCCTTCACTGAACCTAATTGCTTCAAGTTCTTCAAGGCTTCCCTTGCAAGCCATGCAGCAATGCATAGAAGGAACTGGGCTCTCAATTCCTTCTTCAGCATAACCCACTCCTTAATAGCAAGTCTACTCCCACTTAACACTTATTGTGCACGAGTCCTCCATCATAACTTAGCATCACCCCCCCAAGTATATGCTTATGATAGACACCCTCTCAACATTCGGAATCTTAGCAGCTTGGAAATACTGCTCCATATCCCACAAGAAATTCTCTAACTCTTTGGAGCTTTCTTAGCCAACATAAGCCTTTGCTCAGGCACCTTTATCTTGGTTGTCATTGAACTCTCATGAGTCAAAGTCCTACCACTCATAGCAAGCTTCATCATGCTCAATTCTGTCTCCACCTCCTTGAGCTTTCCACCAATGGCCTCTACTAAGTCATCCATATCACCTAAAACATTGGTGATCTTCTTCTCCATCGAAACTTTCAACTCTTCGAATACATTTTCGATCTCTGCCGTCTTGGCTCTAAGATCTTCCATCTGGGTGACCACATTCTCGGTCTCATCCTCATTCATGGTACCAAGGAAATTCTCTATCCTTGTTACTCTCTCCTTCAAGGAATCACTACCTCCAGCCATTCCTTCCTCGTTTTGCAACTCCAAGACTGTTCCTTGCTTGAAAGTTGCCACACTACGGATCCCAGAGGACAATCCGCAATTCGAACTCTACTCGAATACAGTAAAAACGTGACTAAAGCACGCTCGATACCAAGTAATGAGGGTGAAAACGCTTTAATTTTTTGACTTGTGTCCGGCACTTAGACTAAGTCAGCATTCTTGCACCTCCAACTTGTGAGGTTTCAGAATTCATGCAGTGGAACAAGTGACACCAACACTCACACAAGCAAGACTTGCCTCACACAGAAAACTCTCTCACACACATATATGAGAAAGTTCCAACCTTCTATTCTCAAATAGCAAATGATTACAAGCTCTTAATTTTTGTTGGATTACCACATCACTTTGGTATCTCAACTCTACCTTCACAAGGTATTTATAGGCATAAACTATGTAGATGACACCCCCATCTACTTAAGAAATGTTGGCAACCATTAGATTTCCCACCTGGACATTTTTCTCTATTCAAAAACCTGTCTCGCCCACTCAAGCCGCCACCATGCAGCCCATTTTTATCATGGGATCTATTTTTCCTCCCTAAAAATCTCCCCCACTCCTTGGAACATGCAGCCAATCTCAAGTAACCTTTCACTCTTGCTCCAACTATTAGCCACAACCCTAGATTCTATCATACAGCACTTCCAGCCACGTCCAACCACCTTCGGACTACTTAAAAACCCTTTTTCCTCGTCAAAAGCCATTCCAGCATGTTTTCACCAACGCCATGTCTAGCTCACGCCATGTCGACGTGCGTTGTGCATGCTACGTGCACGCTGCTACCTCGCCACGCGCAGCCCCGCATTGAACGTAATCGCTTTGCGCGTTGCAGCCTTGCACCTAACTCGTTGACATCATTGCGCATCTCCGCCAAGATCTCTTGGCATCGGTCTACACGCATGGCTACATCCGCTGCACACCTTGTGCACATGTTGCGAGCATCTCCTGCCGAATCTCTTGGCATCGCCGACGGCGTCATGGCATTTGTCGACATCGCGTCAACAGCTCTCGGCATCTGTCCACAACTCTTGTCTGCATCCACAACTCTTGTTCAGATCGCGACACCTCCGCTCTCATCTGCTCATGTGCCATGCCGCATGAAGTCTACTATATTGCTGCCATGTTTTGTTGCCAACTCTCAGCCCAAAACACATGTCTTCCAACATTGTCTTACTTCACATGTGCACACCTTTGGCTTGCCTTGGCATGGTGCAAAACATCAAAACCATGTCATTGCCTATGCCACTTGTAAGGGTCTTACACTAGGATATATGTAGTTGAATGACTCGAGGTTAATTGTAAAATTTGAAGTTAATGTATGAAATTTTTTGAGATAAGAAAGGAAAAAGAAGCACATTTGAATAAATAAAAAAACAATCTAAGGAAATCTAGAATTCAAATCAATCCTAAACTGATACGAAAACCCAATATCAGGCATGGATGTTAGGGTTTTAGAAAATTGCACCTTAAGAACTGTCTGGCATTCATCATCGAAACAATTGGCTATAGTAGTTGTCTTCTAGCAAATGAGGAGTTGAAGCTCTTGAATGTTCCAGTGGGAGAGAAGCCAATTATTTTGAGAGAGGGAGACAAGGAAAGAAGTCAGAGAGAGAGATGGAGATTGGAGAGAGAAGATGGAGATTATGAGAGCTGTGAAATTGTTAGTCGGAAGGAAATGAAAACACAGGGAAATTTTAAAAAAATGCCTTTAGCAGATTCCCAAAATAAAAGAACATAATTAAGGCGTAAAAAGTCACACACCATAAATGCTTTTAAAAAAATTTATGATTGCAAAAGCGTCATTTAAGGCGCATGCTCAAACACACTGTTGAAAGATACAAAAATACCTCATTTAAGGTGTGCTTTCTTATATGACTTAAATATCAACTATTAACGACACATTTATTATGCGTGCCATAAAAGCTCCAGTTTGGTGTAGTGAACACTTGTTGAACAAGGTCATGGCTTAATTAATTATGTCAAGAACTAATTGAAATAAGTTAAATTAAATGATTAAAATTATGGAACTTAATTGGGTCACACATGGCTTAAAGAGTTAAAGAAATGACCCATGTAACTTTAGACTAGTGTGACACATTGAAGGATACATGTGTTGAACCCAAGAGGGCCTAGAAATTAGGCCACAAACGCTTAGATGCAGCCACATATGTGGGAGAAGTCCACATGTCCTCATGTGAGCGTATATATAATAAGCTAAAGCACCAAGTTGAGAAAACTAGAAGAGAGGAAACATCAAACCTCTCTCCCAATCTCCTCTTGATCGACCAACTTGGGAGAGACTTTGCTAGCACTCTTGTTCTCTCCAAGTCATCTTCCTATACTCTCCTTTCATCCTTGGTGAAGAGCATTAGAGAGTGCATCTCTTTGCACTTATTCGAGGACTAAGGTGGAGAATCAAGCTTGAAGAAACCAAAGCTCAAACTTGAACACCATTATGGGTTTCTAGATTTGCTCCAAGGGTAACTATCTCTTACTCTCTCTCTTGAAAAGTAGTTTAGAGATTTAAAAGTGCAATCGTTCATAAGTCTAAATGATACTTGGTTTGAAATAGGATTTGAATGAGCTCTAGCTTTGATTTTATCGCTTTCACCTTTTTATCTAATTGTCTTTCCAATTTGGTAATGGACATTTCAAGAAAATTCATTGCCTCAAATTTTTCCTTCCATAGATAAATATAAATATAACGTGAAAAATCATTTACGAGAGGATGAAATATTTTTCTCCAATAAAATATGGACATCAAACGGTCCACAACTGTTTGTATGAATAACTTCAAGAAGCTCTGAACTTCTTGTGGCTCCTTTCTTGGTATGTTTGGTGAATTTTCCCTTAATACAATCCACATACACCAAGATCAGTAAAATCTAGGTTCGGGAAAACCCTATTCTTTACTTAACTCTCTAACCTTTCTTTAGATATATGACCCAATCGTTTATGCCAAAAGAATGATGAATTTTCTTCAGTCATGCTACGTTTAGTTCCAACATTATGACGCAGAGTCAAAAGTGTTTCAATAAAAGATTATCAAGCTTTAACTTGTATAACCCATATATTAAAATACAAGAACCAACAAAAGAGTTATTCTTAAATAAACTAAAACATCCATTACCAAACTTGAAAGAAATTCCATCACAGTCAAAAAGAAAATCCATCATGGTTTAGTGAGTAGTGCATAATTGTATATAATTTTGTATCCTTCTAGCTTCTGATTTCGTTATTGTTTTTTACTTGATCTTATGCCTTTAATCTCTTTTGAGTTTGTTTCAATGTATTAAGCTTTAGGACTATATAATGGATTTTGGAGTCAAGATAGCTCAAAACTATGTCTACAGATCAGTCAATTTCACAGATTGGACTGTACATGCTCAAGAAAAACCAGCTAATGAGCCATATGCCATATGGAAGTCTAGTTTCTAGAGCACTTTACGGTTCATGATTCCGAGTCTTCTAGAGGAAGGTGAAATTCAGCAGCATCTGCGTTATGGTGCCAAAAATGATATTTGAAGGCTTTTCTGATTTTGTCTTGAGCTGCGCTACATGTGGTTGGAAAGATAAGACAAAGAGGTTCAAGATATATATTTTTCCAGAATTTTCGGAATGGAGGAACAAGCCCAAAATCTACCTACAAGCAAACTGCAATGCATTGTCATGCATGACATATGCATGAGCAAATTGTTTTTGGTGGGGAGGTTATGTAAAGTTGGTGAAGTGGGTGTTGCAAGTAGAGGCAATAATCAAATCATATTTTTACTTCCCTTAGGCCTATAAATAGTGAGGTCCTTCGAGCTTACAAACACAACCCAAGGAGGGGAACTCTCAAACATCTCTCGAAAGCTCCTCTCCCTTCTCTCCCTCCAATTCTCTTAGTTTTTCTTTTAAGTTCTCAATTATTGTAATAAAAAAATTTTGCTAGATTTGGTGATAACCTGATCTTAAATTAATATTTAATTATTAATTTATTCAAATAGAAGACAATTTTACCCCAATAATATTTAATGGGTTTAAAATTGACTTTTTGTTCGGGAAAGAATTTGGGGAATTGAGCCGCACCATTGTGTCGGGCTCGTCAATACAAGTTCGTGGGTATGCTGCACGCTCAATTCTGAGATCTAACGAAAGAACAAAAGCCAATTAAAATAAATAAATAAAAACGCAGATCAAATTGAAATGGGGTTAATCCCTTTCTCTCTCCTCACAAATTCTCTCCCATTCGACACCTCTATTTGGCCAGATTTTCGCCAGCCATTTGCCTCCATTTCTGGCCACCTCACGACCCAATCTTGCACTCTTTCTTCTCCTCTCTTCATCCTCTACCCAACCCACTAGTTTTCGCAACTCAAAATCACCGGTTAAAGCGACTGGAAACTAGGGAAATTTCACCGATTTTCCTCCTCCATTTTTCGGCTACTCCAGGCACCAATTCCAATGAGTGAGGCATGGATTTTCATCCTCTCGAAGTGCTCTATCTGTTTATATAGGTAGTTTCGATCGATTTCATGATTTGGAAGTTTGATTGAAACACCCATATGCACCGACGGTTTGGCCGTGAATTGGGCTGTTTCCAGCCATTTTTTGGCCGAGGTCCAAGAGTTAAAAACACCCCATTTAAGGTGCTTAACAAATTGGCAAAGGTATTGACAGGAGATTTTGAGATTTTCTAGTCACCGGAAATTACTCAACACACCCACTGTCGGTGACGACGTGTGGCGGGACTCGGGGGGGCCAAATGCATATTTTTAGCTTAAAATTATCCCTAGGTCGTCCCGACCATGATGGTATGCTCAGATTAATTTTTTGTTATCGTTTGAATATAAAATCAATTTTTACATATTAGGCATAATTCGGGTTCAATATATTCGCACCGTCGGATCTTGAAGAAACTCATAGGATATGTTAATAGGATTTTTAAGAACCTATAGGAACTTTTGGATTATTAATCGGAGATCGTGGACCCCACAGGGGGACCAATTTGACAGATACAGGAATTTAATCGTATATTTAATCACGAGTCGTTTCGGACCATTCCACTATCAAAACTGTTGAAAATGGGCCTAGGAACTTTCTTAAGTTACACACATGCACTTTTAAGGCCGAGGGTCAAGGTTTTAATTAAATATTTGTGGTTGAGTTATTTTATTAATTAAATATTTTAATCGCTTAAATAGGTACTCGAGCTCGACCAAACTAGCAGGAAGGACCCTCGAAGGGTCAGGCAAGCTCGGACGCTCAAGGAGTGGATGTCTATTTTATAAATGATTTTTATGTAGTAAAGTTTTATTAATTGATCGTGAATGAATTATTTATGACTTTTGCTTTCCAAGCATAAAGTTTGAATTCAAATGCTTTTATAAATTTTGTTTATGATTAAATATGAATGGCTTGGAAGGTAGAAAAGGAAATGATAACATTATTTAAAGGATTGAGCGAGAAACAATATTATAATTTTCTAGGAAAGATTTTTAAACCACCATAGGTACCCAAATGTTGCCTTCAGTTGAATTGATGCCTTCGGATATAATGATGTCTACTGACATCCTAGTTGCCTTCGGTTGAGTCAGTGCTCGTTTGAAAGTTGCCCCACAAGTCTTAGGGATACTCGGACCGTGAGGAGCAAGGAATGTGGCTCAAGTTGACTAAGTGTCTCCTGAGTTCTACGAGGAATGCGGCTCGAGTTAACTTTGTGTTTCCAAGTTCTGCGAGGATGTGTCACTTATGTGACACTTGGAATTGACGGTATAATGTGGGAAATAAATAGAAAAATCATGGAATTGATGGATTTATGAAGGGTACACCTAGGTGGAAAAGAATTATTATTTTTCAATGCTTTTGAATGGTTTTGGTGAATTGATTGAAAGTATGAATAGTTATATGAATATAAATATGCATGCTTGATTTTTGTACGAATATAGAATATGAATGAAATGATTTTTCAAATGTTATAACAGTGGGGTTAGTATGTTGATATTCTATTTTGCAAACTTTCTTTTGTCCACTCACACTTTTAATGTTTTGTGCCCCCAGGCAGTAAGCGTGTATCGAAGCACCACCACCGGGCTTTACCACCCACCACTCATTCTTTTCCATTGTGCAGGATATTCTCCTGTAATTGTACTACATTTGTAAATTAAATTAATTAATAGGCTTTGATATTGCCCAAGTATTTTCTATAAGGCCTAAGGCCATATAGATTTGTTGTTGGATTGTGTGTGTTTCAACATTGTGCATGCTGAACGCTTGTGGATATAAGAATTGCTTTTTGTACATATGAAAATTTGGGGAAATGAGCAAATTACATGGGAGACTACCGAATTTTCAGCAGAAGTTAAACATTAAAAGAATCTTTTCTTTTTTTTTAGTTTTAGTTAGAAGGGCAATTTGGTCAAGTGTGCCTGGCACCTGCTAGGTGTTGGACATGCACAAGGTTCGGCGTAGATTCCACAGTGGAATTTAGGTCGGGTCCTATCAGATTTTCCCTTATGTTTTTCTTAGTTGCACTTTATTTTTCATTGTCATGTAATTTTTTTATTTTAAGGTTTCAAGTTTGATTAGTTTCCAAGTTTCAATTACGGTTTTTGTTTTTATTAATTATGCGTATAAGTTCATATACTTGTTTTTAGGTTTGTTAGAAGGAGACGACAATATTCAATAATGTTTGCTTGAGGCCACTACAATTCGGATGTTGTCAGCCTCAAGAAGATTATTTGTCACAATATTGGTATATTGTGAACATTGTCGTCCAAGTATTGTGGGATGAATTATATGCAATTGTCATTCATGATTGAGGATTATGGTTTCTCGAGTAACTTAAGTTGCAATGTTGTTGTCAATAGACTTTTGGTAGAGTTTAACATACGTGAAATTGGGAAAACTTACCTATATCATGCATTATTAGCAAACATGAAAGGGTTGGGTCATATAATATGGTGTTCAAGAGCTTTTTTTTAAAAGTGTTCAAGAGTGTCATGTATGAACCCAATTCTTTTTTGAGTAATGATCCTATTGTCAATTATTACGTTGTTATTTGCTTCCTTGATAATTAATCAAGAAAATGAGAAAGTTTGTTGAGTTAGAAGAATGGTAAATCAGGGAATATCTTATTGAAGTATTGTTCTCTTTCATAATAATGTTATTAAAAAAAGTAAAAATTAACTATAGTTAAACCAATAGATATGTGTCAATTTTACGAATAATGATAAAAGTACACTTTTTGTTAAAATAGTGAGCAAAAATACTCTCACATCTTATATTTGAATTCAAAATGCAAAGTTTTACCCCAAATCTTATCCAGAACACAAATGTGATTGGAAAAAAAATGCTCAAACCTATATGTTCACACAGTTTGGGACGTCCATCACTAATTCAAATTCAACATGTGATCAAGTGATCCAACGGTTGAGATGACCCCAACGCAGCCAAGACGAAACCGCGGAATAGCGCCAAAAAGACACACCCGCTCTATCTTGTGTCTCATTCAAATGAATTTATGATGGACGTGGGCCCACCTTCCGCCTAAAGAGCAACAAAACCCAAAATCCAAAACCAATCCGAGTTTACCACTTCACACAGCCACAAAGTCACAACGCTCCAGTAAACTCAACAGTCAACATTCTTCCCCAACCCGACCATTATCAAATCTTCATTTTAGCGGGAAAATTGAAAAGCCCATCCACTAAAAATTTCCATTTGGAGGGAAACCCCAAAAAACAAAGAAAACCCTAACTCCCAACCCGCCCTCTTTATAAGCCTCTCATCCCATAGTCTCCTCCTTGTTAACTTTCTCTTGCACAAGACCTGTTTGACGAAATCGTTCAGAGACAGAGATAGAGAGAATGTATGTGGTGAAGAGAGATGGGCGGCAGGAGGCGGTGCATTTCGACAAGATAACGGCGCGCTTAAAGAAGCTGAGCTATGGGCTTAGCAGCGACCACTGCGACCCTGTGCTGGTGGCCCAGAAGGTTTGCGCTGGGGTCTACAAGGGCGTCACCACCAGCCAGCTCGATGAATTGGCCGCCGAGACCGCTGCCGCCATGACCGCCAATCACCCTGACTATGCCTGCGTCAGTCTCTTTCCTTCACCTTTTTCTCTCTTGCCTTTAGACTACTGATCTGGTATTTTGCTTCATTTTTGTGTTTGTCTATGCGTGTGTCTGGATTTGTTTGCTTTTTTATTTATTTATTAAGATCGGTATTTTGTAGTTCAATCTTATATTATTTCTCTAATTGCTACAGTTTATTTTTCTATTGTTTTGGTTTTTGTTTTGTGAATCATCAAATGATTGATGCGATCTCTGTTTGGTGGCTAACCATCTGTACTTTGTTCATAGTTTACATCAAGAATTGTGAGATCTGTAGAGTTAATATACATTTGTTTGAAATTTCATGCAGTTGGCTGCAAGAATTGTTGTCTCAAATCTACACAAGAACACTATGAAATCCTTTTCAGAGACGTGAGTTTTATCAAGATTCTTACTATTTTTCATCGTTTATTTCCTTTTGGTTTTCATGTTGATGGAAGTAGGTGTTCTGTTTAGGATCAAAATGATGTACAACCATGTCAGCGAGAGATCTGGGCTGAAAGCCCCTCTGATAGCTGATGATGTTTACGAAATCATTATGAAGGTAAATCTCTTTAGAAAATTCTGTTTGTTAGTCAATAAATGGTCTAGAAATCTGAAGCAGCTTTTGTTTGTTTTTGGTTTCAGAATGCGGCTTGTCTGGATAGTGAGATCATTTATGATCGGGACTTTGACTATGATTACTTTGGCTTCAAGACGCTTGAGAGGTCTTACCTCTTAAAGGTTCAAGGCAAAGTTGTGGAAAGGCCTCAGCACATGCTAATGAGGGTTTCTGTTGGAATTCACAAGGATGATATTGATTCGGTTATCAGAACATATCATCTGATGTCTCAGCGGTGGTTCACTCATGCTTCTCCCACCCTTTTCAATTCTGGAACACCAAAGCCTCAAGTATGTTTAGAATTTTTTCTTATTGAATTTTTTAACCAATTTATTTATTATTTTTATTATTTTGAGACAAAGTGGTTGTTTTGTTGTTCAAGTTTACTTACTTTATTCTTTCTGATTTGATTTGGCAGTTGAGTAGCTGCTTCCTCATTTGCATGAAAGATGATAGCATTGAAGGCATTTATGATACTTTGAAGGAATGTGCTGTTATCAGCAAATCGGCTGGAGGAATTGGTGTCTCTGTTCACAACATTCGTGCCACGGGCAGCTATATTCGTGGAACAAATGGGACTTCCAATGGCATTGTTCCAATGTTGCGAGTTTTTAATGATACAGCTCGTTATGTTGATCAAGGGGGAGGCAAAAGGAAAGGTATGGTCATCATTATATGGGGGTTTTATATTATATGTTTGAAGTGAGCCTTAAAATTGAACACTGTATCTGATACTTCCAGGTGCTTTTGCTGTGTACTTGGAGCCCTGGCATGCTGATATATTTGAATTTTTGGATCTAAGAAAAAATCATGGGAAGGTATATATATCCAGAATTTATCTTCTATTGTGCGTAGTAGTTATGTTTGTTTCATTATGTTAGTTAATATTGATCATGTCTAATTTATTATCTCGCAGGAAGAGCATCGAGCTCGTGATCTTTTTTATGCACTTTGGGTGCCTGATCTCTTCATGGAAAGAGTTCAAAATGATGGAAATTGGTCATTGTTTTGTCCTAATGAGTCTCCAGGTTTGGCAGATTGCTGGGGTGAAAAATTTGAAGAGCTTTACACCCGATATGAAAGAGAGGTATACCAAAATTTCCTTTGGCAAGACATTGGTAACTTTATATGTGCTCTTTTCATCCTAGCAAGGGTGGTCAGGTGAAAACCCCCCACCAACTCCGGAACCACCACCTGGAGCAAAACATATTGACCACTGCATGTGGTGGATGGCTGGGCAAGTCATGCCCACCATCTGTTTGATTTGTTGCCCCAAATAAGGCTGGGTAGCAGCTTGCGCAGCAGCAGCACCTTGCATGTGTCTTATTTTTCAAGTTATCTGGGCAAAACGACATAGCTTTATTAGAGGGCCAGCTGTGGCCCGAGAACCCCCAAATTTGAAAGAAAAGAAAAGGGATTAGAGGGCCAGCTGTGGCCTGATAACCCTGAAAATCTATTTCAAAGCATACTTTCCCCAAAGCATACTTTCCCCAAAGCAACCCAATTCCCCAACGGTAATTCTACCCACCCAAATCACTTTGCTGGTGTTATGATGTATTTAAGTTTATTATAGATGTAGGTTGATATTTTAGTATGGTTTTTTAGTTCTTTTCTTTGCTCCGGTGTACATTTTTTTGGGTACTATTTCTTTCTCAATGATGTTTCCTGCAAAAGAAAAAAAAAAAAACCAATTTGAAAAGCTTTTATTTTTCAGCAGTGCTGAACTGTTGGTTTCTGTTGAATGGGATCATGATGAAGATGCTTTATTTCATTGGTTCTTGTCTTGAACTTTAATCTTTTGTGTTCGACATGAGTGGTTGTGCCGTGATTTTTATATTCTTGTTAATTTCTTGAAATGTATGTCTAGCACTGGATGATAAGCCTTTGATTATGTTTTAGAAGCATGGCACAATAATCTTAACTAGCTGCACAAACAATTATTACTTAAATTAATTATGTGCCTATTTTAAAGCATGTTCTTTTTTTATATGCTCTAGTAGGGAAAGATAAGTCCGATTTGTAAATAGTAAATTAGTGTTGATTTTACACGTCTTTTTATGCATCTTTTTTGTATAAAAAAATTTGTGATTCCTGGATCTGCCACTTACCACTGGGATTTATTTACTCATGATACTTCTGCACAGGGCAAGGCCAAAAAGGTTGTCCAGGCACAGCAACTGTGGTTTGAAATTTTGAAATCCCAGATAGAAACCGGAACTCCCTATATGCTCTTCAAGGTGATTTATTTATTAAAATCTGATTCTCAGCCTTGAATCCATGTGCTTTTGTTTCTGTAATATTTTGATCTTCTTTGTGTAATTGTTTTCTTTTCAGGATACTTGCAATAGGAAGAGTAATCAGCAAAATCTGGGAACCATAAAATCCTCAAATTTGTGTACTGAGATAATTGAGTATACAAGTCCAACAGAGACCGCTGTATGCAACCTGGCATCAATTGCTCTACCGCGATATGTTAGGGAGAAGGTGAGGCCCTATTGTTGTGCTTAAACTCACAATTGTTGACTGTTATTTTTAGCTCTTTGATCTCATGATGTGGTATCATATACATTTTGATGTTGCAGGGTGTCCCTGTGGAGTCACATCCATCTAAACTTGTTGGTAGTAGAGGTTCCAGGAATCGATATTTTGACTTTGACAAACTAGCGGAGGTTTGATTTGAGTTCTTATTGACAATTCCAATCAAAGTGGTTTTCTTATTTGTTTTCCTTCTTGAATTTTTTTTTCTCCTCAAAACTCAATCTCTAAGGGAATTTTTATTTAATTCTTGAAACTGTCAGTCTAATAAAATATTGCCCTTATTATGTTTCTCTTGTTTTGTTTATTAGGTCACTGCAATTGTCACGGCAAACCTGAACAAGATAATTGATGTTAATTACTATCCTGTTGAGACTGCAAAGACATCAAATTTACGACATAGACCAATTGGAATTGGAGTTCAAGGTCTTGCTGATACCTTCATCTTGCTTGGCATGCCCTTTGATTCACCTGAGGTATGTCCTGTTTTCTATTTTGTTGCTTAATTTAAATCTTCAATAATTTGGGTTTCATAGTTGAATTTACTTTGAACTGTAGGCTCAGCAACTGAATAAAGACATATTTGAGACCATATATTACCATGCTCTGAAAGCGTCTTCTGAGTTAGCTGCAAAAGAAGGCCCTTATGAAACATATAATGGAAGTCCTGTGAGCAAGGTACTAATCTAAAAGGAGCTTTTGTCTTTTGCAGGTTTTCTATTCGCACATTCCTATTTTATTGCTCTCTTGTTGTGCGTGCTTAAACATTCTCTGGTTGAGTGTAGATGGTCAAGGTTTTAAGGCAGTTTGTGGAGAACTTGCCTTTTCATTAATTTCAATTAACTTTTGTGTTCTTTGCATATCTGTTTGTTATGTTTGACATCAGGCAGTAATTGTTCCCAGATACATTACCCTAGATATTAGATTATAATTGCCTATTTATTGTTCAGGGAATTATTCAGCCAGACATGTGGGCTGTAACCCCTTCAGATCGATGGGCTTGGGCTGCTCTTCGGGAAATGATATCAAACAATGGAGTAAGAAATTCACTTCTGGTTGCCCCAATGCCTACTGCTTCAACTAGCCAAATTTTGGGGAACAACGAGTGTTTTGAGCCTTATACTTCCAATATTTACAGTCGAAGGGTTTTGAGGTTTGCTTTGCCATCTCATTCTGTTCATTTTTTTTTCTTTTTTTTTTTAAATTACTTCATTTTGATTGTATATGGCTTCTGTTTCGTCCCTTTCTCTCAGTGGTGAGTTTGTTGTGGTGAATAAACATCTTCTTCATGACTTGACTGAGATGGGTCTTTGGTCTCCTGCAATTAAGAATAATATAATCTATGAGGATGGCTCTGTTCAGAAAATCCCAGAAATCCCAGATGACCTGAAGGTCATTTACAGGTATGTACTTGTCATTTCCTAAATTTCTTTGTAAATTAGCTTGTTTGTTTATCTACAATATGCTTAGACATTTTGCTGGAATCAGGACTGTTTGGGAGATCAAGCAAAGGACTTTGGTTGATATGGCTGTTGATAGGGGATCTTACATAGACCAGAGTCAAAGTCTTAATATACATATGGACCAACCCAACTTCGGGAAGCTGACTTCATTGCACTTCTATGCTTGGTCAAAGGTATGCGCTACTTTTCCCTGTAATGGTACCTTAGTACTTTGGGATTTAGATGCACAAATTGATTCTAGCTTTGTAGTAAATTTCCGAAGTTCTGATGTTTTTGTTCTGTCTGTGATATGGTGATGTGGGAGTGCATCATTAGGTATATGTGTTTGTTTTGTGGTTGGACTTTCAAAATGTTTTTTTGTATTTGATGGTGCGTACAAGAATGTGTCTCATTTTGGCCGATGATCTGCTATGTCATGGATTGAAGGGTGTCTTGTTATCTTTTTGACTGAATGCATAGAGACAATTTTGGCTGGAGCTGTTTTGTTCATTGTACATATTAGAGGTGGCCTTTCTTGGTGACATTGAATTGGTTGCAACGATTACTTTGCATATAAATGCTGATTTTTGGCTATGTTGAAAATGGATCTGGCAGGCTTTTTCATTGTGTATTATGTGAAATTATAAATTATTTTCTTAGCGCATTCTAATTTCTTTCTTTTCTATGAACTATATCAGGGTCTCAAAACAGGGATGTATTATCTACGATCTCGTGCAGCAGCCGATGCGATAAAGTTTACTGTTGACACCCCCATTCTCCAAGTAATTTTCAATATCGTTTACTATCAACTATGTCTTAGAACTGAAAAATAAGAATTATGTATTAATAACTCTTGCTTGGGAATACAGGAAAAGCCAGAGGTGGTTGATGATGTTAGTACACAAAAGGCACAGATGGTATGCTCTCTGACAAACCGGGAAGATTGCATGGCCTGTGGAAGTTAAGAGTGTGCTAAATAGTTTTTAAGTGAAAATTAAATTTGGAAGTTGGTATTTATGGAGGTTGAAGAGACGATGGATTTTGGAATTGGAAACCTGCTGATGAAATATCTCCTAGTTTCAAGTTTAAATGAAGTAAAAATGTATGTATAGTTGTAAGTTGTAATACTCATTAAACTATCTATTTGTAAAACTGGATTTCCGATTCTCGTTAGTAAATCACATGGAAATCAGCCGGCGTAACTACAATGATATGCTCAAATAGTGATTTCACAGATTTTAACTGGCAAGTCTCTGTTTGGAAGGCCAATTGGAGGAGAAAAACTTGTGCAACGGGAATAAACATTATTTTACTATTTCTAGTTAATAATGTTATGTCATATGAAAGTATTATAGAGCGTGTCATAGAGCGTGTCATAGTATTATTTGCTTGGATAGCACAATAGTGTTATTTCTAGAAGTCTTTCTCCAATTGGAGATCTTGGCCTTTTATTTGGAGACATTTCTGTGTATCATTTCGCTGTCTTGATGATGGATTGCATAATAGGTGGTTTACCAAGGATTGCCCTCCCACACAATTGAATGTACTCGTATCATATGTCCAAGCACAACGCAACATTTTCTTTCCAATAATTTACGCAAAACTACATTTACTTTTATAAAGGTGAACGTTCTCACTCTGCTTATTTATATACAACTCTTACCTAGCAAAAACATAAAATCAATTGAAAACAAAATCACTATTTTATATATATAAACTTGAATTTAAAATATAAATGTAATAATATTATAAATTATTTTTTTATAAATAAATTTAATTTAATAAAGGCTTAATTATGTACATGCCCCATGTGCTTTCCAACTTATTTCAGATTACCACTGTGATGGAAAACGTCTCAAAGTACCAACGTGCAAAAAACCGTCTCACGTTACCCTTTCCGTCTTTTTGAAGTTCGTTACGAATATTCTTGTTCATCTCCCCAAAATTCGAGCAGTATCCTCCCTTTGTTACTGTTCATCGCTTATTTACCCTCCAAAACTCAGAAATTTCTCCTAACCAACACAACTAGCAGCAAGAACAACTCGAGAGGTTGAAAAATCATACCGGATCGAAGAAAATGGTGCTCAAATCGCCCGAACGAGCAATGGAGATTTTGGGTAAAAACCGCCAATTTCTTGCTTTTTCGGTGATCCAGACGACGGTTGGCAGCGGTTGATATGTGAGGGTGGTAGAGGACAACGTTCAGTTCTTTTGATATCCATGTAAATCGCAGGGTGGCGGGAGGAGGCGATGGCGGCCCAAAAGTGCGATGAGCGATAACAAATGGGAGGAGCTGCTGTTCGGAATTTTGGGAGAGATGAACGATGCGTTCAGAACGGAACTTCAAAAAACTGACGGTAACGTGAAGTTTTTGCACACGCTTTGAGACGTTTTCACCAATGTGTAATCGAGATAAGAAAGCGCATGTACATAATTAAGCCTTTAATAAATGAACTTCAAACGGATCGGTCCGTAATGGACTACAGACCGGCCGACCTATTGAACTTAATTAAAAATACGACTGTATCGTGCCGAGTTTTATTTAAGCGGGCTATCGTGCCGTGCTGGAGCCGGCCCTGTCCGATTGACGCTTCTACTTGGAACTGCATCATCCACATCCATGGGTTCTGATATTTTTTAAAGACGAGGGTGGTGTACGGCGGACAGCACCCCGATGGCAAGACAATGAAGTGTGGTTGAGGAGAGAATAAGATAAATTACGTGAGAAACTGAAATCCTGGGTCAATACGGCTCAACATTTTATATTATGTGGGGATGAGAGACCGGATAAGGATAGGAGAAATCCAATTTCCTAATCAGAGGAGGCAAAAGATTGCACAAATACGATCTCTGTTTGGAAAGTGTTCTTCGTTGTTTTTTTACACATCTATTTTCTAACCTATTTTCGACTGTTTTGTCTTTGTGTTATTTAAATCTGTGAATTCCTAAATCTGCCTGTTTGGAAAGCGCGTCGGTTTCATCCCAACCCTAACACCTTGAGCCGCCCAAGTTGGTTTATGTAAATCTGCCTGTTTCGACCACCAAGTTGCCCCAGAGAATCCACTTCCAATTGCTTATGAAGATTGCTGGGCTGTTCTTCAATGGGTTGCTGATGCATTGAACAACTTTTCATAAAATTAGGTATGTTTGGCTCATCGTATTGTATTGATGTTTTGGAGTTGGACTCCTTTTTCATATTAGATTGTCTCAATTCCTCTTCTTTCACGGAATATAAAAAGTAAGGAAAGCCCGTCCTATATATTTCTCTCTCTCCTCTCCTCCTGCCCAATCTCTCAAACTTTCCTTTCTCTCTTTCCCCGTGTCGTCCCCTTGTATTGAACGCACGGCGAACTGTCAGCTCCGGCCGTTTACAGTGGTCTCGGAAGTAGCCGCACTGTCCACACGAAGCTCGAAGCTCACACAGAGCCTTTCTTTCGGAAGACTAATCAATCCCTTTCTCTGTCAGCCAAACAAAAGAAAAAATGGGGAGCGAGAGCAATCTGAATACATGGGTATCCGATAAGTTGATGACGTTGCTCGGATATTCTCAGCCCACTGTTGTTCAGTACATTATTGGATTAACCAAACAGGCAAAATCACCGGCTGATGTTGTGGGCAAGCTTGTAGAATTAGAATTTGGGTTGTCATCTTCGGCCGAAACAAGTGCATTTGCTGAAGACATCTTTGCAAGAGTGCCTCGTAAAGAATCTGGTTTGAATCTATATCAGAAACAAGAGAGGGAAGCTGCCATGTTGGTGAAGAAGCAGAAGACATATTCTCTCTTGGATGCAGATGATGAAGATGACAATGATGGCGATACATCTTCTGCCCAGGTTGTTTCCAAGTCCAGGAAAGCTGATTCCCATAAGAAACGATTCAGGAAGAAGGTCTTAAGTCGAGAAGATGAAGATGAAGATGATGAGGTGATTGCACAAGAGGCACAAGTGAGACGAGTTAAAAGACGAACTTCTTCCCCAGATGACGATGATGGTTCAGAGTCAGAAGAGGAAAGATTGCGTGATCAAAGAGAGAGGGAGCAATTGGAGCAGAATATAAGGGAACGGGATACAGCAGCTACACGAAAGTTAACGGAGAGAAAATTAACACAAAAGGAAGAGGAGGAGGCTATTCGGAGAAGCAATGCATTGGAGCGGAATGACCTCGAAGATTTAAGAAAAGTTTCAAGACAAGAATATCTCAAAAAGAGGGAGCAAAAGAAATTGGAGGAAATCAGAGACGATATAGAGGATGAACAATACTTATTTGATGGCGTGAAGCTCACTGCAGCAGAATATAGTGAACTAAGCTACAAGAAACAAATATACGAGCTGGTGAAGAAGAGGTCAGATGAGGGTGAGGATACCACTGAGTACAGGATGCCAGATGCGTACGATGAGGAGGGTGGTGTTAATCAGGAAAAGAGATTTTCTGTGGCTGTACAACGATACAGGGACCTCAGTGCTGGGGATAAAATGAACCCATTTGCAGAACAGGAAGCTTGGGAGGATCACCAAATTGGAAAAGCAACGCTGAAATTTGGTTCAAAAAACAAAAAACAAATATCTGATGAGTATCAATTTGTATTTGAGGATCAGATTGATTTTATCAAGGCATCAGTGATGGATGGTGATGAGTTTGATGATGACAGGCAACCCTCTGAGTTACTTGGGTCGAAGGCGAAATTGGGCTTAGAGAATCTCCAGGATGACAGAAAAACACTACCCATCTACACCTACCGTGATAAATTGCTTGAAGCTGTTGAAAATCATCAGGTTCTGGTTATTGTTGGTGAAACTGGTTCTGGAAAAACTACGCAGATACCCCAATATCTTCACGAGGCTGGATACACAAAGCATGGAAAGATTGGGTGCACACAGCCACGGCGAGTTGCTGCTATGAGTGTTGCTGCAAGGGTTTCTCAAGAAATGGGGGTCAAACTTGGGCACGAGGTTGGTTATTCTATTCGTTTTGAGGATTGCACATCCGAAAAGACTGTTTTGAAATATATGACAGATGGAATGTTGTTGCGAGAATTCCTTGGTGAACCAGATCTGGCGAGTTACAGTGTGGTGATGGTGGACGAGGCCCATGAACGAACACTCTCAACTGATATTCTATTTGGACTAGTGAAGGATATTGCTCGATTTAGACCGGATCTCAAACTGCTTATCTCAAGTGCAACGCTTGATGCTGAGAAGTTCAGTGATTATTTTGATTCTGCTCCAATTTTCAAAATTCCAGGGAGGCGGTATCCTGTTGATATCCATTACACGAAAGCACCAGAAGCCGATTACTTAGATGCAGCAATTGTCACTGCACTTCAAATCCATGTGACGCAACCACCTGGAGATATATTGGTATTCCTCACTGGTCAGGAAGAGATTGAAACAGCGGAAGAAATATTGAAGCACAGAACAAGGGGCCTAGGGACAAAAATTGCTGAGCTGATTATTTGCCCCATATATGCAAACCTACCTACTGAGCTGCAAGCAAAAATTTTTGAAGCCACACCTGATGGGGCAAGGAAGGTTGTCCTTGCCACAAATATAGCTGAAACTTCGTTGACCATTGATGGGATCAAATATGTTATTGACCCAGGGTTTTGCAAGATGAAGTCGTATAACCCAAGGACTGGAATGGAGTCATTGCTAGTTACTCCCATCTCAAGGGCATCAGCAATGCAGAGGGCAGGTCGATCTGGTCGAACAGGTCCTGGAAAGTGCTTCCGGTTATATACTGCCTACAATTATTACAATGATTTAGATGATAACACAGTACCAGAAGTACAAAGAACTAATCTTGCAAATGTTGTGCTTACGCTGAAGAGCCTTGGTATTCATGACTTATTGCATTTTGATTTTATGGACCCTCCGCCATCTGAAGCATTACTGAAAGCCCTGGAACTGTTATTTGCACTAAGTGCATTAAATAAAGTGGGTGAGTTGACTAAAGTCGGTAGAAGGATGGCGGAGTTTCCTCTTGATCCCATGCTATCTAAGATGATAGTTGCTTCTGATAAGTACAAGTGTTCAGATGAAGTCATTTCTGTTGCCGCCATGCTTTCCATTGGTAATTCCATCTTTTACCGTCCCAAGGACAAACAAGTCCATGCTGACAATGCACGTTTGAATTTTCACACCGGGAATGTGGGAGATCACATTGCATTGCTCAAGGTCTATAACTCATGGAAAGAGACCAACTTCTCAACCCAGTGGTGTTATGAAAACTATATACAGGTGAGGAGCATGAAGCGTGCTAGAGATATTAGAGACCAGCTTGAGGGACTCTTGGACAGGGTTGAGATTGACCTGGTCTCAAATCTCAGTGATTACGAGACCATAAAGAAGGCCATTACATCTGGCTTCTTCCCTCATTCCGCAAAGCTTCAAAAGAATGGATCTTATAGAACAGTCAAACATCCACAGACTGTTCATATACATCCCAGCTCAGGGCTGTCACAGGTGCTTCCGAGATGGGTTATATACCATGAATTGGTACTTACAACCAAGGAATATATGAGACAGGTAACAGAATTAAAGCCGGAGTGGTTAGTGGAAATAGCTCCTCATTATTACCAGCTGAAGGATGTTGAAGATTCGATGTCAAAGAAAATGCCCCGGGGAGAAGGGCGCCCACAACAGGATTGAGAACTTGAAGATAGTTGTATATATCACTATCACTGGTGGTTTGTTGGGGATGGTAGAGCAAAAGAAACCCTGTAAATACAATTTTGTGTACTAGAGCAAAACTGCATTTTCAACTAGTTGACACACTAACAACTTGGGGCTTATAGACTGAATCTTTTTGCAGTAATTACAAGAGAATCTGAGGGTATTCTTTTCTTACCGTTACGTTATGGGTTTAGTCAACACACTAACGACTTGGAGTTAGGCAACTAAGGTGTATTCTGTATCTGACAAATCTGTACAAGAATAGACGTTCTTATGTTTTTTTTAATTTTATTTGAGTTCACAATAAATAAATAAATATTATTCTTCTTTCACATGATATAACCCAATTTCTGGAAGTGTCATTGCTAGTTTACTTCTCAAACCTGGTTCTCTGAAAATGTTTATACTTAAGTAAACCTTTTTTTTGGGTGTGACTATTATATTTAAACTGGTGTAACTATATTATATTGCAGTCGCTTATTGTAGATTTTCAAATTTAAATCTGAACAGTTTGAAGCTAGATTGCAGTTGATAGCCTTTGCCACATTGCTAAAACCTTGTCCTTATTAGTATTGATGCTTGGGGAAACTGGTATTGGAGCTGTAAGTGAACTTATCATTTTTAGAAATTACTTTTGGAATTTGAAAGCCACTCGGCTTATTTCTCCAGCTGCTATTATTTAATTTTGTTCATCTATTTATTCTTTTGCAGGATGGGACATTAATATTAACTGAGTCACTGTTCAATGGGACTGAAGATCTTGTAAAACTTGACTTATCTTATTGCGGAGTGACATCTATTTATGTTCTCAAACTAAGCACTGATTCATCTATGATTTGTGGCATTCTTGAGCTGAACCTTTCAGGAAATCCTATTATGCAAGAGGTTTGTTCTTTTGTCTTGGTATTTTGCTAATTCTTTTACCTGTTGTGTTTGTGACTTGCTTGCAACTCTGTATATTGCTGGAGAGAGCAAATAATTGTGATTTTTTTTTACAAAAGATAACGGTGGTTTCATAATTTGTGGTCATACCACCTTCTACCAGACATTGTTTTACATAATATGTTCAGGTTGCCAATGACGATATGTGTCTGAAAATGGGAATCATATGATAAGTATGGGAGTTGAACATAAAAATAGTCGATGTGTTTGTTTTATAGCTCCAATGCCTGTGAATTTAGTCTGCATACAGATGCATTTAAGTTGTCTCAATCAATAGCTGATCTAGTTAATGGAATTCAAAATTACATTTAGACGTGTTGCCCTGATATTCTTGAGGTTGTTTAATTGAAGCTACATCAGATTCTTAGTCCATTTCCCTCTCTCGTAGCCTTCCATTATGCATTATGTTTGTTGCACTTTCTCGGACCCACATATCAAATACACTGAAAGCACCGAAAAAAGACAGAAACAAAAAAGAAACAAAAACAAAAGAAGAGAGAAATCTTTGGTAAGCATAGCCAATAAGAGAGGCATATCTTTCCTTTGAAGTACTCATGGCGTACCGATTCCTATTGGAATCCTTAAAGGACAAGGATTGGAAAGCCTTCAAGAGCCAGAAATACAACAGACGGGTCAATAAGACAAAGCAAGAGAGCAAATGCGACTTCAATTGCAAGCCAGGCCACTATTTAGAACAGACATGTTCACATATGCATACTTGCCTCTTGTGAAAATCTGCCCTTGCTTGTTCTTGAAGCCTCTAGTGGTCTACCTTTGCCTTCTAATACCACAAGTGAATTCTGCATGAAAGAGTGAACCCGAATGTAAAGGCTATGCATCGAATATATAAATATTCAACGATAAACTTGAACTGGCTGTTAAAAAGCCTGATTACTATGCAATGTTCCCTGCTCTCAATAGAATGTTGTCGTTGCCGTTTTGTCTTTTTGTTATTTTGACTTGAGAAAGAGCCTTCTGTTATGAGGGAGTTTCTTGCTGAAATCCTACCCAACCAAGACTCTCTTCTTTGTACTTAGTTTTACTTGAGGATTTTGCTATACTAGCCTGACTCAAGTCCCTCAACTATGAACACAGGGTAGCAATGTGTTATCGTCAATGCTTTCAAATTCACATTGTTGTCTGAAAGTTTTGGTCCTTCAGAGGTGTGAGCTTGGAGTTGCTGGAGTTCTTCGAATCAGGTTCACACACTAGGCCAATTTAGTACTCAATATACTAGTCCTTAGAAATGAACTTATGAATTGTTGGTTTGATATTTTAAGCTGGTAATAGTTTTCTTGAGGAGCTCAATCTTGCTGATAATGCCAATCTTAGTATATCTGAATCTTCTCTGGCAGTATCGGTATCCAAGGAAGTTAATCCTGCTCAACAGGGTTCAGCAACTCGGCTTGAACTTGGTGATAGTGCAGATGATGAAGTTAAAGTTGAAGCTCCTGCATCCGGCGGCGATGACAGCTGCATAAGCATATGCCAAAGAAAATCCTTGTCTGCTGAGTTCCAGTTTATTTGCTTTCAACTGCCATTGGTATGGCGAATAATTTGCGATTTCTTGACCTTAGCAGTAATGTTTTTTTCACAGAAAGTGCAGAGGTATTGTATTCTGCATGGTCAAGGTCAAGATATGGTTCAGCTCGGAAGCATATCAAGGACCAGACAATCCATTTGTTCTTAGAGGGAATGAAATGTTGTGTGAAACCCTGCTGCAGAAAGGATTAATTTTCTTGCTTTGCTGCTACAATATCGTCATCCAAGGGAAATCACAAACAGTTTTGCCAAAGCAGCAGGACCTGGTTTGTTTCTTGCTTTCTTTGTTTTTCTTGGTTATTTTTTGTTCAACTCGTAACTTATCAGACTATTTTGATGATGCAAGCAAAAGCCTAAATGGGTTTCTTCTTTTTATGCCTCAGAACAAAGGGTTTTTTTAAATAATAAAAAATTAGTACAAGCAATAGGTGCCTAGGGGTTCGAACCGAGCATGGCGCCTCACAACAAAGTTAAATTAGAGGGATAGGTGTCAAAATATTATCCAGGGGACCGAGGATACATAAAAAATGGGGCTTATAGGATTTCAGCTCCTTTATCATAAAAAAAAAATTAGGCTTATACAGCGCAATCATCAATATGAAGAACTGATGAAATTCTTACCATGCGAACTCCATTAGCCCTCCGTTTTAAGGAAATCACCAAATTTTAGATTTCACACAACAGCACAGATAGAGGAATCTTGTTAGAAACAATATTAGGTGTCGCCTTTGATTGTAAAGTTGAGAAAGGAAAATTCTATTAGGATTCATCAATTTACTTTTGGGACCCAACGGTTATTTTTTAATTTGAATTGTTCATTTTACCTCAATGTGAATTGATAATTACTCACAAAAAGCATTTCGAAAAAAAAAATATCAATTATTCTCACCAGATGCAATAGCTATACCCTGAACCTACAAACAATCCGTATTACCCTTTTTCATCCAATCTTTACTCACTTCACTCTTGTTTTTGTTGTTCGAAAAAAAGCACTTCATTAAACCCATAAAGGGAACAACATGGTACAGCCTAAGCAAGATACAACACTAGAAAACAAGAAGGCATGCAGAGGAGTCATTCTATAGTGAGGTCTTATATATGGCTCTTAGGTGAGGTTCTATTTTTTACCTATTGGATGAGACTTACTAATTTGATTCAATAGCTAACCAATTTGATCTAATGATTAAGAGATAGAACCTCACCTAAAGGCCGTATATAATGCCCTCAGTATAGAATTCTTGCATGCAGGAGGATGAAACTACTAAACTCAAACCAAAGTCTAGCAAGAGAAGAAACATCCTCACTCAAAAAAAAAATTATAAGTAAAACAGAAGAAACATGCCAATCCAGAGCGCATAGCCCAGAGGCCCACTCCAAATACAACAAAAGCCCAAAACCAAACATAAAGCCCTATCCAAAGCACTTGCATCGAAAAACATAGGGTTTTTCATTAATAGACCCATTTTAGTACGACATATTATACAATGAGTAATGCTACACTTATCACATTTATATCCCACATTTTCATACCACATTATGTGGCAGATGAAGTGGACAATCACATTAATTAAAAATTGTCAATAAATCATAAAAGTTAAGAAAACTTTAAATTAATTTTAATTGATGTGTTGTCCACCTCATCTGCCACATAAAGTGGTATGAGAATGTGGTATACAAATGTGGTAAAAGTAGCATTATTCTTATACAATATAAAACCTATTTGAAGAGATATTTAAAATTAACCACTTATCATTTTCTAATTGGTTGATAGTGCGTTAAAATTTTTCTAAAACCAAAAAAGAATCCACTGCAATTGTAGCCATTTATAATTAGCTGTGGGACCTTCAAGACACTCTACTCTACTTTGTTGTTATCAATGGCCACTAAAAACTCACTTGATCATATCAAGGGAATAACACTATTTATTGTGTCAAATCATGGGCCTCCCCTTGAATTGTGCAAAGCATAGTGTTATCTATTGGCATTACATCACCTCCTAAAGTTGTTTAAAATAGATGAAGCTAATTTTAAACATTAAATTTGCAATCAAATGGGTTCATTATTCACCTTCTTTAAACGACAAACGTGGTAAAAGCAAAGCGTCTTAAGTTTGGAGGCTCATGATTAGAGATTAGTGACATTTTTATATGATGCATAATTTCTTGGATTGTTCTAATCTGATATCCATTTTTGACAGTAAATTTTGGCCCCCACATTTTTAGTGTTTGCCTAATTATTGTTATGCCCTGTAATGTCGTTGAGTAACTTTTTCAGTCACAAGGGGGAAAAAAAAAGTTATTTTTTGAAGCTTTCGGCTTTTTAGTTTACTTTTTGGCATGAAACAGGGAACAAACTGCAGCTACTATTTTAGTGTGAGGCAGGATGATAGATAGAGCCTGAGATTTTAGTACGGGGTCCATGCTAATCTTTGTTTAGGACACCTTTTTTTAAGGATAGTGTTGAGTGTGATTTGGCTTTATACCCACCTTGTAATTCGATTTATGATTTTTAATATAACTTCCTCATACAATCTAGGGATTTCGAACTTTTGTCTATATGAATGTAGTTCGACGAGTTTAACCAACTGAGTTATTATACCTGGCAATTTATAAATTAAGTAATGCATTATATACATCCATGGTAATTATTTTCCGTTGTTGAAGAAGCAATGAGCCAATAACGTAACTTGAAATGAGGAGGACAATGATGAATTAATACACCACAAATCACAGTATACAGACAGACATCATCAAAATCATAATAATACATATCAATGTGTATACACATGGATGGCCAAACAAAAAAAATCATCAAATCCCTCATGAATTCCAGATTTCAATAGAATCCAATGAAGCCACAAATTATAACACAACTCTAAATCATCAGCACACCCACATATGTATTATGGTGCTAACATTGAGTAGCCTTCTTTTCCTTTTTTTCGAGTATCTCTTTTGCTCTTGCACTTGTTATAATTTGCTATCCATTACGAAAATTCATTTTCTTATCCTTAAAATGATTGCACACCATAAGTAGAAAGATGATACCTATTCCTCGTATTTCCTCATTATATGTGAATTAAATTGGTTATAATTCGAAATTGTTCATCAATACATGAGCATGCATCTGGTTACAAAGTAGACGATTATGGATTATTCCAAAACATTATTGAACAATCTGCCAATACACCCATGAAGAAAAATGACATTATAAGCTTATCTTTTGTTGCATATTATTCAACACTTAATTTTGAAGCTTATAGGGCAGTGGTATTTCTCTCATTATTAAAAGAAAAAGAATCTTGATTTCCACTGAAAAATGTGTATATTGTTTTTATCTCGTTTTGTATTAAATAAGAAATACTAGAAATTTGAAGATGTGATGCATGTGAGGCAGCTATTGATGGGAGAAAAGAGGAAAATATGATAAGTTTACTTTTTAAATGATAAGTTTATTTTCTTTAATTTTTTTTATTTAAATTATAAGTTTATCATCCTTTTACCTCATGATTCTAAATTATTGTTTCTCAACATGTTTACTAATCTGTAATCGGGTTAGGAGGAGGAGTCGAATTTGGATAGGAATTGTATTGATTCCTTATAAGTTGTTTACTAAATTCTCATTAGTCGGAATTAAAACTAGTTTGATTACTAAAATGCACTTGTTATAGATAAATTATTGGGTTCAAATGGATGACAAATTTGAAATTTTAAAATTTGTGTGATGATATAATAGGAAAAAAAAATGAATTTCTGATTTTGAACAGCATTAACGATCCAAAAGAGTTCAATTCCTCTAAAATCATGAGTTAAATTCTGAATTTTATATGGACCCCGCTTACTTTTTCATTCCGCTATTTGAGGTAATAAAGGAGTAATTCATAATCAAAATTCAACTGCTTATTTTGATTCCCATTATGGATTTGATAAACATGCTTAATGGTACTTCAAAACTTTTTCAATGTTTCATAGTTTGATGCCACTAGCTTTATTTAGCACCTTTCGCATTACCCTATATCGAAGATAAAGAAAAATTAAATAGAGGTATGACATGATGTCGTGTCGTGTTTAGTTTTAGGGGTCATGTCACCTTTATTTGTCGCCAACGCCATGCTGAGTGAGTGAGACTAGTCCTTCAAATTCTTTCTTTTCTCAAAAAAGCTTAAACAACCCCTCTGATAGGGTAGTTGTTTCTTCTTTAATCATACAATATACCTTTCATTATAGTTAAAATCTCATCATAACTAGTATTACGTGATTCTGTTGGATATACAACTACTCTATCAAATTTGCAATTATAGTACAAATGGTGGTGACAATTCCACTCCATTACTCCATTGAAATCTGCATAATTACCTACCAATTACTTTCATTATTTCACCAAAGGGACTGTGAATAGGGTGGGAAAAAAGAAAAAATATTTGAAAAGACATATGAAGCTTCTCCATGTAGAAACTATGTATCTTTTGATTATAATGTACAGAATATAACATTAAAATTATATCATATCAGTAATTAGAGCTCCTGTGAAGCTGTTGATTGTCTACTGCTCAAGCACACCCCAAAGAAAAAAAAATAGAGAAGAAGATAAAATCAAACAGTCTTTCTCCTAGTATACATCTATAGGAGATCTCAGAAACCAAACCTGAACAAACTAATTAAAAACATTGTCATATCAAAACAGCCCAAAAATATTAATTACCCTTTGACAATTCCATGTACATTGTTCACCAAATCTTCATGTTTGTTGTGAAGAAAATTAAAGAAAGAAAAAATTAATCAAGATGACAAAGAAAATCCCAGGTGATCACCTTTTTGTCAAAAATTAAACTGGTGTGGCAATATTGATCAGGGTGATCTCCAACTTCTTAAGCCGATATCATTGTGCTTCCTTGAGGGTCCAGAAGCCGGAATAGGTATCCTTCTTGGCAAGAACCCCGAAAAGTGGCCTGAATGCTGGTACTTCGGCTTGAGCTTGAAGACTTGGGCGGTTCTTGAGGCGTGGCAGTTGCCAAGATTAGTGAAGATGAACGTCAAGAAGAGGCATACAAGTAGAATTACAGCTCGTCTACTTGAAGCCATGCTAGCTTGCTGGAAATGAGACTAGCTAGAATGGAGAGAGATCAGATATTAGTGATATTAAAGAGGGTTTGGTGAAGATGGGGTACTACTTTGGTTTTGAGGGTATTGATGAGCAAAAGGTGGTGAGAGCAGGGAACATGGGCAATTCAATGCACAATTGTGTGTGTGTGTTTGTTCTGAGAAATGTGATGGAGAGAGAGAGAGAGAGAGAGAGAGAGAGAGAGGACTTTAAAAAACAATCAGATGCTTCTACAAGTAAAAGCAATGTTGGAAGCCAATAGAAGAAAGTTGAAAAGTTTTGAGCAGAGAAAAAGCTTTTCAATTTCAAATGTTCTTCTGGCTTTAGGGTTGGAGGTGATTATTAAAAGGGTTAGAAAAAGAAGTGGACCATGAAAAAAAGAAATGAAATAGAATTATATAGCGCTTGCTTGCTGCTATCTCAAATTGTCAAATCAAATGCCAAGAAAACCTTATAAATTCCCTTAAAAAAAAGGGATATTAATTAGAAGTTGAGTTGAGTCGAGGCAAGAAAGAGAAAGAAAGAAAAAGAAAAAGAAAGTAAAGGAAAAAAAAGAGGGGGGCGAAGGAGAGGGTTAGGGATTATGTTATGTCGTCCTTTTGAAATGGTTAGGTGATTGTTTGGTCCTACCGACCAAGCAACTGGTACTGTTGTTTTAGTCTTTAGACCCCCATAACAGGACCCTTTACCTCACCCACTTTTGTAGGCTTTATTTTGATGCTATCTCTCTCTCTCTCTCTCTCTCTCTCTCTCGTGGTGTACATGTTGTGTGTCAAGTACTTGGTAGCCATTCCCCTAATTAGAGGAGAGTCTTGGCTTGGTAGCGTATTGTATACGTCATTGTTTGCATTGTGCAGAAACAGTAGGTAAACAAATCTTGATATAAGTTGGAAAGCAGGTATGCACGGACTACTGACCTCAATGCATCTCATCACTCCCTCCCTCCCTCCCACTGTTTCAGACTGCGCGTTTTACGTTTATTCACTTTTCAGTGTACTATATGACATGGCATACATCACCATGTATTGATATATATAGGGCTTATAGCTATAGCTATTTTTGGGGGATGAGTATTGAGGGGCATGGGATTCGAGGAAAAGGGCTCCATCTCCATCTGCATCTTCTCATCATTTCCACAATCCAACATTAATGCTTTTCTAATATGCTTCCACGACTATTCTCTTGTCGGACTATCTTACTCTATATGAAATTATAAATTTGAGATTTGAAGTCATATAAACTACACGCAACGTTCATATAATTAAATTTAGGGTCCGATTATTTGTGTTTTCAGATTATAAATATGAACAACAAATTCATACAAAAATAATCAACATAACTAATGATATACTTTAGGTATATAGGAAGAGAACAATTCTAAGCTATGCATACATGTTTGTGGTGAAAATTAAAGCGTCCGTGCGCAATGACTAGAGAAATGGGCAAAAGCAAGCAAAAGCAAATGGTGCAGAACTAGAAAGAGAACAATTAGAATAATATACTGATATATTTGATGTATGAAAAGTTGAGGGAGTATTGCTTTTCTTTTTTCTTTTGACCATACATTGAGAGTTGGCTTAAGGTTCTGATATCAGTTACCTATACGTGTTACTTTATGATTACCAGTGTCTCTCAATTTGATGAAGGAAGGAAACTGATAAAAAAATTTATAGGTACTAAATCTGATATTGGAATTATTATGATCCAAGTTTCTTAAATCTTAACATGTACGGACGTCAACATATAGAAAAAAAATTCTTGTAACAGAGTTTCTCTCCAAGTTGTATGTACTGTATCAACGTCCAAGTCGCATTTGCAGAGTGAAATAAATGCAAGTGTCAGAGTCTAATGTGGGACCCCTACTGCTCTGTCCTACTGCGTATCTGAACCTTTTGAGGTTCAATATTGAATCCCTGGAAAATTCTACAGTCCTTTGGTATATGGGTACACCAAAGGATATGGGCCCTTAGATTGAGACTAGTGGGATATGGACTAATCTACACCCTTGGTATGGAAAATGGGGAATCCTGGTATATATTAGAGGTAAAAAGGTTTATTAAATATTAAAATATGTTGCAGTCCAATTGCCAAATCGGTACATATCAATTGCCAAATTGATACGCATCAATTGGCAATTCGATACCCATCAATTGCCGTAGTCATTGACGTTGTAATCACGGTGCAAAAGCTCGTAAATTTGAACCCAAATTTTGTAATCTATAAGATTAAGGATAGGTTTTACAATGTTATGCAACGTCTATGTGCCAAACATTTTAATATGATTCCTTAAGGTTGTAAACCGATGATTTTACATGCATATGGATAACATTTACAATGTCATGGAACTCTCAGGTCCCAAAAACTATAACATGAATCATTAATGTTATCAATCCTGGTTTTTACAAAAACTAAGAACAATTTTACTTTTTAAGGTTCAACCAAACCTTAATGTTGTAATCGATATCATTTTCATTGTAAATTAGACTATTACAATATTATGGATTAGAGTAAACCTTATTCTTGTAATTACGGTGCAAAAGCTCATAAATTCGAACCCAAATCTTGTAATCTACAATATTAAGGATAGATTTTGCAATGTGACAGAACGTTTAGGTGCCAAACATTTTAATATAAGTCCTTAATATTGTAAACCCATATTATTATAAGATTATGGATAAAATTTAAAATATTAGAGAACTCTCATGTGCCAAACATTTTAATATGATTCCTTCAGGTTGTAAACCATAATTTTTACAAGCTTAGGGATAACCTTTACAATTGTATGGAACCCTAAGGTCCCAAAAACTGTAAACCGAGTCCTTAATGTTGTAAAACTCTGTTATTACAATATTATGGATAAAATTTAAAATGTTAGAGAACTCATGTGCCAAACATTTTAATATGAATTCTTAAGGTTGTAAACCATTGTTTTTACAAGCTTAGGGATAACCTTTACAATCTTATGGAACTCTAAGGTCCCAAAAACTGTAACATGAGTCATAATATTGTAAATTCTAGTTTTTAAAAGAATAATGAACAATTTTACTTGTTTAAGGTCAAACCAAACCTTAATATTGTCATCGACATAATTTTCATTGTAAATTAGACTATTACAATATTATGGATTAAAGTGAACCTTAACATTGTAATCACAGTGCAAGAACTTGTAAATGTGAACACGAGTCTTATAATCTACAAGATTAAAGATAGACGTTTCAATTGTATGGAATGTTTATGTTTCAAACGTTGTAATATGAGTCTTTAATATTGTATACCCCTGTTATTACAAGATTATGGACAAAATTTACAATGTTAGGGAATGCTCAAAGATAGTTTGGCAATTGCCAATCAGTCAGTCATTATATTTGCAAAGTGGAATGGCAATTGCAAAGGGGACCTTGGAGAAGGACAATTGGTCCTTATGCTTGTAATTGTAAATACAAGGATTACAACAGTAAGGATCACGTTTACACTATTATGGACATAGACCTCCATAATCTTGTAAACCATATCCTTAACTTTGTAAATGGCAGAATTATAATTTAGTTTTTCTAGGATTTATATTAATATTTTATATCTATGAATGGGTAATTTTAGTTTTATATGCACTAATAATACACTTAAAACTAATTCTTTTGATAAAATATTAAAATTGATATAAAAAGTAGATAAATACAATAAAAGAACTAGACTACTAATGAAATTTTGATTTTTTGTACGTCACAAAATAAATCAGATAATAATCATATTTGATCTGAATCTGATGCATAACGGATATGGATTGATAGGTGCAATCCAATAGTCCAAATATGATCCTGAATCTGATAATTCGAATATAAATGAATTCGGATTAAGATCGATGTATATCTGATCCAAATCCAACTCGTTTATAGGTCTACAACAAATGTTTCTTTTATTCCCAAAAAAAAAAAAAAAGTTTTTCTTTAAAAAAAAAATTACAAGTTTGTTCATTATGAAAGTATTGTTTTAAAAATTTCAGTATTACATTAGTTTTTTTAAAAAAAGTGAAAAAAAAAAACCACAACATCGTGGGACCGTGAGCAGTTACAATTAGGGCTGGCAATGGGTCGGGTCATGTCGAGATATTAAACGTGTCAAGAATGCTCAACCCGAACTCAACCCATTTAATAAACGTGTCGTGTCGGGTTCGGGTCGTCTTTTATCGTGCGGGTTTTCGAGTCGTGTAACGGGTTGATAAATAATAACATGCATGTTACAAAAGTCACAACTGAAAAAATTTAAATAAAACAAATGGAGAGAGGAGAGAAAATATAAGGAAAAAAAAAGAAAAAAAAAGAGAAGAGAAGAGAGAAGGAAAAGAAAAAAATATATATAGAGAGAGAAGAGAGAAGGAAAGAAAAAAAAAAAAAGAGAGGAGAGAAAACTAAAGAGAAGGAAAAGAAAGAAAAAAAATAAGAGAGGAGAGAAAACTAAAGAGAAGTAAAAAAAGAGAGGAGAAAAGAGAGAAGGAAAAGAAATTAAAAAAGAGAGAGGAGAAGATAGACGGAAAAGAAAGAAAAACAAAAGAAGAAAAAGAAACATTATAAATATCAAAAGGCATAGTATATAATCACAAAGTTGTATCTAGCATGGTGGATAAGGCATTGGAAACTAATGAGGCTGGTGGGGGTTCAAAACCCCATATGTGTGTTTTGAAGTCTTTATTTCTCTATAATTTTTTGTGGGTTGGCCTGTCTTACACAGGTTGACCCGAAACGGATCAAACTGGGTTGACCCGAAAATTACCCAATTATTAATCATGCAGATTCGAGTCATGTAACGAGTCGTGTAGGAAATTGCCCTTAGTTACAGTGACGTTCTATTTGTTTCTCTTAAGTTCTTTTAGTTTTTTTAATTTCTGTGTAACCAACATAATTATTTTATACCCAACAAATTTGAAGTTGTTATTATTTTTGTTTACAAGTTAATAAAAAAAATTTGGTTTATTGGATTTATATAAAGTTTTAAAATTTGATTGGATTAGTTGTGTTAAGATTACTTTATCTAAAATTAAATAAGACATTTCGACAAAAAAAATTTTGAATAAGACAAAGTTTCTTTCCTTAAAAAAAAGGACAAAGATTAAATATTAAAAAAAACTTGGAACTCCAACAGAGAAAAGAAGAAAAGCTGGAACCGAGCAACTTGCACAACAGGTTTCATTTTTAAAAAAAAATCTGGGTGTATCGGTACACCAGGTGCACCGTAGAAGGTGCCTTCAATCCCTAGGTCCCTTTGAAAACTCTGTAGCTGTTGAATACTGGCGGACCAGAAAAGTATAGCGCACACTGTACCATCTTTGAAAATAATGTATGTGTGGAAAAATGGAGAATAATGTTAGAAGGTGTTGGAGTTACCTCAGGCCTAATAGTCTAAGTATCTCGTTAATGAATATTGACTTTAGAAGAAGAGAAATGCTAGCAACTTTTTCTCTAGCTTTCTTCTTTGGATTTTCTTCATTTTTTGCTTGACATATGTCATTCTCCTTACATTTAAAACAATATCATTAATATATTATACAAACCAACTTTTGCTTTCCAAGTTTACCCTTATTAAATGTATTCAATTTATCCAAACAAATTTCACAACTTTCTTACCATCTTATTAAATTTTTTTTAACGTCAATTATTTTTTCTAAAGAAAATTTTTGCTTTAAAAAAAAAAAGAGGAAATGTCCCTTAAAAAAATATATATATATATAAACTTGACATTAAAAAAAAAAGGGGACATTTCCTCTTGTTTTTTTAAAAGCAGACATTTTCTTAAATAAATAAAAAATTGTCATTAAAAAATAATAATAATAATATGGTAAGAAAGTTGTGAATTTTTTTTGGATAAATTGAATACAATTAATAAGGGTAAACTTGGAAAGCAAAAGTTAGCTTGTATAATATATTAATGACATTGTTTTAAGTGTAAGGAGAATGACACATGTCAAGTTAAAAAGGGAGAATGTCCAAAAGAGAAGGTTAGAGAGAAGATTGCTAGCATTGCCCGATAAGCTGAAATACATGGGGCTTTCTATTTCATAACGAATCTCATTACTTATTTTATTTACTGATTTAGTTAAAGTGTGTGTTCCAGACAATAAATGAGGGTACAAATATGTAGGAGTAGGCGTGGCGATGGGTTGGGTCGTGTCGTGTTGAGATAATGAACGTGTCAAGAAGATTCAACTCAAACCGGACCCATTTAATAAACGTGTTGTGTAGGGTTTGGGTCGTCTTAAACAAGTTATTAAATAGGTTACCTAGTTAATAACTTATTCACTCATTCCTAGTGTCCAATTAAAAAAGGGGGAAATATTAAAAAGAGGAAACATGAGACTACATCAGGTTAATAAACAGGTTATTTCACTTTTTTTTTTAAAGAAGAAAAAAAAAACATGATGCTACAATAGGAGTACTTCGTGAATATTAAAAAAAAAAAAAACATCATGGCGCGCTTCCTGATTCCATAATAGGAGCCAGTAGTTTGGCCATCTGGATCTCTTTTCTTGGGTTTTCATGCACAGCGTCTTGGGGCTCATCACTTGAGCTCCCAAAGATCACACCCTTAGCTTGAGCATAACTTGTGTCGTGATCTCGTTGCTTGCAGTTACTGGGTCGATCCAAGGCCTCTATCTGCTTTTGCATGTCTTGAGAGTAAAAATCTACCATCTTTGATAGCTTTTGATTCTCTTCCTGCAATATTTCACGCTGATGTCGATTCGTCTCCACTATCTTTGCCCACTCTCTCCTCAAACTCCTTATCACACGTTGATAATCTTCAACCAAATTTCGCTCTGCAACCAACTGAGCTCTTAGCACCTCAACCTCATGAGATTTCACAATGAGATGATGCCCCACACTTGTGACAGATGCTGCACTTTGCACGCTCAGTGCCATGGCTCACTCACCACTTGATTATTATCCCTCGTTACCAGCACGCGCACATCCCTGTGAGTCACCAAACTCTTTGTAACTCTAATAGCAGCATCGTTGTGAAGGATTAAAGAGTCGTTTACAGTAACTGGTCCTCGCGAGGAAGCAAAGTAAGGCATCCACACTGGTGTAGCCTCTTACCCCCCATGCTTGTGTTAGCGGAGCTATGTTTAGATCGAGAGAAAATGGGAATGAAGATGCCATTTTTTTATCTGAGTTTGAGGAGATGGGTTTAGATTTTTCTGAGTTTGAGGAGATGGGTTTAGATTTTTCTGAGTTTGAGGAGAGATGTTTAGATGGCAGTTTGATGGGATAAGTTTAGATTTTCCTCAAGATTTTTCTGAGTGTGATTTTTTTCCTCCCATTATTTCCTTTTACAGAAGTAATTTGCGGGGCCGCTCCATAACAATAATAATATATTTTTGGATTTTTATCACAAATTGTCCATGAGGTTTGCCAAATTATTGCCAAATTATCACCTTTGGTTCTTTATGTTTTTTTTTGACATTATTGGTCCCTTATGTGACACCTCACACATCAATTTGGTCCCGCCGTCAGGTTCCGTCAAAATTTTCCGTTAGATTGCTGATGTGGACTAAACAATGTTTTAAACATTTTGGGTTTTATCACAAATGGTCGTTGATGTTTGCGAAATTATCACCTTCGGTCCTTTATGTTTTTTTATAAAGTTATTGGTCCTTTATATTTTTTAAAAATAGTTTGACATTTAAAATCTTTAAGGAATAATTTAATTTAATTTTTTTTTTAAAAAGAGAAAATTTTCAAAACATAATTTATTTTTTATTCAAATCCACTTGGCATGTTATTATTGGACATGTAGGCTTCATATACATGTCAGGTCAAATCCGTCAGATTTTGTTGAAATTTCTGTTAAATTGATGAAAATTTCAACATAACCTAACAGATTTGACGTGACATGTATGTGGAGCCTACATGTCCAATAATAACATGCCAAGTGGATTTGAATAAAAAAAAAGATTTATGTTTTGAAAATTTTCTCTCTTTTTAAAATTTAAAAAAATATATTTTTTAAATGTTAAATTATTTTTTAAAGGGTTTAGGGTTTTTCAACAAAACCTAACGGATTTGACGTGACATGTATGTAGAGCCTACATGTCCATTAATAACATGCCAAGTGGATTTGAATATAAAAAAAATGCATGTGTTTGAAATTTTTCTCCCTTTAAAAAAAATAACAAAAAGATTTTAAATGTTAAACTTTAAAAATAAATAAAAATTAAAAAAACATTTCTTCATTTAGATCCACTTAACATTTTCTCATTGGCTATGTGTGCACCACATATGTGTCATGTCAATAATTTAACAAAAAAATTTAACCAAATCTCACGGTGGGATCAAATTAATGTGTAAGGTGTAACATAAGGACCAATAATGTCAGAAAAAAATATATATATAAAGGACCAAAGCAGATCATTTCGAAAATCTTAGGGACCATTTGTGAGAAAACCCAAAATATTTAAAACATTGTTTAATCCATGCGGCATCCACATTAGCAATCTAACAAAATTTTTTGATAGAACGTGACGACGGGACCAAATTAATGTGCGAGGTGCAACATAAAGGACCAATAATGTCAGGAAAAAAAAAACATATAGGACCAAAGGTGATAATTTGGCAAATCTCAAAGACCATTTGTGATAATAAAAAATCTATGTTTTTTTAAAAGTAATTTGCTGGGCCGCTCCTTGTTTCCCGCTCTGTGTTTTTCATCTCGAGCTACAAGTCTTCGTGATTAGAAAAAATAATATAAAAATAATTTTTAATTTTTAATTTAATTACTATATATATAAAAGTTAATAGAGAGAGAGAGAGAGAGAGAGAGAGAGAGAGCGTGATTAGAAAAAATAATATTTAATTAATTTTTAATTTTTAATTTAATTACTATATATAAAAAGTTGAGAGAGAGAGAGAGAGAAGAAAGAAAAATAATAATAATAAGAGAAGGGGAGCAAGTTCAAACCCATCACCTTTTTCTTTAAACCCTAAGAGCGTATAGTACGAGTATATGGCAACACTATACTTGGTGGTGATTATAGAGTTTGTGATTGAGATGTAGTTTGAATTATAAATTTGCTTTGTTATTTTCAATAATTTGTTTAGGTTAACATTTTAGTTTGAACTTTGTTTGGGTTCTTGGATGATTTTTAAGAATGTATCTTCATGTGACTTTCATTAGAACTACTTGTCAAGTTAAAGGATGTAATTGCCTTAAAAAAATGTTCATGGACCCAATTGCAATTGGGAGCAAAGTTCAGGGACGTCTACAGTTACTTAAAACAATTCTGCAGCTCAAAAAGACGCTTTTACCTCTCATTTTGATGGACAAATTGACAAACTTGGATGGCAGGACCCAATTGGAACAACGTGTGAAGTTAAAGGATGTAATTGCCTCAAAAAAAGTTTACGGACCCAATTGCAACTAGGGGCAAAGTTCAAAGATGTCTACAGTTAAAAACCCTATAAAAAATTCGAAGTCAACTTCAATCCCGCTTAGTCTCATACCAAACAAAGGACACAACTCAAAGTTCAAGCCAGCCAATACTTAAAGCCTAATCCAAGTCAGTCCAGTCTGACCTACAAAACGAGTCCTTAGAGAAATGGATAAGGTCTTATGAGTCATTCTATAGCAAAGGCCTTATATATGGCCCTTCTGGTTCTATCTCTTAACCGTTGGATCATGCTAATTAATTTGATACAACGGTTAAGAGATAGGGCCTCACCTAGGGGCTATTGATAAGCCTATATTATATATATATATATATATATTTATGCCTCCTTTACTTATTTATTTGTTAATTTTCTTGGGTTAAATTGGTTGTTTAATTTGTTTTATTAGATTTGTTAAGGAGTTGTGAAATATGAGAAATTGAGGTAAAAAGGGGCAAGAAGATGAAGATTGGAGATTAATCAAGTCAAGAAGCCAAGTCATTCCTTTTGTCGCAAGGAATGTTGTGAAATTTCATAGTTCAAGATGGTTCAAGTCTTACCAAGACAAACAAGGAAAAATAAAGAAGACCTTATATTAGAAGGAATCCTATTTTGATAATAATTGTAATTATACCTTAGATAGGTAGGGTTTCTAGGAGTATTATAAATAGGGAGTTTAGACCCATTACCCATCATCCATCATCCATCCTCCATCCTTCATCATCTACCATCAAATTCCTACATATTCATACTCATAGTCGAAACACTCAGAGGAGAATACGAAGAGAGCTTGCGCAACCTTAGCATTCTACTTGGAGAATTTGGTGCCTTCCATGTCTTCATCAACCATCATGATTCTCAATAAGTCATTCATGAACTAATTTCTTTTACTAGGGCTATGATGTAGCCTAACTATGAATACTCATATTCTTTGATATTGTTAATTTTTATTTATATACACATGTTGAGTGTTTGTTACTGTTCTTAATGCTTTCAATTAATTGGCCATTAATTGCATGATTGGAAGAATTAGGTTAAGACCGGAAGGAGATTCCTAGTAAAAAGCTTCTTATAACAAGTACCATAAATTACATAGCCAACTTGGAAGATTATGTTATAGTTTGTGTAATCTTCAATGTTTTCCACAAATCTTAATGGGTTCTTAGCTATCTAAATCCATAACTAGAAATAAAATGGGTTGATAATAAGGAATACAACTAATATAATTTGGAAGGAGTGAGCGATTACCTTGCACCTTTGTAGGCATACAACATGGCATGATGGCATGACATGGTGTAACACCCCGACCCCAAATTTATCCCATGTTTTAATTTATTTAAGTGGAATTGAGAAATTACCCGTGGGATAGGGGTATTTTAGTTATTTTCTTATCCGGAAGGAATTTGAGAATTCCGGTTATACCGTTGCGTAGAGCACGGTAAGATGAGTCCGTAGACACGTAGTGGGCTCGAATCAGAGTTGTAACGAGAGAGATATGATCAAATGAAGCTCAGTGGCATAATCGTAAATATTTTGAAGTGGATTTTTGGTTAAAAGACGGAACTGTCCCCATCTCTCTCTCTCTCCCCCGCGCATCTCTCTCTCTCCCGACGGCAGCTCCTCTCTCTTTCTCTTCAAACTCCGCCACCGCCCATGGCAATGGATGGGACCGGTGCAAAAGGACCTGGCCACCACAAGACTGCCCTTCCCGACATCGGCCGCCGGCCAAAAATGTAGGTTTTGGCCAATTTTCGCCCGAAACTTCGCCGGCTCGATCTCCCTCCTCCGGCCACCGTTTCTAGTGATTGAGGTATGGATTCCTACCTATTTTTCATAATCTAGCTGATGGTTGGGTAGGATTGCATCAATTTTGAGTGTAGATCATCTGATTTTCAATTTAGGTTTCGGCCGGTTTTGCGATCACGATTCCGGCCACCTCCGGTCAATTTTTGGGGTATGCCCAAGGACAAAAGTGACTCCAAATTAGGTGTATTACCTAAGGTAGGAGTCTTGGTTCACGATTTGGAAGTTTTCCGGCGATGCAATATCGCTTTAGACACCCACGCGCTGCCCGCGCGTGTGGCGGCGCGTGGGCACTGTAGCTGAGGGGCATTTTTGTCCCACTGGGATCCTCTCGATGTCACGAGCGCGTAGGTGTGCTCGGATCTCATTTTGGATACGGTTAGAGTTTCGAACGGATATCGCATATCGCGTATTTTCCGGGTTCGCTAGGTTTCGACCGTTGGATGGTCCTGAAGTTATAATATGTTGATCTAAGTATTACCAGGATCGTGTAGGATTCGACGGATTGTAAAATGGATTCCCGGATACTCCGGAAATGCCAACCCTAGGGTTAGGGTTTTAGTGACCGTCCGATCGTGCGATCGTGAGCGATCCGACCGTCCGATCTGGACCAAACTTGCAGGACATGTGTCCTAGAGCTTGTAAAACCTATAGGAACTTTTGGATCAGAATTTGGAGGTCGTGGGCCCCGCGGGCTTGTGTGACCATGTTTGGGTAGTTTGACCCTGGGTTGACCACTAGACTTTTGTTGTAGTTCTATCATCCCAAGAGGGTTAGAGTGACCTTAGTGACAGGTCTTGAGCGTTGTTGAGTTAAATGGTTTATACGTGAATTTAGGATATTATTATATGATTTAAATTGCGGAATTATCAGATGCTATACCAGGGTTGAGGTTTATTTAGTAGTAGAAATTATATTTTATATAATTAATTGTGTGGATGTATAAAGGTAAATAAAGCGATCGAATGTTAGTTTACAGTGCTATACGCACTACCCTACGTACCCCATATCGTGATTATGTTGAGGCCTTTAAACCCGTGTGGCTGGTGAGAATGTAGCCAGGCCAAAGTGAAGCAGTGTGAGGGCTGGTGAGAATGTAGCCGTGCCCAGTGAGGTCGCACGCGTCTTTGGATTAGCCGGCGTGTTGATAGACCCCATACGTGGCCGGGTGCGTCCCGACGTATGAGGGGAGATATGATTGTGTGAGGGCTGGTGAGAATGTAGCCAGTGCCCGAGTGAGGTCGCACGCGCCTTTGGATTAGCCGACGTGTTTGGACCCCATACGTGGCGGGTGCGTCCCGACGTATGAGGAGATATGATTGTGTGAGGGTGGTGAGAATGTAGCCGTGTCCAGTGTGAGGTCGCACGCACGCGTTTTGGATTAGCCGGCATGTTGATGCACCCCATACGAGGTGGGTGCGTCCCGTCGTATGAGGGGATTATGTGATATGTTGATGAGTTCTCACGTGTCGTAGGTTTATCCAGCGTGCGGATAGGGTCCATACGTAATTTTGGATGTTTCGGCGTATGGGGAGATATTGTGATTGTGTTTGGTGAGTGGTGATGGATAAAGCCTGGAATATATGTATTTGTGTGGCGGTAATGGTCTATTTGATATTAGGAGCCGGGATAGATACGAAAGAGCTACGTGTGGCTTGATCCCTTAGTAGGGTACGTAGGCAACCTGAAGTTACTAGGTGCAGCCACAGATTAGACCCCACTTAGGTGGTCTTATTGGGATTGGTTTGGACCTTGTTGTTGGTCCCAAAACTTGGTTGAATTGAGGCTTGTCCTGTGGACTAAGTAAGTGAAGGGGTGCATAACTAGATTTTGAAATTGTTATATGCATGTTTGATGCATTAAGTTATTTTGAAAACTTTGTGGGTAGTTCTGCTAGAATCATTTAAAGGCCGGAGGCCCTTTATGTAAATTGCATGAGATTATATTGTGCGTGCTGCCGGTTGGGTTATAAAATGCGTTTTATGCATGTGGAAATTTTGGGGAAATGTTCAATTTAGGAGACTCACAAATTTCGCAGAAAGTCTCGTGCCCTTAATCCTCTCTGTAAACGAGGACATAGATTTAAGGAGTGAACTGGCATGGGGTGATGCCGGGTCTCTGCAGGGTTCGTCTCGGATTTCGGGAAATTTGAGGCGGGTCCTGTCACATGGCCTTGACATTGACACATGAAGCCACGAGCAAAAAGGAAGCCTTAAGAATAGGAGTTCGTGGGTTTCTTAGTGGGATAGTGGCATGACAGTTTTTAGGAGGAAAACTACATATGCCATGGTGGCTGCGTGCATGGCAGACACATCACCTAAGTAGTTGGGGTTGTCAACTGTAATGCTTTTATAAATACCTTAGCTTTGGAAGGCTTAGGTAGATCGGAAGAGACTAGAATGGTCAAGACTAAACTAGTAGTCTCTTGGGAGAGATCTCAAGGGGAGACGAAACAGGGAGAGTGTGTCTAGAGTAGACACAGAGAGGCATAGAGAGGGTATGGCAGTAAGTGTTTGTGCTAACCTACCCATGTCTTGAGAGAGAAACCCGTTGAGTTGAGAATGAGTGTCTAGAGAGGCACCATGCCTTAGGAGTGGGTGACATTGAGGCACCAAATGTGTTGTGGTGACCCATTCATAATATACCTATTAATGTGATGGCTTTAATATACCTACAATATGTATATATTCAATACAATATAATAGGCAAATTATTATCAATACAATATCATGTACCTACAAATTTACCTATATATCTTGTATATATCCAATACGACTAGATAAATTATTTTCACAATATACCTATAAATGTGTTGGCTTTAATATACCTACAATATACCTATAATAGGTAAATTACAAGTTATATTATTGCATAATAAAAGTTGGGTATATTATTTGAATAATAAGTAAATTAATATAGGTACATTATTTTTCGTAAAAGAAGTAATAGGTACGTTATCTTTTCAACATAAAATTGTATGTATGCTATTATATTTATAAAACAATAATGCAATACATAATTCATAACGTATAATTCATAAGTAAATAAAAAAAACATTTTTTTATTAAATAAACTTATTAGGTATGTTAAATATGAATTTATTGTTAAATTTTAAAAAAGTTTCCAAATTAATTCCTACATCTATTTGGAGATATTTCCAAATTCAATGTGTGTCATTAGTTACATTCCAATTAAAATGTGTTTCTATGTTTGTTCCTACATTAATATACAAAATACAATAATGCTTAGCTAGAGGTTTTTAGGAATCAATGAAGTACAATAAATTCGATTTTGCGCTTGATTAGATAACTTGCCGAGTTGAATCCTAGTCATCGAATTTTATTTAGAAAAAAACATGATTTTATTCAAACAAAAATAAAAAGATGGGTTGTAGTTGAGGAAAAATGACTTTGCAGGAGTTAAACTAAATTTACTAATAAGTATTAGATATGTTATTAAGTTTCCCAACAACAATAAAAAAAAGATATGTTCTTAAGTGGGCATAAGAAACTGTAACCTATTCAATTAAGGAAAATGATAGCGAGACCACATTTTATATACCACTTTTTATACCACCTCTCTAATATAAAATATGGTCTCTCTAGTTTGATGCATTCAATTAATATGGGAATTTCATAATCTTTTGTCTAGACCAAACAAAAACTTACGCATATGTTTAAGTTATTGAGGGCTCATCTTTTTGGGCTCTGCTACCAAAATGCACCTCTTGCTTTTGGAGAACTGAAACTTAAATGAAACGATGAGTTTCATTAAAAGACATCAGAGAAAGAGAACAGTGTCGCTCTAGCAAAAGAAATTAGGTAAGGTCTTCTTCGTGAAAACCTTGCACCTCATACTCTATAGTCACTGTCTTGGTAGTGTGTGTGTGTGTGAAAAACTTCCATCCCTTTGTAGTTTAGACTATCACGTATATTTATTAAAAATAAAAATAAAAATAAAAAAGTCAAAGCCTAACTCTTAAGTCTCTAAAAAGTTTCAACATGAAGGATAGAGACTTAGAAAAGTAAAATGTTTGTATGGAATCAATTCAAAGGGAATCATATGCATTCCATCAAAGCGGATGTAATTTTTCTCCATAATCGGACAAATGTTCAGAGTACGGATTAAATATATTAAATATATTAAATAGCATAGTTGATATCATCTTCTTCTTTTTTCTTCTTTTTTGTCAAAAAGTTAATATCATCTCTTTGAATTGTAGGATAACTTGAACTTTCCACCCTTATTTCGCACATGTTAATCGAAGTTTTTCTTTTATGCTATGTTCATTGAAATTATTGCAAAAGAAGATAAAAGGAAAAAAGAAAGAAAAATATATAGAAAAATATATGTAAGGTGTAAAAGAAATTGTGGTGAGATTAGAGACTGCAAAGGGAGCATTTTGCTCACCACTTTAACTCAAGGTGTATGCTCACTACCCTTCTCAACATTTGACACGTGTCTATAAGTATAATTGTAGTTACATAAATCAAAGTGAAAAGTTAACCATGATTAGGCCTATAAACACATATCATGTATTAAGAAAAGTGGTGAGCATATACCTTGGGTTAAAGTGGTGAGCAAAAATATTTCCAACTGCAAAACCCCATTTCGAAAAGAAAAAAAACAGTGAAAAGAGAAAGAATTAATGAATTAATTGAAGCACACAAAAAAGAAGGGGAGCAGTTTTGCTCACCACTTTAACCCAAGGTGCACCTTCACCATTATTCTCAACACTTGACACATATCCATTGACATAATCATGATTCTATAAATACAAAGCATAGAGTTAACTATGGTTATACCAATTAATACATGCCAAGTATTGAGAAATGTGATGAGAGTACATATTGGGTTAAAGTGGTGAGCAAAAATATTTCCAAAAAAAAGCTGCCTAATGGAATTGTTAGGGTATACTTTCCTTCCAAAGGAAGCAAATTTTGAAACCATAACCACCATATTCCATATATATGCTCTTGAGTCCAAGTCTTGGAATTGGAGGTTGAGAAGTCGTCGACTGTTTCCTAAATTTGACTTTGAAATGGTAAGCAATGCCGTGCGGTGCAGATGCAGATACACCAAATTGGACTTCCAACAGCCACAAAGTGTTTGTTTGTTAGGTATATATATGCGTGTGTGTGTGTGTGTATTAGTCAATTGCTTACGCCTGTGCAGCATTTGGTTGCAATCCCAAGCACGTCTTTCTCATGCAAATCCACGTACTTTGACTATTGACTACAAAACCCCATAGTCATATCCTTTTATCCACTTTCTTCTTCTTCTTCTTTTTTCAACTTAATTTTCGATTACACCACTTTATTTTTACCACATATTTTTTTTTTTCCAAAGAGATAACAAAAAGTTTTATTATATTTTATTACAAGAAAATTAGTTCAATTGGGAATATTTATGTAGGAAGCACTTGGGTTGATAAGTGTTTTTTTTAGGGCTTGTCTTTTGTAAAGAAGTGTTTGTTCAAAGACTACTTGGAAGTGGTTTTTGAAAAAGTGCCTTTAAAAGCAGTGTCAAACGCTATTAAAAGTAATTTTTATTATCACAAACCGCTTTTAACCTTTTCAGAAGTACTCTCAAACAAATATCAGCAGTCAGTTGCGGATGTGTGCTTAGGCTTGCAGGGGCCTTGGCCCTCCCAAAATTCTAAAAATACTATTATATATTGGGGTTTGTATAGGACAAACTTAGGATAATATATATCTATATATATAAAGCAAAAGGCAGAGAATGATAAAACATTCAAAATACCAGAAAATGTCACTGGTTAATGCAAACATTAAGAATTAAAATTAATTAAACGAGGATAATATGGTAAATTCACACCTTAAAAAAATTAAAATTAAAAGAAAAATCAGATAATGGATCCTATTTTTACGGAACACAACTACCCATTATCTTTTTAATTCTAAAAAAATTAAATTCTTTTAAAAAAAGCTTCTCACGGGCGCGGAAGCGAGTGTAGAGAGGCTAGTATATATAAAGCAAAATGTAGAGAATGATGAAACATTCAAAATACCATAAAATGTCATTGGTTAATTCAAACATTAAAAATTAAAATTATTAATTAAATGAGGATAGTATTGTAAATTTACATTTTTTTCATATTAAAAAAATTAAAAATAAAAATAAAATCAGATAATATTTTCTATTTTTATAGAACATAACTACTCATATTATCTTTTCTTAATTCTAAAAATAAATTAAAAATAAAAAACTAATTTACACATACTTGAGCGTAGAGGTGTCAACGGACGGGCGGCCCAAAGACGGCACGAGCCCACCCATTTAAATGAGGCACGGCACGGCACGAGCACGAATATTAATGGGCGTGCTCGCACGGCACGAAAACTTGGGCCGGGCCGGGATCAAAAATGAGGTCCAATGGACCGGGCCGCCCACGGCCCGACATGGGCCGGGCTTGGCCCGAGCACGCTTCAAGCACGGCACGAGCCCAAGCACGAGCCCAAGCACGGCCCAAGCACGGCCCACTTAACATTTTTTTCTTTCTCAAAAGTCAAAATGCAATAATTTGACATCTAATGTCATTATTTATATGTTTTTTTAATCATAAATATATATTTGATGTATTTCATTTTAGGGAAATTACTTGGGTCCTTAATTAATTAAACATATCAACTACAAATTAATTAAACAATATTGGACTTGATATCTAATCAGTACATATGACATATATGCTTATCTTATAATCAAAGTAAGACATTATTTCACATATAAAATAATAAGTTGTTTAAAGATGAAAAGTTGAAGTGGACTTTGTAGAGTTTGACACTTTTTGCCCTCTGCCATTTTCATATTGTTTGGATGTTTGATTGATTAATGTTTTCAAATAGTTCATCATTTCTTGCCTCTAATTATATTTTTAATGTTTATAATTTGAATTATCTAGGAAAAAAAAAATGAAGTGAAAAAAATTCAAATTAAATGGATTGGTTCTTGGGCCCGAGTGTGGCACGAGCACGAGCACGGGCACGGAACGAGCCCGGCCCGGCCCGTTTCAATATGGACATGGGCTTTGGGCCGGGCCGGATTAATAATTTTACTAAATGGGCACGGCACGGCTCGATAAATTAAATGGGCCGCCCGCCCGACACGAAAACGTTAAAAGCACGAGTTTAAATGGGATGGGCCGGCACGGCACGGCCCGCTTGACACCTCTACTTGAGCGTGTGCCAAAGGACCCTCCACAATAAAGAGAAGGAGGGATTTACGTTTCCCCCTCCAACTAAAAGGCTATTTCCTTAGCAAAATAGCTAAGTTACTCCTGAACCCCACCAACATAATTAATAAAAATATTAAAAAAAAAAATAGTCAATCAAATCTTTCTTTCATAAGTATATTTAAGAAAATAAGAAATCAAAGATAATCAGTTATTTATTTATTTATTTACAAGCTTTGATTTGTACATATACTTACTATGTTTATTGTTTAGCACATTAATTACATTTGGCTTCAGTTGCATTATCAAGAGAAGTTATTCATGTCCACCATTTTTTCACTAATATTGTTGATACTTCATGCAAGCATACAGATGAATTAAAAAATGCTCAAGCTGCTGAAATTGCATGTATGATTGCTATTGATAAGCTTGACACTGAGAAAGAAACCAATCTTAAACCTTAATATATTGGCCCCTCCACAAATAAATTCCTAGCTCCACCACTGTCAGCAGTCTGACAACTTATTATGCTAGCCGTGTATAGTTTTACTGTAGTCCCTCAAAAGAAGATAAATGGAGATAGGAAAGTCCATTTTACTTTTTTTTTTTTACCGTAAATGAAACCAGTTAGTGGATAGAGATGATGAAAGTTTTGCCATTATCTAAGCAAATGCCGAGTGAAAGTGTTTTACGAGAAACTCTGTTACTGAGTAGTGATGCTTTCGGTGCCATCATGCTTATTATTATGATTATTATTGCTTTCTTCAACATATAATCATTCGTCGGACCTAGGAAGCAGCTGCACTGCATACATACCTTCTGCCCAGCTCCCTCAATATTCTCTAATAATACGTACTCGGTTTTAGAAAACAAAAAATAAAAATTTGCAATCCAAACTCATGAAAAATGGCCGTGTAAATACAAGGAAAGTATAAATTGGAATAATTATCATACACATTTCTCATAAGTAAACATGTCATGAGAGAAACCAATCACTCGGAATGCCTTTGTAGTCAACAAATTTTGATGATGCGCTTTGGAATTTTAATGCAAAATCAGTGTAGTTGGTAGTTACTTTAGAATGAATTTATACCCAAATTTCCTTGTCCGATTCAAGTCCGATCTTGAGACCCTAGAAGCAAGATGCATAATAAAATAATTTATTATCAACGTAGGTTAAAGTAATAAAGGTCAAGTAAAAAATTATCAATGTACAATTTCATCATTAACCCAGAAAAATAATTTATAGAAACTAAATTAAATTTTAATTAAATTAGCGAGACCTGCTACTACATCATTCACACAGTATAATGTGTACATGTCTACAATTATGAACCTTGCTCAACATGATTCCGTTGGATAATGATCTTAAATGCTATGATTTGATGGTTACATTCATGATAACCCATGAATCTATAGCTATGAATGAAAGGTAACAAATGCTTTATGTCACAAAAATCCATCAAATATTTCAAAAATTATCATCACTCTTTTGGTTAACATTCCTTTAGTTCAGGATTATCCCGGCCCAATCCCAACCTTTTCGAACTTTTCTGGTGCTTTTTATTCTTTCGCTATTCCCCTTCATCCTTATTCTCATGTGTCTTGCTTCTTTTTCTCTTCTTTTTTTTCCTTAATTATTTGATAATCTGTTATTCATATTTTGTCTGTTTCTTTTAAGTTGCAACTTAGGATTTAATTTGGGGCTAACTTGGGCTTTAAATAGGATTTTAAATTAAGGTTTAATTTAGGGTATACATTAGTTCAATCCAAAGCTATCCCTACTTACAAGACCTACACTGCAATAGAATTCTCATCATATAACACATGAATTAGTAAATATAACATGACCCAATTATAGGCGATGTGGAAGAGCTCTCTAAGAAAACCCTAAGGAAAAAAAGTCCCAGCTATCGCCCCCTTTAGGGGTTAGTGGCCTCCCTCTGTACCCCCTCTCCCCTCTCCTCATTTATTAGTGATTTTTTTTTTTGGGTAATGTGGAAGCAACATCTATGTCACGATGTCGTTGTCATGGTATAGTCGCCGTCTTTTGGCCCACATACACAAGAAGTTGGCTTTAGCTGTCAGCCTTTGGAATAGTTTGTGAGTTGCAAAGAGGAGAAGATCTCGGGTTGTGTCAGGTTCGGGTGTAGCCAATGTAACATTTTGGATTTAGCCGAGATGACACTTATGGCTCTCTTCGGGTTTCCTGGGAGAATGTGGAGCGGTGATCCTGCTTCCTAGTTTGTTTTAGTCTAATAATTTTCAGTAACTCTGTTGGAGTTTGCTGTGTTTTGTTTTCTATTTTGGATGTTTTATTTCTTGTTAGCTTTCAGCTTTCGATACAAATTTTTTGTTTTTGCCGTTGCACCACGGATCTGTATTGCATGTTTGAGTACATGTCCATCTAGTTGTTGAATCAGGATTTCACTCATTTTTAAGTTGTACATGATTCTCTCCAAATCAATACATTTTAAAGAAGATTTATCCATATTCAGCACATAGTTGCTTTATATTTTTGTTTGTTCATCGATAATAGTCATTGCTTATTATTTTAATTAAAAAAAAATTTAAAGGACTTCTCATCACCATGTTTATGCACATGTTATTTAAGTGCCAACTGGTTTTTTTTTTTTTTTTTTATACTGAGTTTTATAAAAAAAAAAAATTTGGCTAATGTCAAAAAGGCCTCCTAAAGGTTTGAGGCAATTTTCAATATGGGCCTCCGAGTTTCAATTCATCAATTTACATTCCATTATTTTCAAATTTGACCAATTTAAGCATTTCGTTAAATTTGACTGTTTGATCATGCATTAATTGATGATGTGTGCATTATGGGGCCACCCACTAACCAATCCAAAAAAAAAATTATAAAAAAATCTACCCGATTTCTGACCCCAGCCCCTTCTCTAAGCCTAAAAGTTGCAGACCCTCGCCCCTTAAGCAACTCTCAGCTTCGTTGGATTACATCCTCTTCGTCCTCTCACATATAAATTAGTGTTCAAGGACAAATTGAAGTAGAAGCTGTGAATCATCCTTTCCTTGTTCAGCAAATTCCAAAACTCTATTTACAACAACATAAGTTTCGAGAAGAAACATGGTGACGAATCCTTGTGAGTTGTATGCTACGGATTGGCAGTTGTTTCTTTGGACATAAGAATTTTATTTGGTATTTCTTTTGGAGAAATAAAAATGATTAAAAGGAGAAGTAGAAGACGAATATTGGAGTGGAAGAAGGATCATAAAGCAAGCAAAAGAAGGAATATCGGGTCACCCTACTTGCTCCGTGTTTCCTTGTTAAGTTGTAATAAGTAATGCTGCTACCCTACACCGTAAATCTCAAGAAATAAAAGCCCATCATAAATAAATAAATCAATATAAATTCCCCCCCTCCCTCCCGCAAATCCAAAGTCATTTCTCAACGTACAAATGATGTAATATCCATTAAAACCGACCAAGGGAACCCCTCGCTGGGCCACCACCACCTCAATGCTCATTGCTGCGTGGTCCCCACTTCCCCACCCCACGTTCTCCTCCCCATTATACGCTTTTTTCGTTCAAAAGTTCAAATCCACTCCATCCCACGTGTACTCCATTTAATCCCAGCCCTTCATTCACCCCCACGATCCTAACCCCCTTCATCCAAGGGTTGAGATTCCATTACTCAAACACAGTGCCATACAGACAAACACCCCCGCAAACTGAACTCTGAATAAATAATAGCACCTCATTTGACCAGAGACCAAAGAGGGGGGAGAGAGAATATTTTTTAAAATTAAATAAATATGAAATCAGAGAAAAAAAGTAAAATGGTGACGTCAGCGTACCTTTGACTCTTTTTACTCTCTTTTTTTTCTTTTCTCTGTTTTGTCTTCTTTAAACTAGAGGTGTCAAACGGGACGGGCGGCCCAGACGGCACGAGCCCAGCCCATTTAAATGAGGCGGCACGCAGACGAATATTAATGGCCGCGCTTCGCACAAGACGAAAAGGCCGGGATCAAAAATGAGGTCCAATGGACCGCCCACGGCCGACATGGGCGGCTTGGCCCGAGCACGCTTCAAGCACGGCACGAGCCCAAGCACGAGCCCAAGCACGGCCCAAGCACGGCCCACTTAACATTTTTTTCTTTCTCAAAAGTTAAAATGCAATAATTTGACATCTAATGTCATTATTTATATGTTTTTTTAATCATAAATATATATTTGATGTATTTCATTTTAGGGAAATTACTTGGGTCCTTAATTAATTAAACATATCAACTACAAATTAATTAAACAATATTGGACTTGATATCTAATCAGTACATATGACATATATGCTTATCTTATAATCAAAGTAAGACATTATTTCACATATAAAATAATAAGTTGTTTAAAGATGAAAAGTTGAAGTGGACTTTGTAGAGTTTGACACTTTTTGCCCTCTGCCATTTTCATATTGTTTGGATGTTTGATTGATTAATGTTTTCAAATAGTTCATCATTTCTTGCCTCTAATTATATTTTTAATGTTTATAATTTGAATTATCTAGGAAAAAAAAAATGAAGTGAAAAAAATTCAAATTAAATGGATTGGTTCTTGGGCCCGAGTGTGGCACGAGCACGAGCACGAACGAGCCCGGCCCGCTTCAATATGGACATGGGCGGGCCGGGATTAATAATTTTACTAAATGGGACGGCACGGCTCGATAAATTAAATGGTACCGACACTAAAACGTTAAAAGACGAGTTTAAATGGGATGGGCCGGCACGGCACGGCCCGTTTGACACCTCTACTTTAAACGCACAGCTCCTCTTTGTCTTCTCCATTCTTTCTCCGATTTCTCCTCTCTCTCTCTCTCTCTCTCTCTCTCCCCTTCTTCCATTCTCTCCCTCCACCCGAATTCACAGACACAGAGAAAATGGTGAGGGACGACCTGTACATCGCCGTGCCTAGTTTCTTCCGGTGCCCAATTTCGCTTGAAGTCATGAAATCCCCTGTGAGCCTCTGCACCGGCGTCACCTACGATCGCACCAGCATCCAGCGCTGGCTCGACGACGGCAACAACACGTGTCCCGCCACCATGCAAGTCCTCCACACCAAAGACTTTGTCCCCAATCGCACCTTGCACCGCCTCATCCAGATCTGGTCCGACTCGCTCCGCCCCCACCGGGTCGACTCAGTCGACAGCAACTCGCCTTCTTCCCCTTCCGAGTTACCGGCTAGGGACCAGGTCAGCGACCTAATCCAGTGCATGGACTCCGAGCCCTCCTCCGCCTCCTCGCTTGACTCGCTGTCGAAGATCGCTCGCTTCGCGGGAGAGTCCGACGAGAACCGGAAATTTCTCGCGAGCAGCGACGGGTTCATGTCACTGCTCGTCGACTTTATCGGCGGCGGTGACAATGCAGTGGACGGCGCTCAAATCGGCGTCCTGGAGCAAGCAGTGACGATCATCCATTTGTTGCTGGACGACGAAATCCAAGAGCGCGAGGAGCTGATGAGATGGATGTTAAAGAAGACCGGCCGCGACTGCCTGGCGTCGCTGCTCGTCGTCCTTCAACAAGGAAGTGCGGACGCTCGAATCGCATCGGCTAGGATTTTGGAGTCAATCGCGGTCAACGCTGAGGCCAAGTTCCTAATTGCCGAGAAAGACGGCCTGCTGTCCGAATTGCTGAAATTGACGGGTCCGGAAAAGGACCCGACCCTGATCGAGGCGGGTCTTTCGTGCCTAATCGCAGTGTCGACGCCGAGGAGGGTGAAGGTGAGGCTGGTCCATTTGGGAGCCGTGAAGTGGCTGTCGAAGCTGCTGGGGGACCCGAACTCGGCCACGTCGACGATCGAGAAGGTTCTCAAGGTGCTCGAAATGGCGTCGTCGGTGAAGGAAGGGAGAGCGAAGATATGTGAGGACGGGAAGTGCGTGGCGGGAATCGTGCAGAGGCTACTGAAAGTATCGGGTGCGGCGATGGAGCACGCGGTGACGATACTGTGGAGCGTGTGCTATTTGTTCAAGGAACGGGCCGCGCAGGAGGCGGTTGCCAAGGCGAATGGGTTGACCAAGATCTTGCTGTTGATGCAGAGCAACTGCTCGCCGGCTGTTCGTCAAATGTCGGCCGATTTGCTCAAGATTTTTCGGGTCAATTCCAAATCGGTTATTTCTTGTTATGATACTAAGACCACTCATATCATGCCCTTTTGAGAAGGGAAAAAAAAACAGAAGAAACAAATGATTGTAAATGACACAAATTTTGTTAGTGAATACAAACGGAGAAATTCATTTAATTTTTAGTTGGGTATTTTTGTTTTTATTTTAAATTTATTTATGGTTTCGATCAAAATTTGCAGTTCAGTAGGAACAGTAGCCCCAACCGTAAAAATGTGGTATTTTTACGGTGTTGATTGATAAGGAATTTGTAGTTCAAGCGGTTACTCGATGTCTTAAATTCGATTCTGCATCGTGGAGATAATGATAATTAATGAATAACTTAAAAATTTTAAGCGGTTACCCATTGTCCTAAGTTCCATTCGGCAGAGTGGAGATAATGGTGATCCATGTTTAGTGGGTAATTGTTGGGATTGTTTTGGGATGGTGATGTGCGTTTAGGTTGAGGGTTTAATTATTATTATAACCCAGGCATTATCTGGCTAAGCAACTTGCTATTAAGTAATTAATCATGCAGCAGCAATCATTCTTATTTTTATTAGATGGTAATAGTGATTCCACTTTGGATGGTGAGGCTGCATTTTATATAATCCTGATTGTTTGGTAATTCGTAAAAAAAATATTCATATAAAAACAGGAGCTGCAAATGCCCCGCCACCGTATGTTTGCATCATGTATTGAATTACGTCTAGCACCAAAAATATGTTAAAACGACAGATCATTTGTCTTTGTTTCGTGTAAGAGAAAAATGGTTTTTGTTTTGTTTGACCATCATTCAATTAAAGATGTTCAATCAACACCCTTGAAGTGCTTAACAAGGAACAAGAGAAATGGCATTTATCTTTTTTTATTATAATGACTTGAACTTGAAGAAAGACCAATTGGTGCCCTCAACTAATATTAATGAAAATAGTTACATCGCATCGGGTTTTTGTAATACTTCTCTTTTCAATATTAAAAACCGTACTTCTCTTTTCAATATTAAAAACCGTACTAGGCTATCGGGATATTGTGTTCGAATCAAATCCCTCGCCCTCAAAATCTCTTTCTATAAGAAAAATAAAACGCAACAAAATAATCATCCTATGGTATGGTGGGTGTGGGGTGAAACCTATGATCTAGGTTTCGGATGCATTGAATAAAATACTAGTGGTGCAGGGTGGCAGATGGGGTATTATTTAGCATTAAAAAGTAAGCGAGATGCCGGAGATTGGGCAGTCGGATGCTCAGAGACTATAAACAATTGAAGGCAACCCACCGACGTGGCTGCAATGAATTAGAGATAAATAAAGCAAGTAAATTAATAAATAAATTTTCAGAGTTTAGAGAGTAAGACAGAGAAGAGAGACAAAGTGCCGCAATTGCTGAAATGGTTGCTGACTGTAACCTAACAAGCTTTCCCTTTCAATTAAAATTTGGTTGAAAGAGATTGGAATCCAAATCCATAAAGAAATGTGCTAAAGGAGGGAAAGATATACAAACTTTGACCACTCCAATCCCTATGACATTTATATATAAATATATATATATTTATATTTCTAATGGGGAACTAGAAAGATAGGCCCTTGAGAATGCACCACCCCCAAACAAAAGAAAAGTGGGGTGTTGAAAAGAGGGGCGTTCACTCTCAAACCATGCATTGCAACTAAATAAACACATTAAAGGTGTTTGTTTTGTATTGGACTTGTGGTTTGCAAGTGGATTGGGATTGGTCAAGACATGCAAAATCAAAAGTTGGGTGGATGGTTTCCCCAAGCACTTGGGAGGAGGAGGCCCTCTACTTTTCTCATGTTTTTGGTCTTCTCCTTCTTTTCTTGCATTATTAATTAATATGAACTTTTATCACAAATTATTTTTGAGGTTTGCAAAATTATCATTTCTTTATGTTTTTTTTCTTCTTATATTATTGGTCTTTTATATTACACCTCATACATTAATTTGGTCCATGATGTTAAGTTCCATCAAAATTTCTGTTAAATTGGTGATGTGGCATGTATATGATACTCGCATATCCAATGAGATAATGCCACGTGGATTTAAATAAAAAAATTATTTTTAAAAAATAGTTTCACATTTTAAATTGGTTTTTTTAAGTTGCAGCTCTGCTTCGTTTCTCTTCCCCTCTACGGCTCTGCCCCCCTCTCTCTCTCCCTCTCCCTGTGCTCTCCCTTTCTCCATGGGCGGAACCACACTAAAGGCTACAGTGGGCTGTAGCCTAGTGTGATTTTTTAAGGAAAAAAATATAAAATCTATATATTTAACTTATTTTCAATATTAGCCCAGTTAGTGACGCTGTACATATTACCTTATTTCCATTTTCAACATTTAAGTAAATGTGTTTGTCATTTTACTTTTATTTATTTTTATATTATTCCATTTATTTAAGTTTACAATGTAAATAAGGAAGTACCCCCCATTTGAATTAAAATAAAAATACTAGAAAATCAAATTCCCACAAAGTCAAAATATGAAAAATCGGTTTTAGTGCAAAATACAATATAAGCTAAAAATGATGCCTAAATCCCATAAAATCAAGTTAATTCAATATATATTTCATAATAAAATCCCATAAAATCAAGTTTTCTTATTTGATGTGTGAGGAATAAAAGCCGCCAAAAATTATCTTGAGAAAATGATTATTCCGAAAACCCATTTTTCATACTTAGTCAATATTTTTACATAAAACAACTTTTCATGTATAATATGAATGCATGAAGGAACCTAAGGTCAATCTAGGTAAAAAGCCTTAGATGTTCAATCCACTATGGTGTTAAATCCTATTTAGTTTATGTTAAAACTTATTGAAAATTAGTCTATGGAGCTATGAACTAGCTTGGTATATATGATTTAATGTTTACTTTTATTTCTAGAAAGACTATAGAAATTTGAAGTACCAAAAAAAATAATAATTAAATTTTAAGCTAATAACTTTAGCTAGCCCACCCATTAAAAAATTCATGGTTCCGCCCTGGCCTTTCTCCTTCCTGTGCTCTCCCTGTCCCTCTATTTTTTTTCTTGTTCGCAACCCAATCTCCCCCATCTCCACCCGCAACCTACGCCCAACCCCACCCTCTCTCTTTTTTTTTTGTTGCTCTGTAGACTGCTTCTAGCAGCGTCAAAATTTTAAAGAAAATATTAAGTTTTTCGATGGTTATTAATTTTTGTATTTAAATCTCATTTGGGTTGCGATTGTTTCAATGGTTTCGAGCACACAAGCTCTGTTTTGGCAGAGAGAAACAGAGGAGGAGTGGGGACTTAGAGAGGTCCTGTGGTATGGGAGTGGTTTGTTGGATTACAAACTACTTAAGGAGAGGATGAGGCGGTGTATGTGGGGTTTTTACTTGGTGAAGAGAGAGAGAGAGGATGGGAAGTTGCAGCAGGACTTGCAACTTTATAAAAAAATATATATAAAAAAAAGGATTATCTACTGTAGACGTCCTTGAACTTTGACCCAATTGTAATTGGGTCCGTGAACTTTTTTTTTTAGGCAATTTAACTTGACAAGTAATTTAAATTGGATCCTGTCATCCAATTTATCAATTTGTCCGTCAAAATGAGAGGTAAAAGCGTCATTTTGAGTTCCAACAAACACCTTTGCTGGATAATCCCGCATGTGAACCTCTACCCTCTCCTTCTCCTCCACATTCACCCCCATCCCCCTCAAGTTCTCCTCCTCCAGCAACATCATTTCCAGCTCACCCGCTTAGATCGGATATATTTTCTACCATCCCCTCCCCTCTTCTTTCACCTTCAATTTCATCTGATGCCACCTGCTTTGCCTTTCCATCATCTCCAGTAAAAAAAATTCACACCAACCAAAACCCCCCACCCCACACCACCCTCAAAAAGAAAGAAAACCCCACTATTGGTTTTGAATTTTAATTTCATAATGAACAACAACACAAACAAGCTCAAATAAAAAATTTAAAAAAACTCAACCCCACCATTTTAGCCTGAGCTCTGTTTCATGCTTGAACCACATAACCCTCGAAACCACTACCGGCGATGTGAAGAAGATCGAGAAGTTCTTCACTTAGCCGTGGGTCTTCGTTCTTCGACAAGAAGCGCAAGCTATCCCTGGCACGAATTGAGATCTTACAAGGTGTATAGCTCTCATCAAACTTGAAGTCCATATAGAAAACAAGAAGCTGATTTTGTTTTTTGTTTTTTTGTTTTGGTGAGAAAAAACAAAACCCATTAGTCAAAATCAAATTTTGGATTTTTTATTTTATTTTAAATTTTATGAGAAAAGGAGGTTAAAGAACCCCGAAAGAACAAACACACAAACTACACTACATTAATCAAATGGGCCTTAGCAGCCCCAACGAATCATCAATCAGCAGGTTATTGCCAAGCCAAACAAGACTGTCATCAAGGTACCAATATCCTAGGTCGAGGTTGTGACTCCAAGTAGCTAAACCATTTGCAACAAAATTCCCCTCTTTATAAATGTGTTGAATTTCAACCCTTCTAAACTGGTTCATGATTCTCTTGCAGAAACTTTCACACATACTAGGAGCTTCACTTTCTTCTGGAATTGAATGTTTACTAAATGAGGTTGCGCACCATCTGATCTGCAAATGAAGCTGGCTATCGTGAGGTTTACAACAAGACACAGAGCTGGCCATCGTGAAACCTAAAATATACCCCTCACAACAAGAGCATGTGCCATTCACACGGTCAAACTTGACGGATTCTGTTACGGCATGACTCAATTGGAATTACTTGTCGAGTTAAAGGATGTAATTGCCTAAAAAAAAAGTTTACGGACCCAATTGCAACTGGGGGCAAAGTTTAGGAACGTCTACAGTAGGTAACCCAAAAAAAAAAAGATTTTGTAACTATTTTTTTCACGTGGCATTATTTCACTGGATATATGAGCATCACATACATGCCACATCATTAATTTAATAGAAATTCTGACGGAATCTAACGGTTGGACAAAAAAAAAAATTAATATTTAATCTATATTTATTACATGAGGCATTCCCAACCATATTTGATGGCAGAGTTGCATATATATTTTTTATACTTTAATCTAATTTAAACTACGAGAAGAATAAGCTAGTCGATATCTACTGACACAGTTGTATGTTGGTGAAGTGGGTTTTCGCCCTAGACAAGGGAATGGCTGATGCTAGATGCCCAATTTTTCCGCAATGGTGAGGCCCCTTCTTGGTCGCTGTCGTTCTTGGATTCTGATTTGGTGGGGGATTATTAGTTGTTGTTTTTATTTACTTTCGTTTTATGGATGTTTACTACTCTTTTTTCTTGATCAAATTTTTCTTAATGTTTTACGGTAAGGTTTTATTGGGCAACTTTTCTGCATCCTGATTCATACTATTTGTACTTTGGATTTGTTGGAATGAAATTCATTCTTCTTTGTTTTAAAAAATAAAATAAAATAAGAGAGAGAAAGAGTCGAGTAAATAAATTATTACTTCTTTTTTTTGGTGCCATTAGTCTTTCTCTAGTTGCAGTGATGGGCCAGACGAGTGTAGAGTCCACTAGTTTTGGTAAGGTTTGATAACGTAGGGCCTGGGTATCAAAAAGGTTTGATAACGTAGGGCCTGGGTATCAAAAATCACTACTATCTTCAGAATGGGCCGATGGGTTAGTTGAATCTCCTTGGGTGAACTTCGACGTGCCAGGTTATTATTGATTATGTTAACTTGTTTTGGGTCGGATGAATCCAAAATTCATACCAGATACACACATTAACATTTTTTATAAATACAATTGATAGCCGAAACTATAAAGGGGCGGGAATTTCTCACACACACGCTATCATGATACTATGAGGGTTCGAACCTAAGATCACTGATCTGCCAATTAAAACTCTTTTTCACTGTGCAAGCTGGCACATTCACATTATGAGGCATAGATCACTAAATATGTGGAAATTGTTGGGCTTTGAGTTGAAATGTGCATTGTTCCATTGTCCCCAATTGGAAATTTAATGGGTTTACATAACCTTTATAAGAGCGTCCTCGACTCCTCTCACTTAACTGAACAAAAATGTTAACTTTCATGAGAACAAAACAAAATTACCAAACGCGCATTTTGAACTATTCATCTTCTCCCCTTCACACTCAATCGTTCTCTCTATGGCATATAAATTCCACAAGCTCTATAAAATGCATGGGATAAAAGCAGATTGAACTGAGCCAACTAAAACATGGAGAACACCCCTGGAAATCACTCACAGTGACTGGTCGGAAATCGTAAGAAGCTACATAACTACAAATCTTTATGTTGAGCACATGAAAGTACAGGGGTCATTCCGAATGTATTGCGTGTCTAATGTTCATTTATTGAACTATAAAGCAAATTTATTGTATGGGTCAAGTGAGAGAATGTAAGAATATTTTTATAATATTACATGTGGCCCACATGATATGGTCTATATGTTACTGGAATTATTTGCTATTCAAATGGTTTAGTAAATATTATTTCGGAAAATTCTATTGGTTAGATTAAGGGAAGTAGTTTCCTATTATATTACTGTGATGGGTGTTAATTAATTAATTAGGGTTAATATTTAAAATAAAAAGACTGTGAAATTTAATATTTAATCTCAAAGCTCCTATTCCTTTGAATAGTTTACTTAGCTAATAGGCTCCAAACTAAGCGTGTCATTGATTCAAATTGACTCATCAAGGGACTTGTAGCTCGAAAGGTTAAGTATAGTTACCCATGCTCTTGATAGGGATGGCACAAATCTCCGTTTTCCCAGCCTAACGGGGAGAGTTTTCACTAGAAAACCAGGAGTTATAGTACGAGGATCCTGGAATTTTGAAAATCCCATGTAGGGCAAATGGGGATGGTATTCTTATTCTTGTTCTTGAACCTTGTTCGATAAGTGATGTATTTATTTTTGAAGTAATATAAAATATAATATAACTATGTATTGTTATAATATAATCAATAAATATATAATATAATATAATATATATTTAGTTTTGTCAAATTGAATTGAGATGATTATGAGTAGTTAAGTTGAATTTTATAGTTCAATTAAATGCAATTGAGTTGGTTGATGGTTTAAAGTGAAATTAGTGTTATAATGCAGGATAAGCATTTTTGTAATATATAAAAAATCGCGAATTCAAGGCAGGTTTGAGAGATAGCCCTTCGACGGGGACAGGTACAAGAATTACCTGAAAATTCTTACCGAGGATAGAGGCGGAGACGAGATCATGGATTGGAAGTGGGGGCGGAGATAGTATGACCATACTCGACATTGAATCGGCCCATTTCCATCCCCAGTCTTGGAGCAACCTATTGCCATCCCCGGTCCTGGACCAGTTCGTTGCCATCCCTAGCTCCCAAGGTCATGTGTTCGAACTCCACTTCCCCAACATCGCTTGTATTAAAAATATAAAATAAATCTCACACGCAGGCAAGGCAATAGAACTGCCATTAAGTCGCATAGCCCTTAGTATGATTTTGGAATTAAGACGTAGTATTTCAAAACTTCATTAAAAAAACAGAAGGATAATCATCCATTAGGTAAGCAAGATATATGATCACATGCTCTCAATCATAGTCACTGTAATCTCTTAACGATAATTAATTAAAGGCTATGTTTAATAGTTCATGTTCCAATTTTTCCAGAAAAAATAAATAAAAAAATTCATGGGGGTAAATAAAGTACGTGGGTACAAATTGAGGGGGGAATTTCACAATTTAGTGTTAATTAAATTAAGGGGGTCGATCTTTATGATCTCGAGGATCATATCTCTCTAATTATAAACTAATTAGAATTGGATCATAGATAAGTTATAAATGGAGCAGGGAAATCTCCACCACCAAGAGGCTGAATGCCAGTGGAGCAATACAATTTTAAAAATATGAATATGAAAAGGTGAGTCCTTATGAAAATAAGGGCGCATGTGCATGTGTGGTTGAGGTCTACATCTGTGTTTTTCTGTATAAAAATCATACGAAGTCCTAGATTTGTAAATAAGGTGCATGCTTAATTTTTACATAAGAATAAACATTAGCATATAGCTTTGCCTTCGTGTCCCTCTCCACGTCCAGATGTTTTTGGGCTTTTCCATTTTTTTAAACGAAATGATACATTATTGATTATTTAATAAAAAATAAGTCTCAATCAATACATCTGAGATAGTATCATGTCATTCTCAAAATCAAGTATCAATACGAAGCAAACGACCCACTAGTAGTGTAGTGGTTTAAAGCAAATGCTTTTTCTGGAGAAGGTCTTAGAGTTGAGTCATAGTATCTGCATAGTGTGTATGAGTTTAGTAAACTATCACCTCTCTTAATAAGAGCGGTTGCGAGGGCGAAATCAGGAATTTTTCAATGGGTGGGCTAGCTAAAGTTATTAGCTTAAAATTTAATTATTATTTTTTTTGGTACTTCAAATTTCTATAGTCTTTCTAGAAATAAAAGTAAACATTAAATCATATATACCAAGCTAGTTCATAGCTCCATAGACTAATTTTCAATAAGGTTTAACATAAACTAAATAGGGTTTAATACCATAGTGGATTGAACATCTAAGGCTTTTTACCTAGATTGACATTAGGTTCCTTCATGCATTCAAATCATACATGAAAAGTTGTTTTATGTAAAAATATTGACTAAGTATGAAAAATGGGTTTTCGAAATAATCATTTTCTCAAGATAATTTTTGGCGGCTTTTATTCCTCACACATCAAATAAGAAAACTTGATTTTATGGGATTTTAGTATGAAATATATATTGACTTAATGAGCCATCATTTTTAGCTTAAATTGTATTTTGCACTAAAACCGATTTTTCATATTTTGACTTTGTGGGAATTTGATTTTCTAGTATTTTTATTTTAATCCAAATGGGGGGTACTTCCTTATTTACATTGTAAACTTAAGTAAATGGAATAATATAAAAATAAATAAAAGTAAAATGACAAACACATTTACTTAAATGTTGAAAATGGAAATAAGGTAATATGTACAGCGCCACTAACTGGGCTAATATTGAAAATAAGTTAAATATATATATTTTATATTTTTTTCCTTAAAAAATCACACTAGGCTACAACCCACTATAGCCTTTAGTGTGGTTCCGCCCATGAACGATTGCACAATATGATGAGTATCCCCCCGTAATAGGAATAGAGCTGCACATGTAGTGACTCTTTTTGTGACTAGGCATGGGTTCATATTGGTTGAAATCAAGGGCGGAGCCATGATTCAATATATTTGGGAGGCCAAAAACACAAAGTTTAATTATGTAATGATTTTTGTCTATTGAGTAACTATTAATATTCATATTGAAATACTGTACAAACAAGCAATTAGATAAGTACGATAATGAATTTTCATGCACGTGGAAGGAAGAAATCCATTCAATGAAAAATCTAGATAAAATTTTAGGGGAGCATGTCATAATCTATTAGAAATGACGGAAAATTAAGGATTGAATTGAAAATGTGTAATAATTTCAGTTAAGGATTGAATTGAAAATGTGTAATAATTTCAGTAAAGTGATGAATATTGTTGTGGAAGAGAGAAATTCTCATGTAATGGGGATATCACTTTTTGTTATCTCCGACCAATAACGCAATGATACGTAGAATAACTTTTCTACATATCATTGTGTTATTGATTAAGAATAGCAAACAGTGTTATTACCGTTACATTTAAATGTTTTTTCAGTGAAAAAGAGTTAAGCATGCAAATGTGAGTATTAAAATGGGAGTGCGCCTTTTGGCTTTAAATGAGAGGAAATCGAGGGAAGATAGAGCGGAGATATGCCGCGCTAGCAACTAGGGACCAAATCTTAGGTGCCTCAAAAAGTTTATAAAATAAACATATTCAATTCTTTTAAAAAAAACAAAAATCATGTTCAATTAATTAAGGCTACAACTTGATTGCCAAACACCAACCATGCACACACGGCTTTGCTTCAATACTAGTCTTCTCTCTCTCTCTCTCTCTCATGCGTATATAAATATATATATATATATATATATTCATATATCTTGTGATATATATATAGCTCAGTTTACAGATATATATATTTCAGCCATAGTTTGTCGACTGAAGAACAGGTATAGAAGTGCTATCGATGGTTTGATGAGGTCAGTTAAATTTCAACCTTAATTCTTCATTTGAATTTCCTCATTTCATATGCACCTGCAAGTTTACGATATCGATAATTAATTTTCATGTTTGTCTGCAAATTGTGTTGTTTTGGGATACTGTCTGCAGGCTGATTTTATGAGAATTCTTTGCATCATATAACTACATTAAAACAACAATGATGAGAAGAATTAAATTGTATTAATCTCTCTGTTTATCTTATGTATGCTGAGAAGAACAAAGTGAAAGAAGAAGAAAATATACAACTTTTGAGAAAAATTAACCTTATATGTAAATTGATCGTAGTTGGTACAAGCAATTGCAAAGTCTATTATAAACGCACTTGCAATTATTGAGTAAAGTTAGGGATATCACAATTATGTACTACATACATCTAATCGAGACGAAACTCACCTATACAATCGGTGTCATTCTTATTATGAAGTGGCATACCATGTGTTACATAATATGTTCTCTCTAACATTTTTAACGGTCTCATTTAAAAAAAAAAAAAAAGAGCGGAAAAATAAATTGGTATATCAAGATCAACTCCTCTTGCAAGCTGTATTTTCTTCGTTTTCAATAAGTGTATTTGCTTCTTTGATTCCTAGAACTTAAGAGTAGCAACTAGAAGAGTGGAATATACATAAAAGAGCATAGGAATTAGGAATTCAAATTGCTCTCCAAGTTTCCTGGCACTAAGCTTAAGATGGTACAGTTAATGTTTAATGTAGTGTTAGAGTAAGACAAATCGACATTGTGGGCGTGTATAGTATAAATTTGTCCACCTGTCATAGTTTTTTTTTTCGTCGATAAATAATATGTTAACCAAAGAGGTCAAAAGCCATTTACAAACAAACTTAGAAAAACCAAAACAAGAAGGAAAAAAAAGCCTTAATAGAAGCACTAGACAGCAAAGAAACATTTGTCATAGTTTTGTCAAAATATTGGTATTTGGGAAATATTTTAGTATGCATTAATTTCTTTAAGGAGGTAAATATATGTTTACTCAACAATAAAGGTCAACTCCGTGTGAGTTTGACGTTGTTGTTAAATTTCTCTGTATTAGTTTGTAATTTTTTGTGAGTAGTTGTTTTGACTCTCGTAACTATTGTATTTGTATTGTCTTTGTGACGTGCCGCATGATTAATGAATACAATCTCCATGTTGTTTGTCAAAAAAATAAAAAACCAATAAAGGTCAATTGAGGGTGTATTCTTATGGGAATTTGAGGCACCAATATGGCTTCTGGAAGTGTTAACTTAGTTTCTTTTTGGAAAAAGAAAATAGTAAAGGTTTATTAATGCTAATTACACAAGAACCTATACAAACAAATCTCCTAGTTAAACCTAATTCACACACGCCAACACCATTAGTTCCACTTTCGTGCAACATTCCTTCGGTAGGCCTACATACATATGGCAACTATAAATAGAGAGAAATTGGTCTCAGAGAAGCAGATAGAGTTGTTTGTTTGTTTGTTGTTGTTGTTATTGTTGTAATGTGGAGACCTAAGGTGAGGTAGGTAGTAGACACCTGTCAGTAATAGGCTCTCAGTTTTGTTGTTGTTGTGAGTAATCGCTTTCTTTCTCTAGGTACTTACTATGGAGGGCACTAGCTGAGCTGAGGAGCTATTGAGCCATCTTGTACTTTTAGCCACCAGCAGTTGTCTTTTCCTATAGAGTGTGGCTACTAGCACTAGTTGTGGTTGCATGTGAGCCCTTCTCATGGAGGAAAACTTCCCTATCTCGATTTCATTGCTCCATTATTTCTATCTCCTTTTTCGTGTCACATATCAAAGAAGGTGAGATAAGAAAAAAGTGTAACGAACCATTTTTCCTATTTTTCTTCCCGTGTCACTTATCAAAGAAGATGAGAGATAGAAAGAACACGACAATTGTTGAAAAAAGAGATAGAAAAAACACGACAATCAAACAATTCTAGCCTCTAGGGAAAAGTATTTATCCTTCTCATCACACAACATGTATGCTTTGTTTTGTATTCTTCTTTTTGTCTTATTATTTTATTAAGGCTTTGTGTAATGCTGTTTGTAATTTAATTGTGGCATTAAGTTAATGCTTTTGGCAAGTCCCAAAATATAAAGCAGAATTTACAAACATTAGACAACCCAATCCCAATTGTACTGTTTATATTTTATATTGTTTGACTTCTTACACTCATAACTTTATAGGGTCACTAATTGTATTACATGCACTCAAATTTGACATCTTTTTTCTTCTTTCTCAATTGGGTTTTGAATTTACCGTTAATTGGGTAGTTTAGATTGACTAATTTCATCATATGGGTTTCATACTGAATGCTCTGCATTAATTCTCCATTAATCTATAATTTACAGTTAAGTTTTCAGATTAACCTGGCTTCCTAAACTACAAAAATTTACACAAAAATAAAAAATAAAAATAAACAACATTCTTAATTGCCTTGCCTCCCTCTCTTAATCTCCATAAGATTTTACAGTTTACATTTGTTGGTACTTTTGCAGAGATTGTTGGGTAGTTTTTAGCCTAAAAGAACAAACCAAAAAGTAGAGTGGCTGCAGCACAAGCACAAGCAGAGGTTATTGTTTCCCGGGCCACGCCGCTCGTGTTTATTGCTTTGCTCCTCCTGCGCCTTGAAACCCTTCACTTGACTTGAGAGTTGAGATCTCGAGGCCAGCCTTTGGACTTGGCCTCCAAAACTGACAAGTGTTTGCGGCCTTTCCTTCCTCCGCCATTTTCTCTGGTAAACCAACCCCTCATAGCATTTGGCTATTGGGTTCAATACAAAGCACTTGAGAGAGGAGATTTTGGGTTTGTTTTGTATGCGCTTGAAGGTGTGAAAGCTGGCCTTTTCAAATATATTGCATTGCCCACCACAATCACAGGAGGGTCGGCTATATTCAACAATATCACTCTTGCTTTGCATTCAAACCGAGGTATAGTCTTCGAACCTTGAATTCAGCTTTGGTCTCTTTTCTGCATTTGAATATTTGTGCCATTTCCGGATTTTTTGTATGACATTTTCATTTTTTTAAATATTCTATTGCTTTTAGTATTTGGGTAATTGTATATATGTATTTATATATTATTGGTGTTTTAGAACATGCCAAAAATCTGTTGGCTAGGGTGGTTCTTATTTTAGAGTTGGTAGTTGGTTCCTCGTACTTATCCATGCTTGTTTATTTAATATTCAGTTGAATTACTTGCTGTGGATGCCTCATTGTGTTTGCATAGTTAAGGAGAAAAACTCGGTCCGTGAATTGAGGGCTTTGGTGGGTTTTAAAGGGGTTCTAAGTAGTTTGTTTGATTTGCCTGCAGCTGGAGGGAGTGTTAGAATATAGTGTTTTTTTTATGTGGAATATTGGTCTTAAGTGAGAGACATGCTGAGCTCTGATGATGGTGAAAATGATGTGTTCTTCGACTCGGTGGACTTGTCATCTCAAGAGTCAATTGTAGCAAAAGAGGAACCGGGGTGTAGTAAGTTGGAGTATGAAATTTGGATGAATGAGCCACCAAGTGTTAAGGAAAGACGGGAGAGTTTTCTACGAAAGATGGGTTTAGCTGAGTTTGATTCTGCAAAGTGTGGTTCTGTGGAGATGGAAATGGAATCTGGTGCCTCATCAAAGATGATGGGATTGCAAAGACTTTTGGAATGCAGTAGAGCTGCCTCAAGCTCTTACATCTCTTCTTCTAGTTATATTGAAGAAAATTTGGGTTGTTGTAGCAGGGAAGGGGACAATCAAGCAAATCTTATGCAGAATGAATTAGATAGAAACCTACAAGATAAGTTGAATTTAGTCTCCATCCAGGAGGCTGTTCGTATTATTTCACCTTCTGCTACAGATTCTTCCCAGAGAGAAGTTGAGGCTCCAGTAGAAGAATGTGGGAATTCACATGAGGGTAGAAAGAAGAAGGAAAGTTGGTGGAAACAGTTTATAAACAAGGCAAAGAGAAGAGGAGGGAAAGTTGTATTTGAGGGATCAAAACCAGATACTGAAATACTCAAACAAAATAGGATGAAGGTCCAGCAGAACAGTAAGAGGTGTATGGAGTTCGCTGCATTATGCAACGGGCAAGAAATTCATGCGCACAAGGGGTTTATAGGGGCTATGAAGTTTAGTCCTGATGGCCAATATCTTGCAACTGGTGGTGACGATGGGGTTGTACGCCTTTGGTGTGTTACATTAACAGATGCCTCTTGTAATTACTTACCAGCTGAAGGCAACTTTGATAGCAAAACTAAAAAGATCAAGTCTGGTTATCGAGTGATCTTTCCTGATAAGGGTTTTCGAATTGAAGAGTCACCGCTGCAAGAGTTCCATGGCCATTCGAGTGATGTGTTAGATCTTGCTTGGTCAAATTCAAATGTGAGTGCTGAAACATTACTTATTTAGTTGACTCGTATTTGATCATATTTACAACTCCTTCGTTCAGTTTGTGATTGATTCAATATATATGCTCCATTGCAGTGTCTTCTTTCTTCTTCAATGGATAAAACTGTTCGTCTGTGGGAAGTTGGTTGCAGTCAGTGCCTAAATGTTTTCCATCACAATGATTACGGTAAAGATTCAAATCGGAACATACATACATATATGTTAGTACTCCCTCAAATTTTAATGTGATGTAATATTCTGAAATTTAATTCTGTAACTTTTTAAATGGTACCAGTGACATGCATTCAGTTCAACCCTCTCAATGACAATTACTTCATAAGTGGATCAATTGATGGAAAAGTTCGAGTTTGGGGCCTTTTTGAGAAGCGAGTTGTTGATTGGGCTGATGTGCGAGATGTTATAACTGCTATATGCTATCAACCAGATGGGAAAGTATGACTCTTAGTACTTGATTAGCCATGATTTTATTACACTGCTACGAAAATCTCCTTCATGATGTTAACCATATCAATTTCTTCTGTACAAGCAGGGGTTTGTAGTTGGTTCCGTCACAGGCACTTGCCACTTCTATGAAGTATCAGGTACATAAATGTTGGATGTTATCTTCTTGTTGAATTTGAAGTGTTACATCTTTCTCGCTTGTGGAGTTCCTAAACTGATTTTGTGGATGGACAGGGGAATATCTTCAACTGGCTGTGCAAATGCATGTTCATGGTAGAACTAAAACCTCTGGCAACCAAATCACTGGCATCCAGGTATTGCACTTGAAAACTTTTCTACTTCATTTCTTCCTCTCTCTCTCTCTCTCTCTCTTTTTCTTTTCTGCTAAGCTTCCATAAGATGCTATGTTTCTAAATCATTCATTAACATTAAGAGTCATTTTCTCCCAGTTTTCCCAGGAAAAGTTGCAAAGAGTTATGATAACATCAGAAGACTCGAAAATCCGTATATTTGAGGGAGTAGAACTTATAAAGAAATACAAAGGTAAAGAACCTTATGACCATGAGAGACTATTACTGTTGATTGTTGTATTCTTCCAATCAAATTGATTAACATGCAATTGATAACCCTCAATTTAAATGGCATGATGTTGACTGGGTGATAGGGTCAGTAGTCAGATGTTTGTGTTGTATTGATGATAGCCTCTGTGATTAAATGTTCAAACCAAATGCTAATTATGCTTTTCAAACAAAATCATATCGTCCTCCATTGTTTTTGTCCTCTAACATCTGGAATCAGTAAAGTCACATCTGTGCTACAACTAGATAAGTTTGTAGTTTCTTGAGTAATTACTTAGATTGACCTCAAACATTCATAGTTCACACTGCTACTAATTTTGTGGACTTCATAAGCATGTAGGTACCAACCACCTTGTTTGCTCGTTATGGCATAGTTTGAGTATTATGATATCTTGATTTTGTGTGGATGATTGCCCATTCTCTGCAACATATGCTCAGACGCATCTTACTCATTCATTGTATCTGAAATACTTAATCATAAATTTTTGGTGTTATGATGTTGCTTTGTATCAGTCTTTACAGCTGTAATATTATCTTGGACATTGTTAGCATCTATCCGTATGCACAGGTTTTCAATTCATTGTTAGCATTTATTCTGGCGTTATGACAATAATAATGACATACAATGAATCTCAAATCATTTGAATAAGTTAATATTTGTCTTAGCTTATACCTTGGATGGATTTGTTTGCAATTAATAAAAGCGTTCATTCAATAACTAGATCCTTCTGAATATAACAGGTCTTCCAAAGTCAGGATGTCAGATGTCAACTTCTTTCACATCTAATGGGAAACATATAATCTCAGTTGGAGAGGACTCGCATGTTTATTTATGGGACTATGATGGCTTTTGTGTCTCATCCTCCAAACAAATAAGATCTGTTAAATCCTGTGAGTATTTCTTCTGTGAAGGAGTGTCTGTTGCAGTACCTTGGTCAGGCATGAGACCTGAACAAAAGAGCCTAGAAACTGCTAGTGGGCGATGTTGCTCACAAAGACAAGGCCATCTAGAGCCTGCTTATGGAAGCAGAGATGCAGAACGTTTTTCCCTTGGAAGTTGGTTATTCTCAAATGGTCCGTGCAGGGGCTCTGCAACTTGGCCTGAGGAGGAACTTCCCCCATGGGCTCTGCAATATAGAGATCATCAGCAGCACCACCACAATCACCTTGCTAGACCAGATACATGGGGGCTTGTCATTGTAACTGCTGGATGTGATGGAACAATCAGGACATTCCATAACTATGGATTGCCCGTCAGGCTCTAACTCAAAGTTCATTTCGATCACCCTGCACTGGCTCATCACAGTTGAAGTCTATGTTATAAAATGATGCCCTTCATTTCTGGGACATCTTGCAATGAATCCTTGGCTCATTAAATAGGCAAGAAGAATCAGCAGTGGAGAGCCTGCGTCCTGCTATTTTTAGTATGATAAAGATTTTAGTAGAATAGGAAATCTTTTGAAGGATTTATTAGTCTGTACATTTTTATGTGAATAATAATTGATTTAGTGATTTCGTAGGTAAGAAATACAATTGGATAATTGGGTCAATTCCCGCTCATACATAGCTCTCCTGCAGACTACAGTCCTCCAAGTGAGGAGTAGTTTTCATTTTATTACAATGAAGTTTAATGAGTTTCAATGTGATACATCAAGTTTTTTTCGTCTTAGTTGCATATAACTGTTTGGACCAAAAATTGGAAAAGCCAAATGTATAGATCAAGGGAAGAATGGGACTTGGGTATGGACCAAGTTTTAGGTCCAAGTTATTTTTCAACTCAAATTGATTTATTCTTTTTCCAAGAGCTAATAACCTACATCCTAAGTAGGTTTACCCGGGTAAATACACTTCACCCAAAAAGACTTAGTTTAACTTTGACAACGGGGAGGATTTCAGGTGGTAAACTAAGAACTAAGCAATTGCATTCAATGCAATTTGGGCGTTGAAACCCTACTGTCAGAAAAGAACCATGTTGGAGCCAATTCTCACTGTCTGCGCAAGGATCAAGGGACTCGAGTTTACCAGCTCACCTGCAAAAGGACTGACAACAGACGCATCCATCCCTTCATCAAGTGTGCAAGTTCACACACCAGGAAGCCTATATATTAGAGCATTTCCAGCAGCTAAGGCTGGACTCGGGCTGGGTGGGGTTTGGGCCAAAAAGTGGTTTCTAGCAACAAAAGCAAGCCTGGGCAGATGGTGGGACCCAGCAGAGTGGGCTGGCCCGAGGGCAAGACTGATGTCAGCGTGCCGTTACAGCGCCCTCTTTCACGTGGCTCGTGCTCGGCTCTCCGATCAAATTTTTCCAGTAATCCAACGGCAGCCAATTTTTGTGCAATAAAAAAAATGAAAAAACAAAATTACTGTTTTTTTTTCCTCTATACTTTATTTCCATTTTAAACATTTAAGTAATATACTTTATTTCCATTTTAAATATCTAAGTAAATGTCTTTGTCCTTTTGCTTTCATTTATTTTTATATTACTCAATTTACTTAAGTTTACAATGTAAATAAGGAAGTAACCCCCATTTGGATTCAAATAAAAATACTAGAAAATCAAATTCCCACCAAATCAAAATATGAAAAATCGGTTTTAGTGCAAAATATGATATTAGGCTAAAAATGATGGCTCATTAAGTCAATATATACTTCATACTAAAATCCCATAAAATCAAGTTTTCTTATTTAATGTGTAAGGAATAAAAGCCGCCAAAAATTATCTTGAGAAAATGATTATTTCGAAAAACCATTTTTCATACTTAGTAAATATTGCACCTCCGCTAAAAAAATTATGGGTCCGCCAGTGTTAATAAATACCAATCAATACTCTTCACTTTTAACACCAAATCTTCATACATTTTTTTCTTCTCTATAAATATCGACCAATACAACTAATAAAATAAAATCTTATCCGAAAATATTATCCAAATTAATTGTTTAGGTAAAAAAAGTTGTGAAAAAAATAAAAAAATAAAAAGTATTTGCCATGGCAAATGGCAACTGCTGGAAACACACATTGCTTAATATGGAAATGGCAGCCACTATTCAGAGCTTAATATGGAAATGGCAGCCACTATTCACTGAATAGTAGCTGCCCTAACCCCCTTGCCATGGAAAGGGGCAAACTGTTGGAAGTGCTCTTAGCAAGTTGGAAAATTGCTTGGCACACGTCACACCTTGATATGAAAATAAAGAATATTTCCGAATAACCCAACATACATATATGTTCACTTTAACAAGTCTCATCTACCAAAATTACTTATTAATTAATTATTCTGAGAGATGTAGAAAACGATATTCTAAGGTGTTGTTTATGTATTTCAAAGACAATATAAGAGATTTTGTTTTGGGTCAAAATGATGAAACTTCATTGAAACATGGGGCAGCAGCCCACAAGTTCGAGTAGGGGCAGGTGCGGTTCGGTCTGATTTCCACCTCGTGGAATCGGTACTATTCAACTGGTGCGGTTCAGTCTAATTTTGGTGAAAAGTATTTATGAAACCGACTAGTCTGGTTTAAATCGGTTCTAATGCGGTTTTCAATTTTTTCGGTTCTGGTACATATTTTTTATTATATCTTTTTCAAATTATTTTTTTTTACAAATTCCAATTAATTTTTTTTTGGGCTTAAAAATTCACAAATGGTCCAATTTTATGCAAAGAGAGATTATTGGACCTAGATGTTGAGGCCCAAAAAAGTCACGGGAAGCCCAAAGACATTTAAAGCCCAATATAACATATATGTCGGTCATGCGTTAATCCAAGCTATATTTTGGAATTTAATTCATTAAATAAATATAGAAATAGCTTACATGCCATGCCAAACTAATAATACATTTTTCTCATGCCAATCACCTATCAAGCTCACATGAACCCAAGTCATGTGGTTTACGGGGCTTGCATGAGGGATTGTGGTGTGGAAGGTTACGGAAGTCCACAAGGCCTACGGAAGCTCTTGGATAATGGAGACTTTGGGCTAATTACTTGGGAGCACCAAAGTCCAAGCCCATTACTTAGAGTTCTCCAATGTGGGTGAGCAAATGAGATATTTTTCAAGCACTTCTTTTTACCCATAGGAAATAGTCATTTTCCAAATACCTAGCTTTATCCATTGGAACAAGCCTTTTCCAGCACTTCCTATTACCCACTTGAAACAAGCAGTTTCTAGTGCTTCATTTTACCCATAGGAAATAATCAGTTTATGGTACCTAGCTTTACATGCTGGAAAATAGTATGCCCTAGTGCTCCCTTTTAACCACTGGAAATATGCTGGTTCCAACACCTCCCTTTACCTATCGGAAATAAAGGAAAACCCTCACCCTCTATAAATTGGCATTCATGGCTCAAGCAAAAGGAACCAATTTTTCTTCAGCCAACACTTCTTACTCGGCTGCTGCAAGCATCCCAGCAGCCATCAACTCCTCTTGGTTGTTGCAAGCTTCTCAGCAACCATGAGAACTCACCTTTCCTTAGTTGTTGCTAGTATTCCAGTAGCCTTCACAGTCATTCCTCAGCCATCACAACCATGTCTTCTACTTTCTCACCCTTGAAATCCATCATCTTCTCCATAAAGCCTCACCAAGCATAACTTCAAGCTTTTCTTTCCTTCCAAGCTTTAAACACCATAGCCTTCAAACCTCAAGCTTTTCCTTACATCCTCATTCTCTTGAAACTCTTAAATCCCCATAGCTATAGCCACACACAACAAATTATCAACACCAAACTCAAATATATCAAACACCAGGCCGAGCACATGCATTCTCATTTGCTAAACTTGTGGGTCTTTAGCTCCCACACTCCAAGCTCTCATGCTAAGCTCATATAATCTCATATCAACATCAGCAAGTCATCTTCAACTCTTCGTCGAGCTGCCGGAAACACGCAGTTGCTGAAAGAAGAACAAAGTACTCCCCTAGGACTTGCTTCTCCCTCGGGGTACTTTGGGCCTAGTTCTTGCTAACTCCGAAAAAAGGGGCATTGAAAGCTTGATTCATCACTCTATGGCTGTCCAAGAATCAATAAGCCCGGATGAGCCTTCCGACGAAAAAGACCATAACATAAATGGCGACTCTGCTGGGGACTAGGCCATTATTCTTACAGCGGCTTCTCCACACAAGATTTAAGTCAGTCGATGCAAGATACCAAAGATAAGAGTGTTTCCTCATTTGTTTCTCTTTCTTAGCCATATGCTCTGTAGAACAACCCAAAAAAAAAAGTTGATAACATTATCTCTTTCTCTGTTTCTTAGATCTATGTTCTCAAGCTAAACGAAATCTTATGAAAGGACCCCTGGGGTTGAGGCAAGTCGAGCATTCGTGCCCCTAAGGTAACGGAGACACTGGAGGGAATGATTTTCCCCACGAGAATATTCGTCAAAAATTCCTTCGTCTTCTCCGCTTCTCTTTCCCCCGCAAAACAGATCGAGTAAAGGACCACACCCGGGGGGTGTTGGCCAAAGGCTCTCCGATGCCTAAGTTAGGTAAGATATTTCAAGGAAAACCGGGTGGCCGGAGTAGTGTGTGGTGTCCGGAGCCTTGTGTAAGGGAGAGAAAGAAAGTGGTGGCTAGGGTTTGTGAGAAATGATTTTTGCAGAGTTTCAGTAGGAATTTAGACGTACTTCAACCCTTGTGTGTGGCCATCCTTTTATAGTTGTCTTGGAGGCCAGGGTTTCAGAGGAATAATTCCGTAGATGGAAGGGAATTATTCCTCCCATTTTTGGAATTGATTTGATTAATTAGGGATTTGATTTATTAGGGTAAATCAAATCCCTAATTGTGGTAGGTATCAAATCAAATCCCATTTTAATTAGGTAGCTCCTCATTTAATTGGGAATTAGGGTAGGAATCAAATCAATTCTCAACCCAATTAGGTAATCTTCAATTTAATTGGGTAATCCCCAATTAAATTGAGTAACTCCCAATTAGGTTGATTAATTCCCAATTAGGTCAAATAATCCCCAAATGGAAGGAATCATTTGACATAGGGTCTGATTTAATTCGGTTCCCACAAATGCCCCCCCAGCTTCTGCATGGCGCGTGGTGGCATGTAGGAGATGTAGATTATCCATTGGGCTGTCCAGCTGTAACTGGGCTTCCTTTAATGAATTGGACTCCTTTTGCAAATTGGGTTCCCAATTGGAGTGAGCTTTTGATTGTTCTTGGAGTTGGGTTCCCAATAGGAATGGGCTTGCGATTCCTTCTTAACCTGGGATGTCCAACTTCTGTAAATGCAGGGCTTCTCTTCACTCTCCTTCACATCGCAAACTTAACTTCTCTACTTTCTAGCTTGAGAGAGATCTTGGAGAATTTGTACTGCTTGTCGAAGAGAGGAGTCGCCGTGCATCCCAAGGTAAGTCGAGCACGTATTTTCTTTTTATTCGTCTTTTCTTCTTTTTTGCAGCGAAGGCCAGTTAGGGGATCTGCTAGACTCCCCTTCAAAAAGGAAGGCTAATGTTAAGTCTTCAAGAAATGAAGCCGTGACTTCATTGGCGAAGGATGCATCCTCGTAGAAGAAGAAGCCAAGGATCCCTTCTGCTGAGAAGACTCAAGTAAGACTTATTCCATCGTCATCTACCAGGGTCAGACATCTCTTTGGCGCAGATGGCAAGAAGGTTGGCGGTATGTGCGGTGTTCGAGGTGTTCTACCCAAGCCTCATGCTGACAGGTTTGAAAACCATGATATGCTTCGTGAGGCAGCTCGTACCCGGCCTAGTTCTGCCGAGCGTCAAGGAGATGTAGACATTCCTCCTCGAAGTTTGAGTCATCTGCATCGGTCAAAAGATAGAGATTGAAGTGGGAGTCTGCTCATAATCCAACTGTTGAGTCACGGGCAGTCAAGCGTGGAGTTGATTCAGTATCATTGACTCCTTTGGAGATGAGGTTGGTGGAGGCTAAGAAGACTAGAGAGTCATCTGCCTGGCGAAGGGATCTTCAGTGTCGGCGGTTGATCCCAAGGTGAACAAGTCCAGCCCTGCATGGGATGCATGCGTGTCTGACCTACTCAAGACGAACTTTCTATCAAACCCGTCCTCTTGTGCTGAGTTGGTTGATCACATCTGTCAGCCTGGCTATCTCGGCTCCTTCTCGAGTCTTTCCTTGGAAAAACAAAGTGAAGCAACATTTCATTTGCTTAAAAAATGAGTAGTTTTTGTTGTTGAAACTATCCGAAACTCATCTGCGGTTGCCCCCTCTTTTGCTGCTGACTTGATTAGATGAAAAGATGCATACTTTTGTCTTGAGCGCAAGAATGCTGACGTCTTCTTTAGTTATGACAAGCTTCTGGTTGGCGCATGTCATAAGTCTGCTGAAAAGTCCAAGCTCGAAGCTACCACAAATGCGTACAAGTTGGGCTACTTGGACTGCTCAACTGGAAATGGTTCATTCTATGCCATTGGAGATGGAGACATCGAGATGATCTGTTATGACTTGCCCTATGCAGAGTGAGCAGGTTAATGCTGTGAACATGGAAGGAGTGAAGAGCAAAGTCGAAGAGGTAGTTGAAGAGGATGAAGTAGATGAGGATGCAACAGATGAGGTAGTGATAAACATCGCGGATCAGGCAAGTGAGGCTGCTAAAGGCATAGCTGATCAGGTGGATGCCGAAGAGGCTGCAACTCAGAGGTCTCCTGCTAGCGCCTCGGAGTAGATGAAGACTTCTTTGTTTCTTTTCAGCTTTTATAGTTTGCTTTCTTGTTTAGAATAATTGGTCTTATTTGACCATCTTCTCTTTGTTAAACTTTGGCCGATTGGTCAGCTTGTTATGGAAATTTCAGTTTGTTTTTCACTTTAATTTGCGTATTGATTTGTGAACTACTTGAGTAACCAGCCTGTGTCTTGATTGCACATCTTCTTCGGATATTCATGAGTGAGGGTTCCCCTTGGGGGATTCCAAGCGTATTTTGCACATCCCGTAGGATGTTTTTCCCTTAGGAGGTTGGCGGGTGCTAGGGTCCCCCTTGAGGGACTCCGGGCGTGTCCTGCACATCCCTTAGGATGGTTTCCCTTAGGAAGTTGACGAGTGCAGGCCCCCTTTAAGAGGCTCCAGTGTGTCCTGCACATCCCTTAGGATGGTTTCCTTAGGAAGTTGGCGAGTGTCGTGGCCCCTTAAGAGGCTCCGGCGTGCTCTGCACATCCCTTAGGATGGTTTCCCTTAGGAAGTTGGCGAGTGCTAGGCCCCCTTAAGAGGCTCAGGCGATTCGCACATCCCTTAGGATACCTTGGTCGTCGCCTGCGTCTCTGAAGGACGCCGCTTATGGGCAAGCTGTGTGTCTATCTGCCTCCCTTAGAAAACGGATAGGAACTCGGATATTGCGAAGGCATGGAGACCTCCTTTAAGAAATTCTGGCGCACCTGCGTCTCCCTTAGGACGCTTTTACGGCTGCGCTCTCGGCGACGGTTTGGTCGTCGCCTGCGTCTCCTTAGGACGCCGCTTATGGGCAATGCATGTCTATTCGCCTTCCTTAGGAAGCGGATAGGAACTTGGATACTTCCCGAAGGCATGGAGACCTCTTTTAAGAAATTCTGGCGCACCTGCGTCTCACTTAGGCGCTTTTACGGCTGCATCTCCCGGGACGCTTTGGTCGTCGCCTGCGTCTCCCTTAGGACGTTGCTTATGGGCTCTGTTTTGTGGTGATCTATCCGCCATTGAGCGTGAGCGGTTGTCGGTAACCAGCGATTGTGGGCAACCAAACCTGCAGATGATGTTTCTCCAGATGAATTGCTCCACATCGGCTTATTTAATAGAGGATAGAACTTCGGCCTCGATCCATTTAGTATAGTAGTCGGTGGCGATGATCATCATGTCATTCTTGGCGGGCACGGGTGGCAAGAGTCCCACTAAGTCAATGACCCATTACATGAATGGTAGACTTCGGCAGGCAGGTTAGGGATCGGCTTGTATCGCTAGCAGCGATCACATTTCTTGACATATTCGGTGGAGTCGTGGCGCATGGTAGGCCGTATAGCCTGTGTTTAGAGCCTTCTAGGCGAGTAATCTGCCCCCATAGTAGTTGCCACACTCGCCGTGAATTTTGCAGAGGACCTCAAGTGTTTGAGGGTACCTTATGCAGGTGAGATGAGGGCCGAAGTATGATCTGCGGATGAGCTTGCTGCCGTGCATATAGTATCTAGTGGCCTTATGCTGGACTTTCCTAGTTTCGGACTTGTCCGGTGGCAGGTTTCCATTCACTAAGTAGTTAATGATGGGGTCTTGCCAGCTGGGGTCCTCGTCAATTTGCATCGTGTCGATTGACTTTATTTCTTCAATGCTTGGTCGGTCAAGGTGTTTGACCGGGATGGAGCATCTCAATCGGGTATCCAACGACCCTAGGTGGCTAGTGCATCGCGCGCGCGTTCTCTGCCCGGGGTACTTGTTGGATGGTGAAGGTAGGAAACACCTTCAATAGCTCCTGAACTTTGTCAAGGTACAAGATCATCCTTGGGTGTTTCGCCATGTATTCACCTGACGCTTGATTCGTGATTAGCTGAGAATCTGAATAGATGGCTAGCTTCTTGATTGCGAGTTCCTTCGCCAAGCGCAGGCGGTAAGTAGTGCCTCGTATTCTGCGTCATTGTTCGAGGCTGAGAAGGCAAGCGTGATAGCTTGCTCCAACAAGGTTCCATCCGGGGTGATGATGACGACACCCGCTCCAGCTCCTTTTTGGTTTGATGCTCCGTCTACTGCAATCGCCACATGTCTCTAGGTTGGCTAGGTTCAGTGGAGGTCCCGTCTGCTTTTGAACTTTCATTCTTTTCGTTGACCATTTTCTCTTCTTCGACCGATGAGGTGAACTCCGCTACGAAGTCGGCTAAAGCATGGGCTTTTATTGCAGCTTTGGCCGGTAGAGGAGGTCATATTGGCTTAGCTCTATAGCCCACTTCATGAGTTCTGAGAAGCATCAGGGTTGTGAAGGATTGATCTCAAAGGAAAGTCGGTCATGACGATGACTCGATGAGCTTGGTAGTAGGGTCGTAGCTTTCTCGCGGAAACTACAAGAGCTAAAATGGATTTCTCCAATTTTGGGTAACGAGTCTCTGCATCGAGGAGAGCTTTTGACGTGTACAATACGGATGTTGGGCCCCATCTCTTCTCGAATGAGAGTGAGCTACACGGTGAGTTGGACATCGCCAGTACACGAACAAGTTCTCACGGGTGGACCGCTTTGAAAGGGGAGGTGAAGTGAGATAAGTCTTCAAACTCTGGAAAGCTACTTCGCACTCCTCATCCCATTTGTCTCTTTGTCCTTTCTTCAAAGCTTTGAAGAATGGTTTGCACTTGTCGGTTGATCTCGAGAGGAATCGGTTGAGGGCCGCTGCTCTGCCCGTCAGACTTTGTATTTCCTTTACTGTGAAAGGCGACTTCATCTCGAGAATAGCTTTGATTTGACGTAGGTGTGCCTCGATTTCTCGTTGTGTGACTAAGTATCCCAAGAATCGACCGAAGGATACACCAAACGTGCATTTACTTGGGTTCAACTTCATGCGATACTGGCGGAGTAGGTCTGAATGCCTCGGCGAGGTTTTTGAGGTGATCTGCACGTTTTGGGGCCTTGACCAGCATGTCATCCACGTATATCTCCATAGTTTTGCCGATTTTCTCCTTGAAGATTTTATTCACCAGCCTTTGGTAGGTTGCTCCGGCGTTCTTCAGCCCAAAGGGCATGACCTTGTAGCAGAGGTCCCTCTCGATGATGAAAGAAGTTTTCGCCTTATCATCCATGTGCATCAAGATTTGGTTATAGCCGGAGTAAGCGTCCATGAAGCTGAGCAGCGGATTGCCGGATGTGGAATCCACGAGTTGGTCGATTCTCGGCAATGGGAAGTTGTCTTTTGGGCATGCTTTGTTGAGATCACTGTAATCAACGCAGACTCTCCACTTGCCCTTTTCTTGTTTTGCTACTAGAACCACGTTGGCAAGCGACTCTGAGTAGGAGACCTCTTCAATAAAGCCGGCAGCTAGGAGTTTGTCAATCTCGGCTTCGATGATAGTAACTCGCTCGGGTGTGAAGTTGCGTCTCTTTTGCGCCACTAGCTTGCAGGTAGGGTTGACATGGAGTCGGTGGCAGATGATTTTTGGGTTGATGCCAGGCATGTCTGATGGCGACCATGCGAACATATCTTTGTTATTCTGGAGGAAGGTGGTAAGCTCCATCTTCTCATCTGGGCTTAGGTGCGAGCCGATCCGCGTTTTTTTGTCTGGCTGATTAGGATCCAAGGGTATTAACTCGACATCTTCCTTAGGTTTCCATCCTTCTTTAGGGAAGACCTCTGGACGGATTTCCTCAGCTTGGGCCTGACGCTTTAATTGCTATAAGATAGCAAGATTCGGTTGTTCAACTTCCTTCAGATTTGCCTAGCTCACAGGGAGAAATTGCGCTTGTTTGCTTTTCTTTAGCCCTTGGGCGGAGCATTTCATCGCCATTGCCGATCACTGTTGATTTGGCCGACACCGCCTAGGGATTGGGTACCGGATTTTCTGATGTGTGGCAGAGGTGATGATGTTGATCTTGCCAATCCATGGCCTGCCTAGAATGCCGTTGTAGGGTGAGACCTCATCAATAACCATGAATGTTTGCAAGCAGACTACAGGTGAGGAGTAGACATCGAGGTCTATCGTGCCCACAGTAACCGTTGTTGCACCATTAAAGCCGGTTAGCGATCTGGCTGATTTTTAATTTTGCCTCCAAGCCCATCTATCGGATGACACCACTATAGGATATTGGCTGCGCTGCCCTCGTCTGCATGGATTCGGTCGACCATGGTCGTGCGATTTGAATGCTGATGACAAGGGCATTATTATGTGGCATGTCGAGGCCGATCGATCTTTCTTTTGGAAGCCGATTACAGGATCGTCTTCGCTAGTAGAAGGCCGATCGAGACTTGGAAGATCATAGTGGCCTGTTTGATCTTCATCTTCTTTTCCTTGCTGGTCAACCCTGACTCCTTGGCGTCGGCTAGGATTGTGTTAATCCTTATGACCTTCTGGGGTGGTTCTTTGGCGGTGTCTCGATCTTCAATTCGCTGGATGGCCTACTTCGCGATGAACTCCGTGCAGTGACCTTCTCTCACAAGTTCTTCAAGGTGTGCTTTCCAAGCGAGGCAGTTGTTGATAGTGTGCCCGTGTGTCCCATGGAAGGCACAGTATTTGCTAGTATCCCTCTTGTCTGGATCTCTTTTCAAGGGTGGCGGTCTTCTTACCCAAGGTTTGTTTTTCACTTGGGCTAAGATTTGATGTATGGGGATGGTGAACTTGGTGTAGTTCTCTTTTGCTGTAGCGTCTCTTTGTGGGTGTGACCTGCGCTTATCCTTGTTCTTGTTGCTAAATCCATCGCTTCTTTGACCTGCTCGCTTAGTCGGTTGATCTTCCTGCTTAGTAGACTTTTTTGCGGCGATTCAATCGTCATCCCAGTGCGTAGCGTTCGCGTCGTGTAGACCTCTGCCGAGTCCGGTGGGAGTGATAGTCGACTCACGGTACAAGTCGTGTTCACTGGAAGGCCTTTCTTGAAAGCGGATGACGCGATTCGGTTGTCGCATCCTACAATGTTGGCCTTTTCTGCTTTGAATCTCTTGATGTAATCTTGAAGGGATTCGTCGGACTTCTTGCGCAGGTTGTGCAGGTGGTCGGGATTTTTCTTGATTGTTCGGTAAGAGGTATACTCTTTGGTGAAGACATAAGCCAACTCCTTGAAGCTGTTGATCGACCCGGATGGCAGGGTGTGGAACCAATCTTGGCTGCTCCTCGCAAGGTCACTACGAATACCTTGCACATCAACGCGTCGTTGGCCTTGTAGAGGATCATGACACTTTTAAAGTGTTTTAGGTAGCTCTCGGGATCGGAATCCCCTTTGAAGTGCGTAAACGAAGGAGTTGAGAACCGCTTTGGGGGAGCAGCTTGCTCAATTTCGGCCGTGAAAGGTGTAGAGTTTGCCTGGTCTATCTCCTTACGTAGTACATATTCGAAATTCCCGCCAGTCTTCAAGTCTCGAAGTCGGTCATTCATAAGCTTTTCTCGTCCTCCACACACATCGCTGGTCGATCTCGCTACGGCGATTGACCTCTTCCTAGGTCTGCGAGGGTCGACCTTCTCGTCTTATGCCTAGGCAGCGTGTTGGTGGATCGAGCTTGCAGAGATTCTCCGTAGCTTGTCGGACGAGAATCGTCTCTTCGAGAGTGAGCAGCGGAGCGTCTTTCCTCGTGATCCTCATTGTGAGGATTATCCGGTTGACCACCCTGGGGACCTAGCCTCTCATGAATGCTCCTCTGCGAGTGGACAGCTGAGCGTCTTTCTTCACGATCCTCGTTGTGATGGTTGTCCGTTGACCTCCTTGGGGGCGTAGCCTTTGAAGTACATTTGCCTGAGGGCCCAAGCGGGAGTGGAAGTCAAGTCGTGGGCCTAGCCTCTCGCGCATGTTGTTCCTCAAACTTAATCTGCTCCGAGTGGGGCTTGCAGATGCTTGTGACATGTCGGTAGGCCGATCAAGTTGTTGTCCTCGCCTTATGCCCCTCCCGCTTGACTGTTGGGTACCCATTGAGCTGCTGCCGGTGCATTCGTCCATCCTTCTCTCTTCGCCAGTTGTACAAGGCCAAGGTTTTGAGCCAAGCTGATTTGGTGGAGGAGTTCCCTCATCAGATCGCTTTGGTCGTCCATTCTCTGAGCTAGCTGGTCAACTCTCGGACTAAGGTCTGCTTGACTTCGTGGATCGGGAAAAGAGAAGTGTGTGGAGCCCAATTGCACACGGGTTTAGGGTTTCATTGGATGTGTGCGCGGGAGCGTGCGTCGAGCTTGGAGGCAATGGAGGGAGCGCTTGAAGTTGCGCCAAGACCGGGCCTAAGTCGGCAGTGGTAACAAGCCCACCTTGATGAGAGGTTCCACCATGTTCGGCAGCGGTGGCTGGTGCTTTGTGGTGAGAGGTTCCACCATGTTCGGCGGCGGTGGCCGGTGCAGTGGTGAGAGGTTTTGGGCCGTCGCGGATTTAGCCATCGCGGCGGTTTTGCCTCTCGTCTTCATGCTTCCAACCATGGTTGTTTGGAAGGTTTCGGTGGATTGGAAAGTAGGAGGAATGGATTCCTTGAGCACGCGTTGAGTATAACTCGTGCTCTCAATGAAAGCACCAATTTGGAGGGAATGATTTTCCCCACGAGAATATTCGTCAAAGATTCCTTCATATTCTCCGCTTCTCTTTCCCCATGCAAAACAGATCGGAGTAAAAAGACCACACCCGGGGGGTGTTTGCCAAAGGCTCTCCGATGCCTATGTTAGGTAAGGTATTTCAAGGAAAACCGAGTGGCCGGAGCCGTGTGTGGTGGTTGGAGCCTTGTGTAAGGGAGAGAAAGAAAGTGGTGGCTAGGGTTTGTGAGAAATGATTTCTGCAGAGTTTTAGTAGGAATTTAGACGTACCTCAACCCTTGTGTGTGGCCATCCTTTTATAGTTGTCTTGGAGGCTAGGGTTTCAGAGGAATAATTCCGTAGATGGAAGGGAATTATTCCTCCCTTTTTTGGAATTGATTTGATTAATTAGGGATTTAATTTATTAGGGTAAATTAAATCCCTAATTGTGGTAGGTATCAAATCGAATCCCATTTTAATTAGGTAACTCCTCATTTAATTGGGAATCGGGGTAGGAATCAAATCAATTCTCAACCCAATTAGGTAATCTTCAATTTAATTGGGTAATCCCCAATTAAATTGAGTAACTCCCAATTAGGTTGATTAATTCCCAATTAGGTCAAATAATCCCCAAATGGAAGGAATCATTTGACCTAGGGTCTGATTTAATTCGGTTCCCACAGACACCAAAGCAAACTCCAGAACTATCCCCAAATCCAAATAACTTGGAGGCTTCATGCCAAGCAAATTTGATGCAAAATCAAAGAAAAGGTTTTCAAACTTGAGAGAAACAGAGCATACGAAGCAGAGAAGAGAAATGAAAGCTTGAGCAGAAGAAGGTTGAGCTCAACATCCATTCACAGACTGAGGCGAGCCTTGCCGTTCACCTCTCCACCATGAAACATCGTCAGCAAATATGGCCACAACCATAAATCACCTTCTTAGCAGCCTTCACCTCTCTAGAGTTGTGCAAACACAATGAGAAAGGGAGAAGGAATACTTGCTCAATGCTCTCAGCCTCATCTCTGCGAATGAGTTCACCAAGATAAGATTTTTTGTCTCATTAATCTCAATATAGCATATATATTTGTTTATTGTTTTAATATATTCATAAAATTCATGCTTCATTGAATTGTCTTAAGCATAGGCAAAAGCACGTGGGTTGGTCTGCCCAAGTCAAAAGGGTTGATTGATTAGTTGTTGTTATTATAGTCTGATGCATTATATGGTGCACCAGCTTGCATCATTTTCTTATTATTTCCACAACCATTATTTTACTTGTCACTTCCATTATTATATTGTATCATTATCTTGTTTAGTGTGTGAGTCAAATAGTCACATCACTTTATCACTCTATCTATGCATCATACCATCTGATGTCTGCCTAAAGGCTGCCATTCTAATAAAGCATGACTATATTTTATATGCCAAAGCTATCATCCCAAGGCATCATCATATTATAATACTAAAACATTAAAAGTTGTCACCTAATAATACAATTTTTCATAGATCTTGTAGCCCAACACACAACATCATTAACCAGACTCAATTTGTGAGAATGATGTCCATATGCAACATCTTCTCTGGCCAACAGAGGATACAAAGCCAGCTCTAGAACAACATAGCTATATCAGGCACAAAGCTGCACATACTTTTCGAGCCGAAATTGAATTAGGCCTCTCTAGTGTACAGATCTCCAGGGATAAACCTCTTCTCTCCGATATTGCACTATGCTCAGCTTATTCACATGTCTACAGTTGGGAATCAAGAAAGTCTTCTACCATCATCATTTGCCCATTTGGAGACACACCCATACGAATAAATAAAAAGAAGCCCCTACATAAATTAGGCGATTCTTTTTCTTTTATGAGTATATGAAATCAAATTCGTGCTGCCTTGATGTTGGAAGATTGTGTAGGGATTCATGCTAGTTAAGCTTTGATGAGAATCATGTGCTGGAAGAGACTAAAGCACAAGAGCTAGAGGGCTCTGGAGGCTTTGGCAAATCCATCATTCATGCCTTTGAGCAAACTACGCATGCAAACCCCAAAATACTTGGGGGCTTCGTGTCAAACAAGTTTTTTCAAAATAAAGAAGAAGCCAAACACAAGCCAAGCATCTGATACGGAGAGACCATCTTCTCTGACCAATAGAGGAGACTTGGCTAACTCTAGAACAATATAGCCACATCTTGCACAAAACTACGCATGTGCTTCAACTCAAAATTGAAGAACCTCTCCGGAACGTTGCTTGCATTGCCTCCATCTTTGGCACTGCCCACAAGATGCCCTGACTTTCTATGCCGACTGTTGGTTCCACAATCCACATGCTCTCTGTTGGAGGCCAAAGATAAGAAAATCTTTTTTTTCTTTCTTACCTTTTTAGATTTCACAATAAAATATATATTATCATGCCATATGTCATACTAGTAAAAGTAGCACGAGCATGTCATCTATTCAAATATAAACATGTACTGATAAATTTTCTTTCTTATATATATAAATAATGTTTGAGGCCAATACCAACAGAGTGAAGTTGGACTATTCAGCTTCCTTTATTTCTTGTCTTTCACTTTGAAAGGAATACAAGACTAGGCATTTACACACTACCAAAAGCAAGAGCATCATCACATGTTTTAATTATTGCCAAGGCATCACATGCTTGCATATTACTGAAAGCTACCTATGTTGGTTTTAATATTGATAAGGGATTCATTCGTTCTTTAATGATGTTGGATGACAGCCATTTAAAATCTACAAATATTAATTATATTCATTTGCGAGCTGCAACACATGTATTATTTTAACCACCATTTGCTTTGGTCATGCAGAAATTATATATCTATCAAGCACTCTATTCTTCCTAAGACGATGAGTACATTCCTTTATGCCTTAAGCCTTAAGGAGCATGGGACTTTATGTTCCTGTACTCATCAACATCTCAACATGCTCAATGACGCCAAGCCAGGCCAATGATAAAATTGTGCCGTAGGAGGTGGTCTCAAGAGAAATCATGCCAAGGAGAAACAATCCATCTCCAAAACCATGCAACTCAAGCATTTCACTTGATGCAATCATTTCAAGCAAACCAAACCAGATATCACAAGATCAAGCTTTTCAAGCAACACAGTCATCATAAAAGTGATAATTTGGCATTTTTAGTTGCCAGAAGCACAGAGAAGAAGCCATGCTATATTGCCAAATTGTCTCCGTTGCAACAAGTGGATATCTTAAGTTCATCATGCCATGCAATGGCCAAAACAAATACTCAGAAGGCCACGCTGCAAGAGTTTTTGCAACTCATGCCAATCAAATCTTGTTATAATGATTATGGTACACTTGGGGGCTAAGAAGGAATTCATTGCAATCACCACCATCAAAAATTCCAAAACCCCAAATGAGCTTAAAAATCCATTATTACCAAAGCCACTATTCCAAGACCAAAATCTCCTAGAAATTCCAATTATGTCACTATGACCTCCAAGTTTGCCACCACATGCAAAAACTCAAGTTGTTGTAACCCAACACATTTGTTGCAGTAACCACATGCAAAGCTCAAGCTTCAATAGCCAAGCCCAAGCTTTTGGTTCCTAAAATATGCTTACAACAGCTGTAATAAACAATACCTAAGTAGCCATAAGTGATATGGTCCAGCGCCTCAAGCACTTTCTAAAGCCCTGGCAATTCCAATGACTGTGTTTAAGAGTCGAACCAAAAGACCATTGGGATGTCTCAATTGCCACAATTCCATAATCAAGCGTCCTCAAGCCTCAAGCCTTATTTAAGAAATCCAAGTACCATGCTTTACTCAAGAAGGAAAACATCTTAGTTCATGGCAAATAGAAGGAAAATACTACAAAGGTAGTACTATGTTACTATAGGAAGAACGTAAATGCTGTTAAGATGAAGTTTCTTTTACCAAGCAATCAAATTTTCTGAAGTGAGGTCAAGCTATCAAGAAAAAGAGTAAAGTCACTATGCAACACAACAACCAAAATATGCTTACAGTAACCAAGATTCAAGCCAAGCAAAACATGGAAGATAATGATGCGCTGTATGAAATGCTCCTGGAATATAACACAAGCCCTATAGTCATGCTGTCGGAAGAGACAACCATCATGCCACCAAATTTGAAAGAGGAGCCCCAGATCTGAGTACTAGAAGGCAGCGCAGTGGACTCCAAAACTAAGATCTAGTCCAAGTGACTTAAGGCCTCTATATTGCAATGCTTATTTGCCAACACCTATACCACTTTCAAGCTACCACAAACACTATCATGCTCAAAGCCTTAAGCATCTTCCTCTATATTTTTCATCTTCTAATCTACCAAAGCCCTCATGCCAGACCAAGCTATATCTTGATTCAACTACTCCCACTTGCTCTTTACAGCAGCCCAGGCCATCTGTAGCTGCTGGAACAAAAAAGCCCTTACATAAATGCCAAAACCCAAACACTCAAGCACATTCACCATGCTAAATAGCCCAAAAGCTATATTAAACCATGTCACTTTAGCCAATACCAAGCATACAAGCTAATACCAAGCGTGCACGTCAATGCCAAGCATACATGCCAATGCCAAGCGTATATGCCAATGCCAAGCATCCAAGCCAAACCAAGCATACATGCCAAAGCCAAGCGTTCAAGCTAATGCCAAGCATATAAACCCAAAATCAAGCATACATGCCAATACCAAATATACACGTCAAAACCAAGCATGCAAGCCAATATCAAGCATACAAAACTAATGCAACTCTTGCAAGCTGCAACCATGCCAAATCAAGCATCACTAGTCACTCAAGCACATCAATCATGCAAGCTAACTTATTTTGGGTTAAAATTCAACCAAGCCTTATCTCCGATGTCATGCCGCAAAATAAGCCAACTTTTGGTAACCCCAGTAAGTAAACTCCGATATTACAGTGTCTAGGAAAGTTCTTCAAGGCGACACCTTCGGTGTCTAAGAAGATTGGGTTTTAAGCGGGACCATTGCGACCCCTCCAACCTTCCCGGAAAAGACCTGGCTGTGATTTCGAAGACTCTTGACTGGTTATCCTTGAGTTGCTCATCGTTACATATGAATATATATATATATATATATACATGTATATATGACCAAACTAATAGTTGCCAAAACCATGCTAATCTTCATGCCAAGAAAAACAAAACAACTACGGTCAAGCAAGCAAGCATGGATATTTCATGCATATTGAAGAACTAGCCATGCCATGCCACTGCCAATTCTTTTGGGCTGAAATTGATTATTTGGCCCATCTCGCTGCCACTTCATAGCCCCAATAATCAAGGGGGTAATGTTGACGCCCAAAAATGTCACGGGAAGCCAAAAGACATTTAAAGCCCAATATAACATATATTGTCGGTCATGCGTTAATCCAAGCTGTATTTTGGGATTTAATTCATTAAATAAATATAGAAATAGCGTACATGCCATGCCAAACTAATAATACATTTTTCTCATGCCAATCACCTATCAAGCTCACATGAACCCAAGTCATGTGGTTTACGGGGCTTACATGAAGGATTATGGTGTGGAAGGTTACGGAGGTCCACAAGGCCCACGGAAGCTCTTGGATAATGGAGACTTTGGGCTAACTACTTGGGAGCACCAAAGTCTAAGCCCATTACTTAGAGTTCTCCAATGTGGGTGAGCAAATGAGATATTTTTCAAGCACTTCCTTTTACCTATAGGAAATAGTCATTTTCCAAACACCTAGCTTTATCCATTGGAAACAAGCCTTTTCCAGTACTTCCTATTACCCACTTGAAACAAACAGTTTCCAGTGCTTCCTTTTACCCATAGAAAATAATCAGTTTATGGTACCTAGCTTTACATGCTAAAAAATAGTATGCCCCAGTGCTCCCTTTTAACCACTGGAAATATGCTGGTTCCAACACCTCCCTTTACCTATCGGAAATAAAGGAAAACCCTCACCCTCTATAAATTGGCATTCATGGCTCAAGCAAAGGGAACCAATTTTTCTTCACCTAACACTTCTTACTCGGCTCTGCAAGCATCCCAGAGCCATCAACCCCTCTTGGTTGTTGCAAGCTTCTCAGCAACCATGAGAACTCACATTTCCTTAGTTGTTGCTAGTATTCTAGTAGCCTTCACAGTCATTCCTCAGCCATCACAACCATGTCTTCTACTTTCTCACCCTTGAAATCCATCATCTTCTCCATAAAGCCTCACCAAGCATAACTCCAAGCTTTTCTTTCCTTCCAAGCTTTAAATACAATAGCCTTCAAACCTCAAGCTTTTCTTTACATCCTCCTTCTCTTGAAACTCTTAAGTCCCCATAGCTATAGCCATACACAACAAATTATCGACACCAAACTCAAATATATCAAACGCCAAGCCGAGCACATGCATTCTCATTTGCTAAACTTGTGGGTTTTTAGCTCCCACACTCCAAGCTCTCATACCAAGCTCATATAATCTCATATCAACATCAGCAAGTCATCTTCAACTCTTCGTCGAGCTGCCGGAAACACGCAGTTGCTGGAAGAAGAACAAAGTACTCCCTTGGGACTTGCTTCTCCCTCAGGGTACTTTGGGCCTAGTTCTTGCTAACTCAGAAAAAAAGGGTATTGAAGGCTTGATTCATCACTTTATGGCGGTCCAAGAATCAATAAGCCCAGATGAGCCTTCCAACGAAAAAGACCCCAACACTAGAAAAGAGAGGTGCTTTGAAGTTGGGCTTGGGAAAATATTAGTTATGAGATTAGAAATTTAGCATTAGACTTAAATAATTTTTTAAAAAAATAAAAAATACACAGTTAATCTGGTCTGGTCCTTTTTTTAAGGTGTGAAATCGCATCTGAAATCGGTTTGAACTGATTTGGTGCCGATTTGTTGACTTTTTAGTCAACACGATTTTTTCCTTTTGGTGCGGCTCGGTGTTCCGGTTTTCCGGTCTCGATGCCCACCCCTAAGTACAAGCAAAGTAAGACAACTAAGAAAAACCAACTACTGCAAGGGGAACCAAGTCACCCATAAATATATTTTTTATTTTAAAAAAGGAGATTTATAGATAGAGAGAAAAATGAAGTGGCTGTTGGGTTTTCCATGGCTATAGTTGGTAAAATGGAAATTCAGTTCATAACAAAAACTCATTTATTTCTTTGATAAGTGATATACACGTGTATTATTCTAATAGGATACCAATAGTTTCCACGTAGAAAGAAAGCATAAATGCAAAGGGTCCATTAGTGTAGTAGTTTGGAGTAATTGTTCCCCTACACAAGGTTTTGGGTTCGAGTTCTAGCATTCGTGTTGCGTGTGTGAGTTTAGTTTATGCCCCTCTCAATAGGAAAGGTCCTTAAAAAAAAAGGGCTAACATCATTTTACCCTTTCAAGATTTGGGGTCATTCTTGAAAAAGGCTACGTGGTTTTAATTTTGTCAATTTACGCCTTAACGTTTTAAAATTTGACCAATTTACATGTTCCGTCAATTTGACTGTTTGGTATTTTGTTAAGTGACGATGTGGCAAACACATGATCCACCTTTTTAGCTTAGGTGTAATAAAAATATGTAACAAATAATATTTAAAAAATCTTTATTTGTTAGGGTAATTAAAATATTAAAATCAATTATTTTAAAAAAAAACATAATAAAAAACCTAACACTCCCACCAAACCCCCCAGCCGTCACCAACCAACTCCAAACCAGCATCTCCACCGCCCCTATCCTTATTCTTCCTCCTCCTTCTCTTCCACCATCCCCACCTTTGTTCCCAACACATATTTCTCCTTCAGACGCCCACGCTCATCACCACCCTTCAACTTCACATACCTAACCCGCCCTCTCTTCCTTCCACTCCTTCTCTTTCTCTCCCTTGCATAAATTAGCCAACCCCATCCCCACCCTAGCCACAACAGCCGCTGCCAAACCCCTGGAATTCCCAAAAATGCAAGTGCCCAGAATCTTCTTCACCGTAATGTTATCATTTGAGCTTGTTGAACATTGAGCTTCATGGTGCCGTTCTAGTCCTTGGCCATCTCTTTAGCAATGTCTTATCCGATCTTCTTTGGGGAGAGACCTAAAGGACTGATACCAACCTTGCCTCTAGTGACACGAATGTAGACATTGACCACCTGAGATGGGTTGAACTTTGGAGGCATGGTTTCTTCGACGACGCCTTAGGTTTCAAGGGGTTAGGGTTTCAAAGGGAGGAGGCTAGGGGTAGGGATGGTTTCAGATCTGGAGTGCGATGGGTTGGGGAAGGAGGAGAGTGGGTTGTTTGCAGGCGGTGGTTGTGAGGTGGTATGGGTTGAGAGAGAAGAGAGGGTTTGGTGGTGGGGTTGGTGACAACTAGGGGTTTTGGTTGGAATGTTGGTTTTTTCTTTTTTTCTTTTAAATAATTGATTTTAATATTTTTAAGGGCTAACGACAAAAAAACCCATGAAAGTTTGGGGTCATTCTCAATACGGGCCATGGGTTTTCAATTTCATCAATTTACACCCTAGTGTTTTCAAATCTAATCAATTTAATTATTTCATTAAGTTGATAGTTTGGTCAGACGTTAACTGATGATGTGTCTATTGTGGGACCCACCTACTAACCAATCCCTAATTTTATATATATATATATATATTTATATAATGATAAAATAACATGAAATTAACATAAATATAAGTCTTTTAAAAAAACCTAACCCCTTCCCTGCCTAGTAACCCAGTGGCGCCCTATGTTCCCCCACGACTACTAGTTCCAACAGCAATAGTAGCAAGTCTATCCATTGTTTTCTTCCCTTCCAAACACCTCGTGAGGTAACCATCATTTTCCAGTTCTTGTCTTCTTCACCAGTGGTCAAGGTGTCATATGAATTGTCAAGCTTCAAAGGTTGAATCACCTTATCTGCAGCTGGGCTTTTGCAAAGATCAACCTTGTGGATTTTGCTTATGTGAGCCCGCTTGCTAGAAGGGTAATACCCATGGGAGCCAATTGACAACAGGCAACCCAAATCCCAATTCATGGGATTTGAGTAAAAAAACTGCATGATAGAAATCATCATCACCTAAAATCCCCAAAACAAAAAACTAAAATCAGCTACAAGTATCCACATCTTAAGTCTGAAAGCTAAATCTCAAGTCAACAAAGGCACAAAAGATTAAGGCTAGGGGACATATAGATCCATATGAATTGGATATAAAGATTTCACCTTGAAACCAACCCGTTAAAACTAGACCAAAATGAAGAACCCCCATTAAACCTAACCCACCAAAATCAACCCATAAAAGCACAAAAAGTAAAAGTAAAATAGAGAAACGTACCACTGTAATTAACGGGGCATGCATGATTGTTCCTTAGAGCACAAACCTCCAGAGATAACAAAAAGAAAAAGGCTGAAGAGAGTGATGAAAGTGTAGAGGGTTAAGAGCTTTGAGAAAGAACCCTAACAAGTAGGGAATAATACGAAGGAGGAGGAGGAAGGGGAGGAGATGAGGAGCTTGTTGAAATGGGTATGGTGTGGTTGTTGATAGGAGCATATTTATGCGACTTTGCTATCTTATTTCTTTGCATTTACTTAGTTAATTCCCATTTATTAGAGTGATTTAGCTTATTTTCGTACTATTGTAGGTCCAGATGGCAAGATTGGCAAGAAAGGGCATTTTGGAGCATTTTAGAGCAGTTTTGGACTTGGAATGGATAGCATATGCATGGGCCAAGATGGATGGACGTTTTTGAAGTTCGAATAGGCTAGGAATGTGCTAAAAAGATGGGGAAATTAATTCAAGAATCAGCTTCTGGGAAGTAAAAACCCTAACTGATTTTATTTTATTTTACCTTATCCTAATCCTATTCGACCTAAATTCCAGCTGGAAAAGGGGGGGATTAATTTCATATTAGGAAACCTAAAAACCCTAATTTCGTGGGTTTCTATTGGGCCCTATAATGCCTAAAGAAATCTGCCAAATAAAACCCTAATTTCGTGGGTTTCTGCTGAGCCCTTTTACCCTAGATCTACCACATATATAAAGGAGGGGTTGCCGCAGGAGAAGGGAGTTCTTTTGGTGCCGTAGCAAGAAAGGAGAAAGGGAGAAGAAGAACTTGGCGCCGGAACCTGCTGCATCCATTGGGTTTTTCAGAGTTCTTCCCTTGATTAGTTCAAATGTTTATTCTAGATTGTTTTTCAATTATTATGAACATGTGTAACTGAATTTCTTCTTAGTTAGAGGTGAATTCGAAGCCATGGACATATGTTTTACATGAATTGATTACTTCCAGTTATGGTTTCATAAAGTATGAATGTGATTTACTTTTCTGTTTTATTGATGACTTATTCTTGCATGTTTATTAAAGATGCATACTTAGTTTGTATGCAGGGATTTGATGCTAGAATATAAGGGAATTTCACCTAATCGTTATGAACTTATATTCATAAGAGTAAAAGTCACTAGTCATGATTGCGTTAAGTAAATTCTTGGCAGGAGTATCATGCTTTTCATAGTTACAATTGCCTTGTCAAGGCTTATGATTTTCATAGAACTTAATGATCTTTGATATGTATCTCTATCATGCTGTTCATATAGGAAACTTGATAAGGATAATTTGATTGCGTCGCTGAGTCCAATTCAATGAACTTAGGAAAATCTGAGAGTTAATTAGTGCATTCACAATTAATTTGGGGCTTTGTCATTCATACTTTATAGAAAGAGTAACTGGAGATCGATTTGTGTGCATATGTTCCATGTGTGGAGAAGAATCCTCTAGCTATCCCTTAATCCATATTTCATTCACAACTTAGTTGTTTGCTGCTGTCAGTTTTACTTTATTCTAAATCGTCCAAATTCCCCCCAATCATTGTTCCCTTAACTTAGTTTCCAGTTTAATAAGTCTAATTTGTGTTGATTAGCATCCCTTCTAATCCCCGGAATAGAACGATCCCTACTTACTCGTACTACGATTGCATAATTTATAGGGTTTAATTTGTGCGTTAGTTATTTCTCACGCCAGTTGTGTGTTGGCGAGATAGGGTGGGGAACAGGGCGGGTGCTTGCTCACCACACTAACTATAGGTGTATGCTCACCACCACTCTTAAAAGGTGATGTCTGTACTATGGTTAACCAGGTTCACCTTTGGAGTTTGGAAACTAGCTCAAAAGAATTATTTCACTGTTAAGAAAGAAATGCTAGCCATTGTCCATGCTGTTTCTAAATTTGAACCTGATCTTTTAAATAAGAGATTTTTTTATAAGAGTGGATTGCAAGGCTGCCGAAGACATTTTGTTCAAGGATGTTAAAAATCTAGCATCAAAACAAATTCTTGCAAGATGGCAAGGAATTCTTTCTGCTTTCGATTTTGATATTGAATTTATTAAAGGTGAAACTAACGCACTCCCGGACATTTTAACTCGAGAATTTTTGCAGGATGCGAACCAGAAATTTCGAACAGATGACACCCAGTAAGAGCTCCTCTGCTCTTACCAAGTCATCCCCTAATGATCCAAAGCCACTGATGTCTTCTTCTCCATATAATAAGGGTAAGGAGAAGCAGATTGCTGAAAATCTATTCTGTGAATATATGAATATGTCTGTAGCAATCATTGAAATGAATGATCTAGATAAACACCCAAATTTTCTGGTTGAAAAATATTTAAGGGATAATCTTCCTCCCTTGAATAAGCCTCGTATTTTCTATGAAACTCTTCTAATTGAAACTAAGTCTGTTAATATCGTTTATCGTTATAGAGGTGAAAATGCCAACACCATAGCATTCTCCAAAATCCAAATTCTGAACGTCATTTCTTTGGAAGAATGGGGTCCTAGCCTTGAAAGGGCCAAAAGATTTATCCATCCTAAAATTAGGCCATATTCCTATAATTACTGGGATTATAAAAAGGCATGGGAATATGTTTTATGTTTTCAAAATCAAAACTATTCTCATACTTGGTTTATCCAGTTTAAGCTTCGAGCTCTGAAAGAACTCCCTAATTGGTTCAAGAGCTTTTTTCTGATTTGGGGTCCTACTTTGGAATACCTTCTTCCTAAAATAAAGGAATCTTTTCAAATGAAATTTTGTAAATGGAATAAAAACCATCCTGATCATAGGACCTTATTCATGTGGTTCATGATAATGTATGAACTACCATGGATATTAAAATGGGAATATGTTATTTCAGAGGATGTTGATGAGGAATGGACTTATATTCCAAATTTAGTATGAAGTTTCTTAATCAGATGGTGGGATAAATTCACTAGGGATCACCTGGCTCCCGCCAAGATCATCCTAGCGCTTATCCCATCCCCTGACTCTGCTGCTGCTCAGCCTTTGGCCACTTCTTCTAATCTAAGTGTTTCCCAAAGGTTGCAACTCTTGATAGACCAGCCAGGATCATCATCTTCCAAAGAAGACTTGAAAAAGAAAGTCATCGAGATTATTGATCTCGATGACGAATCCATGGCATTAGTATCTGCCACTTAGCCTAAAGATGAGGTGGACTTTTTTGCTAATGAAGACATGCTGGACAATTATCATCCGGATTTTTATGGTGGGCCTCAGTGATATTCTGTCTGATAAGAAGACAATTTGTAAATATTGTAATTTTATGCTTTCCTGTCATTTTAGCTTTACTTTTCCTCTGGTTAAAGCAAGATTCTTCTGTTTTAACTCTGCTTTCACTTTTGTAAAAGTTTGCTTTTTCTTTTTGGCTATTTGCGGAAAAGTTCAGCAAGAATCATCAAAGTAAAGATGTCACTCTACTGTAGGTTGCTTTGTGACTTCTTGTCATTTGACACGTCAGCAGATAAAACTAGTTAGCAAATTTTTGGGTACACGCAGAATTTCCCGAAACAATTCCCGCCAAATCGTAGTGCTCCGAGCAACATATACCTCTAAATTCCTTCCAGTAAGTAAACCTAAATTCCCTGTCTTCCCAAATTTGATTAACAAAGATAAAATTTTAAAAACCCAAAACGAAAAAAAACAAAAAACACAAGGAAGAAAATGAAAGGAGGCACAGTTCAGATCAACTGGCACGACACCAAGCCGGTACTAACCCTAGATTTCCACCCAACTTCTGGTACTCTCGCTACTGGTGGCGCCGATTTCGACATCAAGGTACTCACTTCTACTCTCTCTCTCTCTCTCCTCTCTCTTCCTCTACATTTTCACGAATCTAATGGGTGGGCCAATTAATGTTGAAGCTTTTCTTTTTTATTTCCGCGCCTACTCTCAGCTCAAATTGTTGCTTCAATGGAGCATCAGAGCCTTCCTTTTTGTTTTTCGGATAAAGGATTTTTCGAATTTTTCTTTTTGTTATTAGGTTTTATTTAGCTTTTTCGTAAGTGCTCATTTGATATACTTCTTGATGTCATTTTGTTAGTTATTGGACTAACTGTGTTCATTTTATTTAATTTTTACAAGCTTTGGTTAATAAATTCGAGCGAAACACAGAAGAAACTCCCAGCAGCTTCATATCAAAATAGCCTTTCTTACCATAGTTCTGCTGTAAATGTCCTTCGCTTCTCTCCTTCTGGTAAGTGAAAACCTATGCCCTCCTCGGTGTTGTCTGCTCCTTGAGTGATAAATATTCTTTACTTTACATTTGTAATTGCATGAAACTTCATTTCATGATGAGATACTATGGAGCGTTCACTATTTCCTGGAAGATTACTAAGATGATAGCTAGCATGTCTGTTCTTCTTGCTTTGGTGTTTGTAATCCTGAGTTCTTCACAAAGTTATTGATTATGAAGAGAGAATCAAGTTGCTGACTTTAGAAATATGTTTTTTGGTTACGTTTTCTTTCTTTCTTTCTTTCTTTTTTTCCCATTTTGTTCCACATCCACAAAGTGTAAGATTTGAAGTTACATTTTCATTTGCTGTGTGCTGATGCCAAAGTTGTATTATACCCATATTTCCATACCCACCATCATAAATTCAAGGAAACAACACAACTAGCGCAGTTAATTCGAAGTTGTCTTTCTTAATCCTATTCTTAGGAGATGAGAGCTCAGCATGATTGTAGGCGAGGACCAGAATTATAGGATTGCTAGGAATTGTTTGTAAGGAAGGAGGGAAGTCTTCAAAGATCTTTAAAATAATTAAGCATACATACCTTAGCATTCTATTGGCATTGTACAGAGTTCTTGATCCTGTATTGTATGTTTTGGCCTTAACCTAAAGTTGAAGTCTAAATAATTGTCTTAGGTGCATAATCCATGGTATTACATATACGCTCTAATGGGAGTACCAACTTATGCTGACCTAGGCTAGTGATGAGCAACGGGTACCAATCACTGCCACCATCACCACCAACACCCCACCACTACCAGCACCACCTAATGCTTATCAATGTGGGCCAATGGGTATCCATTGCCCATCCCTAGCTGTAAGAAAACCTTATATTTTGAGATGATTGAGCAAATTGAGCGGATTTGATTTACCTAATCCAAGATTACTGAATGAGCTAATTTTGTTCATTTGATTAAGCTGATTTGGATGATTCTAGGAATTTTGCATTGGTGTTAATATGTAAGGAGGCTATACAAGTGTATGCATATTACTCAGTTGAATCAATGAAAAAGATGACACCATATCACTTGAATCCATAGTTTAAAATATCGATAATATCGACGAAATATCAAGGATATTATCGTTTTTTCAGGTCATAGATATTTTGGAATTTATCCATACACATATCGTATATATATCGATAATATCGGAAAATATCGATGTCAATAATTTCATTCACACTTCAACAATATTTTGTCAAAATATCCCTATAATATTGAAAATATTGAAAATATAGATGTAATGAAAAAAAAAAAAGCTCAAAGCCACACAAAGGGGATTCAAACCCTTGCCATTTCACTCCTCCAACACCTTAACCACCATGTTGCTTATGTTTTTGTGATAATATGCTAAAATATATATATTTATATTGTTTTGTTTTGAATAATTATATGCAAAACTATTTTGGGTTTATCATTTGATGACTACTCTTCATAAATGATGAAGATAGTGAAAACTTTGAACCTCATAAGAATTCTGTGTGATAGTAAGTTACTCATGTATCTTACCATGTAATGTATAAAGTGTAAAAATATTGTAGTAAATCATTATATATAAATGATTATGGTGTGTTTAATCTTCTTTCATTAATTAATGCATATTTTCTACACTCACAGTGTTTGTCAGCTCGCTATATAATCAACTTAAATCAGTTAACCCATCATGCAATGCATTTCCTTCCAATTTTTTGTGATAAACTAATACATAATTGACTGAATAAACATCCTCCAAAGTTTCAATAAAAATTTCCAAGTTTTTCTTATAATTTCTGTGGTTTTTATTCAATTTTTATTGATATCAATAATATCCGGATATTTCCATAGAAATTTCCGTGTTTTTGGACTACTGATATTTTTGATGCCATCGATATTTTAGACCTTGCTTGAATCAATGTGAGGAGGCTATCTGTTTTGTTACCCCTATCCTACTTTGACCACCAAAAAGAAAAACAAAGAAATTTCTTCCTCTCACTATTATTCCTCATGTTTCATTAAATCTTCTATTTTGGATCTCATACCACTTGAATTACGTCTCAGTTATTGTCTTGCTCAGATGATCAGATCTTATCTCATTTGTCGGCTCGGTTTACTTCATTCCCTGTTGGTACCAAAACAGATAGCAAGGTCTTCCTCTTCTTTGGCTTTATACTAGTGTAAAAATGAAGAGTCCTAATTACTATCAATTGGTCTGAGCTATCTAGGTTTTGGAAAGCTCGTAAACACGTTCTTATTCTGTTTGCAGCAAAATGGGAGTTGCCGATACCCTATTCTCCAGCTTAAGAGGGAGTCTTAACGACCATATGCTTAGGGATGCTAATTTGGCTAATTCTATTGAGCTAATTTAGTTTATTTGGCGAGCTGATTTGGATGATTTCCAGTATTGGTTTCTAAGAATGTTTCATTGAATTTTATTTGTTATGAAGCATAATTATTGGGATCTCAAGCCCCACTATTGTGGAAAAGAAAATAAAGCAATGAAAAAAAAAAAAAAAAGGGAAAGGGAAAGGGAGGGAGAAGAAAGAACTTCCATGGCAGAACAGAGCATCGATAGTAGACTCTAGAACATAGAAGAAGCTCTTATACTTTGAATTTTGAATCTTGAATCAAGATGGAAGAACATGTTTCATGAGGAAGAAGTTTTAGGATTTAAGAGCATATCCAAGGGAGCGCTATCTAACTTTTAGCCAAATTTTTGCCAAGATGACTAGAAAACTGGTATACTTTAGCACTTTTGAAGTGGTTACTCCAGCCATGCGATTTTAGATATTCACCATATTTTTCATTACTTTTTTAACTTCAGCAGAGCCACTTTCTCTCTCCTCAAATTTAGGAGTCCCCAGAGGCTTAAGCTATTTTAGTAGCTAGATAGCTAGTATGGTACAGCCCTTTGTAGATGCTCTGAGTGCTGAGAAGTCTGTAATCTGTTCTTTTTGTAACAGTGGGCAATAAGAAAAAAAGGCTTATTCTAATGAAAAACCGAACTGTCTCTCGCATACAAGCTTCAATTTTTGTACAGCATTGGCTTGTTGATGAGATTGGCTTTGCAATAAAATGAGATTTCCTTTTTAATATTTAAAAAATTGAAGCTTGGAAAATTGTGTTATTGACACATGTTCCCTCATTATGGTTCTCTTTTATGGTGGAATTGATATCACTCCTTTGATGATGATGCAGGAGAACAGCTTGCCTCTGGTGCCGACGGTATGAAGATCACTCATATTATTGAATTTATTTTTATATATACTTGACTATCTTTATTCACTTATTTTTCTAGTTCATTGTTCTCTTAAAGTACCTTTTCCTCTTTTTATTTACTTTTTCTATTAATCAGGAGGTGAGCTGATTATATGGAAGTTGCATGCAACAGAAACTAGCACAACGTGGAAGGTCCTTAAGACATTGTCGTAAGAATTTAAATTCAATAGTTAACCTTTTGTATGCATTGGATATTTGTTTAAAGTATAGTTGGCAACACAGCAAGCTTAGGTGATTTAGGGCGGACCAAATCAGGGATGGGCCTATTGATCCTATGCATTTGGCTTATGCAGTTTGAAACCAATGTGCTATGTGTATTCTAGAAAATAAATAGATCAGATATATATACATGCATACATGAAGCTTCAAGTGAGGACGATGTCCTCATTTAAGAAAAATCTGCGAACATCCTCACCCCAACACATGGTCCAAATGGTCAGAACCTTAAAAGTTTCTCTTTCAAGGATCATCCGAACAAAATATCCATTCAAATGGAAATTGTTTAGCCATTTGATTACAATCCAATTTTATTTAGTGGACACTTTGTGGGGCCCATTGTGCATTGTAGGTCGACGATTGGAACCATCTATGGTTTAAGTCTCTACCAAAGGATCAACCTTGCAAAAAATGAACCAAATCCAAAACTATTAAGACATCTAATTGTTTTCAAATAAATAGACAAACATGGTGTTACCATTTTGGCTGAAATTATCACCCTTAATCAAATGATTGAATGGTTTTTCATTTAGCTGATTCTTTATTTGTTTTGGCAATGACGATCATTTGACAAAAACTTAAAAGATAGACTTCAGATTATCGAACTACAATGTGGAGTGGGCTCCACAGTGTGCCCCTTATATTCGAGGGGTCCTTCAACTAAAGGGCACTGTCCCAAAATCTGAGACTTAAAACCAAGAGATTATTGGGCCTGATATAAAATGATAAGTAATATCTGTTAGATCCAGGCCCTTAAGGTGGATAATGTGAATTCTTTCTAGTTTTTGTTGGTTTAGACCTGGTAGTCTGGCATGTTGGAGTTCAATTTGAGATGTTGGATTTCAACCAAAGTATCAGATATGAAGGCCATGATGATTAGTTTAGAGCTTCGTGGGCCATATATTGCTGGCATGGATTCTTTGTACCTGACTTTTTCTGTTGTTATAGATTTCACCGCAAAGATGTGCTGGACCTCCAGTGGTCTGCTGATGGTGCATTTCTCATTTCTGGGTCAGTTGATAATTCTTGCATCATATGGGATGTGAACAAAGGTAAGAAAGACATTACCTAAGCAGCATAACTATAGCAAATATCTTTTAAATTGTCAAAAGATTCAACTCTGATTTTTCCTATTTCTATTTCTCAGGTTCTGTCCATCAGATTCTGGATGCCCATTCCCATTATGTTCAAGGTGTGGCATGGGACCCATTGGCCAACTACGCTGCTTCCCTAAGTTCCGATAGAACTTGTCGCATTTATGTCAAAAAAGCTCAATCAAAAGCAAAAGGTGCCGAGAAGACAAATTATGTTTGCCAGCATGTTATTTCAAAGGCCGAGCCTCCACTGTTGGATGATTCTAAGGTTAGAAGTTTGTATTCTCTACGTATTTCATTGATCCTAAGCATAGATGGAATATTTTCAGACCAAAAAAAAAAAAAGCATAGATGGAATATAGATGTTCTTAGCCTCTTGTATGTTTTTATGTGCAGTCTGCAAAATACCATCTCTTTCATGATGAGACGTTGCCATCTTTCTTTCGAAGATTAGCATGGTCACCTGATGGATCATTTCTACTTGTTCCAGCAGGTAGTTCGCCTAAATGTATGCTCAGTGAACTGTGGACTTATGTAGTCTAATTCGCTCACCGCAATGGTTGGTTTTCGAATATAATATTGTATATTTGTTCTCCCCATCCAACCTTTTAATATTGTTGTGACTGAAGCATTGACTAGAGCCTTATCTGAGGACTGTAACAGAGCTTGCTTTAGTAGCATTGCCATTGGGTTTGTCTACTTTGGGCAAATGTAAGTTTATTCCATTATTATAACCTATGAGGTGGATAGACTGCTATTCTCCTGAATTCCACATTGGTTATACGTTGGAAAGATCTAGGGTACTTAAGTAAGGTCTATGAATTCAGATAGCACTTTTGGAGCAAGCCTTGGGTCATCACAAATGGTATGGGAGGAACTGGTCCAATGCCTACAGGAGACTCAAGAGCCATGATTATGATGACGTCTCCTCGGCAGTGAGTGAAAGGGGAAATAGGCCAAGGCTTAAAGGATGAGAAACTGGGATACCCCTAAATCCCACATCATCTATGCCTTGGGGAGTTTTAGAGTACGTAAGTAAGTCCTTTCAATTCAAATGTCACTTTTGAGGACGCCTTGGGTCGTTACGGATAGTGCTGCTAGGATTCAGTTTAACCTATTACCTGATTGAGAAGCAGACAGACATCAGGGGTCTTGTACTCTCCAATATTAAACACTGATTGTAAATATTCCAAGTCCCTTTGATGTGATGGCCTTAAATTTGTTATTTGGCTTTCCTTGAATAACAAACATCAAGTGAGGGGGAGAAATAATTGGAAAGAATCTTTGGATCTTTCTTTTTATTTTTTATGGCTTTGTTTAAATTTATTTTAGTATTTTTCTTGCTGCAAACTGAAAAGATAATCTGAGGTTCGCAGTTTAGGTTATTTCTGTTCCTGAAAGAAGTTAGCAATTATCACAAGCTTTTGAAGCCTGACCACCTACTGTCGATTATGACCACTTATGTTTAGTTCCATTACAGTTTTTGTTGACATAAGAATCTTCCAATTTCAGGTTCCTACAAAATATCATCTGCACCGGAGACAATAAATACAGCTTATGTATTTTCTAGAAAGGACCTTTCAAGGCAAGTCAGAGATATTACCTTTTAGTTCGGAATATTGTTGTCTTAAAATGATTCATCTGTATATTATGGAATAAAAGTCCAGCATGACATCCCTAGATTTCTAGTGGGGCATCATAGCATGATCCTATGCTTTTCAGTGTCTTAACTGTCAAGCAAATGAAAGTTTGAAGGAAATTGTCTTCTTACATTTATATTCTCACGTTTCATGTTAATGCAGGCCTGCTCTACAGCTCCCTAGTGCCTGCAAACCTGTTGTAGCAGTTCGTTTCTGCCCTTTGCTCTTTAGCCTGCGGGGGTCAAATCAATGTACTCATGCTGGTTGACATTGTTATTTTGTAAAATATATTGTAGCTTTGTTGGTAATTATAGTATTTTAACAGTCTTTGGTGAATCTGCAGCCGGGTTCTTCAAGCTTCCCCATCGTATTGTTTTTGCTGTGGCCACTTTAAATTCTTTGTACATTTATGACACAGAGAGTGTTCCTCCAATTGCAATCTTTGCTGGTCTTCACTATGCAGCCATAACAGACATTGCATGGTAAAATTTGTGTTAGTTTTCTGCTATTTTTTGGTGATTATATTGATTTTGACTGCCGATAATGTTTCCTGTAAATTAAATTGCTGGTACATTTTGCTGTTCAAAAGGTCACCCAACGCCCAATACTTAGGATTGTCTTCTCAAGATGGTTACTGCACGTTGGTAGAATTTGAAAATGATGAACTGGGATCACCTATCTGTTCATCAGGTTTTATATCCTTCCATTTCCTAAATATTTCATAACTTATTTTAATCCATCATTTCTTCCACTGTTTGGTTCATCATGGTTCCTGTTTCATTTTGCTCCAGTGGAAAAGAAAGTCATGCATGACAAGAACAAAAGCCCAGTTCAGAAGGCAGAAAACATGGTGATTGAAGCTACTAAAAATGATAGTCTTGTCGCTGAAGATAATGGAAGAACTGTAGAAGAAAGGAATCAACAAACAGAAGCTGAAAGGAAAGAAGAGAAAGTCATGGGTGAACAGAATAAAAGGCCAGCTGAGAAGGCAGAGGACATGGTAATTGAATCTACTGCAACTGACAGTCGTGTTGCAGCAGATAATGGAAATTCAGAAGCAGAAGGGAATCGAAAAACAGAAGTAGAAATGAAAGCAAAAGAAGTCGTTGATTTAGAGAACAGAAGTCCAGTTGAGAACCCTGAGGACATGGTAGTTGAAGTTACTGCAAATGGTAGTCTTGTTGCAGCATATGATGCAAAATCAGAAGCAGAAAGGAATGAAGGGATAACAGAATCTCAAAGCTCAATGAAGACTGCTGTAAATAGGCCTCCTACCAAAAGGCGTATTACACCTATGGCAATCGACCCGTGATAGCCGCCATTCTCACCTCTGTAAATTTTGTAATCAATTTAATCTCACTTGCTGGGTGCTGATTTCTCTGCCCTATTCAATTATAGGATTCAGTGTACTAAATTACTGATGCTAGAAAGACCACCCTTCCCTTCCCTGGGAAGTATAATTTCTGTTATTTCACTTTTGATCCAATATGGATGTTGTAGAACCCAAATCGAATTGGAAGCCTATTGACTATGGACTAGAAAATTTCAAATTTCAATCTTATATGAATCTTGGCTAGTAAATATGTATCCCATATAAATCTAGGCAATTGATTCATATCCAGATGATTCTTGTGGGTTTCATTTGTCTCAGAAAGTGTAGCACACCAATGGAAAATGCCTTGTGTGTGTGTGTGACCCAAGGATACCTGTTTACTTTTGATGGGTAATCTCTGGTTGTTAAACTGTGTGTATGAAAATTTAACCAGTACAATCCAGTCTACCGCAAGGAGCAAGAATGTACCGTTTATGTGGCAGGGGTGTGTGCATTTGCCCCTTAATAAAAAATAATAATAGATAATGCCTATTGAGAATGTCCGCCCCATTCTTTCTCCTCCCACATTTGGTTTTGTTCAATTTTAACAGAAGTTACAAGTTACTAAGCAAACCAAACCAAACTAAACTAAACCAATAATGGACAGTTTGGTTCGGTTGGTTAGGGTGAGTTGTGCCTATGCCATATCATTTTTTCTTTTGAATTTTGTTAACCCAATTATAACAACAAAATTATATAACCCGGATTCTTTGCCTTGAATTTAACAGTGTTCTCAAGTTCAAATCTCCATGACACCTTGGCAATGTGTGAGAATCTCCCTCCTCTTACATAACTTTGACAACAACAAAAAATCATTCTAAAATTGAATTTAACACGCCATCAAACTTCAAAGTTCAATAACAACAAAAAATTTCATAACCTACTAATTTTTTCATTTTCCAGCACATCGAACATACTAAAATTGAATTCAACATGTCATCAAGTTTCAAAACTCAATAACTAATATAGTAACAAACCAGAGATCACTAACTTCGAAGTTCTATCAAACTAAATTCAAAGTTCCATCAAACCGAGTTTGTTACCAAGTCTCTTCGTTACATTGCAATTAAATTTGCTAGAATTATAAATATCATCATCATGAAAGAAACACAGCTAGCTAAAATGACCATTCGCACATACCTGCGTCTTTTTGGTTCACATATACACATGATCATACATACACAAAATTACATCTAGGGTTCGTTTGGTGACTAGTATTGAATTGAAATGGATTTAAAGCATGTTTAAGAAAGAAATGAAATTTTTTTGATCAAGTTGAAGGTAGAAGATGGATTACTCATCTCATCTAATCCCCACAAATATGATAGGGTAGCAACACCTTATAACTAATCCCTCCTAATCCTCCCAAATGGAAATTCCACTACCTTCATTTCCTCCTTCAATCAACCTTAAGATTTAGTGACTTATCAAATCAAATCCAATTCTAGGCACCAAATGAGCCCTTAATATTTTATTTTTAAGACCTTTCTTATTGAGAGAGGCGATCATATACTAAACTCACACACACAACAAGGATACTATGACTCGAACCCAAAACCTTTCCTGAGAGAAACAATTGCTCTAAACCACTACATTTAATGAGCCCCTAGTTTTAAATCAAAACAAAACTAGCACATTAGTGAAACACAACTAGTTAAAAATGCTACGCTCAGACTATAATGAGGGGTAAGTTATAAGGGGTAAGTTATAAGGGGTTCACTTTATAGTCATTGGATCAATCCAAGGGCTGGGGAGAATTGGGATAAAGTTGTGCAATCAGGTAGGTGAGGAACCCAAACCCGAATTTAATATACAAATTTATAAATAAACCCAATCTTAGACATGTATTTATAAAAAAATCCAAGCACTATTTAAACATAGAAACACACCCAAAATCAACCCCAAAGTCAACTTTTTGGGTGTGTTTATAAATGGGTTTTGAGTGTGTGTAATGATGGGTTTTGGATGTGTTTATATGTTTAAATAGTGCTTGGGTTTTTTTTATAATTTCAACCCCCATTTTGGGTGTTTTAGTGAAACTCCCAATTTACTATCCAGCAATGAAGTTGGTCCCAAAAAAAAAGAAAAAAAGAGGCAAGTTCGAATTTTGAACAGAAAAAACCCATTGATCTCAAACTCATAGCTCAGAGAAACCGCTAAGCTCTGAGAAACGGTTGAAGGCAACGGGCAACGACGGTTGAAGGCAAAGGTTAATGACGGTTGAGCGCAACTCCACTATCTAAACCGTGAAAAGGTATTTATTTTGAGTGGAAGGAGCAAAGGCGTGGATTCTGAAACAGTGAAAAGATGAAGCAGTGGAAAGGGAAGGAGAGAAGTCGTATTCGTTGGAAGTGATAGGTTCCATTTGTGGAGCAAAGACGCACAAAGACCCAACACAGACACCTTGCGATTGTTCAATAACCAGCATTTGGTGAGTAATTTATGGAATTTGAGTTTAGGGTTAGAGTAACCGTTTTCCCCAATTTGTACCATGAATGTTGTTAGATTTGGCATCTCTTCTGTGTGCTTCACTTGCATGTTAATTTTTGCTTGGGTATATGTTAAAAAACAAATGAAAATAAAGTCAATAACATGTCAATAATGATATGAATAAGGTAATGGTGTTGAATTGGAGGAGGCCCTCAAAACCTTCCACATTTGAAGCAGTGCAGAGTGCAGATTATTTCTATGGCGCTAGAATATATATAATTTTTGAAATAAATATTATTTCCGTTGTTACTAAATTTGCCTGTTAAAAATGAGAACGGATAATAATAAACTCATGAATAAAAGTGCAAAGCATTTGAAAAAAGGTTGATCTATGACGATTATGGCTGACTGAAGAAAAAGCTAGAAAGAAAGAAGGATGTGGCAATGGCTTAGCGAGCAGATAGCAGAGCAGATGCTTTGCTTTGCTTCCTTCCACCATCTTTCTTATTTATTTATTTATTTTGTGTTGTGTATGAGATGACAATAATTGTCATGTGTGTGAAGTGCAGAACTTGCCTAGATTGCACTCACACTCACTCATGCATCAACCATTGATTGGAGTTTGGATCCATAAATAAAACACATGCTATTGCTTGTAATTCACAGAATCATTGCATTAACAGGTATTTGCACAAAATATGTCATATTGCTTTGATGATGTTAAAGCCTGTGATCAGTAATCCCTATGCGCATGTACTTTGTAAAATTTGTAATGTGCTGGTTGACTAGTTGTGTAAATACCAATGTGATTGTGCAAATACGTGGTAGTATATGTGTTCACGTTATTTCATCTTGTATTTCAGGAAATGGGATCCAACGTGGAGCTGGTATGGCCAGAGTCAGAGGCATATTCCTTACGAGTGAACAACTGCTCACATGCAAATTCATCCCTAGCTGCAATTCAAGCGAAGTTGAGTGCCAAACAATTAGAACAATTCAAGACATCATGCTTTGGCCATCTTCTGAATATAGATAAGATTCAGTTTAGCGGGCAGATTGTGCATGAGGTTGTGTTGCATAGAGTAGCGGGGCAGGGTGTGAAAGACTTGGATGGATTGAGTTTCTTAATAAGGTGCGACGTTGCTCAGTTCACTCGTCAGGATTTCTGTTTGATCTCAGGGCTTCGTTTTGGGGAAGTGTCCGAAGTTTCCAGTGGAGAAAGTGATGAAATTAGACTTCAGGAAAGATATTTTATAGACGAAGGAATTACATGTAATGCTTTAGAAGAAGCATTTCTGAGGTGCACAGAGGAGATGACGTCTACAAGCTAGCTCTTGTTTACTTTGCTGAGTTAGCGGTTTTGGGAAGGGACAAACATTTGAATATCAATCTAAATTACCTGACCCTTGTAAAGGACTTGGATGCGTTCAACAGGTATCCATGGGGTTCGGTGTCGTTTGACAAAACCCAAGACAGTCTGTTTTCTGCACCAACAAAGTATGTGAAAAGCTTTAAAAATGAAGAGGGAAGAGGGAAGGGGAAAAGTAAGGTAACCGGAACAAAGCGGAGAAATGAGAAGGGCAAGAAGGATAACCATGGTGAAGTGCAAAGGGGTGGCTAGAGTTTTAAAGGTTTCACGTATGCTTTCCAGGTACATGGTAATAATGTTCATGTCGTTATGTTTTGTTGACTTTAAAACTTAAATAATAACTTGTGTCCTGTGAATTGTGTAGATTTGGGTATATAAATTAATTCCTAGAATGTCGGACCTGAATTACTGCAAGGTTGTTGATCCGACAGCTCTCCCGCGTATTTTGCGATGGAGAACTACTACGTCTGTTCCCAAGATGAGAAAGTTGAACAATTATTTTTTCCAGAGCAAAGAGGTTTGGTTTGCAGCACTTGGAACTATTTATAAGATTCAATGAAATTATGAAGTAGAATGATTGCATATGACTCTTGTCTGCATTTTCAAACGATCGATTCGATTCTGGCGCTATGTCCAAGTGAAGAGGAAATGAGACAACCATATTGGAGTCGGCCACAGGATCGCCCTGCTGTTTTCTCGGCAGAGTCAATTCCTTCTTCATGTGCTGACCTTGATGAGTTGAACAAGACGGTAAGTTTGTTGAGGTCCGAGTTGTTTCAAGTAAAGCGGGAAAAGGACGTCCTTGAGTTAAAGGTCATACGGATGGAAAAAATTTGGACCACTGTTTAGGTCCTCATTTTGAGCAGGAAGTGAGAAGGGACATAGCTTTACTGAAAGAGAGGACGAATCGTTGTGTCGTGTCACATCTATTTAGGGGATATGAGGAAGTGGATGGCATGCAATGGGATGAAGGGCCAGGTAACAGAAATGAGAGAGATGAAAATGATGAGGAGGACTTTGAAGGGGGTGAAGGGCCAAATAACAGAAATGAGGGAGAGGAAAAGGAAGAGGAGGGGATTGAAAGGGGTGAAAGGGCAAGTAAGAGAAATGAGGGAGAGGAAAAGGAAGAGGAGGGGATTGAAGAGGGTGAAGTGCCAAGTAAGAGAAATGAGGGAGAGGAAAAGGAAGAGGAGGGGATTGAAGGGGGTGAAGTGCAAAGAAAACCAAGGGAGGTAGAAGAAGCTCAAAGGAAAAGAAGTGAGGGAGAGCAAGTGAAAATAAAAGCAGCAAAGGAGAGGAAGCGCAAAGAAAGAGCATTGAGGGAGAGGAAAAACTGCAAAGAAAAAGCAGTGAGGGAGAGGATCCAAAAAAAGAAGGAAGGGCAAGGAAGTGAAAACACAGAGAAGTGAGGAAAAAGAAGTGCAAAGAAACCAATGTGAGGAAGAGGATGATGAAGTTATGTTGGTTGGCGATGACATTGGCAAGAGCATGGAGGGGACAAAGGTTGAGTTTACTCTCGGGGACATTGATTTGGATCAACCTACAGCTGTGTTATCTCAGTTGAACGTTTGGTTGAATGATGAAGGTCAAGGTGTGGAACGAGGGGTCCAATTACAGAAGACGAAGAGGATTATTCCTATGTGGAAGATCGTTGAAGCTAGTGAAGTGGTTCAAAAAAATTTGCCAAAGACAACCCGACGTCGGACGTTAGACCCAATAAAGGCGATTCCGCATGATGACATGGTGAAATTGCTGAAACTTTGTTAGGAATGGCGCCATAACCCAAAGTAAGTCCTTTGTTTTTTGAGATAGAAGGCATGAGTGTATATATTTTTTAATTGTTGTGTTCTAAAACTTTTTTATATTCATAGTTTAGTGATGCAATTTGGCAACGTGGACGCTGAGATTGAATTCTTCGCTTCCCTCGTCAAAGGCTGACGGTTGGCTGAAAGGAGATGTAAGTTTAATTGATTATGCATTTGTTTGAATGTACATAGATTATGAGATTGACAAGGAAAACATGTGCAGCACATTGATTTGGGCTTGTATCTCATCCGGAAGCGACAACAACAGTTGGAGGAAGTAGAAATATCGGATTGGACAACGACCGATGTATTTTTTATGGTATGTGATGCAGGATGCATATGACCTAAATTGTTTAGTTTCCTAATTGATTTGTTAGTTTCCTATATTCTTTAGTTTTCCAAATCCTAGTAAGATTTCTAAGTTAGTTTTCCAAATCCTATTAGGATTTCTAAGTTTCCTATTTTATTAGGAATAGGATTTCTGTTTTACCTGGGGATTTTAATTCTATTATCTCTAGGTTGTAGTTTGCTATAAATACCCTATGTAGTTCTTTACAATTCAGATTTGAATATTGATTAAACATTCCTTTAAACTCTCTGATTTCTGTCTGCCTTCTACCTTTTCTTCCCTTCGGCTTTTCTCATTTGTTCTGTCTTATTGCTCTAAGTGTTTAAACTAACACACCCAGGGATGTGCTACATCAGTATCGCATAGGCCTTGACCAAGTGCAGTTAATAATTACAAATTATCCATACTTGCTTTGTGGAGGTGTTTAACCATTGATTGTTTTCTATTTCACAGAATCACATCCGTACTTGCTTTGCGGATAATAAAAGGAAAAAAGAGCAAGTTGGGTGGAAAATTAGAAGCAGTTTAGTGAACGTTGTAAATGGCAAGGTTCCGGCGTGTGGATTGGATTGGCAGAACACGTATAAGGTGTATGTACCTTGTATGTTGCCAAAATATAAGCATTGGGTGGCTCTAGAGATTGATCTGATTCAGTGTGAAATCAAAGTCTACGATTCAATGGTTTCACTCATTCCAGATCAGAGCTTAAAGGAAGAACTCAGCCCCCTGTCAATTACGATTCCAAATCTTCTGAACACCCTCGACTTTTATGAAGAAGGTGTTTACGCGAACGAGCGCACCCGAGATTGGTGGTGTCCATGGCCAATACATCGTGTGGATGTTCCATAACAGGCTAATCAGTGAGCACAACTTTTTATTTAATTTTATTACTTTAATTTGTCAATTATGTGAGAATGTCATTAGTTGAATTGATCGAGTTCTTGTTTTGCTTTAGAGGCGATTGTGGTATGTTCGTGTTGAAGTACATTGAGCTGTTGAGTGCTCAGATTCCCTTAGCTACTTGCACCTCGCAGAGCATGCCATTTTTTCGGTTGAAGTTGGCTGCAGAAATTGCACGGGGAGATGCTTACATGCCATGATATCGGTTGAACTTGGTTTAGGCACATGATGATTAAATAGGTTTTGGGAATGTCCAATTTCAAAGTCATGTAAATACACAATAGAGACCCACAGGTCCTTTTCGAATTCTACCTCTGCTCCTGAATTCTTCTTCGTCTTTCTCAATCTTAGTGTATTTGTGTACAGAAATTTAGATTTAAGTTATTGGACAATAACAATTAGAACCAAAATAGTGGCAAATATTATAGCGGATGCATGCTTTCATTTCGATTAGTGTGATATTACGCTATGTTTATTCTCATATTGTGCGAAATGTATATGGAGCTGGATGCAGAGCATAGAAAAATGAAGAATCTGAAATGGAGATGCTGAGGGTTGGTGAGGAGAAAAGTAAATGGATCTGTAAATCTATTGCACGTGGGCAATCTAAATGGATAGGCAGATGCGTTTTTGAAGTTAGACACATGCCATTCCCATACATAGAATGTGCATATGGAGTGTAAAGTTTTTTTTGATGTAATGAAACAAACATCGGTGTAATATTGGCCTAACTCCTTCACGACATTTACCTAACCTCAACCAAACTGCATTGAATTGGGATTTGAAGACTGCATATGTGAATTGGGATTTGAATAATGCTTATGTGAATGGGGACTGATGGCTTTTTAAGTGTATTACATCATTGCAAAGTGATATGTCATCATTTATCCAAGCCACCATTCCAAATATCAGATCCCAATCTTTAAGCCGTTCAACATGCCTTGACTTAATCGCAATGGGTTGCATCTTAATAAGGTAATTCTGTAAGGGGAATAGGCGGCTACGGCCTCGCCTCCAATATTTTATTCAACCATGCCCTCTTTATAGAAACACATGAAAAAATGTCCCCAAGTGCAATGCTCTAAAAACTCCCTATTGGTTCCGCACTGCCCCTCGGGTTTGAATCCCTCTCTCCTTTATAATCGGTTAATAAATTGGTTGATTTTCTTTATTTTATTGGTTTTGGGCAGTTGAGTAGCATAAAAGTAATGTATATTGGTGCGTCTATATTGCATGTCTGTTGGGTTTATATTGCTTGTCTATTGCGTGCATATCTTACATGTATTGCGTCTGTATTGATTTGTATTGCTTACGAAGGAAATAAATAACAATACATAGGCAACAGACAAGCAATATACACGCAATAGACATGAAATATACACGCAGTAGACATACAATATACATCAGTCCCCAATTACATCAATCATAAGGAAGTCGTATTGAATAGGAAATTCTACTTAACAGTTGTTCTTCCTAATAAAACAAAGAATAAGGACCGTTTCCCCCCTTAAATCTAACTTGAGTCCTACTTTTGCCCCCAATAAACATGCAATATTGGAGCAATAACATGTGATATACATGCAATAAACACTCAATCAACTTTCAATAAACTTTCAATATCGGTTCAATAACATGCGAAATACATGCAGTTAGCAATCATTAAACCTTCACTAAACATGTAAACAATCAATAAACCTTCAATAAACACTCAATATCGGAGTAATAACATGCGAGATACATGCAGTTAATAAACCTTCAATAAACACTCAATTACATCAACCATAAGGAAGTCGTATTGAATAGGAAATTCTACTTAACAGTTGTTCTTCCTACAAAAACACAGAAGAAGGACCGTTTCCCCCCTTAAATCTAACTTGAGTCCTACTTTTGCCCCCAATAAACATGCAATATTGGAGCAATAACATGCGATATAAATGCAGTAAACACTCAATCAACTTTCAATAAACCTTCAATATCGGTTCAATAACATGCGAAATACATGCAGATAGCAATCATTAAACCTTCACTAAACATGTAAACAATCAATAAACCTTCAATAAACACTCAATATCGGAGTAATAATATGCGAAATACATGCAGTTAATAAACCTTCAATATCATGCGATTTACATGCAGTAAACAATCTATATACACTGAATAATTATGCAATCTTCAAAAAAAAGTTATTGTCTTATTATTGCATCGTATTGGCCCTGTATTGTCATTTTATCGTCTTCGTATGACTTTATTTTTTTAAAGTCTAGGAAAGTTTTTATTGGGTTTCAGACAAATAAATGCTTTTGTTTCAAACAATAATTTAAACTCAATGCCAATCCACCAATTTGAAGAACAAAAATTACAAATTGGGTTTGAAAAGTCATTGGTGGTGCGTGCAACATGTGTTTTTGGGGAGAACTTTTACAATCCTTTAAACCGTGCACTCAATTGGTCATTAAAAGAACAAATAATATGACAATTGATACAACTAATAAAACTAATACCAAGTCCTTAATGGACTTCAGCATATTAAGCACTGTAGCATCATACGTGTCGACTTGCTGATCTGCTTCAGCGGAGGTTACATCAACCCATTCGAATCCATTGCAACTGGTGGCTCCCTAATTGCAGGCATCATATATGCAAAATAATTCTGTCAGAGTTAGACCTAGTTTTTTTTTTCACCCACATACATATTCTGGAAATGAAAACTTACATAGGAGGTTAGACACTTCCAAAATGGTTTCCCTCGATTTTTATCTGATTTTGAAACCCGAAGCACCATTGCAGCTCCACAATACTGACACCTCTTTGTTTGAGCGGGGGATGAAGACGAAGACATGTTGAATCTTCTCACTTGTACCTCTTCTCACTCAGATCTTCTCACTGAAATCTCTTCGGACTCATACCTTCTCAGTCATACCCGTTCACTCATAACCCTAAACTTCTCACTCAGCTCTCTCTCATCTCTGCCTAAATCGAATTATATCCTTCTTTTCCGTGTGTGGGTGGGTTGGTCTCGATCTAGACACCTGTACCGTCAGAATTGTGACACCTTTTACTCCAAAAAGCGATATACTATTTCACTACCAAATATTAATCTTAAAATTAAGGGGACACTGCTTTAAATATATTATTTTCTTTATATTTCATTAAGGCAACTAGTTGGATAAGAATCCGTCATTTACTAGGGGTAGTGTGGTGTGGGAAAATGAAAAAGTATCTGATGGGACCTTCTGTCACTAGTCAGTAATCCATCACATTTGTATCAATGAATTTAATGGCGGGAAAAGTCTAACAATGGCTATGGAAATAGGTTATTAATTGACTTTTGGACGGTCTGACTCCCTTTGCATTTCGATGACGTTTTCCCTTCACTGTCTTATGTTTTAGGTGTTGGGTTCAGTTTCTTTAAAAAGGGTCAACTTGGAAAAACCCCAAGAAAACACCTTTTCAAAACAGTGCAAACAGAGGCTAAAACAAACCCAAAACCCCGTATATTCTCATTTCTCCCCTCTTGCAGTCCTCAAATCGTTCTATTCCAAAAATATTTCAATGAATTCGAAACATTACACTACAGTCGGAGGAAAGAGAAGGAAGCATCTCCATCTGGATGTGCCTCAAGCCTTCATCCCGGAATTAGCTTGGTTTAAAGTGATGTCATACGTGGCAACCCAATCATCGGAAGATCTCTTTCGTATGGCATCTGTGTGCCCATTGTTCAATACGTTGGCAAACACTCCACAAGTGTGGAACACCATTTCAATGGAAAAGTACCAACACCATCCTAACTGGTACTATGCCTCAACGCAGGTCCGGCATTTCGTGGAACAATGCAGGGCTTGCGAGAACCCTGAGGCGATATTTAGAGAAGCGTTCGATGCGTTTTCCAAGCACGGTAATGTGGAACCATTGTCTAGGATGCGCGTTGTAGCCACGACAGGCCATATGGAAGCGGCATATCTAGTTGGACTACTTGGCATGTCCGGAATTGGTCAGTCAAAAGAGGATGCATTAGAATTCTTGTGTTCTTTGAATCAACGTAACAACATTGATATGAAAGGAACCAGGGATGCTTTGAGACGAAGATTAAGCGGAATTTTCTCTGTTGGAAGACATATCATAGATATGTTTCACTATGGGAAGATTAAGTTCAATCAGTGCAGCGCTTGTAATAACAACGACTGGTGTTTTGTTATTCCAGGCTGGCCTAGTGAAGAAAAGATCAATCCTGCCTTCTGGACTTGTTGCAATCGATGCAAATGGCACCGTGAGAGTGTTTTTTGGTTCAAGGTGATGCGTGTCTATGTTGTGCCAGGGAATCCATACCCTTATAATTAGTTGTAGTATGTTTCTATGGTTTTTATGCATGTCTATGTTCTACAAATGTTGTTTTCTATTTCATGTTTTAATCCATTTTGTCTGGTGTTTGTGCTGTCCTAAACCGTTTTATATATAAATGTATAATATATGTTATATAGTGGAATTATTACTGACATAATTGACGGCTACGAATGACATTTTACTGACACAGATATTTTGCACAACTGCAATCTTAATATTTAGTAAACGAAAACGCATGCATGAAGTGAGTATGTGTCTTTTCACCGGTTCTTGAGAATGACATTTTCCCACTTAGCACATTCCAAATGATTTGGTTACACGTTTCTTAAGCAAAACTTGAACAATGAAAGACTTTGAATAATTATTTCATGATGTTGTAGAATGGATGGCTTGTATATTTCCATTTTATGTTTGAAAACATCCCTTAAACCTAAAAAAGAAAAAACATTAACAAATTGAAGAATAGAGAAATTGATTAGCACCAGAAATGGTCTATTCACACGGAAAATAAAAATAAAAATAAAAATTTGGAGTAAATATAATTAACAAATGTACAAGCTAAAAAGTAATATAACAATAATAATACAAATAATTTAGGATAAATAATAATAAAATACTAATGTAGCGTAACCATGAAACAGGGAATTCAGGAGGAAGATGAAGTCTCAATGAGCTCGTAGCAATTTTCGGAACATTATTGTGATTTTTGTGTATTTAGTTATGAATTTTCTAAGAAAAAGTCATAAAATAATAATTTAGGGTAAAAGGTAAGGATGTAGCCATGTTCACTGACACACACTTGTCAATGAGTGAAAGGTGAGGGGTTGAGATCGCGCCAGGTGTCCATTTGGCAATTATTTTGGCTTTTTTAGTGCAAAAATCTTTGAAAAAATGTAATAAATAGTAGAAAAATCCTAAAAATGCCCCGACAAATACTCCGGCCTCCTTGTACGTTATAAAACGAGGGGAACCCATAAATCATCCATTTCGCAATGAAAACATCCAAATTGGTTTAGATAACTCACTTTCCTCTTAACCCTAAGTATATATGTTTGTTAACTTTAGCTTAAATAACCTACTTCAACAAGCATCTCCCGTTAATGTTCGGAACGGCTTTTTAAAATGCGTAACCACGAATCGGGGAATTCAGCAAGGGAGATGGAGTCTGAATGAGCTCGTAGCAATTTTCAGATCATTTTTCTGATTTTTGTGTATTTAGTTATGAATTTTCTAAGAAAAAGTAATAAAATAATAATTTAGGGTAAAAGGTAAGGATGTGGCCATGTTGTGACGTACACTTGTCAAGGGCTGAGATCGCCCCAGTGTCCATTTGGCAATTATTTTGGCTTTTTTAGTGCAAAAATCTTTGAAAAAATGCAATAAATAGTAGAAAAATCTTAAAAATGCCCCGAAAAATACTCCGGCCTCCTTATGACGTTATAAAACTATGGAACCCGTAAATCATCCATTTCGCAATTACAAATTCAAAAATTGTTTACATAACTCACTTTCCTCTTAACCCTAAGTATATATGTTTGTCACTTTAACAAGTATATTTCCTTAATATTCGTTATATAATTTGTAATAATACAAGAATTAGTTTCCTTTCATATATAAGGATGTAAAATTATCTGTTTTTGTTATAATAATGTACATATATAATAAATGCACCACTACTTCGAAGCCATCATTGGAACTGCGCATGCGTCTAGAGCTTTGAAGACGTCAGAGATATTCAATAAGTTGTCCATATGCACCTGCACCTAGAGTTTTGAACACGTCGGCGGTATTCAATAAGTTGTCAATATGACGTTGCATTGGGAATCAGTAATATATTTTCTATCATGTCCAATGTCATAAACATATAATATAAAGAAATAAAGCAATAGTAGGAGATGAACCAGTACAAAAAACAATATATAACTTGTACAAAATAATGCCATAACCTTGTCACAAAAGCACTCACACATGCTTTTCCATAAACCTTGCCGTAACATATAACACAAAAAACAATATATAACTGGTACAAAATAATGCCATAACCTTGTCACAAAAGCACTCACACATGCTTTTCCATAAACCTTGCCCTAACATATAATACATAAAGGCAACATTGCATATGATGCAACCATGTCCAAATCTGATACGTGATCACAAAAAAATGGACATGGCAGCAACATATGACTGAAGTAGATGGGCACTTTGCATCGTGTTATCGTAATTAAAGACATCAAAATATTAAGGTTGAAATCTTCTATAGTAGTAAGCATCAAAATGGGTTTGAAGCAGAGTTTAACGAAAATTCCAATTCCTCTGATTTGCCTCTACTCAAACACGATAACCAAAATGGTTACTTCCCTTGCTGAGTATATTTGTTAACATCGGAAACGGTAATAGATGACCAATCAAACCCGGGTACGACGAGTTTTGCATAAGACCGGAAGTAGTCGAATCCAGCTTGCATCACACGCTTCTTTGACTCCATTGCATTAGATGAGTTCTTGTATTTTTGAACAGCTACACTCCGAAGTCGTTTGTGTCTACGCTTCATGCGCTGCAACTTCGCCCTATCCAGATTGGCCTGCCTTTTGTCATCTTCAATTTGGCCTTCAACAAATTCCAAACGTGCCCTTGCCCTTTGGATTTCATCACCAAGTTGAAGATGCCTCTCCTTCCAGAAAGCAAGAACTATTTCAGACTCAAAACTTCCAACAAAATGGTCATTCTGTCTAGGAATGTGACATTGCTTGTCTGGTGACTCACTTGTGTTTCGAAGGCGGTCTTTGTTTGGAGGGGTGTTTATTATGCTCACATCAAACTTCGTTAGTAAATCCATTCAATGGGGGGAGAGAGTTTCTGTGGAGGACAGAATTTCAGATAGATGGAGACAGATTCGGTGGAGGATTGTGGAGGGAGAATTTCTATGAAGGGGGTGATACTAATACCAATAAAAAAGGGTTCCCAAAAAAAACATTTGGTTGACAATGTATAAATTAAAAAAGGTCTCATACAATCTAAGTTTAATCCTAACTAGTTTGGTTAGTTTGGTTGGGTTCACTAAATAGATGTCACTTCCATTGAGTTTCTTTCAACCACTAATAGTGGTGTAAGGAGAGTGTGAGGTTGACATGCTTGAAAAGCAAAACCTGACACCTCTTTTTTTAAAATTGAAATAAAGTACATATGTTGACTACACGCAAGCTTTGATATGTTGGTCTATAAAGCTATGTTCCATTTCTCAAACGAAATTGCATATGCAATCCTCATCCTCTAAAACAAATAGGATTATTCAAGCATGTCAACCTCTTCAGGCGCCAACAACACAATCAAAGATGAAAAATTGGAGTCGCAGGTTCCATTTCCACGTTGTACTCGCCGACCCCTTCCATTTTCAACATCATTTGGGAGTGAGGGGGACTCCGATGATCCATTAGAGGCAATAGATGCAGTCAGTACCAAGCTGGATTATAATTCCAGACTAATCAATTCATGGCACGAGAAATGTGTTGAAGACGAGGCCATTTTGGCTAATCTTAACATTAGAGTGAACAAAGCATTCTCCCAAAAGAACAAGTACTTGAAGCTGAGTCATAAAAGGAAGCTGAAAGCTGAGGAGTTGGATACAGTAATGAATGATGAAATTAAAGGTTGTTTGATGAACCATATGCGATGCGAAGAGCACCACAGTGAACTAGAGTTGGCATTCAACGAAGGATTCGAAAAATTCCGAGCATTCACGGCAACTACTCATACAAGTTATAATTGGGACTATGTGTCCCCTGATGCTGTGAGAGAGATACTAGACGACGGTGGTGACATGAATGAGCATAAGCACGTCAAAGCTGCTCGAAGAAGTCGATACGACTAAGTGATTGCGGCTACAGCTGTTCTGTTGGTTGGGGGTGATCGTGGTATTGCACAAATTAGAAGGATATTCCCTTAATGTCATTATGTAATATAAAATAATACAAATATCAGTTTCATTTTCTTCATATATAATTATTGGGACTATGTCTTGCAAGTCATCATGTGTTCCTTCTGTCTAACACTATATTTTGCAAATATGGAAATATTATTCAATAAGCAGTCAATATCACAGCACGTTGGGAATCAGTAAAGCCCCATTATCATGACACGTGAGTCATAAGTAAAATACCATGTGCTGTACATTGTTTAGTGAATGGTTTATGGTTTATGTATATATAATAAAATTCCAAATATTGCTGAATATTTATTTTGTCTATATCACTGGGGACATGAGTGACCATAAGCACGTGAGACCTGCTAAGAAGAAGCTGACCAATACGACCTAGTGATTGTGGCTACCGTTGTTCAGTTGATTGGGGAGATCGTGGTATTGCTAAGAGGGAGCACATAAAATGCTTTGCAATCAAATTTTCTTTTGTGTGTGGAATTATGAGTAGTTCAAATGTTGGTGTACCCTTTAATATTATCCAACCATTCGAAATATGATTAGCTGCAATGTACTTTTTTACACGTTGCTTTCTAATCTTTCTGTTCCAACAAAGTGCTTCAAGTACCCTTCAGTTACGAATGTTTGCAAAATCGTGCACCTAATAACCAGTTGAACTCAAATCTTAATCACCAGTAAAACACTAGAACATAATATTCGCACAAAGTGGGTGCTGCTAGAAATGATGCGTGCTGCTGGAAATCATTACTGGTAATGGAAACAACAGATGGCTGCTGGAAATGCTGCATTAGCCTGTCATATAATCAATGAATCTCTGTTAAAACATAATTCACCATAAACTACCCATTTTACAAGGTAAAAGTCATTGCTTCTTCACATAAATCAAAATTTGATGCTTTATCTAATGTCTATGAAAATTTCTAAATAGGGAGAAGACGTAAAATTAACATGTGTCCAAATTTCATGCAAGAATGAAACCAAGCAAATTTTCATTTCAATTATCAATGGACATAGTAAGAGCTCATCGGTGGACATGAACAAAAAAATAATAATAATAAAACTGCAGTCTAGAAAACTTCACCTGATCATTAGTCTTCATAATAACCGGGCTTCGTATAATAGAAACCTAAATCATTGAGTTGGTCCGTGCATCCTGTAAAATTCGTCGAATAATGGGTCACTAAAATCTATTGGAGTTGATTCGTCATTGTTCGACGGTGATGCCCTGCATAAACATCAAAAGAAGCACATAAGAACTTTACCTATTCAAATTTTAGGTCTTATTATAAATAGTGTTAACATCTTATGGTGTGTTCAAATTTCTTGGGCATTGTCTTCTATCATGACCAATGTGTCCACACTCTGACAGTGTCTAATCCTCGCCGTTGCCTTTTCCTTTGCTCCCGTTACTCGTTTCGACCCTCCATTGCACCTTACTCTCTTAGGGTATTTCATATATTGTGTTTGAGAGCTGGACCCTCCAACTTCGTTATTACTTGGTCCATCCTTTAACAACTTCAACTTCACCCGCAAACTTTTTAGAGTCTCTGACAGTAGCTCACATCCTTCTTCACACATTAATGCATCCTCAACCACATCTGAAGCAAGTCGGGACATTGTACTCCGCTTTATTAAAAGACCAGGATCTGCAGAGTCTTTAATTTCGTTGCCATTTGCATCTGACACCAATCCAGATTTCGCAGTTTCTTCCACCTCTTCAAAATGTATTTATCGGGCATATATTCAATCTGGTCCCTTCTGAACAATGCTAGGATGTGCTTGCAAATAATTCCAACAAATTCAAATATTTTGCAGCTACATGATGCGTGGTCAGAATCTTTGATATATACGACTTCTGCCACTCTTGTTTCCCAATTTTTCCTTTCGCTCACATTAAAGACAACTTTAGAAGCATCCTCTGTTTTCAGCTCTAGGAAACATGCTGTACTTTGTATTAGTTCTTGCTCAAACTTTTGAAACATTGTCCTTGTGTATAAGGTAGCCATTTGTTTGTTCATTGGCATTGGTAGAATACATTGAGCCGCTTCAAATGCATCTACGTGATCAGCAACTAACTCTTTTTGACGTTGATGAGAAAGTGCCCTCTCAAATCTTATTATGAAATCCATCAACAAATTTCTCCTTGATATGTATTGCTTGAAGAAACCATGAGAACATTCCGCTCTTTGGCTGCTTGACATTCCAGCGATAAAAAAGTGTCGTGCGTAGGCTGGAACCCAAGATTCCCTTAAATCAAACATTGAACTTAGCCATGGATGGTCAATCAAACCAGCCTTTGTGACCACAATATTCCATTTTGCATCAAACTCATCCTTATTGTCAGTATCCCATATGGCTTTCTGGAATTCACGCCAATACTCCTTATAAGCAGAATGTGGTAACTTAACAGAGAACTTTGATGTGATGTGCCATATGCAAAGTCGATGAAATGTAGTCGGGAAGGCTATTGAAATCGCTCTGCTCATTCGCATCTTGATCTGTAATGATCGTTTTAGGTTCGCCACCTGACATGGCTTTCTTAAACTCCTCAAACATCCAAATAAACGACTCAGTCGTTTCCTTGCTCAAAAATGTGCATGCTAGGACAATTATTTGACCATGGTTATTAACTCCCAACATTGGTGCAAATGTCAAGTCGTATCTATTCGTGTTGAATGTGGTATCGAATACAACAACATCTCCATAAAACCCATACGCCCGTCTAGAAGTTGCATCTGCCCGAAAACATCGACTAAACCTGTTATCGCCATCTCCCTCAATCTTGAAATAAAAAGCCTCATTTTTTTTCTATTCAGCCATAAAATACTCGGTCACTAGTTCAACATCGTGGTTCCTCAGCTTCCCATTCATACTACATTCAAGATTGTAGATATCATTTTTGATAAAACCGATTTTATCCATTTCTCCGGATTGCACCTCGAAAATACTTACCTTCTGATTAATGAGAATATTAACCGAACCCAACTGTTTTGTGAGTACTTTTGTAGAATCTGAAATACGACGGTGTGATCTCAGTAAATGCATTCTTCCTGAGGGTGTCATCTTATGATTGTGTCCCTCTGCAAAAAGAGAGATGGTATACTTCTTGCTCCCATGTGTCTTCATAACCACAATCTTAGCTTTGCAATTGCATCTACTTATTCCCCGCTGTCTTTTTCTCTCCCGAGTTTCATCCTTTCGGTATGCACCTTGTTTGCAACATACAAATTCTTTTCTCAGAATCTCTTTCTTATTTTGCCCCCAAAAGCTAGAATGAAGTCGAATACCAAAGCCAGCCAAGAATGCATATCTATTATAGAACTTATAAACGAGGTCAAGCGAGTCGAACTTCACCCCAATTGCTGGTGTTTCCTCATTTCTTACTTCAGGAATGTAAACTCTCCCATTAGCTGTTACAGAGTTATCACTCTCTGAGCCCCCAGACATTTTATCCACGTATATTATTGATCTACTTCTATATTACTGCATAGCAAATGTTAATTCATTAATCAATCATTACTGCATCACAACTTATCAATGCATTCCACTTACACAAAACATTGCTCAAATTGACACAATACACGCATAGCCTAGCTTGTTGGATTCTAATTACACAAAACACAAGCAAAATTTAATAATAGTTACATCATCTCTTGTGAAATAATCTGGAAAAAATAACATTAGAACCAACATGTTCAACTAAGAACTCAAATGTAATTCAAACCAGTAATTACAGAACTTCACCAAATATCCTCTCCAAATGCTTACTCTTAATGCCATTAAGCCTAAGTTTAGGATCTTTTACCTACATTTCATAATTTTCCAACCCCCCTCCAAAAAAATAATCAACTAAGTATATTGAATATTCATAAGGAAATGACGCATTATTGATAGCAGAGCAAATGACGCATTATTGATGCCACAAATGACAAATTTCTCACCCTCACAAAAAACAAATCAAACCCAACAAAATCAATCCAGCAAGAGTGAACTTACCTCTCAAAGTCAATCGGGAGCTCCGAAGTCAGTCAGCTTGAGAGAATGTGGTGGACATTAGAGAGGATTCTTTCGTAGTGGAGACTCCATCTCTACCAAAATCGAGGAACAACTGCAGCAGCACGAAAAAGAGATATGCTACTTTGCTTTCATCTGGAATCTCTTCTGCTGAACGAAAAAGAGAAGGGGTTTTCACTTGAATCATAGAATCAAAACAGGGCAATAGCTAGGTAAAAGCCATTAATCGTCATACCGAGGATACCATAGATCGCAGGCCTCCCAAGGAGCTGATGACAATGGAGCGATTATAGAGTTTGGGAGCTTTGGATCTTTCTAATTGTGGATTTGCATTACATTAAAAAAGAGAGGATTGTGTTCTTGAGTTTTTCACAGAGAGGGGAAAATCTTCTGCTGAAGTTGGGTTTCCAAACGGGTCAGATTTCAACCCGGTTCTACATGCACCATCTTTTAAAAACTCACCGTCGGATGAAATCTAATGGCTTTTACATACCCCTCAAAAAAATCCCTTATAACTTTCCACTCACTATAGAAAGCACTCAAAATGCTAACCCATTAGTGAAACAAAACAGGCTTAGGCACTAGCCCGTTACTGTTACACCTTGCGGCACCTAACATCGTCTTCTTCACGAGTTGATGGGATAGCCGCCTCTTCTTCGCAGAGCAACTGGAGATACGCAGCAGCTGCAAGCGCAAGTAAGTTCTTTAATTCTTTCTTCTTCCTCCTTCTCCTTCTTCCTTCCTGTCATTTTCTATTCCAATTGTATTATTAATATCACCATTCTCTGTAATCATATAGGAAACATAACACATCTCTGAATAGCCATCTTTATACTTTAATGGGGGACTGGTACAAGCCATGGTTGCAAAACTATTGTGATATTGTCTCTTCCGTTTTCACATCAAATTTCAATTTTTGGGTTCAGTTCTATTTTTCCAAGGGTTAGCTTTGTTATGAAATTTAACCATTTGCAACTTGCATGCCAAGACCATTGAAGTCTTGTGCTGCTACCTAAGCACCCAAGTAGTCTCCTAGGCAAGAACAAAATTTATGTTTCATATGATTGTTTGTTAAAGCTGCCTGTCATGCACTTTTGAGTACAATTCCATAAAACAACTAATTGTTGAAAATGTCTCTTTAAAATATTAAGTTGTATGGCGTGCATTTTTTTAATGGATAATCTGTAACAGTGAGTTCAATACAATGACTTACTTGTTTATATATGATTTCCCTTAATTAGGTAGCTTTATCTGCATCTAGAGAACATTAGGATATCATGCACCAATATATCCAGTTGGATATTCCTATATTCTTATATGATTAAGTTGCAGTTGTAGTTTAAATCTTGGTTTTCCTCTAGTGCTCTGAGCCCCTCTGTTTTTGTCTGTATGTTCAATTTCAGAGCTTAAGCTTCGGCTCCAATGGCAGCCTTCGACCATATCAAGGACATGTACGATGTTGCTCTAAAGCCTCGTCTGTTGCACACGCTCATTAGAGACCATGTCCCCGACAATAAGCACCCTTTCGGGAGCCCATTGGATCTGTCGAAGGTAGTGTACACAATCAAAACTCACAACCTCCTTCGCGAGTCTGTACAAGATCCGACTTTTCAAAAGCTAATCAATAATTGGAGATCCACCATTGATTCCTGTGTCAACCACTTGATGGAGCTCATTGTCAATGACATTGTATGTACCAATTAATTTTTGACAAATTCTATTTATTTAAAGTCACTTGTTTTAGTTTTTTATTTTTGATAAATTTGATTTTCTTGAGTTTATTGAAACTTGGGTTTAGTTTTTAGTGTCACTTTGAGGAAGCCAAACCAGTAAAGTTGTTCTAGGATGAGTCATCTTTTATAATTAACAGTCATGACTTGAGGCGTAATTAATAGTTTTACTTTTACACAATGTCAGGGTGAGGGAGAAAAAGACACTATCTGTTTGATTTCTACCAAGAGTTTTGCTTTGCCTTCCTTTTGAATTCATTTTATCATATTCTTCTGTTCTAGCCAGATAAATGTTGGGCGGGAATTTGTTTGCTGGGGGTGACTTGTCAGGAATGCAGCTACGAGCGTTTCTTAGAATCATACTCTGGTTGGTTCCAGAAGCATCTACCACATATTCAGGTAGCCAAATGAATGTTTGTTTAAATAATGATAATTATGTTATGGTTAAACTGTTGCTTCTTAAAATAATAATAATAAAATTGAAGGACACTCTCTAAAATCACTGCCTTGCCAACTGTGATTTTGATTCCACAAGCACCAGAGTACCTAGGTTCAATTCATTAAAAAAAAAAAAAAAAAAAAAAACTACAACGGACTTGTAGTTCGAGTGGTTAAGTGCATTTCCTTGCACCTGAGGCCTAGGTTCGATTCCCCACTTCCCCCTCCCCCAGTATTGCTTGTATATATATATATATAAAAAAGGATTTTCCTTTATGTAATAAAGGATAAAGATAAAGAGAAGCCATATATACATTAAATAAATCCTAATATCCTAATGATCTTCCAGGAACCCTTATGTCTGGGCTCTAAAGCTTAGAATTGAATCTCATTATATTTAGTTGGGATAATTCCATATGTTATATTAGATGTTTTGAGAATTCTCCCCAAGCATTTCATTATGTGCACCCTGGTTGGATCACATGGATCCTTTGTTGTGATTTGTTTTTGTAGTCTTTGGAATAGCTCAGACTGCAGTTGTGTAGGTTTTGATGCTGCCTTCTGGTTTCTTCATCTTTTGAACTTCTGGTTTTGTTGTGAATAAAGTTGACTTGTATGGTAAACTCTCTGCACCACCCCCTTTTTATTTTGAATAATCTCTGAAATTAACTTTAATGCTGCATTTCTTTTCCAAACAGCCTACGGAAATTTCTCAATTTGTGAAGGTGGCCTCTTGTGCTTCAATGTCAGATCTCATCTCAAGGTTGTATGTCATATAAATGTAAATGTTCGCCTCACACAAAGACACAGTAGGGCACAGTAGTACATGAAATTGTTTGATTATACATTGTAGTCAGATCCCTAGGTCTGAATCAAGTACCCTCTCTCTCTCTCTCTCTCTCTCTCTCTCTCTCTCTCTCTCATGCACAAACTGATGAATTGCTTAAATTTTTGGAGTCATATATGTTGTCTTGCTCGTTAATACCAAACTAATTTTTAACAATGATAATTGATATTATTTGTACTGGAATTTGTTATCATCGTTGTTTATCTATATTATTTGAAGTCTATATGGGTTAGTAGCCAAAATTTTCATTGGGAGTCGTATATGTCATCTTGCTCTTAAAAAACCAAATTAATAATAATAATTGGCATTAATAATTTCTACTGGAATTTGTAATCCTCATTGTTGATCTGTAGTTTGTGAAGGGTATATAGGTTAATAACGGTGCTAGGTCCTCAGTTGTGAAGCGTACTTTTTTTTTAGGTTCGGTGGATCTGCTAATGTGAAAAGGGATGGAGCTGCCCATGCTGGGAAGCTCATTCAACAAGGCATTCAACCAGTTTTATAATTATTAGATGATGATCATTCAGAGGTTGTTTGGGTAAGTTGCTTAATCTTTTCTTTAAATAATATATGACTAATCCACTCTTTTATTTAGCGGCTAAAGAATTGCACTTTTTCTTTTCTTTCTGTGGACAAATTTTTAATGAATTTGCGTTTGATTATGAAATGGAGTTGTTTACCCATTTTAGATTTGAGCCTGTTGAAGGCTAAGTAAAATTCCCCATTGATCTTTTAACCATTAATGGTCTTTAGATCAACTTTCTTGCATGTTAGCGTGCCATTGTTAGCAATTAAAACCCTAACAGACTTGAATAATTTAAAATACTTGCGCCTGAAATATTTGACTTTAAACAAATGATTGTGATTTTAGGTGGGGAAACTTCCCAAGAAAGTCATTTTCTATGCCTCAGATTGGTGAAGACTTCACAATTTATCTAAATAAAACCAGTGAGTACAATGAAATACAAGTGTTTGAAAATAAAGACAACTGAGTTCAAGGAGAACTACTTGAAATATAGTAAACTAAAGGAATTGCCAAGTCTGGAAAGACATCAGAACATTGGACTTTGATTTCTGCTTGAAACGCCATTGCAGAGACGTCTGTTGGTTAGGTTGGATTGGACGTATTGGTATTGTTCTAGGCTAGACTGGATTGTACTAAACTGATAGTACCTTCAACTAACTGTAGTTTAGCTGGAAATTGATACCTACGTCCGTGTATGGGTAGAGCTTTCTTCAGGTTAGAGCCAAAAGTGGCTGGGATCGTGAGCTGGAATTCTTAGCAGAATAATAAGGATAGTTTTAGAGGTCCTTGGCACCTTTGCTGGCTTTGCTTATGTATTCGAAGGCTTGAGTGATTTGTTTAAATCATTGAACTTGATCAGTTTGACTGAGTAGTTTTTGTATTTGATTTGTTTGGTTGGGGGTTGGTTGTCCTGTGGTCTGTTGAGTGAAAGCCAAAAAATCGAAATCGAACCAAACCAAACCACCAAGTCCGGTTAACCGAAGTGGTCAGTTTTCATCAATTATGGTATGGTTTTAGTTTTCAAAATAGCCAAATCGAAGCCTACGGTTCGGTGTTTGGGTTGAGCCCAAAATCGAACCAACCCAAACCGAGTCCAGGCCTAGTTTGTACAAGTGCTTTTGCATGAGCTGAAAGTCACGTGCAATCACCAATCAAGAGAGTAAACAATATTTGTTTATTGAAAGAACCAAGTGGATGGCTAGTCAAGGGGAGGATTCAAATAAGAATTAAAACACTACCAACGACAAGGACTAAATAGACAAGAAGTAGTATTATCTTTTGGTTTATTTATTATAAAAGAATGTGGGTGCATCATCCAAGTGGAGAAATAATGATAGTTAGCTCACCAAAATATCAAGAAGGCAGCAAAGATGGATTTGCATGCAATTCCTTGAAGATGGCAGCTGTCAGTTTTGGTTGTCTTCAAACCTCTATAAATATAGAAGGCTCCCAACGGACCGAAGGACCACCAAAGCCCAACCAAACAAATAAAGTACAAAAACTACTCAGTCAAACTGATCAAGTTCAATGATTTAAACAAATCATTGAAGCCTTTGAATATAGAAGCAAAGCCAGCAAAGGTGCCAAGGACCTCCAAAGCTATCGTTAAGATTCTGCTCAGAATTCCAACTCATGATCCCAACCACTTTTGGCTCCAACCTGAAGAAAGCTTTGCCAATACACAATCTTTGGTTTGATTTCTAGCTAAACTCCAGTTAGTTGAAGGTACTATCGATTTAGTACAATCTAGTCCAGCCTGGAATAATACCAATATGTCTAGTTTGGAATAGTACCAATATGTCCAGTCTAGCCTAACCAACAAACGTTTTTGCAATGGCGTTTCAGGCAGACATCAAAGTCCAATTTTTTGATGTCTTTCCAGACTTGGCAGTTCCTTTAATTTACTATATTTCAAGCAGTTCTCCTTGAACTTGTTTGTTTTTATTTCAAACACATGTATTTTATCATACTCACCAGTTTTATTTAGATAAATTGTGAAGTCTGAAGCATAGAAAATGACTTGGCACCTTTGCTGGCTTTACTTATGTATTCGAAGGCTTGAATGTTTTGTTTACATCATTGAACTTGATTAGTTTGATTGAGTAGTTTTTGTATTTTATTTGTTTGGTTGTCCTTTGGTTCGTTGGGAGCCTTCTATAGAGGTTTGAAGGCAACCAAAACTGACAACTACCATCTTCAAGGAATCTCACTTCAATCCCATCTCTGTTGCCTTGATATTTTGGTGCACCAGCTATCATTATTTCTCCACTTGGATGATGCACCCATATTCTTTTATGATAAAGAACTAAAAGATAATACTTCTTCTTTTATGTTTAGTTCTTGTCGCTGATAGTGTTCTAATTTTTATTCGCTTCCTCTCAGTGGCGGATCCAGGATTGAAAAGCCAGTTGGGCGGAATTTACATTACTAAACTCGACGGAACGAGTAAATTTCATTAATAATAAAAAAAAGATACACCTAGTCAGGGGGGACGTAATAAGCCTTACCCTCAAATACATCTATACATAAATAAAAGCTTAACAAAAAAAAAAAAAAAACCACAAGTAAATGTGATACAAAACATCACTAGTTAAATCTAAAATTTTACCCTGCGAGACTTAGAAATCTTAAATTCCTCAATTATCGATGCATTAGTGATACTATTAGCAAACTCTCTTTCAATGTGAAGGGTCATGCAATCAGCAAGAAACTCATCAGCTATGGTGCTTCGAAGCCGGTTCTTAATAATTCTCATACATGAAAAAGCTCGTTCCGTTGTTGCTGTAGAAACGGGAAGAGTCAACACCAACCAAATCAACCTGTTGATCAAACAATAGTTCTCTACCAAACTTGTTTCAACTCATTGTTGACATAAATGAGGAAGATTGTTGGTTTCCTTAAAGCAAGGAAGGCGATGTACATCATTTTGAAAATACCTCAACTCTATTTCCAAATCTTTCAACTCATTTGGAAGGAAATCAGCAGGATAGAATTTCTCAGCAAGTTTACTTTATGCTCAATATTAAATGACTTGAATGAATTGCGAGGATCCAATGCTGAGCTAAGAATAAGAAGTTCAACTGTTTGCTCTGGAAATCTGTCATTCAACTCCCTTAACATGCAATCTATAACATCATTGAATACATCAACGCGATAGTAATGCTCAAATGTAATAAAATCTTTTTGTTGACAAGAACGATGTGTGCCCGTCATATAACAAGCACTCATATCAGGAACATCAACACCATGTAGTTCACAAAATGATACCACACTACAGAATAAATCATCCCAACCATGTACCCTCATATCTTGAAGCTGCATTTTTGTGTTTTCAACAAAATTTAAAGCACTTACAATGTCTTGAGTTTTGGCCTGAAATACTTGACAAAGAAAATTGGTCAATCCCATAATTTTATCCATCAAAACTAATGAAAACACAAACTCAAAAGACATCATAGCAATATAGTTACTCTCAGCATCTCCACGAAATTGTTGGTTTGGTCCATGATCACTGATTTCTTGAAGAAGTAATTTAGGCTCTTTAAATAAACACATCAAACTTGTAATAGAGGCATAATGAGAGCCCCAACGAGTGGCTCCAGCTCGTTTCAAACTACGAGCTTGATTAAGTCCTTTACCTGTCTCAAGTTCTCCAGAATTCAACAACCCATTGAGTTCAACTTTTCTAATTAACTTTAACTCACTACGGCGCTTAACAAAATTCACAATGTTAGTCAACATTGAAAAAAACCTCCATAAAACTTTCACATCTTTAGCTGCACCATTTAATGCCAATTGCAAGCGATGGGCAAAGCAATGCACATAATATGCATATGGACAATCTTGAAGAAATAATGCTTGTAAGCCATTCCATGAACCATGCATATTAATAGCACCATCATACCCTTGACCACGCATGTTTTCCACTAGAATGTCGTTATTACCAAGCACTTTGCATATCTCTTTTTTAAGAGTCAAGGCATTAGCGTCTACAACACTCATAATATCGAAGAAGCGCTCACGAATAAATCCATCACAATTAATAAATCTTAGAATAATAGCCATTTGTTCCTTACCGGATTCATCAAGTGATTCATCAACTAAAAGACAAAATTTGTTCTTCCCAAGTTCCTTACAAATTGTCTTCCTCACCTTGTTAGCAAAAATATGTAAGATTTGCTTTTGTATGTCATGCACAATGTATTGAGCATTTTGAGGAGCCTTATCAAGGACAACTTTCTCAACTTCTATATTCATTCTTGCAAAAGACTTTATAATTTCAATGAAATTGCCCCGATTAGATGAGTCAACGGATTCATCGTGGCCACGAAAAGCCAATGCTTGATTCGCTAGATACCTAATGCCCTCTATTGTGGTCGTAAGTCGCAACCGATTTTCCATCACTTGTTGCTTTGATTGCTTCTCTACCACTTTTTCAATATGAAGAGATGGAGTTTTTAAGCTAATCCACTTTTGCATAGCAAGATGATGTGGTGAATTTAACTTGCCTATATGATGTTGAAATGCACATTGATTCCCACCAATTCTCTTCCATTTTTGATACCCATCAATAATAAAGGTTGGATGTGACTGATTCATGTCAAAAATGAAGCAAGGAAAACAAAATACCTTATTCTTAGCAATTGAATACTCAAGTCAAGTGAATTGACCAAACCACTTTTTATTAAATCGACGAAAGTCCCGCCCTTCTAAGTGGCTTGGATAATCTTCTAACTCAGGTTGACATGGTCCTAAAAGAATATATGCTTTTCGCACATTATCTTGTTCATTCACCGGATATGTGCATATTAGACGACGTAATCCCGGATCACGCTCAAGTTAATTGATATTAAAATCATGATAATCATCGACTTTTTCAGATTCAATTCTTTCAACTTGAGGCTTGATGATAGGAGACTCGGGAAGATTTTGCTCATCACATATTGGAATAGATAAAGAAGAGCTAGAAGGCAATGTACTAGATGATGACCCATCATTCTTTTTCTTAAAAAAAGAGAACAAGTTTTTTGTTCTCTTGGGATTCCGATTGTGATCCGACATAATCAAAGATAACCTATGAATAACATGTAAAATAAATAATTTAAATCAAACATACCAACAAAAAATCAAACAAATTCTAATAATAATAGCATCTCAACAATATCAACAAAGAACAAATCAAACATTGAAACATCTCAACAAAATTCCTAAAATCAAAGCCCTAATTAATTTCAACAAAATCACAAAATTATAATTCAATCTCTAAGTAAACCCTAGAATATTGAATTTTAAATTAAAACTATAATTAAAGACATATAGAAAATGAGAGAATTAGAAATTACTTGTTGTTGTAGAAAGAAGAGGACAAGATTTTGCCAAGTTGCCCACTGCCCAGCCAATATAATAGGAAGATGCAGAAAATAAAAAGGGAAAAAGGAAGCTGTTGTTGTCGTTGGGTCTGTAGAATGGAAGGGAGAAAAGCTGCGCCAAAAGAAAGAGACAAAAGGTGGGACCACTTTGAAGTTGGATGGGCGTGTGTGTACATTGGGTTAGCTTTTTAAATTTTTAAAGTTGGGCTGCCCATATAACATATATAGGTTTTTAAATAATAATAAAAACTTTGGATGGGCGGGCACCCACCCTGCCCTTTACACAGATCCGCCACTGCTTCCTCCTCTTGGCTGGCCATCCACTTGGTATTTTCAATAAATAAATATTCTTTACTCTATTGATTGGATGATTGCGTGTGGCTTTCGGTTCATGCAAAAGCAATGGTACAAATGACTTCATGTGCTTTGTTCATAATCAACCGCGCACATTCATCTTTGGGGGACCAGTGTGCATACAGGCCCATATAGCCTACCGAAGGTAAGACACTTATGGGAATCCCTAAATACTGATGGCATCATCATGATCTCAGCTATCAAAGAAACCTTCCTCCGATGCGTGAATTGCATGTTGAAACTCTTGACACTTCACCACCATAATAATTTGCACAAAGTCCCACATCGAAACTTAGTGCAAATTCCCACTTTCATTTCTCTATAAAAAAGGAATAATGCCCAAAGTAGAAAAGTAACTACTTTTCACCTTCACTGTCACTCTGCCAAAATTACCAACCCTACTCTTGTTGACTTAAGCATCAGAGAGTCTTCGGCTGACACCACATCGATGCTCAAAGCTTGATAATTGTTTCTTCTATCCTACTTTTGTAGGTCTCTTCCCTTACCGAATGTCCACTCCTTCCAACCCCCTACTGACGACTCCGCACTTCACCTATCTAAGTTGAAGAATTTCATAGTAATAGAAATAGAAATACATGTCCTACATAGACAGAATTTGTAACTTGCTATTCTCTTGCATAGAAGGCAAACATTTACCTTCGTGGAAAGGATAATTCATTCGGATCGACATGAGAGTCCAACTACATTGCATTGCCAAAATCCATGTTGTATATTTGAAAGAGGTTAGACCCCCTTGCTCCAATTTTGGGCATCAACATTTTGGCGCTGTCTGTGGGAATAGATTTGAATCTCGCATCTCTACTAGTCCCATTGGCTCCTTCGTCTATCAAACCCCGTCGTCTCTTCAGTCCATCACACTCCGTCATTCTGAGTGAAGCTAGCCTTGGCACTCAGCATCACACCTCCATGTGGAATCCTCCAGAAGGAAACGTTCAATTGATGCGCATATTTAGGCTGAAGTGGTGCGACTTTGTGCTGATGTTGCCAAAATGACGGAGAACACTCACCACTAGTTAGCCTAGCACGATGTTACCCAAGGTGTCGAGCATACCTTGTTGAATCAACTAGACATCTCCTTTCATAGCACCCCAACGTGGCCTAGGCTTGACGAAGGAAAAGGCCATATTCATCATAAAACAACTAAGTCACGACCTTTCTGTTAAATAACTCACCTTCTAGATGTTGTTCTTTGATGTAACCAACGGCAATAGACTAAACTAGCAAATATTAAAACACTTAGAAACACACAAGAATTATACTGGTTCTGCAGAACTTTTGCTTACGTCCAATTGTGATTTCTCTAGGTAGAGAAATCACCGCTCCTTTGATTAATTATAGAGATTACAGAACTTTTGCAACCCTAGAACTAATCTCAAAACTCTTGGCTGTCTCTGGCTGTTTTTCCTCTCCTTAAAATAAGCCTTGCCACACCCTATTTATAGATATAGAGTTGGCTTACATGTCCCAAGGCTGATTAGATTCCTATTCCTAAGTAGATTAGGAAATTACACTTATCCAAATCCTAATAGACTTTTAGAAATCCAAACCTGAATTGAATAAGGAAAACTGAAATTCTTTCCTAATCCCTCTAGGACAAGAATTGGTATACCTCTAATTTTCCTAAAACAATCCTAAACCAACTAGGACATATTTGACGAGCCAAAATCCTAACAATCTCCACCTTGGTGAGTCAAACCAAGTCTTGATCGTTGCACCCCAAAGTATCTTTGAACCTCTTTGAAGCAGCTCTGGAAATCTTCAAGAGTCTTCACCTTGGCAATCTTCTTCTTGCCTCATTGCACCTCAAGTGAGGAGGTGTTCCACTTTAATCAATCAACGAGATTGATCAAGTTCAAGCAATGCTTGAACTTCTTGGCTGGCACTATCTTTGTAAGGAAATCTGCAGCATTGTCATCTGTAAGAATCTTTTCAATCCAAATCTCCTTAGACTCTACCCAATTTCTGATTCTGTGATATCTTGCTTCAATGTGCTTTGATCTTCCAGAAAAAACCAAGCCATTAAGCCAAATTGTTTCCTTTCCAGCTTCGGCCAATGCAATATACTCTGCCTCTGTGGTCGACAAAGCTGTAATTAGTTGATAGTGCCCTCCACTGATCGGTCCTCCTGCGCATGTAAACACATAACCAGAAGTTGACCTTCTCTTGTCCAAGTCCCCTGCATAATCAGCATCCACATATGCCAACACCCTTGCATTTTCTTTTTGCTTCTCAAACATAATCCTTTGTCGCCAAGAACCCTTCAAATAACGCAAAATCCACTTGACTGCATCCCAATGTTGCTTTCCTGGATTTCCTATGTATTTGGAAACGACACTGATTGCTTGAGCTATGTCTGGACGTGTGCATACCATTGCATACATAAGGCAGCCCACAGCATTAGCATAAGGAACCTTCTCCATTACTTGCTGCTCTTCCTCGGACTTAGGATCTGTTGCCCACTTAACTTGAAGTGAGCTGCCAAAGGAGTCGAAACTACCTTTGCTTCTTGCATGCTGAACTTCTCAAGAACCTTCTGAATATACTGGGCTTGTGATATCCAAATCCTTCTAGCGGTCCTATCTCTCTGAATTTCCATGCCAAGGATCTTCTGTGCTGCACCTAGATCCTTCATGTCAAACTCCTTGCTCAACATCTTCTTCAAGTCTTGAATTCTATACTTTTCTTGACAAGCTATTAGCATGTCATCCACATATAGCAATAGCAATATGATCATCCCATCTTGGAACACATGATAGTACACACAACAGTCATATAAACATCTTCTAAAATTGATTTTCAGCATGAAGTAATCGAACCTCTTGTACCACTGCCTTGGAGACTGTTTCAGCCATTCAGGGACTTCTTTAGCTGACATACTAGGTTTTCTTTTCCATATTCAACAAACTCTTCTGGTTGAGCCATGAAAATTGTCTCCTCTAGATCCCCATGAAGAAATGTTTGTCTTCACATCCATCTGCTCAATCTCCATGTCATGCTGAGTTGCCATTGCTAAAAGCAATCTGATAGATGTATGCTTAACTACGGGTGAAAAGATCTCATCATAATCCACCCCTTCCTTTTGTGAGTACCCTTTAGCCACGAGCCTTGCTTTGAATCTCACGGCATCTTGTTCATGTAGTCCTTCCTTTTTCCTAAATACCCACTTGCATCCAACTAGCTTTCTGTCTTTGGGCTTAGGAACCAACTCCCAAACAGAGTTCTTGTAAAGAGACTCCATTTCTTCTGTCATAGCACTTATCCAACTATCTCGCTCATCACTTGCTATAGCTTCTCGATAAGTAGTTGGATCTCCTTGACTAATGTTGAGAGCATAATTAACTTCGTCTTGATCAAACCCAAACCGGTCAGGTTTCTTCTTGTTCCGATTAGGTTTGTCCAGTGCTATGCATCTCTGGAATGCAGGTGGATTGTTGGTTGGAGTTCTAACCCTTTGGGACGTCTGGCGGATTAGAGTGCCTTCAATCTGCCCTATTTCTTGCTCCACCTGATTCCTAACTGGTGAACGATGCTGATGCTCTTCTTCTTCCTCAAAACCATCAGATTGGCATCTTGCTTAATTTGCTCCACCTGAGCTGCGTCTTAAATCGATTAACGGAATCTTTGTTGCTTCAATTTCAGCATCGTTTTTCTTCTCCCTACTGCTCTCGACTTTATTCAGAGACATGGTTGTCTCATCAAAGACAACATCTCGGCTGACAACCTTTTGTTAAATAACCCGCCTTCTAGATCTTGTTCTTTGATGTAACCAACGGCAATAGACTAAACTAGCAAATATTAAAACACTTAGAAACACACAAGAATTATACTGGTTCGCAGAACTTTTGCCTACGTCCAGTTGTGATTTCTATAGGTAGAGAAATCACCGCTCCTTTGATTAATAATAGAGATTACAGAACTTTTGCAACCCTAGAACTAATCTCAAAACTCTTGGCTGTCTCTGGCTGTTTTTCCTCTCTTTAAAATAAGCCTTGCCACACCCTATTTATAGATATAGAGTTGGCTTACATGTCCCAAGGCTGATTGGATTCCTATTCCTAAGTAGATTAGGAAATTACACTTATCCAAATCCTAATAGACTTCTAGAAATCCAAACCTGAATTGAATAAGGAAAACTGAAATTCTTTCCTAATCCCTCTAGGACAAGAATTGGTATACCTCTAATTTTCCTAAAACAATCCTAAACCAACTAGGACATATTTGACGAGCCAAAATCCTAACAATCTCCACCTTGGTGAGTCAAACCAAGTCTTGATCGTTGCACCCCAGAGTATCTTTGAACCTCCTTGAAGCAGCTCTGGAAATCTTCAAGAGTCTTCACCTTGGCAATCTTCTTCTTGCCTCATTGCACCTCAAGTGAGGAGGTGCTCCACTTTAATCAATCAACGAGATTGATCAAGTTCAAGCAATGCTTGAACTTCTTGGCCGACACTATCTTTGTATGGAAATCTGCGGCATTGTCATCCGTATGAATCTTTTCAATCCAAATCTCCTTAGACTCCACCCAATTTCTGATTCTGTGATATCTTGCTTCAATGTGCTTTGATCTTCCAGAAAAAACTTGATTCTTTGCCAAGTGAATGGCACTTTGACTATCACACTTCAGCTTCACAAAATCTTGGGTGATTCCCATTTGACTTACCAAGCCATTAAGCCAAATTGCTTCCTTTCCAGCTTCGGCCAATGCAATATACTCTGCCTCTGTGGTCGACAAAGCTGTAATTGGTTGCAGTAGTGCTCTCCAACTGATCGGTCCTCCTGCGCATGTAAACACATAACCAGAAGTTGACCTTCTCTTGTCCAAGTCCCCTGCATAATCAGCATCCACATATCCCAACACCCTTGCATTTTCTTTTTGCTTCTCAAACATAATCCTTTGTCGCCAAGAACCCTCAAATAACGCAAAATCCATTTGACTGCGTCCCAATGTTGCTTTCTGGATTTCCCATGTATCTGGAAACGACACGATTGCTTGAGCTATGTCTGGACGTGTGCATACCATTGCATACATAAGGCAGCCCACGACATTAGCATAAGGAACCTTCTCCATTACTTGCTGCTCTTCCTCGGACTTAGGACACTGTTGCCCACTTAACTTGAAGTGAGCTGCCAAAGGAGTTGAAACTACCTTTGCTTCTTGCATGTTGAACTTCTCAAGAACTTTCTGAATATACTTGGCTTGTGATATCCAAATCCTTCCAGCGGTCCTATCTCTCTGAATTTCCATGCCAAGGATCTTTTGTGCTGCACCTAGATCCTTCATGTCGAACTCCTCGCTCAACATCTTCTTCAAGTCTTGAATTCTAGACTTGTCTTGACAAGCGATTAGCATGTCATCCACATATAACAACAGCAATATGACCATCCCATCTTGGAATACATGATAGTACACACAACAGTCATATAAACATCTTCTAAAATTGATTTTCAGCATGAAGTAATCGAACCTCTTGTACCACTTGCCTTGAGACTGTTTCAGGCCATACAGGGACTTCTTTAGCTGACATACTAGGTTTTCTTTCCCATATTCAACAAACCCTTCTGGTTGAGCCATGAAAATTGTCTCCTCTAGATCCCTATGAAGAAATGCTGTCTTCACATCCATTTGCTCAATCTCCATGTCATGCTGAGTTGCCATTGCTAAAAGCAATCTGATAGAAGTATGTTTAACTACGGGTGAAAAAATCTCATCATAATCCACCCCTTCCTTTTGTGAGTACCCTTTAGCCACGAGCCTTGCTTTGAATCTCACGGCATCTTGTTCATGTAGTCCTTCCTTTTTCCTAAATACCCACTTGCATCCAACTAGCTTTCTTTCTTTGGGCTTAGGAACCAACTCCCAAACAGAGTTCTTGTAAAGAGACTCCATTTCTTCTGTCATAGCACTTATCCAACTATCTCGCTCATCACTTGCTATAGCTTCTCGATAAGTAGTTGGATCTCCTTGACTAATGTTGAGAGCATAATTAACTTCGTCTTGGTCAAACCCAAACCTGTCGGGTTTCTTCTTGTTCCGATTAGGTTTGTCTAGTGCTATGCATCTCTGGAATGCAGGTGGATTGTTGGTTTGAGTTCTAACCCTTGGGATGTCTGGCGGATTAGAGTGCCTTCAATCTGCCCTATTTCTTGCTCCACCTGATTCCTAACTGGTGAACGATGCTGATGCTCTTCTTCTTCCTCAAAACCATCAGATTGACATCTTGCTTAATTTGCTCCACTGAGCTGCTTCTTCGTCTGAATCTGATAAACGGAATCTTTGTTGCTTCAATTTCAGCATCGTCTTTCTTCTCCCTACTGCTCTCGACTTTATTCAGAGGCATGGTTGTCTCATCAAAGACAACATCTCGGCTGACAACCTTTTTCCTGTTGTTGATATCCCAAAGCTTGAAACCCTTCACTCCTTTCTCAAAACCTAAGAATATGCAATGTGTAGACTTTGGTTTGAGCTTGGACCTTTCATCGCTTGGAATATGTGCATAAGCACTGCAGCCGAATACCCTGAGCTTGGAATAGTCCACCGACTTCTCAGACCATACCTCTTCTGCACTCTTAAAACCGAGAATAGATGGTGATCTGTTAATCAAATAACTTGCATGATTAACGACTTCGCTAAAAACTATCAGGCAATCCTGCATGAAATCGCATGCTCTCTCTCTCCATGAGAGTTCGGTTCATCCTCTCAGCAGCTCCATTTTGTTGGGGATTCTTCTTTACTGTGAAGTGCCTTGTGATGCCTTCTTGCTTGCAGTAATCGGTAAACTCATTACTTATATATTCACCTCCATTGTCACTTCTCAGGTACTTGATCTTTCTTCCAGTTTGATTCTCGGTTTCTGTTTTCCATTCCTTGAACTTTGCAAAAACCTCGGATTTCTGCTTCATGAAATAAACCCAAACCTTCCTAGAAAAATCATCCATGAAAGTAACAAAATACCTAGCTCCACCATTTGATTTGGTTGGTGCAGGGCCCCAAACATCTGAGTGAATATAGCTGAGTTACTCCTTGCTTCGGTTATCTGCACTGACTACTCGTGAATGATACCTTCCTTTGCTTTCCAAGAACACAATATTCACAAAAGTCCAGTTTGCAAGATGACACGCCTTCCAACAGGCCTTGCTTGTGTAATTCTTGCAACCCTTTCTGGCTTATGTGCCCGAGCCTATGATGCCAGAGTTCAGTCTTCTCTTCTATACCTTGATTTACGAAACAGCTGCTCCCCCAACTATAGTGGTCCCAATTAACTTATACAGCTTATTGGGTTGTAGGTCACCCCGCATTACTACCAGTGATCCTTTGGCTACCCTGAGTCTTCCCTTTTTAGACTCGTACCCATAGCCGGCCTCATCTAAAGTACCCAAGGAAATCAAATTCTTTCTTAGTCTAGGGACATATCTAACGTTCCCCAAAACTCATATCATCCCATCAAACATTCTGATTTGAACAGTGCCGATTCCTTTTACAGGACATGAAGAATCGTCCCCCATTAAGACTTCCCCACTGCTGACTTCTTTGTAAGTATCGAACCATTCTCTTACTGCACACATATGAAAAGTGCATCCGGTATCCAAAATCCAATTTGTGAAAGCCTTGGAGCCTGATGTTACTGAAAGAAGCTCCCTGTCACTCTCATGCTTGGTGACTACACTAGCTGAACCCGAGCTTCCTTCCCTCTTGGCTTTCTTCTCTTTCCAAATCTTGCAGTTCCTCTTCCAATGATCGGCTGAACCACATTCGAAGCAACCTTCCTTCTTTTCCTTTTTCTTCTTGGATTTTGACCTACCTCTGTTGCCTGTTTTCTCTTCCTTTGTCTTTTCCCGCCCCCTCTCCTTGCCTTTGGCATAAAGGCCTTGAGAGCTTTCAGTTATATCATCTAGTTTAGCATATGAGTGAAGAGCTTGAATCACGTCTTCAAGCTTCAGGGACTCTTTTCCAAACATTAGAGTTGTTCAAAAGTGCTTGAAAGACGAAGGTAGAGACCTCAGCAAGATGATAGCCATATCATCATCTTTGTAAGTTTCTTCGACCTTCTGAAGATTAGTTATGCAATTTTGAAACCTGCATACGTGATCTTCAATATCACCTCCTTCTTCCAGTCGAAGTCCGAATAGTTCATCCTTTAGAAAAAGTTTATTGGACACGGTTTTGCCCATATAAACATTCTCCAACTTTTCCCATGCTTCTTGGGCAGTCATCTTTTCTGTGATGTGTGACCGAACTGATCTTGTGAGATGGATCTCGATGGAACTCTTGGCTTTCTTGAGAACCTTAGTCCATGCTGTGTCTGTCATGCCTGTTGGCTTCTCACCGCTGAGTGCATCATCCAAATCTTGCTGTATCAGTACGTTCTTCATCATCCTTTGCCAATCCGTGAAGTCATCCTTGCCGTCAAAGGGCTTTAATGCAGGTCCTAGATCCGCATTCATCTTCCCTTTAGACATCATAGAACCCCTTAACCTAGGCTCCTGATACCACTTGTTAAATAACCCGCCTTCTAGATCTTGTTCTTTGATGTAACCAACGGCAATAGACTAAACTAGCAAATATTAAAACACTTAGAAACACACAAGAATTATACTGGTTCGGCAGAACTTTTGCCTACGTCCAGTTGTGATTTCTATAGGTAGAGAAATCACCGCTCCTTTGATTAATAATAGAGATTACAGAACTTTTGCAACCCTAGAACTAATCTCAAAACTCTTGGCTGTCTCTGGCTGTTTTTCCTCTCTTTAAAATAAGCCTTGCCACACCCTATTTATAGATATAGAGTTGGCTTACATGTCCCAAGGCTGATTGGATTCCTATTCCTAAGTAGATTAGGAAATTACACTTATCCAAATCCTAATAGACTTCTAGAAATCCAAACCTGAATTGAATAAGGAAAACTGAAATTCTTTCCTAATCCCTCTAGGACAAGAATTGGTATACCTCTAATTTTCCTAAAACAATCCTAAACCAACTAGGACATATTTGATGAGCCAAAATCCTAACACCTTTTTCCTGTTGTTGATATCCCAAAGCTTGAAACCCTTCACTCCTTTCTCAAAACCTAAGAATATGCAATGTGTAGACTTTGGTTTGAGCTTGGACCTTTCATCGCTTGGAATATGTGCATAAGCACTACAGCCGAATACCCTGAGCTTGGAATAGTCCACCGGCTTCTCAGACCATACCTCTTCTGCACTCTTAAAACCAAGAACTGTAGATGGTGATCTGTTAATCAAATAACTTGCATGATTAACAGCTTCTGCCCAAAAACTATCAGGCAATCTTGCATGAAATCGCATGCTCCTCTCTCTCTCCATGAGAGTTCGGTTCATCCTCTCAACAGCTCCATTTTGTTGCGGATTCTTCTTTACTGTGAAGTGCCTTGTGATGCCTTCTTGCTTGCAGTAATCAGTAAACTCATTACTTGTATACTCACCTCCATTGTCACTTCTTAGGTACTTGATCTTTCATCCAGTTTGATTCTCGGTTTCTGTTTTCCATTCCTTGAACTTTGCAAAAACCTCAGATTTTTGCTTCATGAAATAAACCCAAACCTTCCTAGAAAAATCATCCATGAAAGTAACAAAATACCTAGCTCCACCATTTGATTTGGTTGGTGCAGGGCCCCAAACATTTGAGTGAATATAGCTGAGTTGCTCCTTGCTTCGGTTATCTGCACTGCTACTCGTGAATGATACCTTCCTTTGCTTTCCAAGAACACAATATTCACAAAAGTCTAGTTTGCAAGATGACACGCCTTCCAACAGGCCTTGCTTGTGTAATTCTTGCAACCCTTTCAGCTTATGTGCCCGAGCCTATGATGCAGAGTTCAGTCTTGTCTTCTATACCTTGATTTACAGAAACAGCTGCTCCCCCAACTATAGTGGTCCCAATTAACTTATACAGCTTATTGGGTTGTAGGTCACCCCGCATTACCACCAGTGATCCTTTGGCTACCCTGAGTCTTCCCTTTTTAGACTCGTACCCATAGCCGGCCTCATCTAAAGTACCCAAGGAAATCAAATTCTTTCTTAGTCTAGGGACATATCTAACGTTCCCCAAAACTCGTATCATCCCATCAAACATTCTGATTTGAACAGTGCCGATTCCTTTTACAAGACATGAAGAATCGTCCCCCATTAAAACTTTCCGCTGCTGACTTCTTTGTAAGTATCGAACCATTCTCTTACTGCACACATATGAAAAGTGCATCCGGTATCTAAAATCCAATTTGTGAAAGCCTTGGAGCCTGATGTTACTGAAAGAAGCTCCCCGTCACTCTCATTCTCGGTGATTGCACTAGCTGAACCCGAGCTTCCTTCCCTCTTGGCTTTCTTCTCTTTCTAAATCTTGCAGTTCCTCTTCCAATGATCGGCTGAACCACATTCGAAGCAACCTTCCTTCTTTTCCTTTTTCTTCTTGGATTTTGACCTACCTCTGTTGCCTGTTTTCTCTTCCTTTGTCTTTTCCCGCCCCCTCTCCTTGCCTTTGGCATAAAGGCCTTGAGAGCTTTCAGTTATATCATCTAGTTTGGCATATGAGTGAAGAGCTTGAATCACGTCTTCAAGCTTCAAGGTCTCTTTTCCAAACATTAGAGTTGTTCGAAAGTGCTTGAAAGACGAAGGTAGAGACCTGTTGCGTCTACCCAAGTGCAAGTAGTCACACGTAGTAATAATCTTGGAAGTCCAAGTATCGTATCCTCAAGGAGCAGGTAGGCAAATATCTGCACACAAAGAAATAATTAAACGTACCACAATAAAAGTGATAAGCAAAATGGAAAAGTAATTTGATTTGATTGTTGTGGAAAATTGAGTTTAAAAATGTAATATCAATAATGGAAATGCTGAGGCATCAAGGTTCAATTCTTTAAACAAAATATGTTCCATGCTCTTTAATCCAAATTATAACTCGATTAAAATCATCATTGAGAAACTTTAACCGGAAGATAAAGAAATTAAAACCACTTTAATTTTTCAATGTAATCTTTTATTAATGATTGTTTAGAAAATGGAGTTGCTTAATATCTACTCTTTTAATTTAAAAGCATGCCAAGTCAGTTCTTAACAATGAGAAAAATATAATTGAACTCATGAAAAGGTAATAGCACTTAACATCAATCAAAATAAAAGGATATGAAAATATTGAACAACCAAAAATAAAAGAATTTAGCAATTCATACCGTATATTGGATTAAAGAACAATTCACAAACTTACTCAAAGAACATTCCCTTTAGCCTTAGCTAGAGTTCTAGCAACTCATTACAAAAGAAAACATAAACTAAATGGATAAAGAAATCTGTCGTAGGGGTCCTTGCCAAATAAGTTGATGGGTGATTTATAGTAGTCAATGAGGTGAGTGGGAAGTTAATACATTCATGGTGGGTGATGAAGGGTTTAATTGAGGGATTAATTGGATTAAACATGTGTTGATGGTGAAGAGTTAGTGGAAAAGAAATAACGGTGACGTAAGTGGGCGTTAAATGGCTGACATAAAATAGGCTCTTTAGCTTCAACGGTTTTGTCTTCTCTTCTCCCTCTTTACTTCTCTTTATAATCACAATAATCCCACAATCAATTCTTCAATTAAATCTGCCAGTAATTCTCTTCACACCTAGCTTGAACTTGGACAAATGTATGTCTTCATCTTTTGGCTTTCCAACTTCCTACAGAAGATAAATTCACCTAATAAGTTCACCAAATTAATATAGAAATTTCATAAATCCAGTTGGTGAGAATAAAATGTAACAACAAGTGAAATTATATTCATTAAGCCAAAATTATATCATAAAGTCTCCAAAATAATAGTAAAAAGATGTAATTTGAGACTCTCATCAAGACCTCAGCAAGATGATAGCCATATCATCATCTTTGTAAGTTTCTTCGACCTTCTGAAGATTAGTTATGCAATTTTGAAACCTGCATACGTGATCTTCAATATCACCTCCTTCTTCCAGTCGAAGTCCGAATAGTTCATCCTTTAGAAAAAGTTTATTAGACACGGTTTTGCCCATATAAACATTCTCCAACTTTTCCCATGCTTCTTGGGCAGTCATCTTTTCTGTGATGTGTGACCAAACTGATCTTGTGAGATGGATCTCGATGGAACTCTTGGCTTTCTTGAGAACCTTAGTCCATGCTGTGTCTATCATGCCTGTTGGCTTCTCATCGCTGAGTGCATCATCCAAATCTTGCTGTATCAGTACGTTCTTCACCATCCTTTGCCAATCCGTGAAGTCATCTTTGCCGTCAAAGGGCTTTAACGCAGGTCCTAGATCTGCATTCATCTTCCCTTTAGACATCGTAGAACCCCTTAACCTAGGCTCCTGATACCACTTGTTAAATAACTCGCCTTCTAGATCTTGTTCTTTGATGTAACCAACGGGCAATAGACTAAACTAGCAAATATTAAAACACTTAGAAACACACAAGAATTATACTGGTTCGGCAGAACTTTTGCCTCCGTCTAGTTGTGATTTCTCTAGGTAGAGAAATCACCGCTCCTTTGATTAATAATAGAGATTACAGAACTTTTGCAACCCTAGAACTAATCTCAAAACTCTTGGCTGTTTCTGGCTGTTTTTCCTCTCCTTAAAATAAGTCTTGCCACACCCTATTTATAGATATAGAGTTGGCTTACATGTCCCAAGGCTGATTGGATTCCTATTCCTAAGTAGATTAGGAAATTACACTTATCCAAATCCTAATAGACTTCTAGAAATCCAAACCTGAATTGAATAAGGAAAACTGAAATTCTTTCCTAATCCCTCTAGGACAAGAATTGGTATACCTCTAATTTTCCTAAAACAATCCTAAACCAACTAGGACATATTTGACGAGCCAAAATCCTAACACTTTCCAAATTTCCCCACCTAGGGACCAACCTCGTGCCCCAACCAAGGTATACAAGAATTGTAGGGGTCGCATCTCTGAGCTTCTGCCAAAACCCATTCAAATTTCCGTAGATCTCGATGACTCACGTGTCGCTCACCTTGGCCCTTTACCAAAGCCCAAACGTCTCCTTGCCCAGGAGGTTGGTGATTCTAAAGATTGGGAATCTTATAACCATTACGACTAGAAGCCTTACCATTTCGAAGCCTTTAAGGAATGAGAAACTTATCCATCACCACCCTTCGGCACCACCAATCTTTTGCATCCAACACCCTTACTTGTATCATCCCACTATGCGACAATTATTTGAGAAGGTTTGCCGCCTCGAAGATGAGTGACAACGCAGCCATTGGCCCATCTAGACAAAGCCATGCCTTGGCCTGTTTACCAAGCGCATCCTCTTATTGTTAGTAGAAGAACGTCCAACCCCCACACATCGCCTTCTACATTGGTAGTGAAGACCCCCTGACCCACATCCACTCCTTCCAGTTCGCCCTAGGATGAAAGGGCCTTAGTGATGAGGGCATGTGGCTCCTTTTTCCTCCCACTCTTACAGAAGTTGCCTTGAATTAGTTCCACCAGTTGAACCTTGGCACTGTCGATGCCTTTGACCTTCTGATGCAAAGTTTCTTAGATCATTTCATGGTCTAGACTGATCGTTTATACTCGATAGACGATCTCTACATGATTCAGCAAGGTTTGACGAGCCCCTTTGGGAGTACGTTGCTCACTTCAGTCATGAGTATTCTTGTTGCCCAGAGACAGACGATCGTGTAGCCTTTGACACCTTTAAAAGTGGCCTTCATGAATCTAACATCCGTTACTTGGTTCACAACAACCTATGGAGCACCTATGCTAAACTCATCAAGCAAGTTGCAATCCATGCCCAGGTTGAATACTTCAACTCCAAACGTAGTTTTATTGGCCATCCAAAGACTACGTTTGGTGACTCACTGCAGGCTTCAGCCCTTGTTGATCCTTTATACCATCATCCTGTGACAGTTCACCCAAAGCCCAGCCATTTCACTTCTACTAATAATACCTAGGGTTGTCAACATTTCAAAAGGATGGCTACCAACGATCATTTAACAATGATAAACGGGACAAGAGCTTCCATAACTACCGTTTTGGTGGTACCAACCCTTCGAAGACAAAAGATCGCGACCCTCTCCACTTTGAGCCTAATCCATGGTTTAAGGTCTTCACAACACTAAATACCACCTATGAGTAGGTGCTGATTAATGAAGCACCATCATCCCTAAACCTCATGCTTGAAGGCTCACCAATAAGCCTATGTCGAACACTAGTGTCTTTTGCCAATTCCATTAGTTCAACGACCATGATATCAAATCTTGTATTGCCTTGCGCAATATATTTGAATCCCTTATTTGCGAAGGCAAGTTAGATAAGTATATGCACAATGCTCCAAATCCACCAAACCCTCACCAACGCTAGATCAACAGGATCTCTACCATCAACGGTCTTACTTTGGCTGACACATCCAATAACTTGCTGAAGCGCTATGTTCGATCTTCTTATGCATATAGGCCTCGTTTGGTTCATGGGAAATGAGACTTGGGGATGATAAATCAATTACTTTCCTATGTTCGGTAAGTCCAGGCATGAGAAATCATTACCTGGCCCATGAGAAAGTAGGAGGGAAAGTGAAGCCATCCTTTCAACTTGGGTTTTGTTTTCCCTCCTCATGGGAAAGTTTGGGGAAATGAACCAATATTAAATACACATTTTTCATGACCATTTTGTCCCCATTAACAATTTAGAATTACAATATATATCATTAAATGCAACATTTTTTTATTTAATTTAATATGGGTATAATTGAAAATTTATACAAATTTTGTTTTCAATTCCTACTCAAAACAAACATGGAAAAAGAAATAAAGTGTTATCTCCTGGTTACTTTCCCAGCATTACCAAACATGGGAAATGAATTTTCCATGTCTCATCCCTTAAGAAATGACATGGGAAATGATTTCCCCTCAAATTCATTCCGTGAACCAAACGAGGCCATAATGTTTTTAGTTTTGAACAAGGACGCATGCTAAAGATGACCAAGGCTGGCTAGGAGTCTATTACCTTCAGTGAAAAGGAGGAGCGAGGTGTCATTTTCCCCCATGATGACCCGCTTATCATTTGTGCAGATATGTCTAACTTTGATGTTGGCTATATCCTTGTTGACACTAGTAGCTCGGTTAGCGTCATGTTTGCTGAGGCCTTTAGCGCCCTTCAAGTCCCGAACAACATGATCAACCGAAGCATCACAAATTTGGTGAGTTTTTTTGGAGATGTTGTCCAACCCATACAGAGCATCCACCTCCCGATCGGCGTTAGTTTAGCACCCCACTGGGCTACGCTTACCACCTCATTTTTTTTTTAATCTTAGATTGCCCTACGACATTCAATGTTATCTTGGGACGCCTAGCCCTAGCCTAAATGAGGGTATTTATTTCTACACATATGCTCATGTTGAACTTTCCTACCCTCTATGACACGAGCGTTGTGCGAGGTGACCATCTTGGTGCCAAAAGTTGTTCACTTCAGCATTCAAATCCACCCATCGACCTCGCAACATGAAGCTCTTTCAGTAGCCATGGCTCTACATCTTCCTCATGCCATTACTGAACAACTTGAGAATCCTCGAGAGGAATCTATTACACCTTAGGCACAGCCTATGGAAGACCTTGAACTTGTGTGTTTACTTGACAAATTCCCTGATCAGCAGGTGAAGATAGGTCCTCCTTTCTCCTTAACCTCCGAAAGGGCCTTATTGCCTACCATAGTCAAAATTTTGAAGTCATCGCCTGGTCCTACACTGACAAGCCTGGCATTTCTCCCGAGGTTATCTCTCTTAGATTGGGCATTAATCCAAACGTCTGACCCGTTCAACAGAAGTGTCATGCCTATGACCTTGAGAGATACGAAGCCATGAAGACTGAAGTTGAGAAGCTACGTAACATTGGCTTCATTAAGAAAGTGAATTATCCCTCATGGCTGGCAAATGTGGCCATGGTTCGCAAGCCCACACGAGGTTGGCGCATGTATGGATTTCACCAATCTCAATTGTACTTGTCCTAAGGATAGCTTCCCTCTCCTAAAATCGACCAGCTTGTTGACACAAAGGCAGACCATGAGCTTCTTAGCTTCATGGATGCATACTCTGGGTTACGGCTGGGCATTTGGATCGAAACCTAGCCAACCCGCCCAAACCAAACCGATGGGTTGGGTCGGTTTGATTTTTAATTTTTTTTCAATTGGTTTGAACCCAAACCAAACCGAAATATATGGTTCAGTGTATGGTTTGCAATATTCAAAACCACAGTTTAACCAAACAAAACCGAAGATATTAAAAAATATTATATATAATATTATTATAAGAAATATATATATAATACATAGTTTCAATCTTTTCTTTTTATTCTCTCTCAATCTCTCCGTTTGTCTTGTCTTTATCAGTCCCCCTTTTTTTTTCTTCTTATTCTTCTTATATATGTCTTCTTCACGCTCTCTCCCCGTCTCCCTCTTCTTCTTCTTCTTCTTCTCCATCTCTCCCCTTTTTTTTTTTTCTTCTTCTCCTCTCCATTGCTTTTATTTCCTCTCTCTCTCTCTCTCTCTCTCTCTAAGAAAGCCAAAAAATCAAAACCGAACCAAACCAAACCACCAAGTACTGTTAACAAAAGTAGTCGGTTTTCATCAATTATGGTTTGGTTTCGGTTTTCAAAATAGCCAAACCGAAGCCTACGGTTCAGTTTCGGGTTGAGCCCAAAATCAAACCAACCCAAACCGAGCCCAACCCTACTTTGGGTACAACCAAATCTTTATGCATCCTAGTGACCAAACTCACACATCCTTCATTATAGATCAAAGACTATACCGCTACAAGATGATGCCTTTCGGCCTAAAAAATACTAGAGCTACTTAGCAGCGCCTTGTCAACCAACTCTTTGCCCTATTGATTGACCACATTATGGAGGTACCCATACTAATTAGCCATATTTTCAGCCTCTGCGACAAGTCCTGCAGAAGCTTAAGGCATCTGGTAGGCTGATCAAGTGGGCAATTAAACTTGGGGAGTTTGATATCCACTTCAAGCCACAACTAGCCGAAAATGAGCATGCAGTTGCCGATTTTTTCTCGGAGTTCACCAAACCCACACATTTGGCTTCTTCTCAGATCACTACGAAACCTACCGCGAAATCAAATCTTGTCACCATCCCTACTGAAAGCAACTTTGACCTCAGTGAGCCACTGTGGACCCTTCATGTTGATGGCTCCTCCAATTCCCAAGGCTGTGGCACATACTTAGTCCTCACGTCCCTAGATAATGTGGTTTTAAAGTACGCCCTTCGCTTAAACTTTCAAACCTCCAACAATGTGGCAGAGTTTGAAGCACTCTTAGCTGGCCTTTGGCTAGCTAAGGATATATACAGATTCAAATATTCAGCGACTCTCAGCTAGTCGTTCATCAACTTAATGATGACTTCCTTACCAAAGACACCTCTATGACAACATACCTTTAGTATACTCACCATTGCTAAAAAACTTCAACGCTTATCACATCAGCTAGATCCCAAGCTCTGAGAACAGCCATGTTGATGGCTTTGCAAGGTTGGCTTTCGGCCTAGACTAAAGCGTCGATTGTAATATCCACGTTGAATTCCTAGAGGCACCTAGCACCCAAACGCCCGCCAACTGCATCATTGACCATAATGCAACATTGATGGATCCCATATTCCAATTCTTTTAGAATCAAATGTTGTCTGCCAATCTTGCTGAAACACGTCGCGTTCAGTACCATTCAGCTCGATACCTGATCATTAATGGTGCCTTAGACAAACCTGGCTTCAACCTCTTTTACTTTCAGTGTCTTACACCTGACGAAGAGGATTATGTCATTCGAGAGGTCCATGAAGGCATCTGTGGTAACCGTTTTGGTAACCATCCTTCGAGAGGTCATTCGATAGGAATATTTCTGGCCTACCATCCACACTGATGCCCTAGCCTCCACCCTAAAATGCGACAAATGCCCCACTATCCTTAGCTCCCTGCTGAACCATTGACACCAATGATTAACACATGGCCATTTGCATAGTGGGGACTTGACCTCAATGGACTCATGCCGAAGGGAAAGGGCTAGGTCAAGCACGCCATTGTCGTAGTGGACTATTTTACCAAGTGGGCTGAAGCTGAAGCCCTATCTATCATCACGGTAGCTCGCGTCGAAAACTTTGTTTGGTAAAATATCGTCTGTTTCGGTATACCCAAGGCAATTGTCACGAACAACAGAAAGCAATTTGATAATGCTAAATTCAAGCAATTTTTCTCTAACCTCAAGATCCACCTTTGCTTCGCCTCTCTAGTCCATTCCTAATCTAACAGCCAGGTCGAAGCTATGAACAAGATCATCAAGTGGACTTTGAAGACGAAGTTTGATATAAGCAAAGTTTGTTGGCCTGAATTGCTCCAAGAGGTCTTATGGTCGTACTGAACCACTTTTAACACTTCTACTAGAGAAACACCCTTCTCTCTTTCCTTTGAAGTGTTGTACCAGAGAGATAAATCAGCCTTCCCACCTTTGAACGTCAGTATATGACGCCGAAGCAAATGACGAGCAATTGGCTCTAAACTCGGACCTCATTGACGAGCTTTGTGACCAGGCTAAAATGTGCAACTTAGCCTATAAACAGCACGTGGCCAAGTGCTACAACTCTCGTATGAAACCTCGTGCTTTCAAACCTAGAGATAGGATCATGCAGAAGGTCTCATTGGTAACCAAGAACTCTACCGAAGGTACCCTAAGCGCAACCTGGGAAGGACCCTATGAAGTCATCAAGGTTTGCTCCCTTTGCACTTATCAGCTTCGTGGTTCTAATAACACCTTGCCTCACCCCTGGAACGCTAATAACCTTAAGTACTATTACAAATAGACATGCCAATGAACTTACCTTCGGCATTTCAGTTTCTCTTCTTTATGATCATCGGCACTTCGTGCCTTTATCCTATGTACTTATGCCTTTCGGTACTTACTTAATGAAACGCCTTACTTTGGTTCATTTCTACTTATAAATTTGCCTTCGGCACACATTTATGGTTGTCTTTTGACAAGACATTTGTTAAATAAATGACAAGCTATGTTAAATTACTAAAATAACCTCGCCTGATGGCAAGGAAAAATATCCGTACATATTATGAGTGCCATTGGCACTCTAAAAGTGTTCTAAAAAAATACTCAGTTACAAACAACAAACAAAACATAAGAAGTCTTCAAGCTTCGGCATCTCGACCGTGAGCCTCATCAGCTGCATTCTCAACCTCTATGGCAATGGCCTCACCTTTGGTATCCACAGGGCTGGCATAAGGAATCGGCTGAGGAGAAGGTGTATCGCAGGTATCAAAATTGATCTTTAGGGTGGGGTTGAATTTCACCAACTCCACCTCCCACGCCAGCTGATCATTCACCAACCTGTCCAGGATATAGCTTCTCAGCTCCTTCGATGATCGGTAAGCCTCGACCGCCTCAGAACTCGCAGTAGCGATCTCCTTGACCTTCTTTCGTTCTGCTTCAGCACGTGCCTTTTCTGATGCTGCAAGCTTCTCCCTCAACTCCTCCCCCTCCTTGGCCAATGCCGCCTTCTGCAGCACCACGGTGTTCTTCTCTTGGATGGCCTCCTGCGCTTCGGCCATCTTGCACTTCTCACTCTTCGTTTCTTCCCCCATCAAAGGCATGGGGACTGTTCACTTCTTTATCCGAACAATCAGACATCTGCAAACACAAATGAAGGACACTAAACAGTAGGCCAAAGATCAAAGCAATGTACCTAAACGGTTGGAATGCCTACGATTTTTACTCTAAGGATGATCTTCAATGTTCATACATAAATTCAAAGATTCATGCACAACTTCAAATCAAAACTACATTTCAATTCAAAAACAGGGTAAAAAACCAGGCATACCTTGTTACCTCTTCCGCTGTGAACTCTGTTGCCGAAAATCACCTCTGCCATGGATCCCTAATCACCTGTGCTCCCTTAATTCTTTGTCAGAAATCTCCTACAATGATTCTGTCCAAACAACTCTAAAAATGATAAGTGCTCCTCCTTCGTTACAAAAACTTTAGACCTTGCTTGCTAATGGATTCTAATTGTATGCTTTATGCAGGCTGAGGATGTTATTGCTTCAAAAAAATTGTCAGGAAAATGCACTGGTAATATGCTGAAGGTAAAGTCCTGTTTGCTTGGAAGGCTGGCCTTACTCTTCAAGTTTGCTCTCTTTCTTTCATTATAGAGTTGTTTCTGATGTGGGCATTCAAGAATATTTTACACCTTAACACCTTATACCTTTTCCTACTCTTTCTTCTAAACTTTTTCTCTTAATAATTTTTTTACAATTGTTTTACTTGTTATTTTTCTGTATGGGTTTTAACTTCGACAGAGTTGATTGTTTACCTCGAAATTATATTAACAGGGACCTGCCATTTTTGGCTTTTGCCAGTGTGGATTTTGTCTAATATGGAAAAAAAGAAAAAGAAAAAAAAGGTTAAATAATGAAATAACGAACTGTGTCTGCTTTTAGCTGCATCCAAGAATTGGATAGTTCATTTAACCAAAAGCTTCATATGATCTTGCTTGTGCTCCATAATTTATTTCAAGCTAGCTTGCTTTAAGCACCCCCCTCATGTGAATGAATTCCCCTGAAGTTCCAGACAATGTGGCCATTGCTTTTTCAGAAGGCAAGATTACAATGGGGAATCCCAAAAATTTGAATGAAGGCCTAATCCTAAGGCTTTAATGCCATGAAGGATGATCAATTGTCTCATAAGTTGATAGAAAATGGGGCAAAGAGTGTAGATCAATTGTCACTAATGCCACTGTTTTCTTTTACATTTTTAAAGGTATATCCTGCCCTAGAACCAAATGATGTGTTGTTTAATAGAACATTTGGTTAACTGGTGATACTTAATTCTTGTAATATTTTGTGATGCTTACTTGATATGAGTCTCCACTAGAATATGAGTTTAATATGCCTAGTTCTTTCGAACTTAGGAGTGCTAGAGATGCCCTTTTTAGGCTCTAATTTTCTTACCTAGTTATATTTATAGATATTTCCTTCTCAATTTTGTTTTCCGGTTCTTGACTTCTTAGAATGCTAACTTTCTGACCATCTTATTATCTCCCCTTGCAGTCAATTTTTACCACATGCTGCATATTTAGTGCGTCTGCTTTCAGTGTACTTAAAAAGAGGTGCATTGCCAGAATTGAGTATAAAGGTCTACTAAATCACAAGGAGCTTGCTGATTTCCATGGGTGTTGGTATGCAGTAATTTCGGAAAATATATTTTTATCTAATTTTGATCCTGCTGAAAAGAAACCTTCCTGTTAGATTGCAAAGACAGGGATGGATATGTTGACCAGACCAGAAAGCCTAATTGATGTAGCACAGCCTGAAGGTATTAGATTAAGCACTTAAACAATAGAACAGAGAAGATTATAACAGATCGAGGAGAAAAAATTATAGATCAAAAAGACAAAAGAAAGGGAAGAAACAGTAGAACAAAGAAAAATATCGGAGATCGAGAAGAAGAAAATATAGATTGAAGGGACGGAAGAAAGGGTAGAAATCAGAGAGTTCTAGGAAAAGGTAATCGACATTCAAATCTGAATTTTAAAGAACTATAGCAAACTAAAACCTGGAAAAGAAATCCTACTAGATTTTGGAAAACTAGAGAACCTAGGAAACTAACAAATAAATTAGGAAACTAATCAATTTAGGTCATACACATCCTGCATCACCAATCCCTTTTGTTCTTGATGCCCTGCACGAAACAGAAAGCCTAATCCCTTTTTGTATTACCATCATTTAGTATCTTTCTCCTGGAAGCTGTTTTTTAGTTTTATTAATCGGGAACCATATGCTTATCAGGTGTGGCAGTAAGCCTTGCACAGGAAGTTGTTAACAACGCTTTTATTGATCTAAATCCCATTGCCAGTGAGAGCGGCGGTGCATCTTCTAGTGGAAACTCAAAGCCTTCTGCTGAAGTAATGCTTCAAACACCAAAACCTAGCCATAGAAAGAGGAAGCATGGAGCTTCAAGCGGATCTCTTGAGTGGCATAACACTAGTAGTTTGGAAGGGGGAACGCCCAGCAACCATACATCTCGAATTGCTGTGAAAATCCCTGTACTTGAGGCATTAGAAGCTCTTCTCGCTGTGCTATGTACACTCCTTCAGTGCATTTTTGGGCATCGTATAATGTTTACCCTCATCTTCTATCAGGTTCCTGTAATTTATGAATATAAATATGGAACAGTGAAGTGCCTCTTGCACAGTAAGTAGAAAACTAACTGTAGTATCCTAAGATTTCTAAAGGAAATTCTTAAGCCTGATATACTATGAGAACAACCAATACTTCGATCACAGACGATATTTTATTTGTGAAATCTGGTCTTTATAGCCTATGGGTTCTGCCGTTCAGTTGCTTGAACTTCTTTAACATCCAAGTAGGGTTGGGCATCTCATCCGAATTATCCGTGTATCGACCATATCGTACCGACGGTTTGGTTTGGTTTTTTTAAATAATTATTTTTTAATTTTAATTATTCCAATCCAATATGTACCGAGATGTTTGGTTTGGTTAACGGAAACAATATTCCTAACCCGACTTATTCTACTATTTAAATACAAAATAAGAAACCAAAGATAAATACAATCAGCATTGTGTATCCCTCCTTTATCACTGCTGTATCACTTCTTTATCATCATTGTATCACTGCTTTATCACCATTCTATCAATTCTTTATCACCTAGGTACTATAGCACTTTTTGGTCATAGAAGAATTTATGAATTTCCTATGTTTTCCAGTTTCGACCTTTGTCTCTACTTGTAATTTTCCAACCGTTGATCCAAATTTTATGTTTTTTTATATAGTTGGATAGAGCATGAAAAACTAAAGAACCCAACGCAGAACAAATGTCAAAATCATTTACATAAATGTAGAGAATTCAATAAAAATAACACTCAAATGTTCAAACAACAAACACAAGTGGCTCCCAATACATCTTGAGTATATATTGAATGATATAGTGACTAAGTTATTTGATTTCATACTTGGATGAATTATACTTTGGATTTTTATATTTTACAAAGATAATTAGGTGTATTTGTTCAAGAACTTATGTTATGTGAAAGTATTATAAATTGTATTTTTATTAGTATGTTTTTATTACGATACTACCGGCGTACTGAACCAATCCAAACCAAATATTAGGTTAACCAATCCGAAGTCTACCGAAATCTTTGGTTTGGTTAACGGAAGAGAAAATGGTCTACCGAAATCTTTGGTTTCGTTAACGGAAGAGCCTTCTACCATTCCGAACCGATCCGTGCCCAGACCTACATCCAAGTATGCATTCTGTCATTAATATTTTTCTGGATATAAGTAGGAAATAAGAATATTTTTATTTAAAGTTCTCTCTCTCTCTCTCTCTCTCTCTCTCTCTCTCTCTCTCTCTCTCTCTCTCTCTCGCATAAATAAAGTCTTGTTGCTTTAGAAGGTGAAATTTTACCTGAAAATTTCCAACTTTTTAAAGCAACAATCTACTTATGTAGGTAGAACTTAAAATCTTTGTGGATAATTTTTTTATGACATCAAAGCATTACTAATGAGTGGCAAGATATTATATATATATATATATATATAGTTTTTTTTTTTTTCACAGGGTGACGCATTGAAATCTGAAGGATGGCGATCAGATGTTCATCTTCTTCTGATAAACATAGCTACAAATTCTCAGAAAGGGGGATGGGCTGGTGAGAACAGAAACATTTACCAGCTGATATTTGGGGTGATATGCAGCTTGCTGCACTACGTGCACTTTTGGCATATTTCCTTACTTCATCTTGTGTCCGCCCCCTTATTTAGCTGAGGGTCTTGATATTTTCCGTAGAGGTAATTCCTTCATGAATATGTGGAATCTTTCTCTTTTCATTTTGATTATCTTGTCGACGTATCAAAAGCAACAAATAAACATGTATGGGATGATTACATGTCCTGATGTGCTAGAAATGATGGTGGACTCTTCACCCGTATTAGAACCTAATTACCGATGTGCAGGAAGGAATTACACCTCTTTAATAACACTTGACTACTCCTACGGGAAAACTACCAAGGAGTAAGAGACTGATTTTGGCCTGAATCTACAAATTAAAATTCAAAGACAGGCACGGGACATCATTCTGAAAAAGAGATAGACATTTCTCTAAAATAAAATTAACTATCTCAAATAGTTTTTTCTTCGATTAGAATCAAGTCTTTTTTTTTTTTTTTTTTCCTGTACTTGTATTCATCATCTATTTTAGTTCACATGAAAAGTGGTTTCCGCAGGCAAACAAGAAACTGGACCAAACTGAATTTAGTGCTCATGCTCTCTTGGCCTTAGAGGTGCTTATGCATCCCAGGGGCCTTCCGCTGACAGATTTCGCTAATGCACCTAGCCTCTCTGATGGAGTTCGCCACAAACTCCCAGAAAATATGTACTCTGATATCTAAGGCACCAAACCACATTTTCAACTGACATACAGGGAATGCGTGCACAGAGACCTTTTTGTTTATGAATCTGATCATGACGACCTATATGATAGCTGTCTTGCAAATTGTAAAGAAATGGAAGCACAAGAGAGTGACGTAGGAAAGACTATGCAGGCTGGAGAGCCATCAAAAACTACAACAGTTCATCGGGATAAAACGCTTTCTGTAGATGGTTCATTTAGTAAAGAGACTCTAGCACACTACTACATTTTACTATTTGCGTGACGAAGGAAACTTCGTTGTGCAAAAGGCACTACAACGACGGAAAAAATTATTCGTCGCACAAAAAATGGAAACTTGCGCAACGAACATTTTAGTCGCGCAAAGATCGTTCCCACAACAAAAAATGAGTCGTCGCGCAAAGTGGGAAGAAAACGCGGGGTTTTTTTGGCGTAAACCTTTGCGCGACAACAGAATTGGTCGCGCTAAGAACCTTTGCGTGACAAATTAATTTCTTCGTCGCGCAAAGTATGGAACGGAAAACAAGGTGGTTTTTTTTCCCCAAATATTTGCGCGCAACGATTTTACTTTCGCCGCGCAAAGAAGGAGAGAAAATGGCGCCAAATACTTACGCGACGGACGTTAGGTTTGTCGCTCAAGGTTTGATGTCGGCACTATCTTGTGCGACGGAAAGTTTCGCTTGCGCGACACCTTTATGAGTTTGCGCGACGACAAATTATTTCCCTCGTGCAAAAACCCAATTTCTTATGCGACGAAAACGTTATTCGTTGGGCAAAATCCTTCTTCTACATATCTGCAATCTGCCATTGCAGAGGCAGATTGCTCCATTTTTCTGCCATTTCGATTTTTCCTCTATCTGTGCTGCTACCTCTGCTAAGAATTCAATACGCTCATTGGGTAAGTATTATTTGTCATTTGTTTAAAATTATTAATGTAAATTCGTACTAATGGTATTAATTTTTATTATTATTATAGATATTTGTAAATTGCTATTGTGGAGAACGATTGAGAAGGTATTTCATTCATTTTATATTAAATTCATTATATTATGTTGAACTTAGTTTGTTATATTTATATATTTTGTTGTTGAATTATATTTATATTATGTTGTTAAATTGTGCGTGATGTAGCACAATGTGTTGTGATGTACGAAGTTAATTGAAATTAACTTCGTACTTTTATTATAATTTTTTAGTAACACTTAGTTTCCCGTTCGAGATTAGTTGGATTTCGTGCATGGATGCGTAAAGCATGACTGCGGTCCAATTAATTCTTGAATTGTCCCATTATTTGGACAATTTGGTAATGCATAGTGTTGTCACGTAATCTATGGCTACAGAATTAGATTTCGATTGTGGAGATTTCGGTGTCATCTCGATACGTTCTTCGGGTGGTACGTAGGTATTTATACCTATGCCCACCTCAAGAAGCTGTATCGAGATGCTGCCGAAATTTATCCACGTCGAAATCTAATATCATGTAGTCGTAGGTTACGTGACAACTATGCATTCCCGAATGGGATAAGGCCCTTACCGGAGGCATAAGGTGACATTATAACTTCGTATGAAGTTGTTGTGATACAGTGTCGTGATTGTGGTTTTAGGAATCATGAGCAGAAGGTGGATACAAAACCCGAATAGATGCGCAGATGAATACTTGGACGGAATCAAGGATTTTATTGAGTTTGCACGTAGACGCAACCCGGGGGCAACTAGAATTCGTTGTCCTTGTAGAAGGTGTAATAACACGTTGTGGGAGACAATTGAAAATGTTGGCTTTCATTTAGTAAGGAATGGAATGATTGAGACTTATAGCATTTGGAACCTTCACGGGGAACAATTAGACAATGCTTCATCTTCAAATGCCACAAGGGTAGACAATATTGAACATATTGTGGATCCTAATGAAAAAGTCATGGATATTATAAATGATGTTTTTCCATTTGCATCGACCAACATCAATCAAGAAGGGGAAGATGACGTGCTACCCCAATGGACAGTGCAGAGTTCGAACAATATGAACAACTGTTAAAAAGTGCCAACCAAGAGTTATACCCAGGGTGCAAGAGCTTTTCCGTTCTTAAGGCCATTGTGGAGCTAATACACGGAAAAATAAAGTATCGTATGTCGAACCTGTGTTTCGATTACTTTTTGGGCATTTTCAAGAGAATGCTTCCGACGGACAATTGTTTGCCCAAAGACCATAGACAAGCGCAAAAGGTGTTGAATGGTCTTGGATTGAGTTATGAAAAAATTCATGCTTGCAAAAACAATTGCATGTTATTCTACAAAGAGTATGAAACATTGGATACATGCCTTATATGCAAAGAGTTGAGGTTCAAGATAACATCTCAGAATAGGACGACTAAGGTCCCACAGAAAGTCATGCGTTATTCGTCCTTGAAACCTAGGCTACGAGTGATTGTATATGTCGACTCATACTGCCACAGACATGAGATGACATAAGGAGAAACAAGTAGACGACGATGTGATGCGGCATCCTGCGGATGGGGAAGCATGGAAAAGTTCGATCAAACGTTCCCGACTTTACTGCTGATCCTCGAAATGTTAGATTGGGACTTGCCAGCGGATTCAATCATGTACGGGGTTCTAAACCAACACCACAGCACTTGGCCGATTTTTCGTATTTCCATATAATTTGCCGCCTTGGAAATGCATGAAAAAAGAGTACATGATGATGACTGTTTTGATAACGAGGATCCTGGCAGGTCAATCGATGTTTACTTACGGCCATTGGTTGATGAGCTCAAGGATTTATGGACATACGGTGTGCGCACGTCCAATAAAGCCACTGGGAAGATGTTCACTTTGCGGGCAGCAGTGATGTGGACTGTAAATGATTTTCCGGCATATGCAATGGTTTCTGGGTGGAGCACAAAGGGTTATATGGCATGCCCTGTATGCAAGGAAAATGTAACTTCTGGTTGGCACGCGGGAAAAGTTTGTTATCTTGGTCATCGAAGATGGTTGCCATGGGACCACGAGTGGCGGGAAAAGGATAAAGAGTTTGACGGGAACACAGAGCATCGCCTCAGACCTAGAGAATGGTCCGGTGATGAGATCTTGGAACAGCTAAACCGTTTGGATTTTTCTCCGTTCGGGAAAATAGTTACTCGGACCAGACCTTCTACACATTTGAACTGGACGCACAAGTCTATGTTTTTTGAGCTCCCATATTGGTTGAAACTAAAATTGAGGCACAATCTCGACGTTATGCATGTTGAGAAAAATGTCTTTGACACATTGCTGGGCACGATTCTAGATATCGAGGGTAAGACAAAGGACAAGATCAAAGCTCATCTTGATTTGGAAAGAATGGGTATACGAAGAGGTTTATGGATGAACAGGGACGGAGATAAAGCTAGAAGAGACCTGGCATTTTTGCCATGAAACCGAATGACAAAAAAAATTTCTACAATTCGTATCGTCGGTAAAGTTTCCCGATGGGTATGCTTCTAATATCGCGCGTTGCGTGAATGTTGACGGGGGTAAATTTACTGGACTGAAGAGCCATGACTGCCATGTGTTTATGCAACGCCTACTTCCTGTGGGTATTCGACACCTTTTGCCAGAAGATGTAATGAAACCAATCATGTTGTTGTCCATATTTTTTTCCCAACTGACGGCAAAAACATTGCGAAAGACAGACATTAATCAGTTGCGCTATGACATTGTCCAAGTCCTATGCAAGTTTGAGATGATATTGCCTCCAGCTTTCTTCACAAGTATGATCCACGTGATGGTTCATTTGCCAGAAGAGGCATTGCTCGCTGGTCCTGTAAACTATCGTTGGATGTATCCTTATCTCATGGTCGCTAATTTGTATCATTTGTTTTTATTTTGCCAGGCTTCTCGGAGAGTTGAAAAAGCATGCAACAGGGCGAAACCCGAAGGATCAATTATAGAGGCTTGGGTTCAATATGAGTTGCTTACTTTTTGTGGAATGTATTTAAAAGATGTGGACACGGCTTTCAATCGTCTTCAGCGCAATAATGACAGAGGTATGAGAAATGAGAAACTTTCTGTTTTCGCCCAAAGCGCACGACCCTTTGGAGATCCGGTACGAGGAGAGTCGTTTTCCAGAAATGACATGGAGGTAGCGCATTGGTTCGTACTTAACAATTGTGATGAGATAATGTCATACTTAGATGAGCATAAAGAGATGATGAAGCGAGAACATCCATCACATTTGTATGCCGAGAAACACCGTGATTTGTTTCCAAAATGGTTTTTGGAATATGTAAGTTATAAGTGTTTTGTATTTGTTATATATATATTGTATATTATTTAATGTTATCAAACTAACATGTGAACTCATTTGTATAATATTAGGTGAATAAGTTGAAATCATCGAACTCACCCTCTTACAGTAAAGAGTTATATAACTTGGCGTTCGGCCCGATTCGCACTGAATTATTCTCGGGTTACCATGTTAATGGCGTCAATTTTTGGGGACTGCACGAGATGACAAGTTGTGTACGCAAAACAGCGGTGTCCATGTCCCAAGTGGTGGTGAAAGTACTGACATTGATTTCTATGGCAAACTCACAACTGTCGTGCAATTGCTTTACAAAGACCGATACCAAGTGATCATGTTTAAGTGTCGATGGTTTGATACAAACCCAAATAGGCAGGGAAATGTTAAAATAGACCATGGCTTACTATCAGTGAACATTAACAGAACTTGGTATGATGACGACCTTTACATTTTGGCAAACATAAGAAGACAGATTGTGTATCTAGATGACCCTAAAGCCGGAAGCGGTTGGAAAGTTGCTCAGCAGATGGATCAGAGGAACTGTATGCTATACTAGAATTAGACCCAACTGACAACGACGTCGACAACGTCATTGACCAACGGTTGGAATCTTCCATAGAAACTGATGCAGAAACACTTCGAGATACAGATGTTATACAAGAACCGTTTCAGTTTCAAGGAGTGTCTTCAATCGAAATACCGATTCAGTCAATTACAATTGACCTCGGTGATCTTCCGTGCTACGAAGTTTCAATGGGCCCGAACAACGAAAGTGATGAGGAGGAGGATTGGGAGACCGAAATTGATGATAGCGAGGATAACAAAAGTTATTATAGTTCAGATGATGAATAATGCAATTCATTAGCGACTACCCATATAAAACGTAGTAAATGAAATTTGTTGTAATTTAATTATGGTAGTGTGAATATGGCAATCACAAATTAAAATGAAGTTGCACACAAAATTTGCAATCACAAATTAAATTACAACATATAATATATAAATTAAAATTTAGATATATACCTAAATTTGAAAACATATTTGAATATAACACATATATACCTATATTTGAATATATCTATTTGAATATACCTATATTTGAATATATCTATTTGATTTTCAATTGCCATTTATGAATATAAGAATTACGGTTTTCTCTTTTTTGTGTTTAAAATCTTCAAATTGAATGAATACCACATGTAGATGATTTTTTCATTTTTGGTTTTGTTTGAAGGATATTATAATATTAAACACTATTGTTATAAATTTATTGTAGAACCATGTATATATATACATATAATTTAATCACATAAATTATGTTAAATTTATTTTATCATAATTGATGTTAACATTTTAATTTAACTTACACCTTTCACCCAAAGAAGAGTATATATTTTTTGCCAATAGTCTTAAATTAATATACTCCTTTGTTAAAATTAATCTATAGGAAAAAATTTGAGATTTTTGTAGAGAATAACACGTTAACATTTTATTTTTCTTTTTCCAATAGTCTTAAATTAATATACTCCTATGTTTAGCATATGAATATATGAATACTTACATAAAACATATATAACACCTATAAACAAAAAGCAATGTAATTATAATTAAATTTTCGGAATTTTCATAATTTCTGGCGGAATTACAATCTTGCGCGACGGAATAAAAACTTTTTCGTCGCACAAAGTGCACGGAACAAAGGCTTGCGCGACGAAAAAGCGGTATATTCGTCGCGCAATCTCATTCAGGCCTTTTACAAATACAGAACACTTAGCATAAAATTTTGCCAGAGGTTTGCACAGAACAAAGACTTGCGCGACGAATACACGCTATTCGTCGCGCATTCTAAACCCTAACCTTAACCCTAAACCCTAAACCCCATGGTACACTTGGTTGAAATTTATTATCTTTGCGCGACGAATCTACTACCTCTTCGTCGCGCAAGCTACCAGTTCAAAGGCTTGCGCGACGAATACATCAATATTTCGTCGTGCCATGTCATTCAATTCTTTTAAAATTGTGTAAAATGTGTATAAAGTGATCAAAATATAGGCAGGGATTACGTTCTATGTACATATTTATATTTTATTATCCATTAATGCCAAAACATAGACGAATACGAAGACTTCAATGTTTTATCATGTTTATAAATTGTGATTTTGTTTAGCCCCACCCAAGCCTAACTTGAAAGTTAATTCAACCTTTCACATTAAATTTCCAAGTCTCCAACCCTTTTCTTTTCTCTGTTTTTTCTCAGCCTTCTGTGATCAAGTGAGATATAGAGGTACCTTTTTTCTCGGCCGACTATTTACTTAGCGATGTGTGAATTAAACAAAGTACTCATTGTGAGTTGCAGTATTTTTTTAAATGTGTTATAAAAAAGTTCAGAAGGGAAAAAATTAATTGAAAAGAGAGAGGGGCAATACGGTCATTTTACTGTGCTGCCTAATAGGACAGAAAAGAACAAAGAACATAAGTAGGGCAAAACCGTAATTTCACTATTCCTAAGCGATATATTACAAATTTCTGGCGTAATAAAAAGCTTGCGCGACGAATATGTTATTTATCCGTCGTGCAAAGTGGTCATACCTTTCAACAAACCCTAAACCCTAAAATTTCTGGCGGCATAACAAGCTTGCGCGACGAATACGCAATTTATTCGTCGCGCAAAGTGGTCATACCTTTCAATAAACCCTAAAATTTCTGGTGGCATAACAAGATTGCACGACGGTTTTGCACCTCATGGCGCAAGATCTTCAAAATTTGGGCAGAATGTAATGAAAATTTGGGCGGAAAACAACCTTGCGCGACGGTTTTTTGCTTTTTCCATTGCGCAGGGTTCATTAAAACGGAGTATGCGCGATGCATTGTGTTCTTTGTCGCGCAAGATCCGAGAAATTTTCAGAAAAATCGCGACTGCCTCCTTTCTTCCTCACTTCCTCTCTCGCCTAAACACCCTCTCTCGCCGTCACCCCAGCCCAAAGTGCTCGCCGAAAAGGACCGGGCCGTCACCACCGTTGAAGCCCGAGGTTCCCCCTGTCACCGTCGAAGATTCCGCGGAAAAAGCCGTTTGGCGGTCTGCGCTTGTTTTCTCTCTCCTCCGGCCACCAATTCCTACGCCTGAGGTACGGTTTCTGGACTACTTCTTGTGCTCTAGCTGATGGTTGATTAGGATTTGGATAATTGTGTGAATAGGTGTCTCGAATTTAAACCCTAGGTTTTGGCCGGTTTTTGAATTTAAATTATGGCCACTTCCGGCCATTTTTTGGGGTAGGTCCGAGAACAAAAGTGCCTCTAAATAATGTTTTGAACCTAGGGTAGGAACCTTGGTGCTTAGTTTTTAGAAATTTTCGGCGATTGTTATCGCTTTGGACACCCACGTGAGGACTATGGCAGTGGGGCATTGGGTCCCAGAGCAATCCCCTATTTGTCACGAGCACGTAGGTGTGCTCAGATTTTAATTTGGTTACCGTTTCAGTCTCGAACGGATTTCTCCTATTGTGAAATTTCTAGGTTTGATATGTTCGGACAGTTGGATCGAACTCAAACTCACGTATGTTGTACCTTGTATTTCTAGGATCGCATAGGATTCGACGGATTGTGGATCGGAGTTCCGGATACTCCGAAATCGTAAACCCTAGGTTATTCTTTAAAATTGTTAATGAAATTTTATAACTTTTATATTCTAAATTCTATTAATTTGTGTGTGTACCCTTTGGAAATTGTGCAGATGTCAGATCTAATTAGATGTCGTAGGTCGGTGACGACTACACCGAGTTTCCCTGGCTCAGATCGGTATCTGCGCCCGCTCCAACACCGATGGACCAATTGTCGTGGGTGTCCTGTGCCTCCGCCATCGCTTCATCAATGGCGCACCTGTTAGTGCTAGGCGGAGGCACCGCCCGTAAGCACCACCGACACGACGCCGACCAACGGTATCGCTTGTTGCCTCGGGTCACATGCCGGACATAGATATCCCCTCAATCGTAGTTCTTTTTTTAATTTTTTATATTCTGAATTTTATAGTTAAATTTGTTATTTATTTAACATGATTGTCATATCTCATTGCAGCCAAGAAGAACACCCGAGGGCCGTATCGGCAGCTGAAGAAGGCGAAGGTCACCCGGTGACCAGCGATCGTATCAGATCGGATACGACGAGCACCATCGGGCTGCACCGACAACGGAGTTGCATAGCTCCTTGGCCCACGACATTGGCCACGCCGTTTGGACCCATTGCTCGATGCACTGGAACTCTTGGAAGGTCATGCCTGACGAGATCAAGATGGAGGTTCGAGGCCAGTTGTCGGTATGTATCCTACCTTGTAATTATTTTTCTTTCAAATTTTATATATTTCTATTACTTAATGTATGTAAGTAATTTATTGCAGACGAACTATAACTTAGAGGACCTCAACGAGGAGTCGTTGGCATACGTCAACAGACTCTTCGGTGAGAGGTACAAGCAGTGGAAGAGCGACTTGCACCACCATTTTCAGGCATTTGATGATCCTGAAGTCGCTCTTCGGGAGGGTTGCCCGAAGGAGCTTGAGGGGCGGGAGGATAGTTGGGCATGGCTCTGCACTCATTTTCAGGCGCCCTATTATGTGGTATTTGTTTAATTATTTCATATTTTTTATTAATGTTTATTTCATTTTTTATATTTCATTATTATTTAATTTTTTATATTTAAACTAATATGTTTTATTTTTTGTATAACAGAATAAAACCCAAGTGAATAAGGGCAATAGGAAGAAGAAGACTCTTCTCCACCATTCCGGCTCCAGGCCCTTCTCATATAGGATGGATGCACGGCGGCGGCTAATAATAATATCATTTCTATTTAATTTTTAATATGTCATTATTATTAATTTATTTTGTTCATACTAATATTTTTCTTCTCTTATTCAATTTAGGGGGGGTCGAAATTCCCAGAGATCGACGTCTTTGGTGACGTTTATGTTCGACCTGGGAATGAGTTAGGCGAGTCCCTTCATGTAAGTATTATTTTTTAAAAATTTTTATGTTACGCATTCAATTTATATACATGTTTTAATTTATATTTTATGTTATGTTAAACAGACGACGATGGTGGAGAGGAGCCAGTTGGTTCTTCAGGAGTCTGCCTCCCAACTTCCTCCCGAGACTCGACCGAGTCTGTGGATCCTCCACAGGATGCTGGATTTCAGATCTTGACGGAGACGTTGGATCAGATTCTCGGGAGGAGGCCGGGAACATATTGTAGAGGATGGGAATGCTCGACAGAGGGAACCTCGACCGGTCATCATCGCAGCAAGCGGTCGGTGATTGCTTTGATATCGCGGTTGCCGAGCTTGAGGGTCGGATGTCGGTGATTCTGCAGCCCCTCGCGTGGTCTAGCATTCCAATCCCGAATTTTGGTGCGTCGACATTCAAGACTGTCCACCCCGAGCATCCCCAGCAGACCACGGCCCCTATAGACCCCTAGATCCCCGAGCCGCATATGCCTGACGACCATGTAGATTTTGGAACATTATTTGATTAGTTTATAATTTTCATAATTATTTTTTAAATATTTCTCTTGTAATCTACATTTATTTTATTTTATCTAATAAATTTATTTTTTACAATTCATTTTTGGATTGCAATTTTATTTTATTACCCAAAAAAAAAAACCAAATTTATTTTTTTACAAAATAAAGAAAACGTAATATTAAATTTAAATAATCTGTATAAATTTTGCGCGACGAAATGTTTCTGGTCACGCAAACTCACTTAAAAAAAATCGTGAAAATAATAATTTATACACTTTAATTTATGCTTGCGTGACGAATGTTTTCGTCGCGCAAAATATGTATGCACGAGATGCTTGTTTGTCGCGCAATACTTTCGTTGCGCAAGGTTTGCACGACGAAGAGTCCTTCGTTGCACCAATTTAGAGTGACAAAGTATTTTCGTCGCGCAAAATAGTGCGACACTAATCTTGCGCAACAACTTTTCCGTCGCACATTGTTTGTGCGACGAAAAGCCTTTCGTCGCGCAATAATTCGTGCATCCAACTGTCGTTTCGTCCTTACAACTTTTCTGCAACGAAGGTGCTACGTCGCACCGTTTTGCGCGACGAAGTCAATTATTTGGTCGTGCAAAGTCTTTCTTCATGATCTTTGCGCGACGGAATATGCGCGACGAATCTTCTGTCGCGCATAATTATGTGCGACGAAATGTTACTTTGCGCGACGAAAGTCCCTTCATCGCGCAAAGTGTAAAATGTAGTAGTGGCAGGAAGTGCACAGGAGCTCACAGCAACCATTGAGGATGTGGACATGAGAGGCAATGGGGATGAAAATATGGTTGAATCCCACCAATTGCAAGAATCGATAGTTCAATATCAGGATATCGTGTCTCCAAATATTGTTTCAGTTGCTGGAACTACTATTACTGAAGAAGTGTTTGGGAGGGTTGATTTGGAAAGTGGCCCATCAGATCAAGCAGATAGCAATGCGGTGGATGTTCTGGTGGCTAAAGGCAATGAGTCTCTTGGCAGAGACAATTACGCTACTACTTCAAATCCTGAGAAGAGCATGGGAGTTGCATTTGAAACAGGCAATGATTCAGATGCGGGTTCATTTCCTGATATTGTGGATGTAGATCCAGAGTCTGATTTTGAATGATGTAAGAATTTTGGTTGTGTTCAATTTGTTTTGTAGAGATACTAATATTCGACGTGTCTATCATCATAGGTTTTTTTTTTTTTCCTTAGTTTGGAAGGGATTAAGGAGTTGATTTACATTGTTGGGGAGACTCACATTACATTGGTTTAATGGGCGCTTGTCATCTTTTGTCACACAGTTTTAGGGACCCTGCTGTTTCGTGAGCTTTTAGAGTTTAGTCATGCTGGTTTGGTGATTGGTGATCCAAGCAGGGCTGCAACTACTTCCCAGCGTTGTGAACCTTCCTCATCAACCAAAATGCCCCTTAATAAAATGCCCCTTAATAAATAAAAAATTAATAATGTCCCTTGACATCTATATCTACCACTAAAAGAAAAAAAAAATATCAGAAATATGTCTGACTCATTTTTTTCTCCACCCACATCTGGTTCAGTTCAGTTTTAACAAAAGTTACGAAGGTAAACCAAATAATGGATAGTTTGGTTCGGTTTGAATGGGTGATTTGGGCCCAACCCATATTGTTTTTCCTTTTGAATTTTGTTAGCTCAATATCCTACTTTCTGACCCAAAAAAAAAAAAAATTAATTACAACAATAACATTTTATAACCTGCTAATGTTTTTCGTTTCCCAACACAATCCTCGAATTGAATTTAACATGCTTCAAAGTTGAGTTATAACAACAAAATTCCATAACCTACTAATCTTTTCCATTTTCCAGCACATCAAATATACTAAAATTGAACTCAACATGCCATCAAGCTTAAAAGCTCAATAACTAATATAGTAACAAACCCAAGATCATTAACTTCAAAGTACCATCAAACCAAGTTTAAAGTTCAAATTCAACATTCTTATCTACGTATTAGTTACAACCCAACATTTAGATATATAGCAATACAATCTAAGGGATGCAACATTACAAAAGTGACAAAACCCTTCTACCACATTGGCCTTGGCAATGTCAGGACCATCCTACATTTTTGGCACATAGAGTTTATTCAAACATTCAAATTACAACATACATTATCTAACAAAGTTCCTATAAGGCAACAATTTATTACCTATAAATTATAGTACATTACAATGGAGATGAAGCAGTGGTTAGTGATCTATTTGTATCAACATTCAAGGCTCGTTTATTCTGTCTATTGAGAGGGAGAATTAGTGAAAGGCTAGAATAATTACTTTGCAACCAATGAATTTTTCTTAGAAGAATAATGACGACGAAGAGAACGAACATAGAAGAAGATGCAACAAAGAAGGAAAAGATATAACATTGTTAAATTGGGATTAAGTGTTGTGTTGAATGAAGGTGTCAAAAACGTTTAATGCACAATAACTGGGGTCATTACACACCAATGGCTACTGCTGGTTTGTCGTGGCTAGGCAAACCGTGGCCTTGATCCTTTTTTCTAGTAGTGAACATAAATAGGAAACGAATGTATACATGATCATACATGCATACACAAAATTACATCTCACATACTATATATTACTAATTATATATATATATATATATATATATTGATATTCAATAGGTACTAATTGCGTCACTGTTTTATTCCAGGGAGAGATGTTATTTATAATATATGTTTTATATATTTTATATTTGATATATGGTATGGTAGTACTAGTACGTAAGGCAAGCAAACCGTTATGATTATTCTTCAGCCCCTTAGTCAACAAAATCCTAACAAACCTTTTGCTAGCTAGCAAGCTATCAAGCTATCAAGCTATCAAGCTATAGCTACCTCCCACACAAATAACAATCATATACATAATACATGACCCGAGAGAGAGAGAGAGAGAGAGAGAGAGAGAGAGAGAGACACTGACATCTTCCCTTCCACATCTACTTAACTAATTAATTAGCACACAATCACAATTATATATAAAATTAATCAGCCACACGCGTCTAATATATGTCTAATCATCACTCAGCACACAACAGCAGCAGCAGGATTACGTAGTACTAGTAATTAATTGTAGGCAGCTGCGTGGATCGACCCGCCCCGTTGTCTAGTGACGAGGGTTTCTAGCGGAGGAGGTGGTGGTGGCGGCGTCGGCGGCGGCTGCTGCGGCATGATGATTGTTGGGTTTTTGTGCTATGTTAATATGATTCACATTAATATTATGCCGCGGCCAATCCAAAGGCAACCCTGCGCCTCTGGCACCAACTGATGATGATCCATTAATATTATTAATAATATTAATATTGCATTGACCATGATCATGATCATCATGAGCTGCTGCTGATTGAGGATCATGATCATGAAGCTGATGATTATTATTTGACGACGCTGATGAGGATGAAGATGATTGAAGTAGCCGGATTTGCCTCTTCAAGAACTTGACGTAGCGAATGGCTTCGTCTAACATGGAAGCTGTGTCCATTTTAGTTCCCCCCGGAACAAGTCTTTGGAGGATGCGGATTTTCTCGCTTATCCTCTCCCGCCGGTGACGGGCCGCCACGCTTTGCGGGTCGTCGCTGATTCGCACGTTTCTCCGTTTGGGCCTCCGGATTGTGGCTGGATCGATGTCCACCGGTTGCATAGCTGCGATCTTGTACATCATTTCCTTCATAGCTCCAAGCTCCTCCTCACCACCGCCACCATCACCTGCCTCTTCATCATCTTCGTGCTCATTTAATTCCACAAAAATGTTGTTATTATTCCCGCCAGCTAGTAGTAGCATTTGATGATCATGATGATGATGATCAGCGATTGATTGATGATGATGATGAGGAGGAGGAGGAGGAGGAGGAGGAGCAGTGGATGAAGATGGTATTTGATGTAGTGGATGATGAGGGAGAGGCAAGTTTGGCCAAAGAGAAGAATATTCGTAGGAGGAAATCTGATGGAGGATGGGATCTTCCATATTAGCATGATCATCATCCAGATCCAATCCAGAGGAGTTTATTGCCAGCTTACCTGTGTAATCAATATTAATCTCCATGTTTTTCTGTGGGCTTTTTCCAAGTGATGATCTTCTGATTTAGAACATATAACAACTGGGAAGGCGAATTCGATCTATCGATTGATCAAGTGGAGTGTACGATCAATTATCACATCAAAGATCACCCAAAAGCACTTCGATCAGATTAGTATGAGTTTGGTAAAAACAAAGAATGAAGAACAAAAATAAAAAATAAAAACCCTCTAGCTCTAGCTTCTTTAGTTTGCAGCTTTAGAAAGACTGATCCAAGACTCACAAAAAAAAAAGGTTTATGAGAGAGAGAGAGAGAGAATTGGAGCAGAATTTTAGTGAAGGGAGCTGAGCTGAGGGAAAGCATGCATGATGCAATTACAAAGTACACTAAAAAGATGAGTTGATGAAATAAAAGGAGAAGATATTGGGTGTCAGGTGGGGCCCACGATGGGAGATCAAAGGGTTGAAATCTTATTTATCTTTTTTCTGGCATACTTGTCTAGGGTCAAGGATTGCACCTACTGAGAGCTTGCAGGCTTTTGCTACATTGCTAGGGTTTTCTCCCAATATATTTATTTTATATTTTTACATATATATGGCTGGGCTGGCCGCTGACCAGTACAAGCACTGAAATCCTGGCGCTGCTTCTTCTTTATGCTTCATCATTCTCTCTTGTTGAGATAAAATTACTTTCACAGCTCTTTATCAGTCAATTTTGGATTTCTTTTGCTTTTCGTGTGGGAGAGTGATGTTTGATTTGGTTGATTTTTAGTCTCCCCACACACACAACACAACCCACGTACGCAATTAAAAGCTTCATTGTTGTCAAGGTAAAAAATGATGTTGACTTGCAAATTTGTTTCAAGTTTGAACTTTCATGATTTTTTAGTAATGTGTGTGAGAAATTTCTCCTCCTCTTGTAGTTTAGACTATCTCATGTATTCAAAAAAAGCTTTATTTTTTTTATTTAGACCACAACATCTCCCATAAAGAAACATCAAACCATTTCCATGAATTAATGCAGATTTTAATAATAAATCCAGTTATCTTTATTAATTAGCTATATAGCTAGCTTTTAAAAGGGAAATAACCTAGAGATTTATTAGTGATTTTAAATCCTAGCTTTAGTTAATTCCCCTTCAGGCTAACCTTTTTTTTTTTTTTTTTGGTTGATAAAAAAGTTATCCCAATCAATGATGGAGTCAGGATTTCATGTGTAAGGAGGCCTCTTACAAAATATTTATAAAAAAAAAATTCGAACTCACAATACATTCCAAAGTAACCGAAAATACCAAAACATCATATATAATACATATGTAATGAAATCTTTACACTTTTTTTTTTCTTTTGGTAATCCACAAATTAGTTGAAAGATCCATTGAACTCAATAGAGAATAATTCAAATTTTCCCAAACCCTAACAAACCATAGGTAAAGAGAAAACAAAAAAAAAAAGAGAAAAATTAACAATCTTAATCAAGTGAGTCAACCCAATTGAAACTTGATAATTTGGCCAAAAAAATATTTGAAACTTGATAATATAATATATGGAGAATAAGAGAATAAATAGTCACAAATCTAGAGAAATTGGTGAAAATGACTCTAGGATTTGAAGGACTTGTTTAAAAAATAATACTATGATCTAAAACATGAAAAAAGATGTAAACTTGAAGAAATATTAGAAGTATCATAAAAGATATTAATATATAATATTTTCTAATATAAAAATGATGGGGGTTCAAGACCACACTGGTCTCTTTGTGGCTCCACCCTTGATCCCAATAACAATATGTTAGATACAGGTTAAACTTCCCTACTTATAGAGGCCAGTACCCTGAGCCAACCAATAAGCTGAAACGATCTAGAGAGAATTATTCTTGAAATGACTCTTTATAACCCCTTTCAATCACCATAATTTCTCCGAATCTAGTGCAATGACAACAATGAAAAAAACTAGCCGCTAAACGACATGACTCTACTAAAAAGCCTAAGAACACCCAGCAAACTCAACTAAGTTTCTGGAATCACGAGAGAAAAAAAACATAGAAAACTCATAGAGTATCTGGACTTTATTGAACAAACTAATCCAAAATAAAAAAGTTAAAGCAATGCCGACGAAGGGAAAACTAGCCGCCACTAATCCCCCTTTGGGACATGACATAGAGAATGCCACCTAGTTACTCTAGGGCCTCAACGCACTAATGAGCAGTGGATCTACCATAAATTGACATAGGTCCACCAAAAGAGAAAAACATAGAAGAACGGACAAATTTCAGGGGAAAACCCCCGGATTATGAAGCTTTCTCCCTTTTTCTTTTTCTCTCTCTCTTAGCAGGTAGGATTTTTCTCCCCATGGCTAACCTCTTAAATGACCAACGTCAATCAAAATAAGTCATTCATTAGATTGATAATGTATATATATATATATATATATAGTTTATCAACACTGCTAAATAAAGTGTGTGTATTTAGCAGTTTAGCATTTTATGTTAGGATATTGTTTGCCTCCTTATGTGTAAGGAGATACTCCTTGCAAATCGCAGCTTGACACATATGCAAAATTAATTCATCAAAAATAAATAAAAAATTAAAAAATTCTACACATATGTCACTTTGCTATTGTGAGGAATGTAGGAGCTCCTACTTACATGGTAAGGAGGAAAGTATTTTTCTTTTCGTTACATTAAGCATTTGTAACTTTTTATTTATTGATGAGCAAGGCTTGGCTCCTTAAAATCAAGGAGGATTTCCTCCTTAAAACCAATGGGGTTTTGACCGTTGTCAAATTCCAGCAACATTGACAAAGATTCAACAACAAAAAAAGAATATTAAATTTTTTTAACATGTGTCAAAACCACATTGGTTGTGAGAAAGAGCTCCTCCTCAATTTTAAGGAGTTAAACTTTTTTGGTTTTTTATTTTATTTAAGTGCTTTAACCATTGTCAGCGTTAAATCTATTTTAAACTAATTTTGTCTCACCATGGAGATTTTGTGGAAATCCCATGTGTCTTCCACAACTTTAATTGATATCCATGATAAAAAGATTTTTGAATTTTTCTGTACCTCACTACTGCAATCTTTTGGGTTCTTTTTATTTCTTGAAATTTTAAAAAATGTAAATAAATAAAATAAATGGAATGTACTTTGTGATGGTGTTCTAGTATCACACAATAATTCCTTCTTTGCAAGCAATAGGAGAAGTGAATACACGTACTTTTTCGATGTGACGGTCACATCACTTGGTGATACCACTAGAGTCTTGTTATAACACATATATCTATTTATTAACATTATACACTAAAAAATCATGCTTAAATTAATAACACCACGTGTCAATGTGTCACACTCACAAATTTCTCCAATAATGCGTACATTTTCTTTTTTCTCTTGAGAGAGAGATTGCACATATAGAACCAGAACACTGACCAAATTTGATAATGAAAAAAAATATTAAAAAAATTAAAAACTTACAGCTAATACGGAGAGTGAATAGAGTTGAAACACCGTGCAGGTATTGCATCAGCCTCTAACTTGGATCAGACGGTAGGACAAGTCTCTTATGTCATCCTCTTGTTTTCAAGTGCAATACACCAGGTCGCTTTCGTTGCATCTATATACGCTATAATTCTTGCTGCTCTATATATAAATGCGCATGCATAACGCAATCATTCTAGGGTTTTAACTTGTGTTACCAGAAACCTATGATGTAACGTTACAATTTTCTATGGTTTTACATTCAATATGTATGGATATAAAAAAAATTAGAATTAAATTTCAAGGGTTTTGAAATAAAGAAAAAAGGGCCCAACGCTTATCAATGTAATAATAGGTCTCGAAATAATTAATTGCTTTTTAGAATAAGAACTCGTTTGGGAGTGATTCCGGATATGCCAAAAATCACTTTTATGGAGAGTAACTTCTTTATATAATCACTTTAGGCGGTTTTAAATGATTTTATGGATAAGCAGATGAGCGGTGCCTCTCCCCAAAATCACTTAAAATGATTATACGAAGAAGCACATGAAAGATGATTCTCCCTAAAAGTGATTTTGTCCTGCCTAATATACTCCAACCAAACCAAACGAGCGTTTATCATTCATTCCTAAAGTTAAGTTTTTGGCCTAAAACTTGACTCCAGTTATGCATGTGCAATATATTAATATTGTTTTCAAATTGCAGCAAGCACTTAAAGACTTTACGAGTACCATTTTCCATAGGGTGAATCACACACGTATATCACGAACAAGGATAAATCTACCAAGTTAATTAAATATGATCCAATATTTACACACGAACTTAGTCTATATGAAGGAAGTTAAAATTCCACTCCAAAATCAATTGACAATTTACAAAGTAACGCGTTCCATTACAAGCAATGCTAGGTAAAAGTTAACCTCATGTGAGCATTTTGTCTTCTGTAAAAGGAATATCCAGGCAAAGAAAGCTACAAACAAATGAGTTGAATCTTCTTTTTGGAAAACTGGTCATCCAAAATGGGGATATATATATATATATATATATATATATATATATATTTTAACTAGTTCGGTTCAAACAAGCAGTATAAATAATATTGAAAAGAACATCAACAATAATCTGGGTGTGTATGTAGGGACTTTGAAGGGGGTGGGGTAAGTGGGGTAGTCTGTTAGGGAACTTTTATCAATAGTAAAAAGTAGCTAAAATGTAAGGAAGAAGAATAATATTGAAGCATTGGATATGGATGGATGAGATCTGATCTGATCTGACAGGATGTAGCCACGCATTTATTTTGGCACCAGCATACAAAAGAGAAAAGCAGCAAAGCTAGAGACAAGCTAGAAAAGGGCGTCTCGAAATTCAAGCTCCTTAATTGGGCTCCTCAGAGTCCGCAAGGTCATAGCGACTTGCTTTAGAGTGTGAGGAATTTCAAGCTTCCATTTTGGGAAAAAGGTGGCAAAAGTGGTTTCAAGCTTGCTGGGTCTTTAATTGTACAGCTTTGAGCCCTCATAATTAAAAACCAACCTCATTGGGATTGCATGTAGTTAGTTTCTCTTCGGGCTCCCGGGAAATGATAAGCAAACTAGCTAGCTAGTATAGTAGCCAACTTGCTATTATCTTCTTAAAGATGTTAGGGGATGGCATTTGGATTATTCAACGTATACTATTAAGTATATAAATTAATTATGCATCTTGTTAATTTTAAAATGAAAATTAGTCATTAACATGTTGCATGCACACAATTCTAGGATCCAGAAATTACGGGTGAGGCTATGTCACACCCCGATTTGGAAATAAAGAATATTCCCAAATCATGGTGTGAGTCATACCATAGTTATAAGAATAAGTTCCTATAACAATGGTATTATGAGAAATATAGCCACACAAAAAATATGTAATAATACAGAATCAGAGTTGTAGTAGCTTATAGTTCAATACACATACTAAAATCCATTTCTAACAGTTGACTACTTACTAATATTACACAATTCAACCACACACAACAAGTGCCTACTAACTTGGTGGAAAACCATCTTTCTCAATCCTTGCCTTGAATCTTGCATATTATGTTAGGGTGTGAGCATTTTAACGCCCAGTAGGGTACCGTCAAACAACATCCCTCAAGGTCAGTTATCTTCGTTAATCAAAGTATCATGCATCACGTAACACAGAATGAACAATATAAGATAAATTATGCATTTGTGATGATGTCATGAACTCACTCCCTTATAATCCCACTAATTCATACCTTATGGTAAACAAGCCAGCACATCCCATACCATATGTTTTACAACTATGGCTCTGCCCATTTGTCCCTTAACCCAATTTTTTATTTATGAATTCTAAACTTTCAATTTTTCTTGAAGGTCCTGCTTTCATCACCTAAATATATTCAGGCTCTGCTCTCGTCACCTAAATATATTCCACATTTTTACTCAAATATATCAAAGGTCTTCTTTCGCCCCTTAGATATACCTCAAATCACACATAAACCCAAAACACAACCGTTTTATGATGCATATGTAATGCATCTCAAACATCATTAATCTCTGTAGAATAATTATAATTCATATAAGAATAATAATATTTCAACTTTAATCACTTGAATAATAATATTCACCCAACATCAAATAATATTCACAAAGCATTATCAATAATAATATTCACATAATATCAAATAATATTTCAATACGAATATCCACATTATCAATAATAATATTCACATAATATCAAATAATATTTCAATACTAATATTCACATAACATCAAATAATATTTTAATACTAATATTTACATAACATCAAATAATGTTCATATTTATAGTACTATTTATAAGCACGAAGATTAAAAATGGCATAGCCCAATTATTCGGAAATCATGAAAGCTTATTTCGTGTCTAGTTAGCTTAACTTTGTGCGGGTTCGTCTTTGAAAGTATGCAGAATAAAACACCTAATTAAGACAATTTACTTATTAAAATCCGCTGAAAACAATGAATGAGGAGGTGAGTCATCAACCTAGATTAGGTGACTCATCCTTTTGATTTGAAGAGGTGAGGGAAGAGGGAATGAATATAGGAGGGAGGTGAAGTTGCCTTTCTCCACGTTGCAACAATTTTTTTTTGTAAAAAATATCTACAAAGGCATATTGGTACTTTTAAAATGGTAAATATATACGTATAAGTTTTCAAATTCAACAAAATAATGAGAAAAATAAAATAATGAAAAACAAGTTATATTGTCCTATTTTTAAAAATAAAATAAGAAAATAAATTCTAAATTTTTCGGGATGGTGTAGGCTAAAAATGTTATTGTAGCGTATTAAATTTTGTTTGTTGCGTATTTGAAAGTTTATGTTCATATATACATATATATTTTTTATAACCACCATTTTATAATATAGCTAAGGGTAAAATAATCTGTAGTTGTTTAGTTTGATAAAGGGCCAGGGTAGGTGATGTTACATTCAATAATCTTTTATTTTGTCAATCAAATAGTGAAAGGAAAGTATACTGCATGTAATTTGAAGTAATTTAGTATAAGGCTAAATTGTAGTAATTAATGGTCTTTAAATTGTATTCCCATTTTGATTTTTCATTCATGAATTTCAATAATAGTTGTTGTCGTTCTCAAATTAGGTTTCGCGTTGCATTTTAATTCCTCTCCGTCAACTCTGTTAATAATTTTTTTTTTATCAAAATTAATCACATATCATGCACACGTGATATATTTTGTAAAGACAAATAAAACCATTATAGGAGACGTCAAAAATAGAATTCTAGAACGCATGCTTTAATAATTATTATACCGACTGCATATATAGTTAGCAAAATTTCATGTTCACTAATTAATTTTTTTAGAAAAAAAGTTAAAAAAATCTCTTGTTGGTTTCCTCTTTCCTTTGGTTATTCAATTTCGTTACTTGAAAATTCAAATCATATTGGAAATTCAAACAAACCAATGCCACAAGGATGTGATAGTGTGTGACATGTAGCAGACAAACATAAGACATCCAAAACAAAAAAAAGTGCATGCGAAATTCATAACTGCAATAGCAAGCTATAGCCTAACCTTACACGTGCACTGCAATATATAGTCCTAAAAGCATTTATGTGGACCCATCTCTCTCTCTCTCTCTCGTCTCTTAGTGCACGTGAGTCCAGTGTTTTCCAGCACATCCATCTTCTGTTTCTAGTGAAAGTCCAAGTGATGCATTAAATACCCATGACAGCTACAAAACTCTACGAATACAAACGTTTATCTTTACTTTTAAAAAGCTGTATATTTAGTTAACATAATCTAGTTCAATGAAAAAGAGTTACTGATTTACAAACATTTAGTTCAATGAAAAAAAAAAAGTTTTAATTTGTAGATCAATGATTTCAAATTCAAATCTCCCATAACACTTTGATAATGTATGTATGTGAGAAACCCTCATCTCCCTTATTAGACAATCACTTGGGTTTATGGATTTCTCAAATACTTATTTGAGGGACACCTTTATAGAGCATACTCCGCATTATATTCATTAATCCAAACTTGTCAATTTTGTAGATATTCATTCAAAGATCATATCTATAAAAAATCACTTGAATCTGATATCATTTGACCACTCAATTAAATTATTGAAATTTTAGTACTTTCTTGATGTACCGTGTTCATTGATTTTGTAGGACACAATTAGATGTCTAAATGGTTTCTAATTTGTCTAATTTTTTGCAAAGATGATCTATGAATGAAGACCTAAAAATAGGTTTGGATCGTTGAAAACAAAATCGTAGAGTATCCTAAACGGCTTCCCTCAATAGAAGGGGATAATATATATACACAGAAATTCTTATATGCAGACGTCTAGACATTATTGTGCAGATGTCATGTATTTTCAAATATCCCTCTCTGTTTTCCTCCCTATTTACAATGTTTGTATATATATATATATATATATATATTCTCTCATTCGAATGTTTGCAAGTTATTATTGTGCAAATATCATTGTAAACAAAAAGAGTTGTAGAAAATACATTGGTTTTGCATGATAATAACATCTAGATGTTCGCATAAGAGCATTTATGTCTATATAAGTATATATACTTACAACAAAGTTATGTAAATAAAATGGTGTTAAATGCGTTTAAGTATCGAATTTATAACTAATATATGTTATCTTTGTCATTTATGCGAATCGGACATAACCTACTCTATATCTATGTTGAGGCAAATACCACTATGGGAAAGGCTAATTGGTACCTCGAAGTATTCGAGTGAGTTAATTGGTTCTCCACAAGGTTGTTGATGGGAGGAATGGCTGCCGGAAGCTTTGGAAATGAAGTTTTGGAGTGAGTCCAACCGAAGATGTGGCTGAAAAACTATAAAATAATAACATCGAAATGAGACAAAGAAAGAATATTCTGGACTTTTTAAAAAGTATCGGGCATTTATTTATTAGTTGTTTCATGTAATCTCATTTGACAACTAGTATGATGTAAAATCTAGTTTTCTATTGACACAAACATATTTTTTCTTTTGGGTAAATAAAATAACACGCGTAATCAATGCAACAAAAGTACAAGAATACAAATATATAATGCTAGCAGATCAGAGTTGTTAATCAAATTATTTATTCATCATCCATCGCCAATGGCATTACCTTTTCAAATGTTAAAAATATATGAGATTTGAAGTAAAACAAAATTCATTTACCAGAAAAAGTCCATTAAAAGTATTAAGGTGAACAAGTAAAAACATAACCACAGTTATTCAAAGCTGCACCAATATGTTCTTAGAATTTGCTACTTAAAACAAATGGAAAGATAAAAGCAACAAAAGAAGCACCAGCATTACACAGGAGAAAAAACGAAGAAGAAAATAAACTCTAACATCCTCTATATCTAGCCTAGAGTTTCAACTATCCTTGCACCAATTAGTATACATCAAAAGAAGGATAAAAAACTACAATGTCTAGTGTCTGCAGGAGCATAAATACACCCGGAATGTTAAGATGGCCTGTCGACGACAGAACAGAAATAAACAAACTCAAGTTCTGTCTCTTTTAGCCCTTCTGCATTTTTTCCACATATGCCTGCAACAAAAGTGAATTGATATGCAGTAAGCAAGATAACAAAGCGAGACCACCCTACTTGGTTGACAATACAAAGCTGAAAATTTATGGGACTCCCATTGGAAACATAACTACAGAAACTACTAACTACTCTAAGTCCATCAACAAGATATAACGAAGAGTATAAGTAACACATGAAAAAACAGCCAGTTTCGCAAATTAAAGTGGACCTACATATGGATATCTGCGGCAATGAAAACTGTAATTCTGTAAACTTATTGGAGCATAATGGAGAAATTAACTTCAAATGTACACTACCACATGTGAAATTTCTGAGTTGGATGTCACTTGCGGCCTATTTTCTCAACACCTCTCATCTTATGAGCTTGAAATTTTTAAAACACCCCTTTATGCAGAAGATAATGCTCATTGTAATAATAGAATAACTAGCACACAACAGTTTTCCTAGGAAAGAACTCAGAACCACCCTTTTTTCTCGAAGAATTCTTTCAAAGTAAAAATAAAAGGAAAAATAGAGAACCTCACACAACCTTCCCTTGCTCTCTCCCATTAATCATCACTGAGAAGTGAACAGATCTCAAACTCTCATCCACTTTCTCCACCTCACTACAAAGCCTTTCACCTCTAATGCAGAATCTAAAAACCCCCACTAGGCATGATAATATGCTTTCTCAAATTCAATTTTCAAAATCGACCCCTCTTACTTAACATGCTCCACCCCCCATCCCTCCCCACTACCACCACCTCACTTGCCCCAAGAACAGCATAAAAAATCTGTCTCCCCTTCACAAATGCAGTTTATGTACCTGGATTAGTCTATAACTTGGCTAAAATCTGAAAAAGACTTGGAACCAAAATAATCGGCTAGAAATCACTAAATCTTCACTGAAACAAACTTTTTTCTTGAAATTAAACAAATGCACATTGCATCAGTCACCCTCATTGGTCACTCCATTATTAAAGAATTCCTCAAACGCCTTTGAAAAATCCGGCTACATCAACTCCCAGCAAGACTAAAGAAAAGCCATGTAAAAACCAGCTACAAATGGTGGCTTATTATTGCTGCACTAAACCTCACCCTCCCTTCCTCAAAAGGACATTTTATAGCCAACTTGCTGTACCCTGTATCGTATACAGTTCTTGAAGATTCATATTACTTCAACTTTTATTAAGTTTTCATCACCCGCCACCCCTTCCATTCCCTACTTCCGATGTATTAATCATATTCCTACTTTCTCTTTCGTTGATTTGATCAACAAGTAGACGTTAGCACACATCTTCCCAGAACCATCCATACCCATCTTCCTCAAAAACTTATGCCTCCCACCAAATAAATCCACACACTCAGCTGGGATAACCCTCGTTGTTATTATTTTTCGAATCTATTCTTAGACGTACTTTATTTACATTGTAGAAGCACTGTAAATGAATAAAGTATTATTTATAATAATCGAAATATGATAATAACAGTAACAATAATAATAATAATAATAATAATAATAATAATAATAATAATAATAATAATGATAATAACGATGATGATGAGAATGCCAACTATAGTACTTTATTTTTATTTTCTATCTCACTTGTAGGGGGAAAAAAGGAATTAAGGGCACATGAAAATCTTGAAGAAAAGGATGGATAATTAATTAATCATTACGAGAATTGATGCCAAACATATCCTCCACTAAAGTCGAAAACATCTGAGCATATCAGCACTCACCTGTACAAGTTTAGTAAGCTTCGGTTTCGAAAATGACAGGTAATGATCAATCTTCTCTTGTGTCTGGGGAATATTAGCCCCCTGCATGGTACTGGTCACTTTATCAACCACTTTCTTCACGATAGTTTTGTAAGCATCTTTGTTGATTTGACCGTCTTTCCATGTCGGTTTTAAAAGGTCCTTAACAAACTCCACAAGAGCAAATTTAAATGCACGGCTCCCCTTCACTTCCTTTGATTTCTTGCCTTCTTCAGCCCCATCTTTTTCTGTGCCCTCCAAGGGGCCAATATCTGGGGACTTGCTTTCTTCTTTTACATTCTTGCTTTCCTGAGCCCCAAATTCACTATTTCCCTTGACAATCTCAGATTTTGCAAGAGGCTCCAGCTGACTTAACTGGCAGTTCTTTTGCTTAGGTTCTACTGAATTATGAGCCTGAAGATAATCGTTACCATTTGCTCCACTAGGAAAAGATGATGGAGATACGACATTTGATGGTTTGTCTACTTTTCCATCAACACTTGTGTTTTCAGCATTATTAGGCAGAAGAAACACAGGATTGTTACTGTTTCTAAGTTCTCTACTATCATGTATAGGATCATACGGCTTCTCAGATATGACTGGATCCAGCTGAATAGCTGCTGCTGAAAGCTGCTCAGAAGATCCTTCAGATTTGGCAAGGGGAGGTGGAGCATTCTGAGAATTTAACACAGCAAAATACTGTGAATGCTGCTGGTGATTTCCAAGAAACTGAGCCAGAGATGCTGAAAGATTGGTAAGTTGCACAAGCTCTTTATCACCTACAACATTTGGAACTTGAGGAATTCCAGTAACTAGTGATGTTTTTGCATCCCCTATATCTAACTTGATGACAGATTTACTCTCTGAGGAAAGTGTATCTTGTGGACTTTTTACAATTCCTCCTCCTTGAGGATGAGTTGGGATCAGAGTTTGACTTTGTCTAACTGTGCTTAATCCTGAAAAAGGAAAAGCACTTGAACTCTGGCCACTATTGTCAAAGCTTTGGCGGGGCATGATATTTGCAGAAACATTCAGGTCATTGCGGGAACTAGCATTTTTTTCAATTGGATTCCTATCATCATATGGCAAGGGAATAGCACCATCTTCCCTCATATCCTTGTTCTGCAGAAAATTAGATCTTTCAGCTAACATTGGTTGCATAATTGAAGCAGCGCCATGCACCTGACTTGAAGGTTCTGAACCTAGAGCGTTGCCACTATGCTCTTCTTTTCCAACATGGTTGGAAGATTGTACCGTATAATTCCAATCAGGAGACATGTCACCAAGCCATTTTTCAGTATCTCTTGATTTAGGAGGGCCCACATGAGCACCCACATTATCTTCCTTCCACAGATGTGTATCCTTCTCATTCCTCTGGGCTGCTTCATGAATAACACTTGGGTCTGCACATTTTTGGTTATCATTGTTCAGACCATGCCCCCATCTATTATCATCCATAGACCAAGCACTAGGCCTTAGCTCTGGCACGCTAATATTTCCGTTATTATCTGCAGTCAACTTCGAGGCATCTGACAGAGCCACAGTATCACTCCATTTTGGACCATCCCATGCTGGGCCTGCATCTGACAGACCCCACCGACCATCCCGAGACTTTCTTTCAGGACTAACACGTGCTTGGATATGATGAGAAAACCGACAATACTTTTTATTACGACAATTTCCCGCAGCAAAAAATTTACAAGGAATATCGCCGCTCCTGTGCGGTACACGGTCGGCACCTCGCTCTGTAGAAGCATCTCTTTTCCTTCTTTCATTTTCCCTTTCATTCATAGAACCTTTACTGTATCCATCAGAAGCACGGTGGTGATCAAACTTGCAAGATGACCCTCTCCGGCACTTCCCTTTTGCAAAATCAGTACAATACACAGAAGATCTTCCGCTCTTCAATGGGTAGTCCCCGGTATCAGGGGAGTATTTTGAGGCACCGCCTTTCCTGTGTCTACTTTCCCAGCTATCATCATAATTGGAACTACCCTCATGAAGAAATTGACAATCACTAGCTCTCCTGCATCTCCCAGCAGTAAAATCTTTGCACAATTGAGCTGAAACTCCTGACCTGCTTCTATTTCTGTCAAGGAAAACTGATTCCCGCCTATAGCCACGATCAGGGCTCCTGCTCCAGCTCTGGCTCCTGCTCCTGCTCCTGCTCCAGCTTCTACTCCTACCCCTGCACATAACATTCACCAACAGAAAGACAAGTTAACCAAATTCTGCACCCTGCTAGGAGAAAGAAGGAAATTGTTCTTCGGATAACACATTGAAGCTGTTATAACTCCAAAAACAGAAGTTTCAAGTGAAGAAATAATTGTGGGGAATCTCTAGCAGCAAATCTCATAAATCATGAATTTGTGCTACACAAGAGTTATTCAAACAATACTGTATATAAGTTGGGCAGGAAAATATATATATATATATATATATATATTCATGTGTAAGGCACATAAATGCATGCTCTGAAAAGGGGAGAAAGGCTTGTGTATGTCACTCTACTTTAGGACAGAGTACAAGTCCATATACGGAAGCAGTTACATACAGTAATTGCTATCTAGGTTACATACTAACATTAGGAAACATGTGAGTCAGAATTGACAATATGAGTAAAAAGATCTACCTCAGTGACCTGCTCCAACCACTTTTTGGGGACCGACTACGATGTTGTCTCCACTCATCAAGACCAGGAGACATCCTCGTGCTGCAATTTCCATCTCCATCCCACACCATAGAGTCATCCATGTATCTGTTGTTGCCCTTATTGATGCTCTCAATCTTATGTGAACCTCTGCTTCCAGGCAAAGGTTCCCTGGATGCAAGTCCCAAATCGTGCTTAGATCTCTGCATGTCATTTGTCTCTAAACCAGACCATTTTGAACCATTACTACCAGCAAGCTCTGAAGAAAGCCACTCTCGTCCAGATTCTTTATGATGAAATGGCCTACCTGGCTTTCCCATCCAACCATTGTCTTGTACATTCGCATCTTCAAATTGAGGCTCTTCTGCCAAATCCCATTTAGAAGAGCGTTTTCTGCTGCTTCTACTCATTTCTCCTTAAAGCAACACCCTTCACTTATTGAGGATCAATAGAATCTGAGAAATAAAAAACTCAATCAATCTCAATAAAATTTGCTGATCACTCTTCACTTCTTTGCTTTTTTAGTATCTTTTAAAGTTTGTTTAAAAATATAGTGAAATCTTCTGTGTTACCAAGCAAGATAAAAATGAATGCGAAACAATAAAATGAAAAAGAAAACACAACATTCTACACCATTAACTATGAGCAGGACTAACAAGATAGATGATCAGCTTCTTTCAGTTCAATTTAAATAACACTTGAAATAAAACCACATTTCAATTAGATTGAAAATCTAATGGAATAAGGATGCGGAAGATATACCATTTATGACAGATCTATACACGTCTGTGTCAACAGGAGATATGTGTACAGTGTATAGTAGAAAAGAATATAATACACGAACAAATGGAGAAAAACTTGAGTGGGGACTTCCTTGTCGCGTGGCAGGCTGAGTGGCATGCATTATCAAGTCAAACATACCATTTGTAATAAGTTCTTCTACTATACCTTTATACACCCTTTATTTATAAAAACAGAGGTTATGTTTTAACTGGATAGTGCCGGCCACTAAGCATGTGATGGGAAGTCTGTGCACAAGTTTTTCTCAAATAAATGTGGCCAGCTCTTAAGAATGAGACAAAGACAAGGATGGTAATGATGATGATGACATACATATACTGATCAACTTACCGCATGGGATCCCTCAACTATACAGCTGGGGCAGCCATATTGAGATATGTCATGCATTTGTGTCACATAAGTGAAGCTTAGTGTAGTTTAGTTAGCACCCAAAAATAAAGAGCCTTGTATGTTAAAATATATATAAATTATGGTTATCTAAGATCTAAAGTGGTAACTTCCATTAATTTAATTACTCGCATTCCCCTTTATAAGAGCAGGCAAACCATAGGCCATACCCCTCCTTATGTTTTTGTTCATAATTATCTTGTTTTCTATGCTTAAATTGTTGTATTCTAATATCCAAGGAACATGTAATATGATATGAAGTTTATTCTCAAATGTTTGAAGACACACATTAAAAACTTCAAAATATTATCACCATTCCGTATGGCTATGCACCATAATACTTGCAGCTATTCCTGCAAGGTTGTATTTATTCAAATTCCCATTGTTGACATGTACAAGGAAAGACTCGTTGTACATAAAATACAATTTGTCCAAAACAGTAGTGTATTGTCTAGCTTTCCCTCTTACATTTCGAGTTATGTGGTTAGGGAAAAAAAAAAAAAAAAAAAAAAACAAGAACTGGACTAGAAGATGAAGTAAACTACAATCTGGTGGGTTTGATCCATACACTCCCTCCACCAAAATGTTGGTTTGGGTATTAGGAAGCTACATACTTTCAAGAAAAGAGGGGTTGTGGTACAATACAAGGGAGAGTGAATGCTCTGCACAGGACCATGGTGAAGAATAAATATGAAGATGATTACAGTGGCTAGACAACAGAGTTAGCAGGAGATAGTCACGCGTACTTGCTCATTCTTTATGTCAAGCACAAGTACTTGTTGATGTTTAAGTTAATTTCCAAAACTTCTTTCCTTCAAAAGAAATAATTTTATTTAAAGTTTCCAAGGGGGTAGAATCCAAGTAACCAAAGCTTAATTATTTTCGCCAATGTTTTCTAAAGCTATTTGGTCTGACAAGGCTGAGCCTAAGCCTTGAGGCGTTAAGGTGTAAGCCTTACGGGTTTAATTGTTTAAATTAAAAGATATAAAAATTACAAGTATTACAACATGATCTACTCTTTGTTTTCTTGCCAAAGAGAAAAGAGATAGAGAATGAGGTATGCAGGTGGCATGACAATAAGAGAATGAGATATGAAGAAGGACTTGGGGACACTAGCTTGCGTGTTTTGGGAGGAGAATTAGGGTCTAGGAAATCTAACTTGGGGCTGGATTGTATCCGGTGGAGGGGGAAGAAGGAGTTTGTGGGGTTGCACAGCATAAAAAAAACGACTGCATTTTGCTTTAGAAAATCAGCCTTCGAGAACAAAATGGTAGCGCTCCTTTTAAAATATCAGCCTTTAATGAAACATTTTGTTTCATTTAAAGGAACATGTACAACTTTACAAAATGGTGTGGTTTAATTTTGAAAACATTGGGAAGACAAAATTAGGGAGTCATCTTATTTGTAAGGCATACTATTCAGCCACCATTAGCGCTGCTTCAGTTGCAGATTGTACACCTCGCACCTGAAGTATACACCACCCGACCAGTTTCCAAAACACTGATTTTGACAAGAGGGGACTGAGGAAAACTTTTTTGGGTTCATATGTGGTATAGCAATTCTTCCTCTCAAAGAAGCTTTCATAGTTTATCATCCCTTAGCAGCTCATAAATATGCTTTGGGATCTAAAACCATAGAATAGAAGCAAACATGAGTGGTAGCTTACATATTTGCACACGTTGAATGTAATTTGTGAATGGGAAGATGAATCAAGCTAGAGTTGTCTAAACAATTGGACTGTTATGTCTTCTTATATTGGGGGTGATGCCAATTGCATGCAGTCAATTCCAACAGAGAAGTCAGACAAACATTATGCTAATAGATTACCAATTGCTGGCAGTACATGCCATCAACTTTTGGAACTTTTCAATTTGGACATAGCCTTATCCAACCCTGATGGTCTCACAAAAACTCAACAGGAGCGACTATTTATTTAAAGATCCTTCAGGTGCATCTATGCTTAATCCAGGATCCTTCAAATATATTTTTTTTTAATCAATGGAAAGAGCTCCAACTTAAATGAGTTAGTGGCATGAAACTAACATGAGATGCCGTGGTTTCCAATTACAGTTCCATCTATTGGATCAAGAATAATGACTTTTCACCAATTGGTCAAATATAGGATAATCAAGAATATGTTAATACCTTCTAAAAAACATCAACATGACAGAAAGAACAATATTGACAGGCAACCCTCAGCATAGAAGAGGCTCATTTGGACTAGCAAACTAATAAATTAAATTGTCTTGAAAAGGCATTTAACAAGATAAAGGTCAAATGATCAAACAAAAAAAGAAAAGAGCCCAACGGAATCATCATTGGATCTAAATTGGGGGAAGATACATCTTCTAGTAGCCATAGAAAAGTACACAAAATTATTGACATAACAGAATTTCACAAGTCCGCCTTGAAAAATTGGCTCACAACTCCATAAGACACCACTACCGAAGCTTATTCTACATATAGGATCTTGTACAGGAAGGAAAACTCCATGTCGTTAGAATGATATCAACAGCCACAACAATGACCTACATATCTTTGAGACTTCATATGAAAACAACCGAATTTCACGTATTGACACAAAAAGTATTTCCAAAAAATGCCAATATCTCTCATCAACTCCAGTCACCATGTTGTAATATCTAGATATACAAGACAACTATGTCAAGAGATTTCACCGACCAGCCACATGCTCAACTTCGAAGACACAAGCTTTCAACTTTTCAAAGCTTTTGAAGCCTGAATCCAGATATAACATCACTTGTGCTCCTGATATTTTGATCAACCAAATATGCAGAAACTTCTTCAATTAACAATTATTCCTATCCATAGATTCAACATACGAAGGCTGTAATCTTTCAATAACTATGCTTTTTCAGGTTCGTCCCTCACTTCAACACACCACTGATCAAAATTTAGCATCAAGGACATCAAAGTTGAAGGTTGATGCACTCTCTTCTAACTTCTTGCACTACGAAGTAATTCTATTTTGCTATTTTCAAACCCTTTCAGAGCAACTTCCAGTCTAAGAATTTATCCAATAATTTGTACTAATATCCAATGTGGCTCTTGTGGAAGGATGCAATTGCAACCAGTTACTTTTGCATGAAATTGGCAATCCCTCCATGCAGTGACCTCATGAAAGTACTGCAGAAAATTATACTAGATATTAGCACTCAGGTAAATGTACTCTTATTGAGTTACATAGATCTAAACCACACACTAGCGTTATCTATCAAGTTAACTAGCCTACTGGAAAGAGAGAGCGAGAGAGAATAAAAGCAGAAAAGAATGAAAGAGCAAGGAATAAAATCAGAATATGAACAAATTATCCATAATAGGGTAATAGCCAGATACCAAAAAGCGGTCATAATAAATAAGCCTCCCCTAACTCCTATCCGCTCCTATTGAAAAAAACCTACACTTCTCTCCTTCACATTTTCCAAGACAACATAAATCAATTCAACCAAAATACAATTTAAAATTTTTTAAAAAGCATACAGAGATCTCTTCTCCTCTGTTATATATCCTTTTTAAAAATATTATATGGCTAAGAACATAATACAGTCATATGAGTTTGTTCCAACTAGTAGAAACCAACTTATCAATGGTATTATACAAGACTAGAACACTAACAGAAAAACAACAAAATTTAACCACACCAAAAAAAACAGAATCAATACAATTAAACTCATCGTACCTCTCAACAAAATTGCATACAACTAAAAAGTATTTATGAAAAGCTCGAAAGCTCGAGTCAACTTAACTTTTCAAACGAACCCATTGACCTACACCAATTACTTGAGAATAATTGAGCGATTACTAGAGTTTAAAGTCATACACACAAAGTTAGAAGCTTCACTCTAGGGTATCAAATCTAAAATTTCTCTATGATACAATAAACCCAATTCAAAGATTACAATTCTCAAGTAATCTAACAAACAGACGCGAGCTTAAAGCAGCCATAAAGCAAAGTATGAATCTAACTCTTGAGCTCTAGTAAACCTAGAAAGGCCCTATTCACTTGAGTTTAATAACCATACGCATCGAGTTCAAGAAAAATACAGAAACATAAGCAAGAACATAAATAAACAAGAAACCCTAAGTAAAGAACTGACATGGATTTGTACGGTGACTATTGTGAGAAGAAGAAGAATGGGGTAGGATGAGAGTACTTACGGAAAATTGGAGAAAACCTAGAGTGCGTTGAGAGACGACCTCCGTCTGTGTGACTTTGCCATATCTGAATTTACCCTTTCCCCAAAGAGAGTGTGTCGAGAGCGACAGAGAGAGAGAAAGAGTGCGGGAACAAGAACAGGAACAGGAACAGGAACAGAGACGGGGAAGTGAATGAGAGATTTTTATGCCAATCAACCCACTCTATAATGCTACAGAGTCTACGGACAGATTAATCTTTCGCTTATACTGAGCTTTGCCCTGATGATTTTTCCTGTGGGCCCACTTAAAGGAGCCATTCTTTGGGATATTGAAAAAAGAACATAAGTATGTTCGAAGCCCAACAAGACAAAACGACCCACATAATGCGAAACGGGACAAGCTGGCCCAGTTTACTGATAGGAATCCATATCTAAGTTGACGAAGTCAGTTTGATACGTTGGGTTAGCCCTGTACAATTTGCATTGTACTGTTGTTAGAAATAAAGATTGTTCTCTCTATCTCCCTTGGCATACGATACGAGTTAAAGATAGAATTGGGTTCTAACATTTGCAAACCTCGATCGGCTAATCGACCTAGGGTTGGCAACTGCACGGGTAGGAGTCGGATATGTTGTCACCATATCCACCCTTCTTGTTTAAACAAGGAACTCATCGGGTACTTAGAGCAAGTCCAACGGATAGCTGAGCCCGAGGTTGGGGAGGAAAAAAAAAAGTTGTTTCAACCGTCAGCCCAGCCCGAGGGAGGTGTGGGACCCACCAACTCGGTCTGGCCCAAGGCGCTTCACCGAGGTCCAAAACGCAAGGGGTGACGTCACGCTCGACGTCGGTGACATCACGCTCGATGTCGGTGACATCGGCGTGATGCAGCCCAACGGTTGGAAGCCACGTGTCACGCCCCCAGCGCTCCGATTTGCTTCTACATACTTCATCCAACGGTTGGCGTTTTTCCAGAATAAAATTATGAAAAAAAAATCGAAATTTGTTTAAAAAAATACTAAAAAATTCTATTTTTTTTCCTATATTTCCTATAAATACCCTTCACTTTCAACACCAATCCTCATACATTTTATTCTACTTCTACTATTAATCAACATTTTATTCACTCTTTACTCAACATTTTCCTCTCTTTCACCTTGTATTTTTATACCATTATTTTTATAGCTTCTTCTATCGAAACCGGAGATGCGTGAAGCACCATGGAAGATGTTTCTTTGTGTGAGGCTTGGCTCCAAGTTTGTCATTGTCCCATGACAGACAATGTGATGACATTTTTCCATATGTGGAAAAAAATTCTAGGGTCGACTCGTACGGAAATGGCATTGTCGAGTAAGTGGAAAATTCTCAACAAAGAGTTGGAAAAATGGAGAGATGCCTTGGCAAAAGCGATGAACAACTATAGAAGCGGGGAAAATCGTACTATCGAGGTAAGTATTTTGTAATTTTCGTTTTATTAAGTTTAATGTCCTAATATATATATGTTGTTAATATTTATTGCATTTTCAATATTTTGTTAATATTTCTTGCATTTTAAATATTTTGTTAATATTTCTAGCATTTTCAATATGTTGTTAATATTTCTTGCATTTCCAACTATTTCTTCATATTTCTTGCATTTTCAATATGTTGTTAATATTTCTTGCATTTCCAATTGTTTCTTCATATTTCTTGCACTTCCAATTTATTTGTAAGGTTAATTGCATTTCCATTATTATTATTTTTGTTACTTGCATATCCAATATATTTTAAATATTTCTTGCATTTCCATTTTTTTGTTAAATAAATTATTCAAGCACAGATGTGGTTCATTAAAACCGGGGGTGGCAAAAATAGTTTCAACCATCATGAATGTTGGAAGGTGGTGAAATATTGTAAACGCTTCATAATTATTCCCACGGGTCCCGCCGTTGTGTTAAACGAGACGCCACTCCGTGATTCAAGGACATCGGATTCACCTCTCGATTCCCCTATGAGTAAAGACTCACCCATCCAAAAGGAGCCGAGGCCCATTGGCCGAAAGGCTGCGAAGGCAAAGAAAGCAGGTAATTCAAGCAATAATAATTCAAAGTTTTTGGAGGAAATTGCAAGGTAGAACGCCATAAGAATTGAAATGAAGGAGAAACGCCAAGATATGGAGGTGGCAATTCAAGCCGAGTGTGCACGAGAAAAGGAGTATTTGCGTAAAAAAGATATGGAGAAGACCGATCGAGAAACCATGGCGATGGATACAAGCCATATGTCCCCTGAAACAAAACAATATTGGAAGCTAAAACGAAGGGATGTTATGAGAAGAAGACTTTTCCAGGATGATGGGCCTAGCAACACAGATTGGTTAACTGATAAAAATCATTAAATTAGTTGGCATACCTTTTATGTATTTTTATTTTTCATGTTTTCTATTAAAGTTGTTGTACTTCATGTATTTTATTTTAGTAGTAGTAATTCTTAATGACTTGTATTGGATTTCTTTATTTAATAAACAAAGCATTCAATAAAAGACCTTTTTATTCAACATATTCCATACATCAAACAAAACATAATTAAAATAATAAAAAACTACAAACTGAAATTTGAATTTTGAAATTCATCCAAAATTTGAACCCAAAAATCTTATCCGGAAATTTTATCTAATTATGAATAGTCTTGACACGTAGGAACCCAAAAATCTTATCCGAAAATGTTATCCAAATGAATTATTGAGGTAAAAAAAATTTTGAATAAAACAAAAAAATGAATAGTAATTGCCCTTAGCCATGGCAATGGGTGGAAACACAAAATAATATTTGCAAGGGCAACCACTATTCACGTGAATAGTGGCTGCCCTAGCTCCCCCCTTGCCATGGCTAAGGGCAAATGGGTGGAGTTGCTCTTAGGGCGCAATGACTTTTCATTATTTTTTTTCTCCTCAATGAATGTGAGGCCAAATTTTTCATAGTCATTTGTTGAACTTTTTTATTATGAATGTTTTTAATCCTTTTTCATTTAGCACAGACAAAAAAATTAATAAACTTTTCAGTACTCTATGGCCTTGTTTGGTACACCTCCTTGGATTGGCTTGGATTGGACTAACTTAAATAACACCCCAAGCCCATGTTTGGTGCAACCCATCGTTAAGTTAAATGAGACTATATAGTCCTAGCCTTCAAAAAACACTTCACTTTTTGGCACAAAATAGAGAACTCTATAGAGGTACCGCTAAATAACGAAGACGCTATTGAGTCTGCCTTTATCCAACGTTGCTCTGCTCTCCTCTTCTCTTCAACATTGCTCTGGCTCCCCTCTTCCACGCTGCTTTGTTTTCATCTTCTGTTGTGCTCTACTCTCACTCACTCAGGTTAGTTGTTCAACTCTCTTATTCTCTTTCCATTCTTCTTCTCTGTTTGTCTCTCTCCTTGGTGATATTTGATGGGTTCAATTTGCTATTTCTTAGTTTGATTTTTAAGTTTTGATTATGTGGTTTTTTGTAGTTAGCTTAATTTGATGAGAAATAACATTTGTATTGGTTAATTTTCATTGGATTATAATTGGGTATTTTTCTAGGGTTTTCAATTTTGAATTGTTTTGATTATGGGGTTTTTTTTGGAATGAGAAGAATAAAAGGATAGAGGTCATGTGGTCAATTGCTCATGGATGTTCTATAATTTCTCTATGTGGTTGGCTAGGCATAATTGTTTGTTAGATGCTAGTTTTTCTTTTTCATGGTGATTGGCACTTTTCAAGTGGAAAGTGTAATTGTTTTAGTTGAAAAAAAAGAAAAAAAAAGAAACATGTACTATAATCAATGCAAAAACTTTGTTGGTTTGTATATATATTATCTAAACATTTACTTTGTTGGTTTGTAAATGGTGACTGATGCTTTCTTAAAAGGTAATGAAGATCTATCTGATATTGCCAAAGAAGTCAAGGAAATGAGATTTTCTGCTATGGATCAAATTAAAGCATTAAAAGTCATTTTGGATAAGCCACAAACAATATCTCTGTTCAAGTCACTTGATGCTGATATAAAAAAAGTCTTTGTTGAGCAATTGCTCAATGAAAATGCTTGAAGGAGGCAACATCTGATATATTGGAAACGCCACAAGTGCATCTCCCACCTTAGAAACACCACAAGTATCTACTATAGCTTTTGTTTTTGCTGCTTTATTAGTCTCAGTTTGGAATTGTGGATGTTTATTTATAAATGTTATTTAGTGGGTTTTGGTTGATTATTATTGTTGTTAGTCTGTGCGCTTGTGGAAAGTAATATATGAACGTGAATTTGTAATTTCAAGCCATGTGGATGACGCATATATATAAAATATCTAACTTTTGCATCTATAAATACTGTATGAGTTTTGCTTTATATGATGTTGGGATGGTTTGGAGCTTGTCTCACCACCATGTTTGAACGAAGAAAAGAAGAATAAGAGGGTAGAGGTCATGTTGCTAATCGCATGTTGTGTTTGCACACAAACATTTGGTTTTTGCAAACACAACATGCAATTACAACCAAATGTAGGTCAGTACTTAATCCAGCTTAGACCAAGCCAAGCCAAGCCAAGCCAATCCAAGACAGTCCCAAGATTTAGTCCAGTCCATAACAATCCGCCATACCAAACAGGGCCTATGTGTATCTAACATAATTTTAAGGACTTGTTTGATATACCGTATTAGACTTTGGATAGGAGTAAATAGTCTATGTCAGTTTTTTGGTGGCAACTTATATTATTTAATTACCTGACTATTTTACATAACGAAAAACCGTCATGGAATCCACTGCATTTAGATTCAAACTAAAGCTTTCCTCATTAGCCATCTAGAAGAATAGTTACACGTTGAAGATGAATGAAATTTTAGGGTACAAAAGTAGAATTTGTGGTTTTCATGTTTGAAGTTTCATTAGTAAAATTTTATTGAGTCTTACATATCAGGTTCAATACCTTGCTCTTGCATGTTGAGGATAATCGAGTAATTTGAATTTTGATTAAAGAAAATATAGATGAGTTTTTTGCATCTGCTCTTCCCAATTTCAGTTTATTGTCCATGGAGATGTAATGTAACATAAAAATGTTGGTGAGAGATTGGTTTGATGGTTCTAGCCATAGGGACCATGAATTTAGGGGATTTTTCTCTTTTATAGTTGTAGGGAAACAATATGGGAGGCTGAGTGTTCTCTTCAAGGTCAAGGAGAAGCATGAAAGAAGAGGATAAGGGCTGTGAGACAGTGCAAATGTCATTGTAGTCTTAACCGAAAATAAACTTAAGCATTGCAGATATGGCACAATCCAAACCGTAGAAGATTCTGGTACATGGTGTTGTGAAAAATAATAGTTTTCCTCTTTCTGTAAAGTCAAATACAAAATATTTATATTATAAATAACATATAAACAAATTGAAAAGCTTTGAAGGTATAATCACATTGAAGAAAACAAAATAATAGGGAAATAAAAGGAAAATAAATAATAGGTAATAAGGTGAGTTTGGTACGGTGAATCACGTCAAAGACACTGTTCTAAAGCCTTTGTAACCTCCCGACGTGCAGGTACTGACGGTCTACAAGACTCCAAGATACGACCCCTTGTGCACAAACTCAAGATCCACTATGAGCATGTTCATAGACATATATAGGTATCCAAGTCACATAACCATTGCCCAAAATAATAATAATATAAAGTAGAGAATATATTTAAAAGTTGAAAAAGAGAGAATTAGAATGTGTATGTGATATTCTGATAGTGTATTGTGGTTCTTGTGTGTGTATCAAATGTGAAGAAGGAGTGGCCTTTTATAGGCATCCAAAACATGTAACCTTCACCAACCAAAAAATGAAGGCATTCACCAACCAGAAATCAAGCCTAAATATTAAATATTTATAATCCCCACAATAAATAAAATAAAACAGCCAAAATAATTAAATAAATAAAACGGTTAAATTTTTAAAACCTTTTAAAATTCTAACAATCCCCCACAAGGTTTTCAAAATTTTACCGTGACAAAAAAAAAAGTGAAAAATATATAATATATACGGGCAATATAATATACTATGTAATAGGTGTAGGTGCCTTCCGGGCTTGAACCTTCACTTAGTGATGATAGTCTCCATTTGAGGAACCTGAGTGTACACAGTATTGAACTCGGCACCTTTGACCAAACTTCAACATATCCCACACATAGTATTAGTTGAGACTTGGATGCGGGGTAGCGCTATTTATGGCCATGCGCTAATCTTAATTCTCATGAGAGTTGCTAGAGAATAGCCCAATTCTCATAGTCGCGGCCTCATGACGTCTCTCACTTAGGTGAGTTCTCCAAGAGTACATGTAACCTGCACCCTGCGGGAGTTTTCCCACCTCGAAACTCATTCAAGGATAAATCCCTTCCTAACGTCACATAAAATAGCATTTTTGCCTTAGGGATGAGCAGAAGAATATCTCAAGGATATCTTCATAGTTTTATGAGTGCTATATGAGTCACGCAGTATGGATTGTTTCTACCACATTGAACTTCCTTCATGGGATCTCCAATCACAGAAGTTGGGTTACCTCCCTAGGTGACTCCCTTATGGGCTTAAGCACATCCCCCTCGACATTATGCATTCATAGCCTCCTCCACGAGGCATGCATATCAAGACTAGCCTTCACAAGGCATATATAATGTAGGTCATGTCTTTGTTCTTCATTGTAGCGCGCTTTAAATCTGCATGTTATTAAAATATTTCCTACACAAACTTGCACACAAATAATTAGTGGATTTCACTTCAATTTAATTGGAAATTAAATACGCATTGGTATACAATTAAGTATAACGGAAATCCCACTCTATATAAATTCATATAATCTGAATACCTGATGAGAACAAATATAACGGAAATCCCACTCAAATATGGGTCTGCATTAGTCTTTGAAACTTTGAGTGCACCTGATGAAGCTATGAACAAACTATGCAATGCTTATTTCATTAAATAAATTTAATTATAAATACTAAGTATTTCAGAATACTCTTACTCCCTTTTTTGCACTCCAGGTGGTTGAAATCATGATCACATATCCAAGTTGAAATTGTATCTTGTCGATTCTCAATATGAACCAATAAGACAATAAGAAGTCTCTCCCAAGGATTGAAATATCGGCCGATACACCGATATATCGGCCGATATATCGACATTTTGAACTGTCGACATCGATATTGGGGGGTAAGATTATATCTTCCCCTATATCGACGATATATCCCCGATAAGTGCGATATTCCCGATATTTTGCCGATATCTACCGATATTTCCCGATACCCATAACAAAACCCAAAAAAATTAAAAAGTTTTGAAGCAAATTGAAACTGAAAATATTTTTTAGAGGTATGTATGCAGTGATTAGATATGTGTGAATGCTTTTGGCAATATTCAATGCAAAAGATGTTTTTGAGTATGCATGTTTTGAAGTATGCATCAAAAGAATCTATGCATAGTCAATTGAAGGGACATACATGTCCTATCTCAAGCTTATTTGCCACTAACTTGGCTTCCCATCTTTTGGTCTAACGTGTATTGATCACAACCACTATATTTGTAAATTTGTAGATTATATGATAGACAAAATATTAGTATAATAATAATTAATAATGTAAAGAATGTGAGTGACTGTTTTTTGAGCCATGAAAAGAAGAACTTGGAAGAAGAATTGATTCTTTACTTCGTGCTTGGAATACTGTTTTGAGCTTTGGGGTTCTCTTTTTTGGCTTATTGTTCCGCCTTTAAACTGTTGAAAGCTTTTATCTAAGTCTGAGCTTCTTGTGGAATTCTTTATCATTTAATATTTGTTTCATTTTTTGGTTGTTTCTTTTTCACTTTTCGAAGTCAGACAATTGGCAAAATGCAATTCACTGCCCACATACCTCCAAAAAATTTGGCTACTTTTAGTTCCATCAAAGTCAGAGAATCATCCAACTGGAATCCATAAAATAAAGTCTGCAAAGCCCATATATCATTGTCCCCCAACCCCAAAAAGTTCCCATTGTTATCACGAGAGAAGCCCTCTTTAAATCAAAGGCTATTTTGCTTTTTTTGGGGCACCAAATCTTCCCTTCTCTTCTCTTTCTTTCTCTATTAGCTTTTCAATTTTTATTTAGTCTGTGAGCTTCTTTCCTTGTTTGCAAGTTCTCTTTGACTGCTATTTCAGGTATGTGGCTCTCCTTCATGGTCTATATTATTTTTGTGATAGATTTGATATTGTAAGTTCATTTAATATATTTTAAGTGTGATAGATTAAAAATGGCAAGTAGTAGTGGACCGAGTGGAGCTAGTGTGCCTGGTGGTCTTGATGTGGCATGGAAATATGCTCGTCCAATAGAAGGCAATAAGCATGGCACCATATGCACATTTTGTGAATCCACATTTAAAAGTGGTGGAATTACACGGTTAAAGTATCATTTGGCCGGATTTGATCCACATAAAAGTGTAAAGAAGTGCAAAGAAGTACCACCAGATATTAAGAAGGAGGTAATTGCATGGATAAAGGAGAAAGAGTCTAGCAAACAACATAAGAAATCTGTTGAAGAAAACATAAGATCTACAGCAAGAGAGGGATACATGGGCAATAAAAGTAGCAATCCTGTTGATGATGATGATGACGATGATGACGATGGATATGCATATCCTCCAGACATGCACCCTGCGGAGAAAGAAGATTACCTTGCTGCCATTAGAGCGTCAAAGCAAGAACGGTTTAGACAAGGAGGAGTTTATGGAATGGGAAGCAAACGATTTGCAGGGGGAGCAAGTGGTAGTAGTCAACCGCAATACCGTTACACTCAAAGCCTTCGAGACCCACTTCCATCTCCTCCGGTACCAATGCCACACAAGAACACTAGAGCAAAACAGAGAACAATCAAAGGCATGATTAGAAACTCAGCAGAGGTACTTGGAAGATACTGCAGCAAATTCTTCATACTTGAGAATGTGGCTCCTCAAAAAGCAAGTTCCCCTCATTTCAAGAATATGATTGCTGCAGCCCAACAAGCAGGTTTTGCTTTATTCCTTATAACTTTCCTTTCTTGAATTTAAATATTCTAAACACACCAATTACTAATATGAGTTTATATTAGGTCAAGGCGTAGCCACACCATCACCGTATGAAATAAAGCATAAGTACTTAGATATGGAACACACAGACATGCAAGCCTATGTGGAAAAGGTAAAGGAAGATTGGGGCGTGTATGGATGCACCATCATGAGTGATGGATGGACTGGCCCCACGAGGTTGTCCATAATAAATTTCATGGTCTACTCAAATGGGAAAACAATTTTTTTGAAATCAGTGGATGCTTCAAATAAAACCAAGGATGCAAAGTACATTGCCAAATTGTTGAAGGATGTCATAAAAGAGGTTGGGCCGTCGAATGTTGTTCATATTGTCACCGACAATGGTTCAGCCTTTGTTAAGGCTGGACAAATGATGATGGAGCGGTACCCTATTTATTGGACTCCTTGTGCTGCACATTGCATTGATTTAATATTTGAAGATATTGGGAAGCAAGAGTCGGTGGCTAATGTCATAAATAAGGCTAGGAAATTAACCAACTACATTTACAATCATAGTTGGCTATTGGCTCAGATGAGGATCTTCTGTCAAGGAGATTTGGTCCGACCCGGTGTAACTCGATTTGCGACAAACTACATCACCATCAATAGCATCTTAAATAAGAAAGCTGGGTTGAAGCAACTTTTTACAAGTGAGGAATGGTATAATAGTCGATTTAGTGAATCAGACGAGGGGAAGAGAATTGAAAGTCGAGTCCTTGATCATAGATTCTGGGATGCCATGGAAGGAGTGCAATCCATCTATGAGCCTTTGTATAGCATCTTGCGAATTGTTGACACAGAGGTAGTTCCTACCATGCCTATCTTATATGATATGTTTCACATAATGAAAGAGAAGATTTCTAAGTTGAAGGGAAAAAAATGGCTTCTCAAAATCATCAATCACATATGGGATGTCACATTATCTCGTCCATTACATCAAGCTGGTATGTTTTAATCTTTTAGTAAAAATATGCATCAATTTTTAAATTTATACAACGGGTATTAACTACTCTTCATATTTGTAGCCCACTACTTGAACCCTAGATATCAATATGAAATAGGGGTTGGCCACAATAAAGAGTTACTTTCAGGACTCCAACGCGTATTTGAAAGGTTGAACCCAACTGGGGATAGAGGTTTGCAAGCATTTGGGGCTGAGGTAAGTGAACACAAAACAATGTCTTCCTCATTAAATTTAGTTTTATGCATCTTGAACACAAAACATTGTGATCCAGGTGATAAATTTTAGAGACTGTAGAAAGACATTTCGCACTGAGATGGCCGTCAAATCAAGAAAATCGATCCCCCCAGCAGAATGGTGGAATCTTCATGGTGATTCTGCCCCGAACTTGCAAAAAATTGCTATGCGTATATTGTCACAGACAGCATCATCATCGGCATGTGAGCGAAATTGGAGTACATTTGCTCTTATTCACACGAAACAAAGGAACTGTCTCGCATATACTAGGCTGGAAAAGATTGTCTTTTGCTATTATAATATGAAACTTAAGCTATGTGATGAAGAGGCTGAAATGAACAAGGTTGCAGAAAATGACTACATAGACCTTCTTGACATTGCAGGGCAACCGTCTGATGATGATAATAATCCAATTCAACAATGGATTATGACAGCTCACTTGGATGATGAACAAGGCAACCCTGATGCCGTTATAGCACAACATGCTGCCCAAGAAGGAGTTGATGTTGATAGAGTCATATCCGAAGATGTTAGGAGTGGAGATACTTCATCATTTGAAAGGGATATGCTTGGACCTAGGCAACGTCAAAGACGTCCCTTGAGAGACGATGCTAGTGCTAGTAGAATGGAAAGTTCATCCAATTCGTCAGATAATGATGGAGGAAGTAATGCTGGATCGGGAGGTAATGAAGAAGGAAGACAATACAGCCCATTTACTGTTGAGGTTGATTTTACTCATGCCACCCAAGATGAGGATCATGGATGCAGAGAAGCTGGACCAGGCATTGGCGCAATTGGGAAGCAATACTCAAAGAAAGAAGCCAACCAATCAATCCATCTGAAGAGGACATGGCGATCAGTTTTGGATCTATGAGCATAGGAACTAGACCTAGTACTAACTCAAATGAATCTTATGATGGCCATGGTTATGTCATGTCTGATTATAGTGGAACTAGATATGGAGCTCAAGATGAGGAAACAGATTATGGACCTACTAGTTGGGTTAATCCTAACTATCTCATATATGGGATGACAGTAGGGAGCTCAAGAGAGACATATGTGCACCATGTTCAAATATGGCTTACAAACTACTCGGGTTACATGACTTGGTATGATTATTGTATGAATCTAGATGGTTGTTCCTCATTGTTTGAACCTCATAGGAGCTCTTCATTTATGTAGTTGGACACTCATCTAAATTGTAATACAATGTTTAAATAAACTATGGATTTATGCATGGTTTATTCATTCTAATCAACTTTTTATTTTCAAACTTTTCATTAACGCGCATTACATACCACTTATACTTCATCATATATATATATATATATCTTATTATTAGTAAATTTTGAGTTTTATTTATTCAATACATTCATTGACAATGTATATAACATCTATGAAAGTTTTACACCAAAATGATGTGTTTCAATGCCTATATATGTTATTTTTGTTGATTTCTTCCCGATACCTAAAACGATAACGATATATCCCCCGAAATATCCGTAAATTGGAGGCCCGATATTATCTGCACGGCCGATATTTTAATCCTTGGTCTCTCCCAAAATTGTACACCAAAATCATCATTAGTTGCACACACTTTCATATCAAAATTGAAGACAAATTAGTCACACAATAAACTTTCATAATGTAAACAAATTTTACACAGACACAACATGTTTGCTAATAAAATATAAAAAATATTGTGTCACTAAATGAATATTATGAATCTTTCCCATGAGAGCATAAAGAAATTAAAACACACAAAAAATTATGGGAAAGAGAGAAAGAAAGCCTACAAAAATGAATCTAATATTTTCCAGTATAAAAACAAAAATTGCTTAATGTTAGTAACAAATGAAATTACAGTATTAAAGTTCCCATTTAGGAAAATTCAACTTCCACAAATTGGTCCACACGTTTTAAAATAAAATATTAATAATTATCAAAACGCAAATAACGTAAGTATTTGAGCGCTAATTAAAATAGAATAAATCTGAATAAAGGAGATATGAAAACTTATATAATAAATGTACAAAATAAATTCAGTTTTAAAGAGGTAATCAAAACCACTCAAAATTTGGAAAATTACATTCAACATAAAATAAGTATTGAGATTAATTTTGTGTTTAAAAGACCCACAAAAATTCCAACAATTACCCACATAGTTAAGGAAAAACTCAACCCCCACAAATTAGGGAATTCTCAAAATATATGAAGACTGTACCAAAATTTATTTAATTTTAAATTTATAAGATATGTACTCACAGTCATCTTGATAGTCATTGTAAATATAACAGTGAAACCATCGAAAGCCTCAAAAGAAAAAAATGCCTCAAAAAATTTAGGGTTTGAAAGCCTTACACCAAAACTCAAAATTAATGCCACTTATAGTGATATAATTTATTATTTCATTTCAGTTTTCTCAGGAGGATTTCACAATGTACACTTCATGGCAATTAACTCAATGTGTCAGCTGTCAACACTTCACAATAAAAAAAACATTAATTCACTAAATATATTTGTATCATGATTAACTCAAGTAACTAATACGAAGGATTGCACAATCGAAATATATAAGCGTTGGCAACTTTAAAAAGAATCTAAGGAATTAAAACAAAGATGTAATTAAATTGCATAAATGTTCAGAACATTAAAGGCAATAATCACCTAACAAAATCAAAAGCTCTAAATGTCATGAAATTGACATTAAAGTTTTGAAACTAAAGCTGCATAATTAAAAAATAAATAAAATCTCGTAATTGAATGTGCAATGCAATGCAATAAACCCAACATTAAAAAACTATAATTGCAAACAATAAACTTTACGGGGAAGAATATATTATCAAAAGTAAAGCAGACCTTTTTGGCAATTGAGAACAATAAAACGATATTAAAAAAAAACGATTATAAAGGACCATTATATAAAGGAAGATTGATGGCAACCAAAATGAATGAAGGCAAATGTACAAAGGCCCAACACAATAAAATCAAATATATATATACTTGCTTTGAAATTTCAATAGACCAAAGATTTTGAAACACTTCAACGTTTCGGTTTTAAACACTTCAACCATTCAATATTGGATGTTTCAACGTAAATTGATTAATAACTAATTAATAATTAAGTAATCGGTAATAAACAATACAAGCTATTTAAAACAAGCAGTAACTTAGAAAAACATAGCTCACTTCAATATATTTTTTCAAAAAAAATTATTTCGAAGGTCATTAATTAGCTTTTGTTGTAGAAAACGTATCCCCAAATAAAATAATAATACATTGAGCAATAATAATAATACCACATAAATTAATCTGTAGGTTTTTATTTTCAAACACTAGCAGTAATTTCCCAAACGTTAGCAACAAAATTATAAAATATAAATGTACCAACAATGTTTAAAGCAGTTGAAATTGTATAGACAACATGAAAGCTTCAAACTGCATCTACCCAAAATAAATCATAATTTTTATTTTCAAAATCCAATACAAATGCAAAAGCTTTAGACAAAGAGTTAAAAGATATTAAAGCATAGCAATACGGGAAGAAAACAACTTTAACATACAAAGGCTTTAGATTGTTGTGAAAAATAATAGTTTTCCTCTTTCTGTAAAGCAAAATACAAAATATTTATATTATAAATAACATATAAACAAATTGAAAAGCTTTGAAGGTATAATCAAATTGAAGAAAACAAAATAATATGGAAATAAAAGGAAAATAAATAATAGGTAAGAAGGTGAGTTTGGTATGGTGAAGCACGTCAAAGACGCTGTCCTAAAGCCTTTGTAGCCTCCCTACGTGCAGATACTGACGGTCTACAAGACTCCAAGATATGACTCCTTGTATACAAACTCAAGATCCGCTATGAGCACGTTCATAGACAGATATAGGTATCCAAGTCACATAACCATTGCCCAAAATAATAATAATATAAAGTAGAGAATATATTTAAAAGTTGAAAATGAGAGAATTAGAATGTGTATGTGATATTCTGATAGTGTATTGTGGTTCTTGTGTGTGTATCAAATATGAAGGAGGAGTGACCTTTTATAGGCATCCAAAACATGTAACCTTCACCAATCATAAAAGTTCACCAACCAAAAAATTAAGGCATTCACCAGAGCCTGAATATTAAATATTTATAACCCCACAATAAATAAAATAAAACAGCCAAAATAATTAAATAAATAAAACGGTTAAATTTTTAAAACCTTTTAAAATTTTAACACATGGGTTAAAAGCATGGTATAACCATGTAGAATCCCAACCTGACTGATTGATGCATTATTGCAGTTCACCGCCCGTCCTTCCATGAATTTTATTCGCATAGGTTTGTCAAGGTTTTTGAGAAGAGTTGAGATGTAAAAACAATTATGGGAACTCAGATGCAGTTTGAAATCTATATAGAAAGTGCTTTTACTGATGAGTTTGATTCCCAAAAGGCGACAAGGCACCAGTTGAGTCAAGTTCCAAAAATAAAAATTGTGTTAGAAGAGGTTTCCTGACTGGGGAACGTGAAGATCTTCAAGCTCCATACTTTTCCATGGATCGTGATGTTTTTAGGCTCATTCCTTTTGTTTGGCCTTGAAAGGTGCATTTTTGCCATTTGAGAGCACTGTTTTGGTAGTAACTATGAGCTTATAAGTTGGAATTGAATTTCAGAAAGTCTGCCTTGATTGTAATATCTTGAGTCATTGGTTCCATAAAGGGCATGTTCATGATATTATAGAAATCCTCCTATGAAAGTGAGATTGCTCGAGTCCTATTTTTGTTACCAAAAGCATTAGTTAAAAGAGGTATTAATATGTAATATTGATTTTGTAAGCATAGTTCTTAGGTGTGTATTTTAGTGAAGGATCCTATTTCATTCAATGAAACAAACGCTAACAGTTAGTTCTTTCTCATGTGGAAATTTGGCACATTGCCTTTCCTTAACTGGTTTGTCAATTTTCTATTATGTCTGAAGTTATTGATGTGTATGAGTTCATATGGTGTATTGGGGGAACAAACAAAAAGGAAGATAGATTAGTCAATGAAATAATGTATGGAATTTACGTTCTTTCTTCATGTAATTTTCATATTAAATGATAAAGAAAATTCTAGAGGAAGACTTATCAGAAAAGGATGTACGTGTGCTCATAAATGAAAAAGGAAAATACATGTCCTCCTCCTTTGTTCTAAGGAATGGGACAAAGGTGGGTGTTTATAAGACTTGGGGAGAACTTATACCAATCAATCAATGAAGACTAGAGGAAGACCTAAATACCAATGAATGACTCCTTTTTTGGCTGGGGGAAAGTGTTTGTGGGCGTTAAAATTCATTATAGAAAAGATCTGCTAACTTGCTTTTTGGAGTTGAGATCAAGTGGTGAGAATTTTTTAGAAGCTGGTTTAATCCAATTTGTTAGAGGTTTTCGACCTGCTTCGTATTAAGTTATCATTACATGGCAATTTTATTTGTTTATTTTTGTATTTTTAAACCTCTGCCACTTTTGCAAGACATGGGCTTCCAAAGTCGATTGGGTTGTTTTCTGGAGTCAAGGCCCATTCTTTTATTTTTCTATTATGGGCCAGTTTTCAATTTGGCTGGCGTGTGGAATTCTTAGGCCCAAACAATTCTTCTTGCACAAGAATTGTATGGAAACCACCTAGTTTAGATTGTTTTAATCTAAATGTTGAGGCATGTATAATGTATGCGATGGTTTTGGAACTAGAAGCCATCGGTACGAAGCAAGGACTTATATTGGCTAAACTGGTCAATAGCCATGTTGAATGAGATTGTAAAGTTTCATTTGTGATGATGCCTTAGTTGATCTTCTTCCGTGAAAATTACGTGGTAAGGTATTAGAGAACAATTCCAAAGTGCCTCATTTGTCTGCATCATCTTCATAAAATCAAGGGTTTGCTGCAGTTTTGCCCCTTAACTATTTTCATATTGTCAATTTAGTTTCTTAATAAGCTTTTCGGTAAATTAAGAACTCCAACTATTTTAAAATCACCAATTGAGGACCTACAGTCAGATTCTTAAGAACGCCATCCACTTTTCCGTTAGATTAAGGCCAAATTCGTAATTTTGCTGAAAATTAAGATTAATCCAAATTAGAAGTGGTGTTATGAAACGACCCGACCCAAATTTCACTTTGAAATCCGGGCCGAATCATGTTTAAAACTGACACCTAGTGACTGTAGGTCGTAAAATACCAAAATACCTTGAAAACAGTAACATAAACCATGAGCCCCTAACTCGTGGTTGCGCCTGATAACTGTAGGTTGCCTACGTACCCTTACTGAGGGATCAAGCCACACGTAGTTCTTTCCTTTGTTCATGATCTGTAACTGGTTTGTTTACTAAAACTCGCTCTAGGGCTGACATTTCTGGAGTATCCGAGACTCCGTTTTACGATCCGTCAAATGCTATACAATCCTGAAATTACCTAGATCAACATACTTAAAATTGACTGTGATCCAACGATTCAAAGGTATCGAACCCAGAAATCACACACTAGGCGAGATCTGTTCGGGGTTCAAACGTTATCCGAATTAAGATTCGCGAAATCCTACACGCTTGTGGGGACTAGGAGATTATTCTAGGACTGACTGTGGTCCCCACCTTCTGCTCACGCACCGCCCACGCGCCGGCAGTGCGTGATGCCTAAAGCGATAACGCTTCGCCCAAAAATCTCAACATCTCGGCTCAAGACTCCTATCCTAGGTAAAACACCCTATTTGGAACCACTTTTGTTTGGACCTACCCCAAAAACTGGCCGGAAGTGGCGAGCAGTGACCCAAAAGTCTGCTGAAACCTAACTTAAAAATTGAACGATCTACGCTTGAAATCTCTGAAATCCTACCCAACCAGCAGCTAGAGCATGGAAAATAGCTAGAAAACCATACCTCACTCGTCCGATTTGGTGGTCGGAGGTGTCCAAACGAGCTCCGTGAAATTTCATCAAAAACTGTCCAAACCGCCCTGTTTTGTGGCGGTTTCTGGCAACCACACCGGCGGATCACGGCTGGGATGGGTTAAGACTGAAAGAGGGGAGTGAGGTGGTTCGTTTGGCACTGGTCTTGCTCAATTTGGTGGTCGGAGCTGAGAGAAACCCTCTCCTAAAGTCGGCTGGCCGAACTGGAGGAGGAGGAAGAAAACAGGGTTTTAAAAACTGAAGTTTGAAGTATTTACGGTTATGCCACTGAACTTCTTTTGATCGTAACTCCTTCGTTACAACTCCGATTTGAGTCCACTACGTGTCTACAGACTAGTTTCGTCGCGCTCTACACAACAGTGCAACTGAAATCCCCAAATTCCTTCCTGGTCAAAAAGTCAACTTTTAAACTAATAAAATATTATAGGGGTATAATGGTCTTTTAATGGAATAAATTAGTAATTAAATATTAATTAAGGATCGGGTTGTTACTATGAGGGCTGGGGTTGCGTTGTGTCAAAGAGAGGTTAAGAAAAAGGAAGTAAATTTAGGGGAGTGTATTGAATTAGGATTTTAATAGATTTTTTTTAAGCTTAAAAGTCTAGTGGTATTCAATTATGATTTTTAAGTAATCAATAAAAATCTGATGGTATTCAATTAGGATTTTAAAATCATCAATGCAAGTCTGATGGTATTCAATTAGGACTTTTAAAAGATTAGAAAAAGTATGGTGGTATTCAAAAACTTACCGATTTTGAAGTATTTCATTAAACGATGTAATCTGTGAGACTTTTCAGTGGGTGATATAAATACCAAACCCATAAAAAATTCACACCATTTTACATCTGATTCTCACGCTGGACAGAAGATGAACAGACTTGAGAAGTAACAACAGCAACGGAGAAAAGGTTCTCATCTTTTCTCTTCACATGCTTGCCATTATTTTTTTTGTCTATATTTGCATTATTTGTGTTGCTGATGTGGTACATCTGTGTATATCTGTGTTGCTTTTTGTTTCTGTAAAGATTGATAGGAATGATTTGATAGGAATGATACCAAACCCCATTATTATATGCGTTGCTGTTGTTGTGTTGCTTTGCTTTGGTTTGTTGTGTTACTTTGTTTTTGGTTTGTTGTGAACAGACTTGATAGGAATGGTTTTACTTATTTATATTTATTATTTCATAAAATAATATTTTATTAGTTTTGTAAAAATTGGAGAAATAACTATTCAAATAACAATAAAGGCTTTGTTTTGATACTAGTTTTTTTTATCTTTCCCACTTGGGAGAAAAGGACCACTGTGCTATGATTTTTTATTTTATTTTTTTATTTATGATAAAGATGAACTTTCTTTTTTGCAAGTATGAATTTATACTAATTGCATTTTTTCATGTGCTTATTTGGCTATATCATTGTTGTTTGATGTAAAGTTGTGAAAATTATGTATGATATATGATATAGTAGTAAAAGAGGTTTCTCTTACATGTATGATGTAGTAAAATGAAGGATTCACAACAAGGAAAGGACAAAGGAAAAGGAAAAAGTTCCGATAATTATGAACTTTGGACCAAGGAAGAAAGCGATTTCTTGTTAGAGCTATTGGTTGATGGTATCAGTCGAGGATGGCGTGATACTAATGGGTCAATAAGTAAGCAAACAATAGAAAAAAGAGTACTTCCTTGCCTAAATGAGAAAACTGTGTCTCCTAAAACATATAACAATTATGTGAGCCGAATGAGATGGTATAAGAAGCAGTTTGACAAAATGACTACTCTTATGCATAACAACTCTGGATTTGGGTGGGACCCAATTACAAAGAAGTTCAAGGCTAGTGATGAAGTATGGGAAAATTACTTGAAGGTGAGCTTCATATTATAAGCTATGTCACTTGCTAGCTTGCTCTAATATTTTATTTATAATATATTAACACTCATCAATTTTTTTTTCTTTGCTAGTCCCACCCAAGTCACAAGAACCTTCAGACAAAAAATGTTGCTAATTATGATGATTTAAAAATTGTGGTTGGGGGTGCAACTGCTACTAGAAATGGCTCACTTGCATTAGGTGTCGATGATACCGATGCAACAACTTTTAGGGACGAGGAAAACCTAAATTTTGGGATGGAAGACTTTACATATGATGTTGCCAATGAGACATTTGTAGCACCAAGTCACTATCAACCATCCTTCCAACCTTCATCACCCAACCAATCTACACCACCCTTTGAGTCCCCTTTAGGTGTTGAGGTTCCTCAAGAAAAAACAAGTCAAAAGAAGCAAAGTAGATCTGAGTATGAAGGGAGTTCTAACTCAATTGGTTCCACCGACCAAGCCAAAGTTCTTGAAACCATATCCACCAATTTTGAGAAAATCTATGCTCTAATGGAGAAAAGAGAAAGAGATGGAGAGAATATAGTATTTGGGATGCTATGAAGGATGTACCAAACTTGGATGACAATGCTTCATTCTTGGCGATTGAATTGCTTAATACTAAAGTCAGACAAGACATGTTCTTGAAGATGTCACCCGAAGAGCGCTCATCTTGGATATCCTTCAAATTGGGATGAATTGTTATTTGGATCACCTTGGTTTTTGGTTGAAAATTGTTTACTTTGAATTGTTGAACTATGAATTTGATTTTTGGTATTTTTGTTGAACTATGTATTTTGGTTTTGTCATTTTGGTTGAACTATGCATTTTGAACTATGCATTTGGTTTAATTTGTTATATTTTGATTGAACTTTTTCCTATTTTCGTTGAACTATGTATTTTGGTTGGACTATGTATTTGGTTTTCATTGTTGTATTTTAATTTCCATGAATATGCTATTTTTTTTTTCACACCATGAACAAAAAGTGGTGACCAACTAAAATAATATGTATGAAAATCACTAGAAACGATAAAGTAATATGACCAACTAAAACTATCATCTATACAAAGTAATATGAGGTCCTCATGCAGACAGTACGTCTCCATTAATCACTAGAAACAATAGCTCTTATTTCATTAAAATTGATCGTTCTGATTAATATGTATGAATTCTTTTTTAATTTTTTATTTATCAACATGTGAATTACATGATAAAGAATTAATTTTTAATCTTTTATTTTCTTTGTAGTCTCATGTAATTGAATTCTACAAACAATGTCACTGTCTGCAATTCCTAATTTGTTGTTTAATTTTGATTTATTTTTTTTTACAGAGAGGAAGAAGAAATGGAGAATGAAGAAATTGGTGAACAAGAAATAGATGAAGATTTGGATGAAGAATTTGATGAAGGCATTAAGATTTTACTTATGGAAACTCAAACATTAATACAAGTGCTACATCAGTCAGAGGGGGATGAAGGACATATTGAGCGTCCGCTAACTCGACGACGAATTACTACCGTTGGATATGATTATATACATCAGGCATTGAACGAGGATCCCGCAATTTTCCGACAGGTATATAGGATGTATCCTGATGTGTTCCAAAAATTATGCACTATCCTTCCAGAAAAAAACACTCTTAAAGGACACAAGATATATTTGTGTTGAAGAAATGCTAGCAGCATTTTTACAAATTGTCGGTCAAAATTCTAGATATTGTGTCATTCGTAAAACATTTGGGCGATCACAATTCGCCACAAGTGAAAATTTTCACAAAGTTTTGAGGGCTTTGAATACAATAGCATTTGAGTTGATGGCTAAACCAGGATTGGGAGTGCCATCTAAAATAAGAGAAAGTACAAGGTTTTATCCTTATTTCAAGGTAAGTGACAACCATTCCATAATAATAATAATTATTATTATCCTTATTATTACTATTACTATTACTATTACTATTACTATTACTATTATTATTATTATTATTATTATTATTATTATTATTATTATTATTATTATTATTATTATTATACCATTACATTTTTGAATTATTACAGGATTGCATTGGAGCTATTGATGGGACACATATTCCAGCAATAGTGAGGGGATGCGATGTCAGCAACTATCGTAATCGACATGGAAATATATCCCAAAATGTATTAGCGGCTTGCAATTTTGATTTGGAATTCATGTATGTCCTCAGCGGATGGGAGGGTTTGGCTCATGATTCAGAAGTGTTAAGTGATGCTCTATCAAGGAGGAATGGTCTTAAAGTTCCTCAAGGTAAATACTTATCTTTTTGGTTAGAAATGAGTTTTATTTCTATGTTGCATACTAATATATATATATATATATATGTGTGTGTACTATATAATTAGGTAAACATTTCTTAGTGGATTGTGGATTTGCCAACCGACGCCAATTTTTAGCTCCATTTTGAGGTGTGCGATATCATCTCTAAGATTTTGCAGGTCATGGTCGTGATCCTGAAAATGAAAATGAGTTGTTCAGCCTTCGTCATGCGTCCTTAAGGAATGTGATCGAGAGGATATTTGGTATTTTTAAATCGCGCTTCACAATTTTTAAGTCAGCTCCTCCATTTCTATTTAACACACAAGCAGAGCTAGTGTTGGCATGTGCAGCATTACACAACTTTCTTCGTAAGGAGTGTCGTTTCGATGAATTTCCTATTGAGCCAATTGATAAATCTTCATCATCTTCATCCTCATCAATACCAGTTGATGAAGAGGACAATTTTGAGCAGATTTATCAAACCCAAGACCAACAAAGAGAGGATGCTAATACATGGAGAGCTAGCATAGCTTCAGCTATGTGCAGAGATGCTATCTAGGTCATATGAGGAGATGAAGCTCCAACAAATGTTTATTACGTCTTGAATAGCTTTTGTTTTCCTTAAGCCATGTCTAGTTGCTACATGACGTTATTGTTATTACTTTTATCATTTGGTTATTTATTCATGTAGCATAATTAATCTATGTTATTATATAATTTTTATTTCATATGAAATCCTAGAGCAAATCTGTTGATTCTTTGGAGAATACAAAAATATCCCAAGTGAATCATAAGAGAATCATGTAATTACAATCTATTAAAATCATAAGTAAAATCTTGTAATTACAAATCATGCTGAAATCCATTACATTAAAATCATGTGATTACAATCTATTAAAATCCTAATTGAATACACCCCCCTTAAGTTTTAGCCACACAAAAACTTTCACTTTTGGAAAAAGCCAAAAGCAATGGAGATTCTGGATCTAATCCTTTCTTGGCTTGCCTAATCCCAACACAAAGGTTAACAATGGAGGAAAAATGGATTTTCTTTACGCTGGCTTGCGAAAGATGCTGGCTTTTCTTGATTTTCAAACCCAGCAGCCTACATAGACCCATCATCCAAAGCATAAGGCTCGTTTTCAACTGGGTTTAGCCTAATCTTGAGGCCTCGTCGGTTTTTGGGTTCTCCATGAATTGGATAGAAGCCACTGAATTCGGGAGTGGAGAGATTTGGGCGGCTGGTCAGTATTGGGAGCAGGGAAGTGGAGGGGTGGGGAGATGGAAGAGGAAGGAGGGGAAGTGGAGGGTGGGGTAGACGGAAGGGGAGAGAGGGGTAGACGGAAGGGGAATGAGGTGAAGGGAGGAAGAGAGGGGAGGCGGAAGGGAAGGATAGGGAAGGGAGGGGAGGTTGAGAGTTGATTTTTTTTAAGGGAGACTTATAAATAAACCCAAAATGGGTACAGTATTTATAAAGAAGGACAAAATTAAAGTGGTTGGACAATAATGCCCTTATTCATATCTAAATTTCCTAGGGAATCCTTCTGCTTCTGCTAGCCGGATGAAACCAAAATGTTTCTTCTTTTCATATGTTGCTTTGTACTGGCCGTATGGAGCCAAATAGTTTGGCGACTATTCTGCTGGATGGATTCTTCACGTGGTCTTCATGCATCCATCATGTTATCTATGTTGTGTAGCTCTTCTTCTCCTAAGCTATTCCAGTATGAGTTGTCATTATCTTCTGCTGTAATCTGTTCTGCTATCTGATTGTAGATTTCATCAAAAACTTTTGCTCCTGTAGTGCTGATCCTGTATTCATATATATCATCTGGTCTCCTGGATGTGGATTCTGAATACACCTTGATAAATTCAGACTGGTACAAGAGGGTCAGACGATCATCATTAAATAACTGTTGCTCGGCTATTATTGCTCCTCTGTATTGTTGAATGTCTTGCTTAGTAGGCATTCCTGTTTGTGTTGATTCTCCCGGACTAAGTAATTCATCAAAAGAAATAATAATCCTATGTTGTGCTAAATCTGGGTAAATGCTATCTTTAAACCACTCTGGGGGTATACTAGTGAAATTTGAAGAAAATAGGGATTTTTAGATTTTTGCTCAAGAGAAAATTCACTATTATGCTCAAGTAAGTTGGGCTTATTAGCCTCTTTTTCTTGTAAATTATGCTCAATTACGGTGGGCTTATTAGCCTCTTCTTGTAGAATTTGACATCTTATGTTAATAGTTCTAAAATGCCTAACTATTGTATCATATTCTCCTTTTTGCTCTGTATATTTTTCCTGCAAAAAAGAAAGGTGTTGTTTTGCTATTTTATAATCATAATTATATGCTAAAAACTCTTGCTCAAGTTCTCTAATAAGCTTTTCATGCCCTCTTCTCATGCTTTCAGTATTTGTTCTAATATTCCAAAAGTTATCTAAAAGAACTTTTTGTTTTTCTGCTAATGATGCTTGAGTACGATACTTTAAAGAAGGATTTCTAACTTCTTGTACTGATATTCCATTATAAAAATAAGTATTTGCTACTGATCGTGCTTGATTACTTATGCTTAATGGATTACCACCAGGTGATGGTATACCATTATTTTTGCTGCCAGATGAGGATGGTCCAAAATACTGCATACCTGTTTAATGAATAATACGAGATAAGATATCGGCTAATGCATTATCCATACCTTTAATATGCTCAAATATCGGCCTAAATCCATTTCCTGTAATAGAATCAACAAAATTCACCCATCTTCGGGCTGCTTGTTTATTAGTAGTAATTTTATTATAATGAGAAACAATATTTTGACAATCTGTTCTAATAGTAAATATTTCATTATGTAAAAATAATGAAAATGCTTCAAGAGAATTAATGACTCCTAAAATTTCTAAGTCAGTGGCTGGAAGTCTAGCCTGTATATCATTAAATTTTCCTGATGCATATCTACAAATTTTTTCTTCTGATTTTGTTTCTTCTTTATGTTTCTTTTGATATAAAATTCCTGCCCATCCTATTGATGATGCATCTGTTTCAACTATTTTGTAATGATTATCTAATGGTAATGCTAACGGTTTAAGTTGAGTTATATCTTGTTTTATGCTTTGAACTAACTTAATATCTTCACTATTAAAATATTTCTGTCCTGTTTTACTAGTTTTGCTATGTAAAGCTGCAATTTTCCTTCCTAAATTAGGGATAAAACTTCTAGCATAATTTAATAAACCTAAGAATGCTTGTAATTGCTTTTTATCCTCTAACTTATCTGGAAATTCTAACACTTTTTTAGCTATGTGCTTCTGTAATTGTATAGTTCCTGATTTAATATACATACCTAAGAATTCTATATCTTGTTTTTCAAGTTCTACTTTATTTCTACTTATAATAATACCATTATCAATAAATTCTTTCAAAATAATTTCTAAGTGTTTTCTATGTTCATTTTTATTTTTACTATGAACTAATATATCATCTACATATACACTACAAAATTTATCATACTTCTTAAATATTTGGTCCATCTTTCTTTGAAAGATTGATGGTGCATTTTTTAATCCAAATGGCATTACAAGCCATTCAAAATGTCCTTCTGGATAGGTAAATGCTGTCCAATGGATTGATTCTTCTGCTAATCTAATTTGCCAAAATCTTGATTTACAATCAAACTTACTAAAATATTTACTTTCTTGTATTGTATTCATAAGCTCATCTTTATTTGGTAATTTATAACTATCTTCATAAGTATTATCATTTAATCTCCTATAATTATATACTATTCTAGCTTTACCTCTCTTAAGTTCTGAATGTTTTCTAACTACAAAGGCTGCTGATCTATGTCTAGATTTTGAAGGTCTAATTACTTTTAAGTTTAAAAGTTCTTTTATTTGTTGTTCAAATTCTTACTTATCTAACAAGTTACAAGGCATATCTGCTGTTTTAATTGTTAAGTCTGGGTTAATAATATCTAATTTTGCTAATATCTTATTCTTATTCCAATGTAATTGGGGATCTTCTCCTATAATTCTAGTTTGTTCAGCTAATTGTAACAATTCTTCTAAATTTTTTGGTCTATCTATTTGCATAATTTCTAAAGGTTCTAGGTTTCCTATAAGTGGATACTCATGATCAAATATTATGTCATCATATTCTAGATTATATTGTTCATCTATTTTTTCTTTACTTATTTCTACTAATTATTCTGTATTATATTTAAAATTTTGTTCTTCTATGTTAATACTATTGTAAGACTCTAATATATTACTTTGATCAGTTGTGGTTATACCTTTCTTAAAAAATGTGATGTCTGGAGGTGTATATAAAAATCCTCCTTGTAAACTTTTTAAGAAATTTAATCCTAAGATAAAGGGATATGATCCTATTGGGGATATAAAGGTTAAGGGTAAATTAAACTGCTGTCTTTCTATCCTAATTGGTATATTATTAATACAATGTGTTAAGTATACAGGTCTTGTATCAAATTGTATGATTCTTATTGGTCTATCTAATTTTTGCCTATATTGTTCTGGCACTAACTCTTCTTTTATTACATTTTTTGTGCTTCCTGTATCTATCATGGCTGTTGTTTGAAATTTATTTTCTTTTGATAATTCTAACTCACAATTAATTGTTATTAATGAACTAGTCTTCTGTTTTTCTATACTAGGGCAATTATTCTTTTGACTATCTATTTCAACTGTATTTATTTCTATTGATCTATTATTGAAACAAGGTTTACAATAAACTATTGTCTTAGTGTAATATTTTTCTACCACTACTTTCTTACATTGATTACATTTTTGAGGCCATCCTAAATTAACATATTTAAATTCTTCATGCTTTGTTTGTTCTTCAAACATACACATATGTTCATCTAATTCACTATCGGAATTACTAGAGTAATCTAATTCTGATTCTGAGTCCAAGGCATTAACACTATAAATACTTTCATTATCACTTAAATTGTCATCTATACTATAGATTGATTCTAAGTCCTCATCGTCTTCTAATTGAAATTGTTCAATTAATTGTATTTTTTCTCTAGGTTGTTTTCCTAATTTGGGACACTTAGGTCTAATATGTCCTACTTCACCACAAAGATAACATTTACATGTACTTTTATTAGGTACTTTGTACTTTCTAATCCATGGTTTATTTGTTCTTTTCCTAAATTGCTTAGGGATATATTTTCTTTTTCTAAATGTTTTGGAAGGTTGTATTCTAAAATTTTTATTTTGTTGTTTATAAGGTTTATATTTTCTATAGCTTTTTCTATATGGCTTCTTTTGCCTAAATTTCCTATGACATCCATATTGTTTTTGTAAATCTATGTTTTTACAACTCATGTAAAACTGTTTTCTAATTTGTCTTTTTGCTTTTATTTGACTACATTCTGATCGTAATATATCATATACATGTTGTATTCTTGCACCTATGGATACATCTAATTTCCTAGGGTGTTTTTGCCATTCATTCCAAATTTTTCTCCTATTGGTCCTTTAATTTTTGTCATATAAGTATCTAACAGATTGAGGTCATCAATTCTACCTGTTCTACCTAAATACTTGAAAAAGTCTGAAGTATATTCACTAATATATTGTAAATCACAAATTTGTAATTGTTCTAAATTTCTTATAGCTCTAATTTGTTCTTGTTCATTTCTACCATCTAATCTATTATGGTCTAAAAATTCATATTTAATTAATTTAACAAAAGCATCTATATTAAACATTTCTTTTGCTGCTTGATGTTCTATTGGATTTTTAGTTTTCCATGCTTGAAAATAATCAAAAACCATTCCATCTAAAGTATGCTCAAAGTAATCTAACATATCTTTATTATTACTAAAATCTAACATTAATGCTGCATGTACACATCCTTTTTCCCATCTTTCTATAGTTTTTTCCCAATCCTGTGGGTCTACATGATCTAAATTTAATATATTTCCTGCTAAACTAATTTGTTCAATTCCTTTATAAGGGATTCTATTTTTTCTTATTCCAAATGCTTCTTGTTGAAAAGCATTTCTACCTATTTCTTCATTATTTTCTCTATATGGTTCATTAGTTTGCCTAAGATTTTGCTGATCTGTCCTACTTGCAGGGGTTACAGATGGTCCGGATGAACTATATTGGTCTTCTACTGGCATGCATTCTACTTCAATTAACATATTTTGATATTCTTTTTCTCCTAAAATATGTTCTAATCCTATATTTAAAATTATATCTTTCATTTCTTTATCTGATAATCTATGTAATCCTAACTCATAAGTTTTATATTTTTCTATATATTCTTCTTCATCTAAATTATCTATGTCATCGATGAGTTTATCAACTATATCATCAAAATTATGTTCTATCATATTTATTTCTAAGTTATCAAATGCCATATGTATTTCTTCATCTAATTCACTTTCTAAGTCTTCTATATCATTTATTTGTTTATAATTAGTAAATCTTACTACTGCTTCACCTATATGATTTTCAAAAATTTGTGCCTTATCAGGTTGTTTATTTTTTGCTACTTGTAAATTAGGTAAAATCCATTATGTTCCTTCTAAAAAACTATTATCTACTGGTTTTGCCTCTATCATATTAACGTGTTTACTACCAAAAGTTTGTACTAAATTTTGGAATTCTACATTAAATTTGTAATTATAAGTATCTGAAATTTTTCCTACATACATAAGACTGATGCTTAAATTTTTGTACTCACCTTTCATATTATAATTTTTTGTCCTTATGCTAATTTTTATGTGTTTACTAAATTCTCTAATATTCATGACATAATTTGGAATACATCCTATGACTGCTAAGTTTGTACTAAGATCTACTTCTGCTGTAGCTATAGCTGCTTGCTAATGGTTATCCCATTTGTCATCATATATGTATACTAGTGCTTTGGTTCCTACTTGTGCTCTAGTGAGTCCAGCTATTCCTATCATAATTGTTCCTATATGGATTTGTTGATAGTGTGATTTTTTAAGGTGTTCTATTGCTGTGTTACTAAGTAAATTAAGAGTTACTTCTTTATCTATACAACTAACTTCATGTTGACTCATACTACTTACAATACGATGCCTATTTTCAAATCTTCCTAATTGATATAAATTATATTTATTTTTCTGTGATTTTTCAAAGCCTTTTCTAAGAAATTCTTGTGCTTCTTGTTCACTAGGGTATATATCTTCTGTTCTAACTATTTCTTTTCCTTTTCTTCTAAAGAATTCCATTTACTATTATCAAATGGATTTATTCTACTTTTTCTTCTATGAGGATTATTTCCTAAGGTTAAGTTTTCTAATTTATCAACTAAGTCTTTGGGTAGTGTAGAAGTGGTATTGTGTACTACTTGATTAATTTCTGTTATTTGTTCTTCTAATTGATCTACTTTTTCGGCTAAATTTAAAATTAATTGGATAAGTAAATTATTTTGTCTAATAGGGATATTACTACTTGCTACAGATGTTGTAAATTCTGTAAGACCTACTGGTTCCTTATCTAGTTGACCAACTTCTTCTAATGCCTTTATATATTTATTATTAATTTTAGAATATGTCATTAAACTAAAAGTCTATCTATCTTACTATGTAACCTTTCTACTTGTTCAGTTAATGTTTTTTGTACTAACTGTATTTTTTGCACTTCTAATTTTAACTGCTCAATGATTTCTAATGACTGGAGTTCTATTTGTTTTGGCTTACTATCTATAAGATCTATGAGTTCTTTTATTTCTTTCTTACTAGGGAATCTTTGGATATTCCTATTATTATCTTCTAACTGGGATGTTATATAGTCTAAGTTTTGTCTAATTGTTTTTAAGGAATTTTTCTGAAAATATTCTAGTAACTGTTGAATTACTCTATTATTTTTGTTATGTTCAAATTTTACACTTTCTGCTTGACTAATCAAAAGGTCAATAATACTATTTTATAAGGGATTACTACTACTATGTAAAAGATGTTTATGTTCTTTTTGTGGAAAATAACAAACTAATGTATTATTATCTAGAGTTAATTTTTTCTTTTGTTGTTCACTGATTTCTAAATTGAGGTATTCTATCATAAAATTTATCTAAGTCTACCTTTTTCTTTTAAGATGCCTAAATGCTCCTGAAAAGCTTCTATTGATTCTTTACAGACTTCTAAATGATATTGATTTCTTGTTATGCTATTCTGGACTTCTAACTTTCTTCTAGGATAATTATTTACTTCTGGTGATCTTATTAATTCTTCTAGATTCCTAATTTCTTTTTGGTATTCTACTTTCCGTTTCTTTAATTCCTGCAACCTTTCTTTTATTCTAATAGGTGTCCACCAAGGGCCAAACATGCAAACGGTTTACTGTTTTCAACTAGTGATTCTGGTAACAAAATTTTAACAGATTATAAAACTTTAGTTTTTATCAGTTGTGTTGGTTGACTTCTGTCCTCAAGGTACTTTACTGGTATAACTATATTATTAAGGTGCTAAACTAAAGCTCTGATACCATTTTTGAATCGGGAGCTCGGTCAAGGTTTTCTAAAGGCCAAAATAACAACCAGACACCATGCCTAGAACATGGAACTAGAACATGGAACTGCAAAGACGCCAACTTAAGGGCTATGGAGCAGAACTCAGAGGTCCTCACGAACTCAGAGGTTCCCACAGACATCCAATTATTGTTATGGCAAATATCAAACATGACAAAGTGCTCAAATACAGTACTGATCGTCAGTTTAGCAAGATAATAACATAATTATAAACAGCGTTTCCCTATTTTGGACAAGAAGTCTACTAAGAAAACCAAAAATAAAAGAGAAAAATGACTTACTTAATTGCTTATGTTCTTTGGAACTACTGTTATCACCGGATATAAGCAGTGGTCGGAGATATTTGATGATAGCGGTATTAGTAGTGGAGTATGTAAATACAATAAATGGAAAAGAGAAAGTATATGAACAAAGGGAGTTTTATTGATTGAAGGAGTAAGTCTGAGATTTTTTCTTCTCTGGTGTTCTGTACTTCGTTCTTCGGAGTTACAAACTATATACACAAATTACACCGACCTCTACCATGGCTAAGGATGAAAAGAAAAGAAGAAGCTAAGGATGAGAAGAAGAGTTCTTCTCTTTCTGAAACTTTCTATCTTTCTTACTCTCTGAAGTTTCATATGAACTTCACATGCACACACTATACAAGCCAAAGAATTCACATGACGATTGTACAAGCAAACAAAGTTTAAAATTATGGACTGCTACACTGTTGCTGTTGCTGCTGGTACTGTTACTGCTGCTGCTGAAAAAAGACAAGGACTTCACATGTTGCTGTCGTCTTTTGTGGAGAAGAGAGACCTAGGGCTTGCATGTCTTTGTTATTCAAGATAAAGGGCTTTCGTGCCATTTTGAAAATGTTTTGGGTTTTTTTGAAAGCTGCTTGTTTCCTTTGGGTTTTTCTCTAAATTTCGATTTTTTTAAATTGAAATTTTTAAAATTTTAAATGTTAAATATTTCTTTTCTTTAAATTTTAAATGCTAATTTTAAAAAAATTTAAATGTTTAATTTTTGGTAGGTAAGGTTTTTAATTTTTTAAATGACGAATTTACCCTTTAAAAAAAATTGATGGTAAGCCCTCAACCGGTGATTTTAAAACAATTAGAGTCCTTGATTTCGAAAAATTTGTTAAGGAGTTAAATTGACAACATACAAATAGTTGAGGAGCAAAACCATAAAAAACCCTAAAATCAAAGAAGAAAAATGCACTTGAAGGGTTTGATTTGGACCGATTCATTGCATGTAAAGAAGAAAACGACCTGACTCGTTTTCCTTACATCCGATTGGAAAAGTCCACAAAGTCAAGTTCACAAATTCTGGGACCTACCATTAGGGACAAATTTAGGAGAAAGTTAACAATCTGACTATAAAGAAAATTAGGTGCATCTTTTGGACACCTAATTTCTTGTCTTTCCCTTACCGCAATTTCTTACTTAAGCTCTTGCTTTCATACACCTTTATTTTCGTAGGACTTTTATTTCTTATCATTTTATGAACTTCTCCATGAAATTTGTAGCGAAATAGATTATTACTCTGCTGGGTTGTTGAATTATGTCTATGTCGAGGATTTTTATACGTTTGTGTTATTCTTACAGGTGGAAATTTGGGAATAATGTAAATTACTAGGGGACTCAATTGGATTTTCGTAGTAGTCGAGCCTACTTGTTTCCCCAGAGCGAGATAAATTAATGGTCCAACATTGAGTGCTGGATATGCTCAGGACTCCTCTCCGAGCTCCTCTATTGAGTGGGCAACTCATGCGAAGCTCTAGACCTCCCCTATTGAGGGGACAATCTGATTCACGTGAGAAACCTCAGTCTGTGTCTAGTTAATTACATGGACCCAAAAAACTCCGTCAACGTCAACGCATGACAAGTATTCCATCACTTTTGACCGGAGTGGCACTTATTGTATCTCTCCTTTGAATCTTCTTATGGTTTAAATTAAACAGAAATTCAGAATTAGAACTTCATACTGCATTGGAACCAATTTTCTGGAGTGCTGCAGAAGGAAAAAAAAAAAAACAAAGGAAGAGGAAGACAAGTTACACTGAGATCATTTTTCAATGGCTTGCTTGGCATGCCTTCTTGCCTTGGCATTTGTTGCTGCTGAAGCACAACAGATGCAGTCGAATATAAGCCAAGGCTCCTCTTTAACACCAACCACCAACTCCACATGGCTGTCTCGTTCTGGTCTATATGCCTTTGGATTTTACAGGCAAGGCAATGGCTATGCTGTTGGGATATTTCTTGCTGGAATTCCCCAAAAGACAGTCGTGTGGACTGCGAATCGAGATGATCCACCAGTCTCCAACAATGCCACCTTGCTCTTCACAGGTGACGGCCTTGCGTTGCCAACAGCAGAAGGCAAAAATTACTTGGTAAGTCCTTCTGGCTCTGCTTCTTATGCTTCCATGCTCGATTCGGGTAATTTCGTGCTGTACAACTCTGGTCGGGAAATAGTATGGCAGAGCTTTGATCATCCAACCGACACCCTTTTGCCAGGTCAATGCCTTTTATCAGGAAACGAACTTTTCTCTGCGAAATCAGAAGCTGATCACTCAACGGGGATTTTCCGTCTCAAAATGCAAACTGATGGAAACCTTGTTCAGTACCCTGTAGATACTCCAGACACCAGTGTTAATTCTTTTTATTCATCTTTCACTGATCGCGAGGGAGAGAATGTGACACTTAATTTTGGTGCTGATGGCCATCTCTACTTGCTCAACGGGAATGCTACGAATATTCGGAATATAACAGATGGAGGTCTTCCTACTGATGAAGGAAAACTTTATCTTATGAGAATTGATGTAGGTGGGATATTTCGTTTGTATTCACATGATTTGAAAAAGAATGCAATTTGGTCAGTTGAGTGGGAGTCTTCCAAGGAAAAGTGTGTTCCTAAAGGCCTATGCGGATTTAATAGCTATTGTGTCTTAATTGATCTAGAGCCTGACTGTAGATGTCTTCGGAGATTCGAATCTGTCAACCCGGGAAATCAGACATCCGGGTGCGAGAGAAACTTTGTTGCGGATGCCTGCAAAAACAGGAATGAGAATTTCACTTACACCATGGAAAAGCTGGAAAACACAACATGGGAAGATAGTTCGTATATGAGTTTGACATTATCCGACGAAGACGATTGCATACAAGGCTGTCTGGAGGATTGTGACTGTGAAGCTGTGTTTTTTGACGGTACAAACTGCAGAAAGCAGAGGCTTCCTTTGAGATATGGTAGAAGAGACAATGGAACTTCAGACAGAGCTCTCATCAAGGTAGGTGTACCTACAAAACCAGATACAGATCCTAGAATTGTTCAACCAGGAAGCAAGAAAAAAGGTACAACTGACATCCTCATTATTGATCTTTCATTTACTGCTTTGATCCATTTTGTTGTTGATTTCCGTGATTGTGTTGTGGTGAATGGTGACCTTGAATTGGCATATATAAGAATGAGTGCTGTGAATGGTGACCTTGAATTGAATGAGAGTGTGGCTCCGCGACGATATGCTTATGAAGAGCTAGAAAAGATGACTAATAATTTCAAGGAAGAGCTTGATAGAGGAGCCTCGTCAACAGTTTATAAAGGGCTGATTTTGGGTAGCCAAAAGCCAGTTGCTGTCAAAAGAGTTGTGTTTTCAAAGGCATGCCTTCGCGCGCGTCGGCGCGAGCCAGAGAGAGGCAGCAAGAGATCGCCTGAGGCGGTCGGCTGTTCCGCAAGCTGCACGTTTAGCACGGTGAGGCGTGGGAAGGCGTGATGAAGCGCTGCAAGGCCTGGCCAGACGGACGAGGCGGCCCGAAGAAGAAGAAGAAGAGCTCGCGAGAAAGAAGAAGAGTCAGCGTCAAATTTTTTATTAGGGTTTTAAAAAGACGCCGTTCACTTTCAGCCTTTTTAAAACTGAGGTTATTTAAATGAAACGCACGTTCAGTGTTGTTTCTTTCCTTTTTTTCTAATGAAATTAATATATATTATAAATTAATATATAAAGTTAATAATACATGCTATGTATTGTATATATCAATTGCAGATTCGATTCTACTTACCCTTTTTTTTTCTTTCCAAATTAATATGTTAACACATGGACCTATATATAAATATATATTGTATAGTACAACCCTAATTTCTACATTTATTCAATAATTCCCATCAATTTCAAGAATTCTCTCCTTTTGGTATGAATAAATATTTTATGTTTTGGGATCGATTATGATGCCTAAATGACAATTAGTACTTATATTTGATTATATATTTAAAAGATTGTTAAGAATTAGTAGTACAATTTAATTGTGTTGTATTATTTATAAATTTTTCATATTAAAATAAAGGGACATTTTGGAAAAAGCAAAAGGAGAGAGAAATTTTAAAAGAAGCAAAAATGGACCAAAATGCCCTTATTTATTTTTAGATTTCCTAAGGAATCCAATACATTTGCATGTCTTTGATTTGAAAGTTGAATGGTTTTTTTGTCTTTTTTGAAAAAGCTTTGGCTTTTTCCAAAAGTGAAATTTGTTTTTATGTCTAAAACCTAAAAAATAAATTAATGTTCGAAAGGCTTACGCCTCACGTATCATGACTAAAACGCCTTGCCTTTCAAAACATTGCAAAAGACTAAAGAAAGTTGCAGCCGAAGGGGAAACAGAATTTCAGACTGAGATCAGAGTTATTGGGAAACCCCATCACAAGAATCTAGTCCGTTTACTTGGGTATTGCCTTGTCGGAGCTAAAAAGCTTTTGGTGTATGGGTACATGAGCAATGGCTCACTTGCAGATGTGCTCTTCACCCATGAGAGGCAAAGTGTAACAAGAATAAATTTCAGGCACATGTACATAAGTATATCTATACATGTCTACAATGAATATTGAAGAATTATCTCTTCACATTTGTGTTACTATGTGCAGCACGTAAGTGGATATGGATTGGCACGGCTATTGGCGCTGCTCTATTGGTAATGGTGCTTTCCATCTCGAGCTATCTACTAAGGAGGAAACTATTTTCAGGTAGACTCTTTAAACATCCATGAAGGCTTTGGAAATTGTAAATTTTAATTTTCTTACAACATTAATCTAAACAGGGGAGACCAACCCGATGATTGAGAATGAAATGCTTGAATGGATGGAATCTGATAGATCCACTGATGATGTCAACGGGCTTCAAAATGACGGAAAGCTTGGAAATAATTTGACTGTGTTTAGCTACGCATCTGTCGTGGCTGCCACAACTAACTTCCCGGAAGAAAACAAGCTCGGACAGGGGGGCTTTGGACCTGTTTATAAGGTAATTGAGGTTTTAAATAAAAATGAGTGTCTTTGTATTAATAACTGAAAAATATAAACCTGATTACTTGGTGCTATATTATGGATTATTAATGAAGGGAAAACTTGTGACGGGACAAGAAATCGCTGTGAAGAGGCTTTCAAGATGCTCAGGGCAAGGAACTTTGGAGTTTAAGAATGAATTGATACTCATATCTGAACTCCAACATACAAACCTCGTCCAGCTTTTTGGCTTCTGCATTCATGGGGAAGAGAGGATGTTAATCTATGCCTACATGCCAAACAAAAGTTTGGACTACTTTTTATTCGGTCGGCAATTGAGATTCTCGATCACTTTAATCTTAGTTACTTGATTTCTTCTATTCGAATAATCTGACATTTCCAGCTATTTTCATGGACAGATTCAACCAGAGCGATGCTACTAGATTGGACGAAGCGGTTCAACATAATTGAAGGAATCGCTCAAGGATTGCTTTACTTGCACAAATACTCAAGAATGAGAGTAATTCACAGAGATTTAAAAGCTAGTAACATACTACTTGATGAATATATGAAGCCCAAAATTTCTGATTTTGGTTTGGCGAGAATTTTTACACATAATGAACTTGAAGCAAGTACTAATAGGATTGTTGGAACATAGTAAGTGGATCATACATTATAAATTATTATGCCTTTACTTTGACATTGCTAAATCAGTACTTACAAATATATACTAAATATATTTGGTTTTTGTATGATACAGTGGTTACATGTCTCCTGAGTACGCTATGGAGGGGATTTTTTCTATTAAATCTGACGTCTATAGTTTCGGGGTGTTAATGCTTGAAATCATGAGTGGTAGGAGAAATAGTAGCTTCTACATTGCTGATCACGTGCTCAATATAGTAGGATATGTATGTCTTACAAATCAAATTTACGATTAACATTTTCTTTTTTGAGTTGTGAACATATATATCATGAATCTTTCAACAACTTAATTAAATGAGTGCAATATTTTTTCAGGCATGGGAGTTATGGAAAGAAGGCAGGGGGCTAGAGCTAATGGATCCAACACTAAAGGATTCATGTACTGAAGATCAATTGTTAAGATGCTTCCATGTTGGTCTGTTATGCGTGGAAGAAAATGCAGCTGATCGGCCCTGCATGTCTGACGTCGTATCTATGTTGATCACTGAAACAATTTCATTGCCATTACCTACAAGGCCAGCATTCATCACAATAAGAAATGTTATTGTGTCTGATGTAAATATAAGTAGAAGGGAGTTGCAAATTATATCAGTAAATGGCTTGTCTAATACCACAGTTGATGGACGATAGAGGATTCGTCTATTAGCTAAACGATATCTTTGGGCCATAATTACAATGGTACCTTCATTTTGGAACAATATTGCTTGGCTTTTGTATATGTTGTATTCCCTGTGAAAGTAGGTTTTCTTATGGATCATAGTTTTTTAATTGGTAATATTGCGTATAGATTCACTAGGTATTTGATATATGACGTTTAATTGAGTTTTTATCATTTATAGCCCGAACTTACCAAACTGCTCAATTAACCACTCAGCACAACCACAATGATAGTTTGGTGAACACTTGTATTGTGGGTGTGCTGAGTGATTTGACGAGTGACCTGCTCCTAGATGTCAAGTCTTGTCTTCATCTTATGCGCCACTTATAAATCTTTAAATTATATTTGGGAGTCTAAAATTAGTTCAAATTGAAACTTTTTAAAGGTGTTTTGATGTTTTTTTAGACTCTTAGATTCGTAGGTTCATTACTTCTAGATTCTTAGGACGGAAGACTAGCTTCGACTTGGATGCAAGGCACTTATCTAGTCCAAGACACACTTTAAGCTCACCAAATAATGACTAGGACTCTTGTCCTTTTTAACTGAAAATATCCAGTCTAATCCAACTTACCAAACATGATAGAATTTTAACTACTTGAATACAAGTACAATTTCAACGTTGCCAAATGGGTTTGAGTGCTATTGGAGAGGAATTCGAGATCCACTCAAAAGATTTGAGTGGTTACTTTGAAATCACATAATGCAATGTCATTTCTGATTTCTAATCTTGAACATCAAATCGGCATGAAATTATGCAACTTTGAGAAACTCACAGGAAAGACATTAGCTATGATATGGTCCACATATTGCAAGATTCTTGGCTCCATTTCACAATTCAAAACATTTGGCTTCACATTTGATGTCTTCATTAATCAGGTTGATTTACTCTATACTTAAAAAAAAACACATCCTTGAGAAGATTGAGAGTTGTGCAGGCTGCATGCCAAGTTTGATTCACCTATTTTAAAGAGCTCATTTTTCTCAATGAAAAGCCCACGAAATAGGTTTTCATTGTTATGTCTGTCACATGTTGCTCTATTATGGCCCCTTTGACCGCGTCTGCGACATCTTATTTGAATGAAAACTCTTCTAAGCTTGGCTGGTGGGGCAATATAATTTGTCGGCATATGGTTTGGAGGGATGGGGGTTGGTATTTCAACCTCACAAGGCTCCTTTGTCCTATCTCTTTTAGGCATACCCGGTTGTTGCCTATAAAGTGGAGGTTTAATTGGAGGAAGGCCACATTTACTCCATTGGTCCATTGAAGGGATGTTGTAAATCACTGGTTCACAAGCCTCCATATAAGTTTCGGGCTTATAACAATCATCCACATAAGCAATTGGGTTTTCACATCTTTGAAATATTGCTGAGATTGAATGGAGACATGGTATTCCACATAAATTCCACCTCTTAAAAGAGCATGTCTTTGCTCTAAGGTCTACAATAAATTCTCCACCATAAATGTGGCTCACTTGATAAAATTTCTCACCAGTCAATCTAGAAATGCATTGTGATGAACCTAGCTTGTTCTTCTCAATTATCTTGAAGATCCTAGGCCCAATAGAGTATCTCCAATTCTTACATGCAAACCTCCTACTAGCCATCCTAAGCATCACATACACCCTTATTCTCTCCAAGCAACTCAAAATTGTCTTATTCCTTGCATCTAGTATGGCTGCATTGAAACTTTCGCATAGATTATTCAACAAAACATCACATTTAAAATGTGACTCGAAGTAATATCTACTTTAATTTTTGCAGGTCTCTCTTTTAACCACTTCCAAGCTTCCTCATCCTCATTTTTCATCTTCTCCATTTCTGCCTCCCACCAAGGCACAATTGTAGCTCTTGCTACAGCCCATAATATTTGTTTCAGAGCAATACCAATATGTGATGCCTTAAAATTATTGTGCAGGTGTCTCACACACATCCTGGGCTCTGCAATTGGAAGTACTGTCTCAATGGGAGGTACAAGTCCCTTTTGTTTGTCACTAATGACCATCCCTAAATCTTCAATAAGCAGATTGAAAAACCAAATCCAAGAGTCTTTACTCTCATTATCAATCACAGCATAAGCTACTGGAAAATAACCATTGTTCCCATCCACCCCAACATTCGTCAAGATCTGCCTAGGATAAGGCCCTTTCAAACAGCAGCCATCAACACCATGTTTGTGCCTAATAAATCACGTCATAAGCTGATTGAGGGGACTTCGTTTCGGCCCTGGCTCCTACCGTTTCGTGGAGCATTTCGCCTTCCTGAAACAAAAGGAAAACTGTAAAGGCAGAATCCTCTCGGTCTCGCGACCGCAGTGTTGAAATAGTAGCTTCTACAATGCTGATCGCGTGCTCAATATAGTAGGATATGTATGTCTTACAAATCAAATTTACGATTAACATTTTCTTTTTTGAGTTGTGAACATATATATCATGAATCTTTCAACAACTTAATTAAATGAGTGCAATATTTTTTCAGGCATGGGAGTTATGGAAAGAAGGCAGGGGGCTAGAGCTAATGGATCCAACACTAAAGGATTCATGTACTGAAGATCAATTGTTAAGATGCTTCCATGTTGGTCTGTTATGCGTGGAAGAAAATGCAGCTGATCGGCCCTGCATGTCTGACGTCGTATCTATGTTGACCACTGAAACAATTTCATTGCCATTACCTACAAGGCCAGCATTCATCACAATAAGAAATGTTATTGTGTCTGATGTAAATATAAGTAGAAGGGAGTTGCAAATTATATCAGTAAATGGCTTGTCTAATACCACAGTTGCTGGACGATAGAGGATTCGTCTATTAGCTAAACGATATCTTTGAAAATTTAGGGTTTCACTTATATTGTATTGACTCCAATGTCGATATCTCTTCCCCTTGTGCCAATTTCTCTTCCTTGCTGCGCTTTAATGCAAGTGTGAATGAGAAAATTATGTTTACCACTGTTTTTTATTTTATTTTATAAATGTTTATCACCTAATGCTCTCACTTTAGGGACTTCTCCCTCCCTTATATACAATATTGTTTTCCTTTCGACACTTCTACTTACACATTATATGCACATCACATCAAATGCACACAAACAATCAACCAAATTCATATACACCAAAAATAAAAAAGCAAATTCATATACACATTACAAAAATGCATTATTTTTTGTGGAGTGAAAGGAACGAGACTTGCAAGTCTTTTTCTTTGGAAGCAATCAGGACGGGTTTAGAAGCATCTTGGATTTTAAGGACTTTTTGATAATTTCCCCATGTTTATATCCGAAGGTCAAATTTGTAATATTAATCAATCGAGATCAAATGCTACCCAAAAATCATGACAAATTCTAAAAATTTCCAAGATTTCCTCATATGTCTCCGAAGTTATTAATGGGCCTTAAATGCCCAAAGTTATTAGTGGGCCTTTAACTCTCCAACCAAGAACCCTGAGACTAGAGAGTGCTTCTATAGTGAGTGGAAAGTTATAAGGGGTTTTTTTGTGGGGTATGTAAGAGCTGTTGGATTTCATCCAACGGTGAGTTTTTAAAAGAGGGTGCATGTAGAACCGGGTTGAAATCGGACCCGTTTGAAAACCCAACTTCAGCTGAAGATTTTTCCCTCTCTGTGAAAAACTCAAGAACACAATCCTCTCTTTTTTAATGTAATGCAAATCCACAATTAGAAAGATCCAAAGCTCCCAAACTCTATAATCGCTCCATTGTCATCAGCTCCTTGGTAGGCTTGCGATCTATGGTATCCTCGGTATGATGATTAATGGCTTTTACCTAGCTATTGCCCTGTTTTGATTCTATGATTCAAGTGAAAACCCCTTCTCTTTTTCGTTCAAGAAGAGATTCCAGATGAAAGCAAAGTAGCATATCTCTTTTTCGTGCTGCTGCAGTTGTTCCTCGATTTTGGCAGAGATGGAGTCTCCACTACGAAAGAATCCTCTCTAATGTCCACCACATTCTTTGAAGCTGACTGACTTCAAGCTCCCGATTGACTTTGAGAGTTAAGTTCACTCTTGCTGGATTGATTTTGTTGGGTTTGATTTGTTTTTTGTGAGGGTGAGAAATTTGTCATTTGTGGCATCAATAATGCGTCATTTGCTCTACTATCAATAATGCGTCATTTGACTTTGAGAGGTAAGTTCACTCTTGCTGGATTGATTTTGTTGGGTTTGATTTCTTTTTGTGAGGGTGAGAAATTTGTCTTTTGTGGCATCAATAATGCGTCATTTGCTCTGCTATCAATAATGCGTCATTTCCTTATGAATATTCAATATACTTAGTTGATTATTTTTTTAGGGGTTGGAAAATTATGAAATGTAGGTAAAAGATCCTAAACTTAGGCTTAATGGCATTAGGAGTAAGCATTTGGAGAGGATATTGGGTGAAGTTCTGTAATTGCTGGTTTGAATTACATTTGAGTTCTTAGTTGAACATGTTGGTTTTAATGTTATTTTTTCCAGATTATTTCACAAGAGATGACGTAACTATTATTAAATTTTGCTTGTGTTTTGTGTAATCAGAATCCAACAAGCTAGGCTATGCGTGTATTGTGTCAATTTGGGCAATGTTTTGTGTAAGTGGAATGCATTGATAAGTTGTGATGCAGTAATGATTGATTAATGAATTAACATTTGCTATGCAGTAATATAAAAGTAGATCAATAATATACGTGGATAAAATGTCTGGGGGCTCAGAGTGATGACTCTGTAACAGCTAATGGGAGGGTTTACATTCCTGAAGTAAGAAATGACGAAACACCAACAGCTGGGATGAAGTTCGACTCGCTTGACCTCGTTTATAATTTCTATAATAGATATGCATTCTTGGCTGGCTTTGGTATTCGACTTCATTCCAGCTTTTGGGGGAAAAATAAGAAAGAGATTCTGAGAAAAGAATTTGTATGTTGCAAACAAGGTGCATACCGGAATGATGAAATTCGGGAGAGAAAAAGACAGCGGGGAATAAGTAGATGCAATTGCAAAGCTAAGATTGTGGTTGTGAAGACACATGGGAGCAAGAAGTATACCATCTCTCTTTTTGCAGAGGGACACAATCATAAGATGACACCCTCAGGAAGAATGCATTTACTGAGATCACACCGTCGTATTTCAGATTCTACAAAAGTACTCACAAAACAGTTGGGTTCGGTTAATATTCCCATTAATCAGAAGGTAAGTATTTTCGAGGTGCAATCCGGAGGAATGGATAAAATCGGTTTTATCAAAAAGGATATCTACAATCTTGAATGTAGTGTGAATGGGAAGCTGAGGAACCACGATGTTGAACTAGTGACCGAGTATTTTATGGCTGAACAGAAAAAAAATGAGGCTTTTTATTTCAAGATTGAGGGAGATGGCGATAACAGGTTTAGTCGATGTTTTTGGGCAGATGCAACTTCTAGACGGGCGTACGGGTTTTATGGAGATGTTGTTGTATTCGATACCACATTCAACACGAATAGATACGACTTGACATTTGCACCAATGTTGGGAGTTAATAACCATGGTCAAACAATTGTCCTAGCATGCGCATTTTTGAGCAAGGAAACGACTGAGTCATTTATTTGGATGTTTGAGGAGTTTAAGAAAGCCATGCCAGGTGGCGAACCTAAAACGATCATCACAGATCAAGATGCGGCAATGAGCAGAGCGATTTCAATAGCCTTCCCGACAACATTTCATCGACTTTGCATATGGCACATCACATCAAAGTTCTCTGTTAAGTTACCACATTCTGCTTATAAGGAGTATTGGGGTGAATTCCAGAAAGCCATATGGGATACTGACAATAAGGATGAGTTTGATGCAAAATGGAATATTGTGGTTACAAAGGCTGGTTTGACTGACCATCCATGGCTAAGTTCAATGTTTGATTTAAGGGAATCTTGGGTTCCAGCCTACGCACGACACTTTTTTGCCGCTGGAATGTCAAGCAGCCAAAGAGTGGAATGTTCTCATGGTTTCTTCAAGCAATACATATCAAGGAGAAATTCGTTGATGGATTTCATAATAAGATTTGAGAGGGCACTTTCTCATCAAACGTCAAAAAGAGTTAGTTGCTGATCACGTAGATGCATTTGAAGTGGCTCAATGTATTCTACCGATGCCAATGAACAAACAAATGGCTACCTTGTACACAAGGACAATGTTTCAAAAGTTTGAGCAAGAACTAATACAAAGTACAACATGTTTCCTAGAGCTGAAAACAGAGGATGCTACTAAAGTTGTCTTTAATGTGAGCGAAAGGAAAAATTGGGAAACAAGAGTGGCAGAAGTCGTATATGTCAAAGATTCTGACCACGCATCGTGTAGCTGCAAAAGATTTGAATTTGTTAGAATTATTTGCAAGCACATCCTAGCATTGTTCAGAAGGGACCAGATTGAATATATGCCCGATAAAATACATTTTGAAGAGGTGGAAGAAAACTGCGAAATTTGGATTGGTGTCAGATGCAAATGGCAACGAAATTAAAGACTCTGCAGATCCTGGTCTTTTAATAAAGCGGAGTACAATGTCCCGACTTGCTTCAGATGTGGTTGAGGATGCATTAATGTGTGAAGAAGGATGTGAGCTACTGTCAGAGACTCTAAAAAGTTTGCGGGTGAAGTTGAAGTTGTTGAAGGATGGACCAAGTAATAACGAAGTTGGAGGGTCCAGCTCTCAAACACAATATATGAAAGACCCTAAGAGAGTAAGGTGCAATGGAGGGTCGAAACGAGTAACGGGAGCAAAGGAAAAGGCAATGAAGCGAGGGATTAGACACTGTCGGGAGTGTGGACACATTGGTCATGATAGAAGACAATGCCCAAGAAATTTGAACACACCGTAAGATGTTAACACTATTTATAATAAGACCTAAAATTTGAATAGGTAAAGTTCTTATGTGCTTCTGTTTGATGTTTATGCAGGACATCACCGTCGAACAATGACGAATCAACTCCAATAGATCTTAGTGACCCACTATTCGACGAATTTTACAGGATGCACGGACCAACTCAATGATTTAGGTTTCTATTATACGAAGCCCGGTTATTATGAAGACTGATGATCAGGTGAAGCTTTCTAGATGCAGTTTTATTATTATTATTTTTTTGTTCATGTCCACCGATGAGCTCTTACTATGTCCATTGATAATTGAAATGAAAATTTGCTTGGTTTCATTCTTGCATGAAATTTGGACACATGTTAATTTTACATCTTCTCCCTATTTAGAAATTTTCATAGATATTAGATAAAGCATCAAATTTTGATTTATGTGAAGAAGCAATGACTTTTACCTTGTAAAATGGGTAGTTTATGGTGAATTATGTTTTAACAGAGATTCATTCATTATATGACAGGCTAATGCAGCATTTTCAGCAGCCAGCTGTTGTTTCCATTACCAGTAATGATTTCCAGCAGCACGCATCATTTGTAGCAGCACCCACTTTTTGCGAATGTTATGTTCTAGTGTTTTACTAATGATTAAGATCTGAGTTGGACTGGTTATTAGGTGCACGATTTTGCAAACATTCGTAACTGAAGGATACTTCAAGCACTTTGTTGGAATAGAAAGATTAGAAAGCAACGTGTAAAAAAGTACATTGCAGCTAATCACATTTCGAATGGTTGGGTAATATTAAAGGGTACACTAACATTTGAACTACTCATAATTCCACACACAAAAGAAAATTTGATTGCAAAGCATTTTATGTGCTCCCTCTTAGCAATACCACGATCTCCCCAATCAACTGAACAACGGTGGCCACAATCACTAGGTCGTATTGGTCAGCTTCTTCTTAGCACGTCTCACGTGCTTATGGTCACTCATGTCCCCAGTGATATAGACAAAATAAATATTCAGCAATATTTGGAATTTTATTATATATACATAACCATAAACCATTCACTACACAATGTATAGCACATGGTATTTTACTTATGACTCACGTGTCATGATAATGGGGCTTTACTGATTCCCAACGTGCTGTGATATTGACTGCTTATTGAATAATATTTCCATATTTGCAAAATATAATGTTACACAGAAGGAACACATGATGACTTGCAAGACATAGTCCCAATAATTATATATGAAGCAAATGAAACTGATATTTGTATTATTTTATATTAGATAATGACATTAAGGGAATATAGTTCTAATTTGTGCAATACCATGATCACCCCCAACCAACAGAACAGCTGTAGCCGCAATCACTTAGTCGTATCGGTCGGCTTCTTCCGAGCAGCTTTGACGTGCTCATGCTCATTCATGTCACCACCATCTTCTAGTATCTCTCTCACAGCATTAGGGGACACATAGTCCCAATTATAACTTGTATGAGTAGTTGCCGCGAATGCTCGGAATTTTTCGAATCCTTCGCTGAATGCCAACTCCAGTTCACTGTGGTGCTTTTCGCATCGCATATGGTTCATCAAACAACCTTTAATTTCATCATTCATTACTGCATCCAACTCCTCAGCTTTCAGCTTCCTTTTATGACTCAGCTTCAAGTACTTGTTCTTTTGGGAGAACGCTTTGTTCACTCTAATGTTAAGATCAGCCAAAATGGCCTCGTCTTCAACACATTTCTCGTGCCATGAATTGATCAGTCTGAAATTATAATCCAGCTTGGTACTGACTGCATCTATTGCCTCTAATGGATCATCGGAGTCCCCCTCACTCCCAAATGATGTTGAAAATGGAAGGGGTCGGCGAGTACAACGTGGAAACGGAACCTGCGACTCCAATTTTTCATCTTCGATAGTGTTGTTGGCGCCTGAAGAGGTTGACATGCTTGAATAATCTTATTTGTTTTAGAGGATGAGGATTGCAGATGCAATTTCGTTTGAGATATGGAACATAGCTTTATAGACCAACATACCAAAGCTTGCGTGTAGTCAACATATCTACTTTATTTCAATTTTAAAAAAAGAGGTGTCAGGTTTTGCTTTTCAAGCATGTCAACCTCACACTCTCCTTACACCACTGTTAGTGGTTGAAAGAAACTCAATGGAAGTGACATCTAGTTAGTGAACCCAACCAAACTAAACAAACTAGTTAGGATTAAACTTAGATTGTATGAGACCTTTGTTCATTTATACATTGTCAACCAAATATTTTTTTTTTTTGCGAGAACCCTTTTTTATTGGTATTACTATCACCCCCTTCATAAAAATTCTCCCTCCACAAAAAACTCACTCCTCTCGAATCTGTCTCCATCTACTGAAACTCTCTCCTCCACAGAAACTCTCTCCCCCCATTGAATGGATTTACTAACCAAGTTTGATGTGAGCATAATAAACACCCCTCCAAACAAAGACCGCCTTCGAAACGCAAGTGAGTCACCAGACAAGCAAGGTCACTTTCCTAGACAGAATGACCATTTTGTTGGAAGTTTTGAGTCTGAAAGAGTTCTTGCTTTCTGGAAGGAGAGGCATCTTCAACTTGGTGATGAAATCCAAAGGGCAAGGGCACGTTTGGAATTTGTTGAAGGCCAAATTGAAGATGACAAAAGGCAGGCCAATCTGGATAGGGCGAAGTTGCAGCGCATGAAGCGTAGACACAAACGACTTCGGAGTGTAGCTGTTCAAAAATACAAGAACTCATCTAATGCAATGGAGTCAAAGAAGCGTGTGATGCAAGCTGGATTCGACTACTTCCGGTCGTATGCAAAACTCGTCGTACCCGGGTTTGATTGGTCATCTATTACCGTTTCCGACGTTAACAAATATACTCAGCAAGGGAAGTAACCATTTTGGTTATCGTGTTTGAGTAGAGGCAAATCAGAGGAACTGGAATTTTCGTTAAACTCTGCTTCAAACCTATTTTGATGCTTACTACTATAGAAGATTTCAACCTAATATTTTGATGTCTTTAATTACGATAACATGATGCAAAGTGCCCATCTACTTCAGTCATATGTTGCTGCCATGTCCATTTTTTTGTGATCACGTATCAGATTTGGACATGGTTGCATCATATGCCATGTTGCCTTTATGTATTATATGTTAGCGTAAGGTTTATGGAAAAGCATGTGTGAGTGGTTTTTGACAAGGTTATGGCATTATTTTGTACCAGTTATATATTGTTTTTTGTACTGGTTCATCTCCTACTATTGCTTTATTTCTTTATATTATATGTTTATGCGATTGGACATGATAGAAAATATATTACTGATTCCCAATGCGGCGTCATAAGAACAACTTATTGAATACCGCCGAAGTGTTGAAAACTCTAGGTGCAGGTGCATATGGACAACTTATTGACTATGTCTGACGTCTTCAAAGCTCTAGGCGCATGCACAGTTCCAATGATGGCTTCGAAGTAGTGGTGCATTTATTATATATGTACATTATTATAACCAAAACAGATAATTTTACATCCTTATATATGAAAGGAACTAATTCTTGTATTAGTACAAATTATATAACGAATATTAAGGAAATATACTTGTTAAAGTGACAAACATATATACTTAGGGTTAAGAGAAAAGTGAGTTATGTAAATCATTTTTGAATTTTTAATTGCGAAATGGATGATTTATGGGTTTCCCTCATTTTATAATGTCACAAGGAGGCCGGAGTATTTTTCGGGGCATTTTTAGGATTTTTCTACTATTTATTGCATTTTTTCAAAGAGTTTTGCACTAAAAAAGCCAAAATAATTGCCAAATGGACACATGGCGCGATCTCAGCCCCTCACCTTTCACCCATTGACAAGTGTGCGTCAGTCAACATGGCCACATCCTTACTTTTTACCCTAAATTATTATTTTATGACTTTTTCTTAGAAAATTCATAACTAAATACACAAAAATTAGAAAAACGATCCGAAAATTGCTACGAACTCATTGAGACTCCATCTCCCTTGCTGAATTCCCTGATTAGTGGTTACGCAATTTAAAAAACAATTACGAATATTAACGGGAGATGCTTGTTGAAGTAGGTTATTGAAGTTAAAGTTAACAAACATATATACTTAGGGTTAAGAGGAAAGTGAGTTATGTAAATCATTTTTGAATTTTTAATTGCGAAATGGATGATTTATGGGTTCCCTCTCGTTTTATAACGTCACAAGGAGGCCGGAGTATTTTTCGGGGCATTTTTAGGATTTTTCTACTATTTATTGCATTTTTTCAAAGATTTTTGCACTAAAAAAGCCAAAATAATTGCCAAATGGACACATGGCGCGATCTCACCTCTCACCTTTCACCCTTGACAAGTGTGCGTCAGTCAACATGGCCACATCCTTACCTTTTACCCTAAATTATTATTTTATGACTTTTTCTTAGAAAATTCATAACTAAATACACAAAAATCACAATAATGTTCCGAAAATTGCTACGAGCTCATTGAGACTTCATCTTCCTCCTGAATTCCTTGTTTCATGGTTACGCTACGTTAGTATTTTATTATTATTTATCCAAAATTATTTTTATTATTATTGTTATATTACTTTTAGCTTGTACATTTGTTATTTATATTTACTCAAAATTTTTATTTTTATTTTTATTTTCCGTGTGAATAGACCATTTCTGGTGCTAATCAGTTTCTCTCTTCTTCAATTTGTTAATGGTTTTTCTTTCTTAGGTTTAAGGGATGTTTTCAAACAAAAAATGGAAATATACAAGCCATCCATTCTACAACATCAGGAAATAATTATTCAAAGTCTTTCACTGTTCAAATTTTGCTTAAGAAACGTGTAACCCAATCATTTGAGATATGCTAAGTGGGAAAATGTCATTCCCAAGAACCGTTGAAACGACACATACTCACTTCATGCATGCATTTTCGTTTACCAAATATTAAGATTGTAGTTGTGCAAAATATCTGTGTCAGTAAAATGTCATTCGTAGCCGTCAATTATGTCAGTAATAATTCCACTATATAACAAATATTATACATTTATATATAAAACGGTTTAGGACAGCACAAACAAACACCAGACAAAATAGATTAAAACATGAAATGGAAAACAACATTTGTAGAACATAGACACGCATAAAAACCGTACAAACATACTACAACTAATTATAAGGGTATGGATTCCCTGGCACAACATAAACACGCATCACCTTGAACCAAAAAACACTCTCACGGTGCCATTTGCATCGATTGCAACAAGTCCAGAAGGCAGGATTGATCTTTTCTTCACTAGGCCAGCCTGGAATAACAAAACACCAGTCGTTGTTGTTACAAGCGCTGCACTGATTGAACTTAATCTTCCCATAGTGAAACATATCTACGATATGTCTTCCAACAGAGAAAAGTCCGCTTAATCGTCGTCTCAAAGCATCCCTGGTTCCTTCATATCAATGTTGTTACGTTGATTCAAAGAACACAAGAATTGTAATGCATCATCTTTTGACTGACCAATTCCGGACATGCCAAGTAGTCCAACTAGATATGCCGCTTCCATATGGCCTGCCGTGGCTGCAACGCGCATCCCAGACAATGCTTCCATATTACCCCGCCTGAAAAACAGGTCTAACGCTTCTCTAAATATCGCCTCAGGGTTCTCGCAAGCCCTGCATTGTTCCACGAAATGCCGGACCTGCGTTGAGGCATAGCACCAGTTAGGATTGTCTTGGTACTTTTCCATTGAAATTGTGTTCCATACTTGTGGAGTGTTTGCCAACCTATTGAACAATGGACACACAGATGCCATACGAAAGAGATCTTCCGATGATTGGGTTGCCACGTATAACATCACTTTAAACCAAGCTAATTCCGGGATGAAGGCTTGAGGCACATCCAGATGGAGATGCTTCCTTCTCTTTCCTCCGACTGTAGTGTAATGTTTCGAATTCATTGAAATATTTTTGGAATGGAACGATTAGAGGACTGCAAGAGGGGAGAAATGAGAATATACGGGGTTTTGGGTTTGTTTTAACCTCTGTTTGCACTGTTTTGAAAAGGTGTTTCCTTGGGGTTTTTCCAAGTTGACCCTTTTTGAAGAAACTGAACCCAACACCCAAAACATAAGACAGGCGAAGGGAAAACGTCATCGAAATGCAAAGGGAGTCAAACCGTCCAAAAGTCAATTAATAACCTATTTCCATAGCCATTGTTAGGCTTTTCCCGCCATTAAATTCATTAATACAAATGTGATGGATTACTGACTAGGATAGAAGGTCCCATCAGATACTTTTTCATTTTCCCACACCACACTACACCTAGTAAATGACGGATTCTTATCCAACTAGTTGCCTTAATGAAATATAAAGAAAATAATATATTTAAAGCAGTGTCCCCTCAATTGTAAGATTAATATTTAGTAGTGAAATAGTATATGGCTTTTCGGAGTAAAAGGTGTCACAATTCTGACGGTACAGGTGTGCAGATCGTGACCAACCCACCCACACACAGAAAAGAAGGATATAATTCGATTTGGGCAGAGATGAGAGAGAGCTGAGTGAGAAGTTTAGGGTTATGACTTATGAGTGAAGGGGTCTGACTGAGAAGGTATAAGTCCGAAGAGGTTTTAGTGAGAAGATCTGACTGAGAAGAGGTACAAGTGATAAGATTCAACATGTCGTCATTTCCCGCTCAAACAAAGAGGTGTCAATATTGTGGAGCTGCAATGGTGCTTCGGGTTTCAAAATCAGATAAAAATCGAGGGAAGCCATTTTGGAAGTGTCTAACCTCCTATGTAAGTTCTCATTTCCAGAATATGTATGTGGGTGAAAAAAATATCCTAGGTCTAAGTCTGACAGAATTATTTTGCATATATGATGCCTGCAATTAGGGAGCCACCAGTTGCGATGGATTCGAATGGGTTGATGTGACCTCTGAAGCATATCAGCAAGCTGACACGTATGATACTACAGTGCTTAATATGCTGAAGTCCATTAAGGACTTGGTATTAGTTTTATTAGTTGTATCAATTGTCATATTATTTGTTCTTTTAATGACCAATTAAGTGCACGGTTTCAAGAATTGTAAAAGTTCTTCCCAAAAACACATGTTGCACGCACCACCAATGACTTTTCAAACCCAATTTGTAATTTTTGTTCTTCAAATAGGTGGATTGGCATTGAGTTCAAATTATTGTTTGAAACAAAAGCATGTATTTGTCAGAAACCCAGTAAAAACTTTCCTAGACTTACTTTACAAAAATAAAGTCATACGAAGACGATAAAATGATAATACAGGGCCAATACGATGCAATACTAAGACAATACCCTTTTTTTGAAGATTGCAAAATTATTTAGTGTATATAGATTGTTTATTGATTGATTACTGCATGTAAATCGCATGATATTGAATGTTTATTGAAGGTTTATTAACTGCATGTATATCGCATGTTATTGCTCCAATATTGCATGTTTATTGGGGGCAAAAGTAGGACTCAAGTTAGATTTAAGGGGGGAAATGGTCCTTATTCTTTGTTTTACTAGGAAGAACTACTGTTAAGTAGAATTTCCTATTCAATACGACTTCCTTATGATTGATGTAATTGGGGACTGATGTATATTGCATGTCTATTGCGTGTATATTTCATGTCTATTGTGTGTATATTGTTTGTCTGTTGCCGGCTTAAAGATTGAGATCTGATATTTGGAATGGTGGCTTGGATAAATGATGACATATCACTTTGCAATGATGTAATACACTTAAAAAGCCATCAGTCCCTATGTGAATATGCATTCTTCAAATCCCAATTCACATATGCAGTCTTCAAATCCCAATTCAATGCAGTTTGGTTGAGGTTAGGTAAATGTCGTGAAGGAGTTAGGCCAATATTGCACCAATGTTTGTTTCATTACATCAAAAAAAAACTTTACACTTCATATGCACATTCTATGTATGGTAATGGCATGTGTCTAACTTCAAAAACGCATCTGCCTATCCATTTAGATTGCCCCCGTGCAATAGATTTACAGATCCATTTACTTTTCTCCTCACCAACCCTCAGCATCTCCATTTCAGATTCTTCATTTTTCTATGCTCTGCAACCAGCTCCATATACATTTCGCACAATATGAGAATAAACATAGCGTAATATCACACTAATCGAAATGAAAGCATGCATCCGTTATAATGTTTGCCACTATTTTGGTTCTAATTGTTATTGTCCAGTAACTTAAATCTAAATTTCTGTACACAAATACACTAAGATTGAGAAAGACGAAGAAGAATTCAGGAGCAGAGGTGGAATTCGAAAAGGACCCATGGGTCTCTATTGTGTATTTACATGACTTTGAAATTGGACATTCCCAAAACCTATTTAATCATCATGTGCCTAAACCAAGTTCAACCGATATCATGACATGTAAGCATCTCCCCGTGCAATTTCTGCAGCCAACTTCAACCGAAAAAATGGCATGTTTTGCGAGGTGCAAGTAGCTAAGGAATATCAGCACTCAACAGCTCAATGTACTTCAACACGAACGTACCACAATCGCCTCTGAAGCAAAACAAGAACTCGATCAATTCAACTAATGACATTCTAACGTAATTGACAAATTAAAGTAATAAAATTAAATAAAAAGTTGTGCTCACTGATTAGCCTGTTGTGGAACATCCACACGATGTATTGGCCATGGACACCACCAATCTCGGGTGCACTCGTTCGCGTAAACACCTTCTTCATAAAAGTCGAGGGTGTGCAGAAGATTTGGAATCGTAATTGACAGGGGGCCGAGTTCTTCCTTTAAGCTCTGATCTGGAATGAGTGAAACCATTGAATCGTAGACTTTGATTTCACACTGAATCAGATCAATCTCTAGAGCCACCCAATGCTTATATTTTGGCAACATACAAGGTACATACACCTTATACGTGTACTGCCAATCCATTCCACAAGCCGGAACCTTGCCATTTACAACGTTCAGTAAACTGGTTCTAATTTTCCACCCAACTTGCTCTTTTTTCCTTTTATTATCCGCAAAGCAAGTATGGATGTGATTCTGTGAAATAGAAAACAATCAATGGTTAAACACCTCCACAAAGCAAGTATGGATAATTTGTAATTATTAACTGCACTTCGTCAAGGCCTATGCCATACTGATGTAGCACATCCCTGGGTGTGTTAGTTTAAACACTTAGAGCAATAAGACAGAACAGATAAGAAAAGCTGAAGGGAAGAAAAGGTAGAAGGCAGGCAGCAATCAGAGAGTTTAAAGGAATGTTTAATCAATATTCAAATCTGAATTGTAAAGAACTACATAGGGGTATTTATAGCAAACTAAAACCTAGAGACAATAGAATTACAATCCCCAGGTAAAACAGAAATCCTATTCCTAATAAAATAGGAAACTTAGAAATCCTAATACGATTTGGAAAACTAACTTAGAAATCCTACTAGGAATTTGGAAAACTAAAGAATATAGGAAACTAACAAATCAATTAGGAAACTAAACAATTTAGGTCCTATGCATCCTGCATCACATACCATAAAAAATACATCGGTCGTTGTCCAATCCGATATTTCTACTTCCTCCAACTGTTGTTGTCGCTTCCGGATGAGATACAAGCCCAAATCAATGTGCTGCACATGTTTTCCTTGTCAATCTCATAATCTATGCACATTCAAACAAATGCATAATCAATTAAACTTACATCTCCTTTCAGCCAACCATCAGCTTTGACGAGGGAAGCGAAGAATTCAATCTCAGCTTCCACGTTGCCAAATTGCATCACCAAACTATGAATATAAAAAAGTTTTAGAACACAACAATTAAAAAATATATACACTCATGCCTTCTATCTCAAACAACAAAGGACTTACTTTGGGTTATGGCGCCATTCCGAACAAAGTTTCAGCAATTTCACCATATCATCATGCGGAATCGCTTTCATTGGGTCTAATTTCCGAAGTCGGGTTGTCTTTGGCAAATTTTTTTGAACCAGTTCACTAGCTTCAACCATCTTCCACATAGGAATAATCCTCTTCCTCTTCCATAATTGGACCCCTGGTTCCACACCTTGACCTTCATCATTCAACCAAACGTTCAACTGAGATAACACAGCTGTAGGTTGATCCAAATCAATGTCCCCGACAGTAACCTCAACCTTTGTCGCCTCTGTGCTCTTGCCAATGTCATCGCCAACCAACATAACTTCATCATCCTCTTCCTCACATTGGTTTCTTTGGACTTCCTTTTCCTCACTTCTCTGTCTTTTCACTTCCTTGCCCTTCCTTTTTTTTTTTTTTGGATCCTCTCCCTCACTGCTTTTTCTTTGCAGTTCTTCCTCTCCCTCAATGCTCTTTCTTTGCGCTTCCTCTCCTTTGCTGCTTTTTATTTTCACTTGCTCTCCCTTACTTCTTTTCCTTTGAGCTTCCTCTACCTCCCTTGGTTTTCTTTGCACTTCACCTCCTTCAATCCCCTCCTCTTCCTTTTCCTCTCCCTCATTTCTCTTACTTGGCACTTCACCCCCTTCAATCCCCTCCTCTTCCTTTTCCTCTCCCTCATTTGTCTTACTTGCCCCTTCACCCCTTTCAATCCCCTCCTCTTCCTTGTCCTCTCCCTCATTTCTGTTATTTGGCTCTTCACCCCCTTCAATGTCCTCCTCTTCATTTTCCTCTCCTTCATTTCTATTACTTGGCCCTTCATCCCATTGCATGCCATCCACTTCCTCATATCCCTTAAATAGATGTGACACAACACAACGATTCGTCCTCTCTTTCAGTAAAGCTATGTCCCTTCTCACTTCCTGCTCAAAATGAGGACCTAAACAGTGGTCCAAATTTTTTCCATCCGTATGACCTTTAACTCAAGGACGTCCTTTTTCCGCTTTACTTGAAATAACTCGGACCTCAACAAGCTTACCGCCTTGTTCAACTCATCAAGGTCAGCACATGAAGAAGGAATTGACTCTGCCGAGACAACAACAGGGGACCCTATGGCCAACTCCAATATGATTGTCTCATTTCCTCTTCACTTGGACATAGCGCCAGAATCGAATCGATCGTTTCAGAAAAGCAGACAAGAGTCATATGCAATCATTCTACTTTATAATTTCATTTAATCTTATAAATAGTTCCAAGGGCTGCAAACCAAACCTCTTTGCTCTAGAAAAAATAATTGTTCAACTTTCTCATCTCGGGAACAGACGTAGTAGTTCTTCATCGCAAAATACGCGGGAGAGCTGTCGGATCAACAACCTTGCAGTAATTCAGGTCCGCCATTCTAGGAATTAATTCATATACCCAAATCTACACAATTCACAGGACACAAGTTATTATTTAAGTTTTAAAGTCAACAAAACATAACGACATGAACATTATTACCATGTACCTGGAAAGCATACGTGAAACCTTTAAAACTCCAGCCACCCCTTTGCACTTCACCATGGTTATCCTTCTTGCCATTCTCATTTCTCCGGCTTGTTCCGGTTACCTTACTTTTGCCCTTCCCTCTTCCCTCTTCATTTTCAAAGCTTTTCACATACTTTGTTGGTGCAGAAAACAGACTGTCTTGGGTTTTGTCAAACGACACCGAACCTCATGGAAACATGTTGAACGCATCCAAGTCATCTACAAGGGTCAGGTAATTTAGATTGATGTTCAAATGTTTATCCCTTCCCAAAACCACTAACTCGGCAAAGTAAACAAGAGCTAGCTTGTAGACGTCATCTTCCTCTGTGCACCTCATAAATGCTTCTTCTAAAGCATTACATGTAATTCTTTCGTCTATAAAATATCTTTTCTGAAGTCTAATTTCATCACTTTCTCTCTGAAACTTGCACTTCCCAAAACGAAGCCACGAGATCAAACAGAAATCCTGACGAGTGAACTGAGCAACGTCGCACCCTATTAAGAAACTCAGTTCATCCAAGTCTTTCACACCCTGCCCCGCTACTCTACGCAACACAACCCCATGCACAATCTGCCCGCTAAACTGAATCTTATCTATATTCAGAAGATGGCCAAAGCATGATGTCTTGAATTGTTCTAATTGTTCGGCACTCAACTTCACTCGAATTACAGCTAGGGATGAATTTGCATGTGAGCAGTTGTTCACCCGTGAGGAATATGCCTCTGACTCTGGCCATACCAGCTCCACGTTGGATCCCATTTCCTAAAATACAAGATGAAATAACGTGAACACATATACTACCACGTATTTGCACAATCACAATGGTATTTACACAACTAGTCAACCAGCACATTACAAATTTTACAAAGTACATGCGCATAGGGATTACTGATCACAGACTTTAACATCATCAAAGCAATATGACATATTTTGTGCAAATACCTGTTAATGCAATGATTCTGTGAATTACAAGCAATAACATGTGTTTTATTTATGGATCCAAACTCCAATCAATGGTTGATGCATGAGTGAGTGTGAGTGCAATCTAGGCAAGTTCTGCACTTCACACACATGACAATTATTGTCATCTCATACACAACACAAAATAAATAAATAAATAAGAAAGATAGTGGAAGGAAGCAAAGCAAAGCATCTGCTATGCTATCTGCTCGCTAAGCCATTGCCACATCCTTCTTTCTTTCTAGCTTTTTCTTCAGTCAGCCATAATCGTCATAGATCAACCTTTTTTCAAATGCTTTGCACTTTTATTCATGAGTTTATTATTATCTGTTCTCATTTTTAACAGGCAAATTTAGTAACAACGGAAATAATATTTATTTCAAAACTTATATATATTCTAGCGCTAGAGAGATAATCTGCACTCTGCACTGCTTCAAATGTGGAAGGTTTTGAGGGCCTCCTCCAATTCAACACCATTACCTTATTCATATCATTATTGACATGTTATTGACTTTATTTTCATTCGTTTTTTAACATATACCCAAGCAAAAATTAACATGCAAGTGAAGCACAAAGAAGAGATGCCAAATCTAACAACATTCATGGTACAAATTGGGGAAAACGGTTACTCTAACCCTAATCTCAAATTCCATAAATTACTCACCAAATGCTGGTTATTAAACAATCGCAAGGTGTCTGTGTTGGGTCTTTGTGCGGCTTTGCTCCACAAATGGAACCTATCACTTCCAACGAATACGGCTTCTCTCCTTCCCCTTCCACTGCTTCGTCTTTTCACTGTTTCAGAATCCACGCATTTGCTCCTTCCACTCAAAATAAATACTTTTTCACAGTTTAGATAGTGGAGTTGCGTTCAACCGTCGTTCACCTTTGCCTTCAACCGTCGTCGCCCGTTGCCTTCAACCGTTTCTCAGAGCTTAGCGGTTTCTCTCAGCTATGAGTTTGAGATCAATGGGTTTTTTCTGTTCAAACTTCGAACTTGCCTCTCTTTTTTTTTTTTTGGGACCAACTTCATTGCTGGATATTAAATTCGGGTTTGCGTTCCTCACCTACCCGATTGCACAATTTTATCCCAATTCTCCCCAGCCCTTGGATTGATCCAATGACTATAAAGTGAACCCCTTATAACTTACCCCTTATAACTTACCCCTCATTATAGTCTGACCGGAGACGTAGAGGCCGCCGAGGCCGATTGCTTCTGCAGCGGGAAGAGAGAGGAAAAACAATAAAATGGCACCAGCCAAGAAGGCCAAGGCCAAGGCCAACCCGGTCGAGTCAACTCAGCCCGTAGACCCCAACAACAATTTCCCAACCTCTACTCGGTACATACCTCCCTCCTCAGTCGCCATCACCATCCACGCCAAGCCTGGCTCCAAAATCGCCTCCATCACTGGTCCTTCTCTTTCTCTCTCTATTTTTATATGTATAGGTCTGTGTATTTATAGAATATAATTTTCTATATTTTTGAAAAGAAGATTTCAGTGATGAGGCGTTGGGGGTGCAAATAGACGCGCCTTTGCAAAGGACGGGAAAGCTAATGCTATTAGTGTATAAGCTGTGAGCTAAGTAAAGTTAGAGTAAATAAGCCTTGTTTTAAATTGTGTATTCACTTAGTCTAGATTATGACAAGTGTAAGGCTGAGATTGTATTGTTGATTGTGTGTGTACAGCTAAAGCTAACGGTTGTGTACTCATGCCTTTGTGCGTGAATTTTGATACTAAATATACACTCACTCTCAGACTTTGAGAGTAACAGAGCATTACACATATAGCTTGAATCTTCCTCTATTCTCTCTGTGTTTTCCTCTCTACTCAAACCTTCCATAGAAACTCAGCTAAGAATTCAAACACTAACATGGCCTCAGAGCCAGGTTCGATCGAGATCTGGCGTAGACGTGCGACGTTGCTGCAATCGAGCTGCACTCAAGCTCGTTCTAGTTCAGGTGAAATCGCTGAACCCCATCGTTTTTGATTTTGAGATTTGTATCATCTAAGCCTAGAGATGGCTGGATCTGGAGGTTCTGAGGTGAGAACTCCGATCTTCTCCGGTGAGAACTACGAGTTCTGGAGAATCAAGATGGTGACAATCTTTAAATCTCATGGGTTATGGAAATTAGTTGAAAAGGGGGTTACGATCTCTGATTCAAAGAAGATGATGGCTGAAGGAAGCGAAAAAGAGGAAGACGATGAGAAAACGTGGCAGAACACATGCGAGATGCGAAAGCTCGGTATTATCGAATGCGATCTCGGATCAAATATTCCCTCGAATTGCCAATGCCTGATACAGCAAAGATGGCATGGGATCTGCTATATGGTGAATATCACGGTGGTGATCAGGTACGATCAGTTAAACTCCAAAATCTTCGACGTGAATTTGAGTATACTAGGATGCGTGATGATGAAACGTTATCTGAGTATCTTACACGGTTGAATGAACTAATTAATCAAATGAAGACGTTTGGTGAGGTATTGCCCAATGAAAGGCTTGTGCAAAAGGTTTTAATAAGTCTTAGCAAACCTTATGATCCCATCTGTCTTGTGATTGAGAATACGAAGTGTATAGACAAGGTTGAATTACAGGAGGTTCTGGCAATTCTTAAGAGCCAGGAACAACGATTTGATATGCACACTGTTGATGCCACTGATAAGGCTTTTGGCTCTTTCTCTGTGAGTCCAAAAGGTCAGCAACATAAGGGTAATTCTCAGTCAAGTGGATCTAAGAAAAACTGGAATGGAAAGGGCAAGAAGTGGGATTCAAAGCCTCAGTCCCAGCAAAACTCATTTGCTAATCCTGCACGGAATTCAACCTCTGCAGGATTCATGAAACAAGATACAGTTAAGCCACAATGTAGGGTGTGCTCTAAGTTTCATTTTGGAGAATGTCGATACAAGGGGCAATCCAAATGTCACAACTGTGATAAGTTTGGACATTGGGCTAGAGAATGCACAGCAGGCAAGGTTGTTCAGAAGGCAAACTGTGCTAATCAGTGTAGTGACAGGAAATCTGTTCTATGCTAACAGTGCAATTACTGAGGTCAAAGTGAATGGGAATTGGTACATTGATAGTGGTTGTAGCAACCACATGACTGGAAATGCTGAGCTTCTTGTGGATGTAAGGACAAATGTCACTGGAAAAGTCCAAATGCCCACTGGAAATCTGGTAGATGTTGCTGGAATAGGTTCACTTATGATTGATACAAATTCTGGCAGAAAGTGCATCAAGGAAGTCATGTTTCTACCTGGTTTGAAGGAAAATCTGTTGAGTGTGGGACAAATGGATGAACATGGATATTATTTGCTATTTGGTGGAAGAGAGTGTTGTATCTTTGATGGTCCTTCACTTGATTGTCTAGTTATCAAGGTTAAGATGAAAAGTAACAGATGCTACCCTCTGTCTCTAATGCAAGCTGATCAAATTGCATTGAAGGCTAGTGTGATTGAATGTACCTGGATTTGGCACAAGAGACTAGGACACCTAAATCTTAGAAGCCTCAAGCAGCTTAGAGAAAAGGAAATGGTGCATGGTCTTCCACATCTTGAAGATGTAAATGGTGTATGTGCAGGATGTCAAATGGAAAACAACACAGAGATTGGTTTCCAAAAGAACAAGCTTGGAGAGCTAAGAATCCCCTAGAATTGATACACACAGATTTGTGTGGTCCCATGCAAAATGAATCAATTGCTGGGAATAAATATTTCATGTTGCTTATTGATGATCACACAAGAATGTCATGGGTTTATTTGCTAAGACACAAGTCTGAGGCACTAATCTGTTTCAGAAAGTTCAAGGCAATGGTGGAGTTACAATGTGGATTCAAAGTGAAATGCCTAAGGAGTGACAGAGGGGGAGAATTTCTCTCAACTGAATTCAGCAAGTTGTTGGAATCTGAAGGCATACAAAGACAGTTATCCGTTGCTTATACTCCACAGCAAAATGGAGTAGTGGAGCGAAAGAATAGAACAGTTGTAGAGATGGCGAAGGCAATGCTTCACGATAAAGGCATGCCATACTTTCTCTGGGCAGAAGCTGTACATACAGCTGTCTATATTCTAAACAGATCACCTACAAAAGCCCTTGATAACATGACTCCTTTTGAAGCCTATAGTGGAAGAAAACCAGGAATTGGTCACTTAAAGGTGTTTGGATCACTCTGTTATGTGCATGTACCAGCTGAAAGAAGACAAAAGCTTGATGCAAAGTCTGTCCAAGGTGTGTTTGTGGGTTATGCAACCTGTGAGAAAGGGTACAGAGTATTTGATCCAAGCACTAAGAAGCTGATTCTGTCAAGGGATGTAGTTTTTGATGAAACCAAGTCTTGGAACTGGAAGGAAACTTCAGAAAATTCTGTTGCTATGACCTATGTTCCAAAGCAACCTGAAAATGGAATTGAAGTGATTCCACATGAGTTGACTGAAGTCGAGAGAAGTCCTTCTAGTCCTTGCATTTTCTCTCAAGCTGAAGAACAAGAGAATGCCATTCCTGAGCATGCTGATATCTCTCAGTCCTATGATCATACTCCATTAAAGTGGAGAAACATAAATGACATTCTAGCACAATGCAATCTCTGTATTGTGGAACCTGAAAAATATGAAGAGGCTGCACAGGATAAGGCTTGGATAAAAGCAATGGAAGAAGAGCTGTCCATGATTGAAAAAAATAAGACTTGGGAGCTTGTAGACAGACCAAGTGATAAGCAGGTTATTGGTGTGAAATGGGTGTTCAAAACCAAGTTGAACTTAGATGGCTCTGTACAGAAGAACAAGGCAAGGCTGGTTGCTAAAGGGTATGTGCAGAAACCAGGCATTGATTATAATGAAACATTTGCTCCAGTTGCTAGACTGGATACAATCAGAACACTGATTGCTCTTGCTGCACAAAGAAGCTGGAAGCTATTTCAATTAGATGTTAAGTCTGCTTTCTTAAATGGAATATTGCAGGAAGAAGTGTATGTTGATCAACCTGAAGGGTTTGTGATTAATGGCAAGGAAGATAAGGTTTACAAACTATACAAGGCGCTTTATGGCTTGAAACAGGCACCTAGGGCCTGGTATGGAGAGATTGATAGCTATTTTGCTAAGTGTGGGTTTGAGAAAAGCTTAAGTGAAGCAACTCTCTACACTAAAACAAGGGGAGAACATGATATACTAATTGTCTCCATCTATGTGGATGACATTGTGTATACTGGAAACAATCAAGAGATGCTAGATGAGTTCAAAGAAGATATGAAGGAGAAGTATGAGATGTCAGACTTGGGTCTTCTTCATCATTTTCTGGGAATGGGGGTGATTCAAACAGAACCTAGCATTTTCATTCATCAAAAGAAGTATGCTTCTGCTTTGTTAGATAAGTTTGGATTGAAAGAATGCAAATCTGTTTCTATTCCTCTTGTGGCTACTGAAAAATTAAGTAAAGAAGATGGAAGTGGTGCTGCAGATGAAGAGAAGTACAGAAAACTTGTAGGCAGCTTATTGTATCTTACTGCTACAAGGCCAGATGTGATGTATGCAGCTAGCCTATTAGCTAGATATATGCATGGACCTTCTAACAAGCACTATGGGGTAGCTAAGAGAGTGCTCAGATATGTCAAAGGAACATTGGACTATGGTTTGCATTATATGAAAGGCAAGAAGGCAGTTTTAGTTGGCTTTTGTGATAGTGACTGGGGGGGATCAGTAGATGACAACAAGAGTACCTCAGGCTATGCGTTTTCCTTTGGTAGTGGAGTGTTCTCATGGGCTTCTGTGAAACAGAATTGTGTTGCACTTTCCACTGCAGAGGCTGAGTATATAAGTGCTGCTGAAGCAACAACTCAAGCAATATGGCTCAGGTTTGTTCTTGAAGATTTTGGAGAGTTACAAGCTGAAGCAACTCCTTTGCAATGTGACAATACATCTGCAATCTCAATATCTAAAAATCCAGTGTTTCACCAAAGGACTAAACACATTGACAGAAGATATCACTTCATAAAGGATGCCTTGCAGCAAGGAATTGTTGATTTGGTATACTGCCCAACCAAAGAACAAGTAGCAGACATTTTTACAAAGGCCTTACCAAAAGATAGATTCAACTATCTCAGAGATAAGCTTGGAGTTGTATCAGCTCAAAGCTTAAAGGGGAGTATTAGTGTATAAGCTGTGAGCTAAGTAAAGTTAGAGTAAATAAGCCTTGTTTTAAATTGTGTATTCACTTAGTCTAGATTATGACAAGTGTAAGGCTGAGATTGTATTGTTGATTGTGTGTGTACAGCTAAAGCTAACGGTTGTGTACTCATGCCTTTGTGCGTGAATTTTGATACTAAATATACACTCACTCTCAGACTTTGAGAGTAACAGAGCATTACACATATAGCTTGAATCTTCCTCTATTCTCTCTGTGTTTTCCTCTCTACTCAAACCTTCCATAGAAACTCAGCTAAGAATTCAAACACTAACAAATGCAGCGCTACTTGACTACATCAGCTTGGTTGGTCCTGCTTCTTTTTGGGTTATCCCTTTTCAACCTTTTTTGTTTTTTGTTTTTGGTTTTTTTTTTTTTTTATATATGGAATGCCAAATTAAAGTTTGATTTAAGAATTCCTAGGTTCATTGGTGCATCATCCTATTATTGTTAGTGGGTTGGAGACTTGGAGTGCATTTACTTGTTTTTTGTGATTAGTGTGTTGTGTCTTAAGAAGATTGTGTGGTTCTTGAAAGATCCTGACATTCATTGTGATTGCTTATGTTAACTAAAATTGGGGAAGTGATGCTTTAATTTGTAATTTGCTGGTCTAGTGCTGTTGCTCTAACCGAGCTTTGTTGGGGAAGTGATGTTTTGTTTGTATCTTTTTGGTTGAGATTGTCGTTGCTTTAACCAACCTTTGATTGTGAAGTGATTTGTTCTGCAAAGGAGAGAAATATTGAGCCAAACTAGAGAAAAGTGAGGTGAAGTGGTGATCTGAAATGGTGAAACAAACTTACTCATGGGATAAGCTTGTGGAAAGGCACAAGGGGTGGATGTGAGCTCTTCTAAGGTTTCCTTATGTCTAATTTATTCTTTTCATGATGATGTGGTGTGTGGCCAAGAATAGCCACAGTGCAGAGTGTGAAGGGTGGATTTCTTCTTTCTCCCCCAAGCATAAAATGTCTATTCCTGGACCACTTCGTAACACCCGTCCATCCTATCTACACCGCAGTTAGCTAGTAAGAAAGAATAGCTTTGATAGATTATTTGGTCAAACACTGATTTGCATTTTGGGTAGATTATATACTTCAGCTGGTATTGTTTCTAGAGATATTTTTGTTATCATTTTTCAGTTACTCGTCTATGACTATAACTACATTCAAATACATTCTAAAGTCGTGCACACACATATACATGAAAATATACTTCTGTACCCGTCATTTGTTTATAAGTTGGCAAGATAAGGTGGCACAGTAACTTTGTGGCAGGGTTGGCAAAGGATTTGTGACAGAACAGACTCTTGAGAAAGTTCGAAGGGAAGATTAATTTCACTTTAAATGATGGGTACAGAATGAGGCCTATACTTTTGAGGGTCTAATTTGTATTATTATGAGTGAAATGTAGCATAGTTTTCTAACACTATTTTAGCAAGAATATAAAGTTTCATATTGGGCATTCTAAGCCGTGCATCTTACTATAGAAATCCTAAGGCCTCTACACCCATTGCCAAATGGTTTTGAGTTGCATGCACCAAATTTATCAATTTTGTTTTGAGGTCTTAACCCCTCAGTTTATTTGGTCTACTCAACCATTAATGTTTATGCTTGGAAACTTCAAATTCTCATTCTTCCCAAATTACAGGTTTTAGGGGTAAAAATAAGGCAGGTTTCTATTGGCTCTGGCTCCAAATCAAGAGACAAGGTTGTTATTGTGGAGGAGATGACTTTAAAGTGTTTTTGACATCCTGGACAAAGCTTCGAAGTCCACCTAATAGAGTGAGAGATGAATTTGATCCTTAGCTTCATTGTACTGTAGCAGCTAACCGAGTCACTTGTGTTTATTGGAAATTGTCTTGTTGATGTTCCAGGTACTTCAAAACTGGCATTGTTTGCACTGTCTACACACAAATGACTACTTGTTTGTAAATGCATCTTTTAATACACTTATACCACAGCGAGTACATTACATTATATGAATTATGAGTTGTGTTCGTACTTGTATTTCTTGCCCTTGTTACAGATGTTCTATCTTTTCCTTCGTCTCGTAAACAAGCATGAATGCAGTGCCCTTAGCCTCTTATTTCTATAATATTTGGAAACTTAAGTTTCCTCCTGAAATGATAAAATCTAGGTTCTGCATCGTCATTCCTTCTGAAAAAACTTAAAAATTGGGCACGTTTGCTCGTCATCAGTCTATTCTGGGTCTTCCATCGGTAACACTGATCCAGAAAGTCTCTCCTAACTTTTCGTGATTGTACTTTTTCTCAACAGGTAAGGCACATTCTTACGTTCCCCACCTTAGTTAATATAAATTTAGTACATTGGATTTGTTCTTGTTGGTCCTCTTTAGCTCCCTTTTATTTTGGAAAAAAAAAATAGTTGAACTGGTGCGAAAAAACGATAACAATCTTCTTGTATACAAGAATTGTATGGAAACCACCTAGTCTAGATTGTTTTAATCTAAATGCTGAGGCATGTCTGTATTCTGGTCATGCTGCTACTGATTTGTTATTCGTAACAACTCAAGGATTTTTTTATTTTATATTTTTTTTGGGTAACAAGAGTGGACTCAAGGAATGTTTGAGTAGCACGTTCCATTAGTATACTATAACGTATGCGATGGTTTTGGAAGCCATCGGTACGAAGCAAGGACTTCTACAGGCTAAACTGGTCAATAGCCATCTTGAATGAGATTGTAAAGTTTCTTTTGTGATGATGCCTTAGCTGATCTTCTTCCGTGAAAATTACATGGTAGGGTATTAGAGAACAATTCCAAAGCGCCTCGTCCGTCTGCATCATCTCCATAAAATCAAGGGTTTTCTGCATCATTTTCATATTGTCAATTTAGTTTCTTAATAAGCTTTTCGGTAAATTAAGAACTCCAACTATTTTAAAATCACCAATTGAGGGCCTACAGTCAGATTCTTAAGAACGCCATCAACTTTTCTGTTAGATTAAGGCCAAATTCGTAATTTTGCTGAAAATTAAGATTAATTCAAATTAGAAGTGGTGTTATGCGACCACGTCAAGTTCACAAATTCTGGGACCTACCATTAGTGAAAAATTTAGGAGAAAGTTAAACAATCTGACGACAAAGTTCATAAACAATTTGAACAAAAAATTTAATGGAAAATTTGGTGCATCTTTTGTACACGAAAGTGATGTCAATTTGCTGACTTAATTATAAAATTAATTCTTCAGATCATAATATCAATTCTGAAAATTCATGTTGACAATGAAATCTCAGTCTATCCGGCTAATTATGGAAAATTATACAGTCCTTTAGTGTATGGGTACGCAAAAGGATATGTGCCCTTGGATTGAGACTAGTGGGATATGGACTAATCTACACCTTTGGTGTGGAAAATTGGGAAACCTGGTATTAGAGGTAAAAAGGTAAAAAGGTTTATTAAATATTAAAATATGTTACACTCCAATTGCCAAATGGATTCATATCAATTGCCAAATCAATACTTATCCATTGGCAAATCAATACCCATTAATTGACAATTCGGTACCCATCAATTGCCAATTCGTTTATCCATCAATTGCCATAGTCATTGACATTGTAATTACGGTGCAAAAGCTCGTAAATTCGAACCCAAATTTTATAATTTATAAGATTAAAGATAGGCTTTACAATGTTATGCAACGTCTATATGCCAAATATTTTAATATGATTCCTTAAGGTTGTAAACAAATGGTTTTACAAGCATATGGATAACCTTTACAATGTTATGAAACTCTCAGGTCCCAAAAACTGAAACAAGAATTAATGTTGTCAATCCTAGTTTTTACAAAAACTAAGAACAATTTTACTTTTTTAAGGTCCAACCAAACCTTAATGTTGTAATCGACATCATTTTCATTGTAAATTAGGTTATTATAGTATTATAGATTAGAGTAAATCTTATTCTTGTAATTACGGTATAAAAGCTCATAAATTCGAACCCAAATCTTGTAATCTACAATATCAAGGATAGACTTTACAATGTGACAGAACATTTAGGTGCCAAACATTGTAATATAAGTCCTTGATATTGTAACCCATGTTATTACAAGATTATGGATAAAATTTAAAATCTTAGAGAACTCTCATGTGCCAAACATTTTAATATGATTCCTTGAGGTTGTAAACCATTGTTTTTACAAGCTTAGGGATAACTTTTACAATTGTATGGAACCCTAAGGTCCCAAAAACTGTAAACCGAGTCCTTAATGTTGTAAACCTTTGTTATTACAAGATTATGGATCAAATTTAAAATGTTAGAGAACTCTCATGTGCCAAACATTTTAATATGATTCCTTAAGGTTGTAAACCATTATTTTTACAAGCTTAGGGATAACCTTTACAATCTTATGGAACTTTAAGGTCCCAAAAACTATAACATGAGTCATAATATTGTAAATTCTAGTTTTTACAAGAATAACGAACAATTTTACTTGTCTAAGGTCAAACCAAACCTTAATATTGTCATCGACATCATTTTCATTGTAAATTAGACTATTACAATATTATTTGAGTACTTGACAAACAAGGAGCGTGTAATTGACAACCAGGGAGCATCTAATTGCATACCGATATGCAATTGCATTTTAAGTACAATCTTATAACTTACAAGTTTAGGGATCCAGTTTACGACGTTATGGTATTATTATATCAAAACATTGTAACATCCGTCCTGACTGTTGTAAAATTTTGTGTTTACTAGAACAAAGGCCATGTTTTGTAAATTTCAAGTCCTGACCATTGCAAAATCTTGTAAATTGGTACCAAAAACATGTAAGTTACGAGTTTAGGGATTCTCTTTATGACGTTAAGGTACCCCTGCTCCTTAATTTTGTAAACCATTGCTTACTAGAATAATGACCCATTTTACATCCCAAAGGTCCACCATTACCAATTCCTTGTAATGTGGATCCATATCCTTGTAAAATGATGATTACAACATTATGGATTTGGTGAACAATAACGTTGTAATCCAGGAGCAAAACCTTGTAAATTGTTACCAAAAACTTGTAAGTTATGAGTTTAGGGATTCCCTTTACGACGTTATGGTACCCTTAGTCCTTAATCTTGTAAATCATTTTTTACTAGAATAATGACCCATTTTACATCGCTAAGGTCCATTATTACCAATTTCTTATAATGTGGATGTCCTTGTAAACAAATGATTTACAATATTATGGATTCGGTGAACCCTAACGTTGTAATCTAGGAGCAAAACCTTGAAAAAACTTGTAAGTTTCGAGTTTAGGGATTTTTTTTTACAACATTTTGGTACTCTCATATCCCAAAATTGTAAAATCGGGCCTTAATCTTGTAATCATTTTACTAAAATAAGGCCTCCAATTTACATCCTCATGGTCCGGACTTACCTATTCTTTGTAATTTGGATCCATATCCTTGTAAAATAAGGATTTACAACGTTAAGGATTATGAGAACCCAAATGTTGTAATCGTGGTGCAAAAACTTGTAAATCACTATCCAAATCGTGTAACCTACATATTTATGGATCCTCTTTACAACGTTATGGTACCCTCGTATCCCAAAATTGTAAAATCAGCCCTTAATCTTGTAAATTCTCATTTTACTAGAATAAGAACCTAATTTACATCCTCATGGTCCGCACTTACCAATTCTTTGTAATGTGGATCCATATCCTTGTAAAATAAGGATTTACAACATTAAGGATTATGAGAATCCTAATGTTGTAATCGTGGTGCAAAAACCTATAAATCACTACCCAAATCGTGTAACTTACATGTTTATGGATCCTCCTTACAACGTTATGGTACCTTCGTATCCCAAAATTGTAAAATTGGTTCTTAATCTTGTAAACCCTCATTTTACTAGAAAATGACTTAATTTACATCCTTATCGATCTTTTTTTCCAACGTTATGGTACCCTCGTATCGAAACTTTGTAAAAATCGGCCCTTAATCATGTAAACTTTATCTTTACTAAATAAGGACCTAATTTACATCTTCAAGGTCCACACTTACCAACTACTTGTAATGTGAATTCATATCCTTGAAAATGGGGATTTACAATATTATGGATTAGGTATAAAAGTAAAAGTTTTGTTCCAAAAAAAAAAAAAAAAAAAGTGTTTCTTTTTAAAAAAAAAAATTTAAAGTTTTGTTCATTATAAAAGTATTGTTTTAAAATTTTCAATATTACATTAATTTTTTTTTAAAAAAAAAGTGAAAAAAAAGGAAAACCACAACACCGTGGGACTGTGAACAGTTGCAGTGACGTTCTATTTGTTGGTCTTAAGTTCTTTTCGTTTTCTTTAAATTTCCGGATAATCAACATAATTATTTTATACCCAACAAATTTGTAGTTATTATTGTTTTTGGTTACAAGTTAATAAAAAAAAACAATTTGGTTGATTGGATTTATATAAAGTTTTAAAATTTGATTGGTTTAGTTGGGTTAAGATTACTTTATCTAAAATTAAATAAGACATTTCGACCAAAAAAAATAAATTGAAAAAATTTCTTTCCTTGAAAAAAAGACAAAGACTAAATATTAAGAAAACTTGGAACTCCAACAAAAAAAAGTAGAAAAACTGGAACCGGCAACTTTAACAACATGTTTCATTTTAAAAAAAAAAATCTGGGTGTATCGGTACGCCAGGGGCACCGTAGAAGGTGCCGGTTAATTACATGGACTCAAAAGTCTCCGTCAACGCATGACAGGTATTGCATCACTTTCGACCGGACTGGCACTTACTGTATCTCTCCTTTGAATCTTCTTATGGTAAAGTAAATTACATATGGGTGGTGAACTACTCCACAGAGAGAGAGAAGAAACACGTAAGAATTCATTTACACCATCCACCTTAAATTAAACAGAAATTCAGAATTAGAACTTCATACTGCATTGGAAACAATTTTCTGGAGTGCTGCAGAAGGGGGGAAAAAAAAAGAACAAAGAGGAAGACAAGTCACACTGAGATCATTTTTCGATGGCTTGCATGGCATGCCTTCTTCTTGCCTTGGCATTTGTTGCTGCTGAAGCACAACAGATGCAGTCGAATATAAGCCGAGGCTCTTCTTTAACACCAACCACCAACTCCACATGGCTGTCACGTTCTGGTCTATATGCCTTTGGATTTTACAAGCAAGGAAATGGCTATGCTGTTGGGATATTTCTTGCTGGACTTCCTGAAAAGACAGTCGTGTGGACTGCGAATCGAGATGATCCACCAGTCTCCAACAATGCCACCTTGCTCTTCACGGGTGACGGCCTTACCTTGCTAACAGCAGAAGGCCAAAATTACTTCGTAAAATCTTCTGGCTCTGCTTCTTATGCTTCCACGCTTGATTCGGGTAATTTTGTGCTGTACAACTCTGGTCGGGAAATAGTATGGCAGAGCTTTGATCATCCAACCGACACCCTTTTGCCCGGTCAACGCCTTTTACCAGGAAACGAACTTTTCTCTGCGAAATCAGAAGCTGATCACTCAACGGGGATTTTCCGTCTCAAAATGCAAAATGATGGAAACCTTGTTCAGTACCCTGTAGATACTCCAGACACCAGTGTTTATTCGTTTTATTCATCTTTCACTGATCGCGAGGGAGAGAATGTGACACTTAATTTTGGTGCTGATGGCCATCTCTACTTGCTTAACGGGAATGGTTCGAATATTCGGAATATAACAGATGGAGGTCTTCCTACTGATGAAGGAAAACTTTATCTTATGAGAATTGATGTAGGTGGGATATTTCGTTTGTATTCACATGATTTGAAAAAGAATGCAATTTGGTCAGTTGAGTGGGAGTCTTCCAAGGATAAGTGTGTTGCTAAAGGCCTATGCGGATTGAATAGCTATTGTGTCTTAATTAATCTAGAGCCTGACTGTAAATGTCTTCCGAGATTCGAATCTGTCAACCAGGGAAATCAGACATCCGGGTGCGAGAGAAATTTTGTTGCGGATGCGTGCAACAACAGGAATGAGAATTTCACTTACACCATGGAAGAGCTGGAAAGCACAACATGGGAAGATGCTTCGTATATGAATTTGAGATTATCCGACAAAGACGATTGCATACAAGTCTGTCTGAAGGATTGTGACTGTGAAGCTGTGTTTTTTGACGGTACAACCTGCAGCAAGCGGAGGCTTCCTTTGAGATATGGTAGAAGAGTCAATGGAACTTCAGACAGAGCTCTCATCAAGGTAGGTGTACCTACAAAACCAGATACAGATCCTAGAATCGTTCAACCAGGAAGCAAGAAAAAAGGTAGAACTGACATCCTCATTATTGGTCTTTCATTTACTGCTTTGATCCATTTTGTTGTTGATTTCCGTGATTGTGTTGTGGAAACCTAAGAAGCATGGATACGCCAATTTAGTGGCGTATCCGTATCGGATACTCGTTTGGATATGATACGCTTCGGATACAGTCCGATACGCATTGGATACGTATCGCAGTCAACGGATACGTTAGTTGACTAACGGATTCGAGTATCCGACATTCCAGACACGAGTATCTGACTTTTTAGATACGAACCTCCGGGCGAAGTTTGCCGTTGAGGGGCTGTTGAGGAGCCCCTGGGCGCTGCGTGTGAAGAGGGAGGGAGGGAGGGAGGGAGGGAGGGAGGGAGAGAGAGAGAAGAAGAAGAAGATGTCAGACTGGAAGGGGAGAGAGAGAGAAGAAGAAGAAGATGTCAGACTGGAAGGGGAGAGAGAGGGAGAGAAGAAGAAGATGTCAGACTGATCTCAAGTGACGACGTCGTTTGCCAAAATATATTTATAATTTATAAATATAATTTATTTAAAATATATTTTAGGTTATATATATTTATTAATATATGTTAATATATATTTTTAATAACCGTATCCATGACGTATCGTATCCTAGTTTTTGGAAATTTATCGTATCTCCGTGTCATGTCGTATCGTATTGCCGTATCCGTATCCGTGTCCGTGCACAATGTCTGAGCATATATAAGAATGAGTGCTGTGAATGGTGACCTTGAATTGAATGAGAGTGTGGCTCCGCGACGATATGCTTATGAAGAGCTAGAAAAGATGACTAATAATTTCAAGGAAGAGCTTGGTAGAGGAGCCTCGTCAACAGTTCATAAAGGGCTGATTTTGGGTAGCCAAAAGCCAGTTGCTGTCAAAAGAAAAGACCAGAGAAAGTTGCAACCGAAGGGGAAACAGAATTTCAGACTGAGATCAGAGTTATTGGGAAAACCCATCACAAGAATCTAGTCCGTTTACTTGGGTATTGCCTTGACGGAGCTAAAAAGCTTTTGGTGTATGAGTACATGAGCAACGGCTCACTTGCAGATGTGCTCTTCACCCGTGAAAGGCAAACTGTAACGAGAATAAATTTCAGGCACATTTACATAGGTATATATATACATGTCTACAATGAATATTGAACAATTATCTCTTCACATTTGTGTTACTATGTGCAGCACATAAGTGGATATGGATTGGCACGGCTATTGGCGCTGCTCTATTGGTAATGGTGCTTTGCATCTCGAGGAGGAAACTATTTTCAGGTAGACTCTTTAAACATCTATGAAGGCTTTGGAAATTGTAAATTTTAATTTTCTTACAACATTAATCTAAACAGGGGAGACCAACCCGATGATTGAGAATGAATTGCTTGAATGGATGGAATCTGATAGATCCACTGGCGATGTCAACGGGCTTCAAAATGATGGAAAGCTGGGAAATAATTTGACAGTATTTCGCTACGCATCTGTCGTGGCTGCCACAACTAACTTCTCGGAAGAAAACAAGCTCGGACAGGGGGGCTTTGGACCTGTTTATAAGGTAATTGAGGTTTTAAATAAAAATGAGTGTCTTTGTATTAATAACTGAAAAATATAAACCTGATTACTTGGTGCTATATTATGGATTATTAATGAAGGGAAAACTTGTGACGGGACAAGAAATCGCTGTGAAGAGGCTTTCAAGATGTTCAGGACAAGGAACTTTGGAGTTTAAGAATGAATTGATACTCATATCTGAACTCCAACATACAAACCTCGTTCAGCTTTTTGGCTTCTGCATTCATGGGGAAGAGAGGATGTTAATCTATGCCTACATGCCAAACAAAAGTTTGGACTGCTTTTTATTCGGTCGGCAATTAAGATTCTCGATCACTTTCATCTGAGTTACTTGATTTCTTCTATTCGAATAATCTGACATTTCCAGCTATTTTCATGGACAGATTCAACCAGAGCGATGCTACTAGATTGGACGAAGCGGTTCAACATAATTGAAGGAATCGCTCAAGGACTGCTTTACTTGCACAAATACTCAAGAATGAGAGTAATTCACAGAGATTTAAAAGCTAGTAACATACTACTTGATGAATATATGAAGCCCAAAATTTCTGATTTTGGTTTGGCGAGAATTTTTACACATAATGAACTTGAAGCAAGTACTAATAGGATTGTTGGAACATAGTAAGTGGATCATACATTATAAATTATTATGCCTTTACTTTGACATTGCTAAATCAGTACTTACAAATATATACTAAATATATTTGGTTTTTGTATGATACAGTGGTTACATGTCTCCCGAGTACGCTATGGAGGGGATTTTTTCGATTAAATCTGACGTCTATAGTTTCGGGGTGTTAATGCTTGAAATCATTAGTGGTAGGAGAAATAGTAGCTTCTACATTGCTGATCACGTGCTCAATATAGTAGGATATGTATGTCTTACAAATCAAATTTACGATTAACATTTTCTTTTTTGAGTTGTGAACATATATATCATGAATCTTTCAACAACTTAATTAAATGAGTGCAATATTTTTTCAGGCATGGGAGTTATGGAAAGAAGGCAGGGGGCTAGAGCTAATGGATCCAACACTAAAGGATTCATGTACTGAAGATCAATTGTTAAGATGCTTCCATGTTGGTCTGTTATGCGTGGAAGAAAATGCAGCTGATCGGCCCTGCATGTCTGACGTCGTATCTATGTTGACCACTGAAACAATTTCATTGCCATTACCTACAAGGCCAGCATTCATCACAATAAGAAATGTTATTGTGTCTGATATAAGTATAAGTAGAAGGGAGTTGCAAATTATATCAGTAAATGGCTTGTCTAATACCACAGTTGCTGGACGATAGAGGATTCGTCTTTTAGCTAAACGATATCTTTGGGCCATAATTACAATGGTGCCTTCATTTTGGAACATTGCTTGGCTTTTGTATATGTTGTATTCCCTGTGAAAGTAGGTTTTCTTATGGATTATAGTTTTTTAATTGGCAATATTGCGTATAGATTCACTAGGTATTTGATATTTGACGTTTAATTGAGTTTTTATCATTTATAGCCGGAACTTACCAAACTGCTCAGTTAACCACTCAGCACAACCACAATGATAGTTTCGTGAACACTTGTTTTGTGGGTGTGCTGAGTCATTTGACGAGTGATCCTATATATGTCAATATTGGACCCCCGAAATTATATGGAAAGATTGGAATATGGGAAAAAAAAGACCCTTAATTATTTTCATGTTTTAGACCCCAAAATTAGCATGCAAACGTTATCTAAAGGGAAAGGGTTCAACTTTTTCCCGTATGGTCAGTGCAATTTTGTAAAGTTTTGTCTGCCACTTCACCTTCTGTTTATTATTTATTTTTTTTGAAGACCTTTCTTATTAATTTGAAAGAGATGTTTAATTAACCCACTAATAATTTACAGCAAAATTTTCATCATTAATTTGAAGTTGTAACTTGTACCCTGTGCTCATTCATGGCTAGTGTGCTAGCAATCCAGACTTGAATTTTCTTGCTTGTAGATACATCAGGATGCAAGGGACACACTGAAACTAGGTCACTCTTAATTCCTCAAGTTTCTTTCCTACAAAGAGATAGACCCTTCGTGGCGAATTTTGATCTTTACCAATTAGAATTTCGCCGGGACAGACATTTTGCCCAAATTTTATCTCTTCCAACAAAATTTGCCAGGACAGACCTTTCAAGGTGAATTTGATCCTTCATGACAAAGTGACACCGGGAGACCTTTCCTGCAAATGTCGCAGGGACAGACATTTGGCAAATTTTATCTTTTCCAAGAAATTTCGCCGGGATAGACCTTTCCAACAAAGTTTCACCTGAAATACCTGGCGAATTTTGATCTTTCCGACAAAAGTTCGGCGGGATTGCGGCAAATTATGTTGTTCTCTTTTTCTTTTTCTTTTTTTCTTTTTTTTTAAATTTATCGAAAAGATATTTCATTAAGCCAAAAGGCAAGTCACAAACAAGGAACAACAGGAGAAGGAACACACCTAAGCTAGAACCAGCTTGGTGCAAAAAGAAGTTCCTAGACCTCGACTTAAAAAAAGAAAACAAGAAATTACATTGGTGGCCCAGGAAGGCCATCTGAAGTTAGAACCCGAACAATAGAAGGTGGTGGACAATTAGTCCAGTGTATTACACCCACCGTCTGCAATCCAATCTTCGCAGCCATGTGAGCTGCTTGATTTTGGTTACGTGGGATCCATCGCCACTCCAAATAATCAAAGAGGGATGATCTTCTCCTGATTTCCCCGACAAGTGGAAGGATGGTCCAAGCGTGGCTGCCCATATTACCATTAATACTATTGATCAAGATTTGGGAGTCAGATTCGAAGATGACTTTACGATCTCACAAGTCCCGTGCCGTTGAAATACCAAGCAGGGCTGCCTCTGCTTCAGCGCATAGAGCAGAGCATACATTTTTCTTTTCTGCAAGTCCTCCTCCAAAATGGCCATCAGCAGTCTTTCTGAACACTCCAAGACCCGCCGAGAACGAGATAGCAAGCCAAGCTCCATCAAAACTTACTTTGACGTGGTCTGTGATTGGAGACATATTGTTTCCAATGAAGTTACAGAGGGGAGAGATATGGGAATCGTGCTGAGGATAATTATTGGTGGCAGACTTAAAGTCCTGAGCAGCAGTGACAACAGCATTGATAGTTTTGATAGGATCCAAAGGTTTATTTTCAAAAATGAAGCTGCAACGGGCCTTCCAAATTTCCCATAAAATGAAGCATACTAAAGACAAGAACCAACCCGAGTTATTGAAAGAGCCACGATTTTCCAGTAAGCTTTGGATCCATTTGTCAAAAGTGATGATGCTTTGTCTATTGATAACATAGTTTAATGGGGAACCGAACCACACAACTTGAGCCCAGGGGCATAATAAAATCATGTGCTCAATTGATTCATCTTCCAAGTTACATATTGGGCAAATTGGAGAGACTGAGATCCATTATATGTGAAGAGAAAGCTTAGTGGATATGGACTTGTTGAGAAGATGCTAGCAGAAGAATTTGATTTTTGGTAGGACTTGTTGGATACCATTACTTGCACACGGTGGGAGGAGTTAGCTGGAAGGGTGGAGATAGCCATTGTCTCAGAGTGCAAGTAATGGTATCCAAATTTGATAGAGTAGTGACCATCACTACTCCAAGGCCAAAAGAAACGGTAGGCCGAAGATGTAGCACCAATTGGGATTTTTTTGATTGTCTCTAAAGTGTTTTGATCAATGAAGGGTCTAATATCATCAAGGTTCCATGCATGATTGTGAGAATCCATGATATCACAAACTAACTGGGGAGCAGTATCAGGAATTTGGCATGTGGCCTGAATAAAACCCAGGTGTGGAAGGGGGAGCCATCGATCATTCCATATGCATGTACCATTTCCACTAAAGATCTGTTTTCTTGCCTTGGAGATTAGAAAATCACGACCAGCAATTAAGCTTGCTTGCCCACGAAGCTCGATGGCCAGCCTTGGCTTGCAAGAAGTCTTCCGATGGAAAGTAACGGCCCTTTAAAACTCGCACCCAGTAAGCATTTGGATTAATCAAAATTAGCCAACTCTGTTTACCTAGCAAAACCAAGTTGAATTCTGCTAGATCTCTGAAACCCAAGCCACCCTATTGCTTACTTTGGCACAAGTGCTTCCAAGATTTCCCATGAATTCCAGTATTGGATTGGGAGTTATGCCACCAAAATTTTGCCATATCACTATTAATATCTTTGCAGAGAGTTGTGGGGAATCTGAAACACATCATAGAATATGTGGGGATAGCCATTGCCACAGCTTTAAGGAGGGTCTCTTTTCCAGCAATGGAGAGAGTACTTTCCTTCCACCCTATTATCTTCTTTTGAATTCTTTCTCGAATAAAAGATAAAGCCAATTTTTTTGATCTGCCCCATAACATTGGTAGGCCAAGATAAGTACTGGGATTGTCGGCTCCCCAAATTCCTAACAGATGACAAATGCTGGCTTTGTGATCATCAGGTGTGCTTGAATTGAAAAAAAGATTTGACTTCTCGAGGTTAATTAGTTGGCCTGAAGCACGGCAGTATCTGTCCAAGACTTCCTTAAGGCGAATACAATTCATCCTCTTTGCTCGGAAGAAGAGAAGTGAATCATCTGCAAAGAAGATATGCTAGAGGGGGGGACCAGATCTTGCCATTTTTACACCTCGGATATAACCAGTCTCAAGGCACCATTTAGGAGGACAAAAAAAGAAATATTAGTTATGCATCCCATGACCAGGCGAATCCAGAAGTCAGCAAAACCCATCTTTGACATTGCCGATCTCAAAAAGTCCCACTCAACACGATCAAAAGCCTTGTTCATATCCATCTTAAGACCTGCTTCGAAGCACTTGCCTTTTTTTTTTTTTTTTTTTTTTTGTTTATGAGGTGACGGAAAGCCTCATGAGCCAGAATGATATTATCTTGTATTTGTCTTTCCTATAAAAATGTGTTTTGGTTCTCAGAAATAATCAAAGGAAGAATGGACTTGAGACGATTGGCTAAGATCTTGGAAAGAATCTTATAAGAACTGTTACAAAGACTAATTGGTCTGAATTGGTTTGCTTTGTCCGAGGCAGCCACCTTAGGAATCAAAGCAATGTGGGTTTGATTTAAATCTTGAAGGTTAGAGAGGCCGTTATACATATCCTTTGCTGTTCCAATCACTTCTTTCTTCATTGTACTCCAGAATCTATGGTAAAAAATACTTGGAAAACCGTCTGGGCCTAAGGCTTTAAGGGCTCTCAATTGTTTAGAACCAGCAAGGATTTCATCTTCAGTAAAAGGGGTGGTGAGATTTGCATTCATTTCCTGAGTGATAACCGGCTGCACATGCCCAAAGATGTTTCCCCAATCTCTCTCACCTGAGGCGGTAAAAAGGTTTTCAAAATACCTTTTGAGCTCAACCCCAACAAGGTTTTCCCCACAGAGCCACACACCATCATCGTTTTTTAGCTGAATAACTTTGTTTCTTTGGCGCCATTGTATTGTTGTGAGATGAAAAGAATTTTGTGTTCAAATCACCTGCTTTGAGCCTGTGGACTTTTGCGCGTTGATTCCAATAGATCTCTTCTATTTTCCAAAGGTCGCTCAAATAAGCTCTTATCACCCTTTGGCGTGCATCAGATGAGACAGTGGTCCTTGAAACCTGGATGTTATCCAGTTCCGAGATGAGATGGTTAATTTGGACTCTAGTATTGTTGACTTTACCTTTTCTCCAATTTTGCAAGGCATATTTGCAATTCCTCAGCTTCCCTATCCACTGCTTTTGGTATGGGCCATGCAGTTCTTTGTTCAGTCTATTTTTGACAATCACCTCGCAGTCAGAATCCTTCAGCCATTTTGCTTCAAACTTGATTTTTTTTTTTTGCCTTTACTGAAAGTTGGATTACACTCAAGTACCAATGGGCTATGGTCTGATCCAATTCTTGTGCCAATTGTAACAGTTGTATTGGGCCACTTTTCGAGCCAGAAGGAGTTGGATAGCACGATCAAGCCTTTCTCTAACAAAAGAGGAGTTACCTAAACTTCGTTCCCAGGTGAAGATATGGCCATTGTACCCCAAGTCCATGAGGTTATTGTCCATGAAATCAACCAAGTACCTTTTTCTCTTTGGATTCTAAATGGCACCACCTTCTTTTTCAAAGTGCCAAGCTACTTCATTGAGATCGCCCATAACTACCCATTGGACATCATCTTTTGCATCCATGTCAGCAAGAGAATTCCAAAAAAGATCTTTTTCAGAGTGGTATGGTGAGCCATGTACACCTAGCATGGAAACATTCTCCAACGGAGAGAACAGTGGCATCAATCCAATATTTACAATAGTCACATATCGTTACATCAATTCCAATTTTCCACCAGACACTTAGACCACCTGCAGTGCCTACCGGATCAACAGAGAAGCCTTTTTAGAATTCACACTGTCGTCTTAAAGAGATCAATCTGTGATTACTCATTTTAGTTTCCATCAAGCCTTGTGGCTGCTTTAGGCCAGCCACCACCGCCATTGTTGCTAGGTGATTCATCCTTCCTTCCTTGTCTCAGTCTTGATTCTATCTCTTCAAGTTCCTTTGAGGGACTTATAATAACATCGCATAGGCCATCATCAGTCTTTAGGCTTACCTATGTTCTTTGCTTAACTAATCTTGTTGAACGACCTCTTGGTTGACCTCCACAGGCTCTAGAGCCTCTTCCTCCCCTACATGAAAGTCGTAGGGAGCATCCAGGTGGATGGCTATGGTACACCCTAACATTTTTATTGGGGCCTTCACTTGTGTCTCTGATTACCTCTTTTTCTTGCCATCTTGGTTTTTTTACAAGTCCAGTGGACTGTTCATATTTGAGTTTCGATCTCCTTAATAGCTGGTTGGGCCTCATATGGACTTTGCTCTTCTATTCTATCTCCTGGGTTGTTTGCCCAAGTGTTAGGGTTGGGCTGAGAATAGTTGAGGTTAGGGCCCATGGTGGTAGGCGATAAGGGTCACACCAATTGTGGTTCAGTGAAAGCCCATGAACAGCTAAGGTAAGTGTTCCATTTTTGTATTGTGTACCGTAGCTTTCTGGGTCCCATCTACTGACATAGCTAGGGCTAGGGCTGGGCGGTTCGCAAGCAATTTTGCCCAAACCGCAAACCCGACTATTTGTGGTATGGTGATTTTGAAACTCAAACCGATCGCTTTTGCGGTTCCGTGAATTAGCGGTTTAAAACTGCAAGTTTTTTTTGTGTCATAAAAATCCAATTTTCCACCTTTTAGGCCTAATTTTGATGCTTCTTTTAAAGCATTTTGATTTCAAGCATACTTTAACCCAAAAATATAAATTCACAACCTCAACTTCTCAAGCATATATAAATTCACAACCTCTTCAACTTCTCAAGCATTCACAACCTAACGAAAATTAAAGTTACAATTTCAAGCATTCCAATTAAAGTTAAACTTCTCAAGCATTCACAACCTCAACTTCTCAAGCATTCCAATTCCAAATCCTTTAAAGTTACAAACCAAAAGGAAAATGCAATACAACCTAAAGGAAAAATCCAATTCAAAGTTAATTAAAGTTACAAAGTAAAAGGAAAATATAATGCACTAATGTTACAAATTAAAGTTACAAACTCAAGTGTTGGTGGTGGTGAGTGGATTTGAAGGACCCCGTTGTGTTGTTTGAGCAACAATGCTATCTAAAAATGCAATTTTTTTATTTATTAAATATAATCGCGGTTTGCAATAACCGCAAGTTTTGAAAATCAAATACCGTAACCGCAACCGCAAATGCGGTTCGGTTCTTCATACCGCAAATGCGGTTTGGTTCTTCATATCACAAATGCAGTTCGGTTTCCCGCAATTGCGGTTCAATTGTGGTAAATTGTCGATTGGTTTTTGCGATTTTTCGGTTTTTCGATCTAAAATGCCACCCCTAGCTAGGGCGATTAGATATCTGCTCAACACCCTCTGCGAAACCACGATCTGCGATGTCCCAGTTGCGTGCCTTGACCGATTTTGCATAACCGATCGAGTCATCTGCTGTGACTGTTTGTAGCGATGTCCCTTCATTGCGTTGACCAAAGAATCATTGCTGGCTTTCACGTGTTGTCCCCCAATGGGACTGTCGTATAGGCCCTCACCATCCTTCTCCCAATGGTGGCGCCAATGGTTCAGTCGAAGATGTCGATTGGCGACAATGGGCTTAGCTGTGGCTTTCTTTTCAGGGAAGAGAAGACTCGATTGCTTTGTTACCACAGGGGCTCGTAGATCGTCATCGAATTGCCATTTGTCAGAGAGCATTTTTGTATTCACAGGCCATTGGCAGCCTCTGCTGTGTCCCAACCTCCCACACTTCATACAGAAGTCTTTTATACACCTTCATACTTCAAACGGATGCGGCGTTTTCCGGCGATCTGGGCATGGCATGAAGAAATCGGGGGCTAATGGTTTAGCAGTATTCATGTCGATGAGCATCCTCGTAAAGCCCCGGAAACCCGCATCATCGGTATCTTCCACCTCCATTACTGCTCCAATTCTGGATCCAAGCTGTCGGGCATTCTTTGGTGTGCATAGGTTTCGAGTTAAACCATGAGCTTGAACCCAATAGATAGCTGTGTTATTTTGAATGTCGTCAAGGGAGTGGTATAATGGCCGAAGTTTTACAGTGAATGTATAACCCTTAATGAACCATGGATTTCCATCAAGGATTCTGCTTGCGACCTCTTCTTCAGCCACTGTAATGGAGTATACATTTTCTTTGGCTTTGTTAACTTTAATGACTCCCGTTCTACTCCAGGCTGCACGCAAGATCTCTTCGACAATGGTTTGTGGAGGTTCAACATGTGCAATAAGGAGACCAACCAGGACAATTTTGCTTTCGATACGCTCTTCCAGGTCAAGACTGTCGTCAAAATGGATAACCATTTCGTCTTCATATGGGTAACCATCCTCCATTGGAATGGAATATAAGCAAATCAAGAACTGAGAGATGGGATGGCTAGCTGGCACAATCAAAAAATAGAAAACGGCGATGGCTATCACACTTAGAAGGACACCACAAGGGAGCCTCACTTTAGAGCATCTTGCTCACTTCAGAGAAATTTGCTCACAAGATCGCAGCAAGCTGAAAAAGAACCTTGTGAACCACTGGGAAAAGAACCTGAATTTTACAAAATCAGTTGTGATACCTTGTTGGCCTTACAGTTATACTGTGAAGTATACTGTCTCTGATCAGGAGGATACAAACACCCTGATGTAGCAACATCGGTATAAGCAAGGGAGGGGTCAATATTGCATGGTAGAGACGATGGGACAAGAGAGAGAGAGGAAGAGATGTTTCGTACTGTTTAGGAGAAGAGGGCAAAGAGAGAGATGGTAATTGATGTTGGCAGTAAGACAGATGTGGGTCTGAATTTGGGTTTGAGGGAACATTTGGTTGTGGCTGATAGCGGAGGAGAAGGAGGCCGGAGGCTGGCTATTTACACAAGGTGCACTTCTCTGTAATCCTTCATTTGTCACCGTGGATGATAACTCAAGCAATCTTCTCCTTTTGGTGACCATTAAAATTATGTTGTTCTCATTTTATCTCTTTTAGTGCCACTTGCTTTTAGTGTTTCTTTTTCCCCCACAAAAACCAAAATTTCCACACGTGATAATCATGTGGTGACTCAGAATCAAACGGGATTTTAATAGAATTTTCCTCTCTTCGGATGCAATAAATCTCTTGAAAAAGACTCCTTCGTGGTGCATCGGGTGCACCGTACAGCCCATCACGTGAGGTTTTTTAAAAACAAGGAAACTCACTGACCTGGTCAAGCGGTAAAAATTTGACGCTACGATGTGAAGCAGGAACGATTTCACGTTCACGCTCACTCGACGTTCTTCTTCCTCAAACCGATAATCTTTTCTGCAACTTCAAACGATAATCTTTTCTTCAACTCCTCCTGCAGAAAGTTTCTTCCTCCTCTCTGCAACCTCTCTCTCTTCTTTGTCATCATTGTCAAAAACCCCCTATTCTACGGTTTTGGATTTTGGGGAAAATTTTAGGGTTAGTATTTCGGGTTGATAATAGGAATTGGAAATCAGTTTTTCCAGTCACTGCGTTGGCACTCCTCTCATCTACAATCGAGCCCTTCTGAAAGCATTTGGTAATAGTTCCTTGTGAAGGTAAGTCAACACTATATTTTATTTTATTGTTAATTGAAATTCTGTGGTGATGACTTGGGGCAAGAGGGGAAGTAGGTTTCTCACATTGATGAGATGAAGTGGGTTTCTCATTCTGAAAGTGTCGTGAGGTGAAGTGGGTATCTCACATTCATGGTTGTAATGTTCATGCAATTGCATATCTGTATATGCAATTACTAATCTCCTGTATGCAAATCCAAGTCACTGAATGCAATTACAGTATCTAGTTTAGTTTTCAAATTATGCAAGTGAGGTGATTTCGTGGTAGGTAGGTAGGTTTGACTGTGTTTTTGAATATTTTGTTATGGGGAGTAAAGTGTTCCGAAAGTGTAATGTGAGGATTGGTTAAGATTTGGATTGGGATTTGAAAAGAGTAAGAATCCCGGCCCAATAGAGAAATGCATGGGTGGGTTGTGTGCGTTATCTGTGCAATGTTATAATCGAGGGCTTATGCACTTGCAAGTAGTGTCGTGCAATTGCATATCAGTATATGCAATTACTAAGCAACTATGTGAAAATCCAAGTCCCCGTATTTTTATAATTAAGCAATGTGTGATGTTGTGGTGTTTACGGGGTTTAGGGGGTTTAGGGTGTATTAGGCTTTGGATTAGTATTCAAAATCTCGGCGCTAAAGACAATTGCATGACAGTGTTTTGTACTTGATTTGTGCAAGTTATGGAAGCTCAAAAAAGGGGATCAGCGAAAGGAAAACGCAAGGCCGAGAGTAATGTGCAACAATCAAGAGTTCGCCGAGATGCATTTTTTAATTTCATGTAAGTTACACGTACATCTAAAAATTGGAAATGTGGTTGCTTAATATTATGATGGTTTTTTGATTAAAAATAAATGATTTACAGGAAAAAAGAACGACTTGAAATGGGGAAAGGGGTCAATGCAAAGTTGGACAGTAAGGTGAGAGATGGCTATTGATTGGGTCAATTTATTATTTATTGTATTAAAAAGGCTCTTTTAATGAGAATTTTATTTTTCAGGTGCAAGAAGAGATTGCTAACAAGTGGAGGAAATTGAACCCTACAGAGATGGCAACATATGGTGCTGCCTTGGAAGGTTTGAGTGGGAAAGTACAAGGTTCGACTGGGCAAGTAGACGACTCAGTAAATGAGATGGGTTTTATCACTAGATGCAGCCGGACCGATTCCATCGTACGGTGGAAAAATTGTCGAATGAGAAGCGGTTAGCAATTAATGCTATTGGGTTCGGTAATATGGCATCATTGTCCTGCACTCGTTTACACCGCCAACTATGCCAATTTTTGATTCAAAGGTTCAATCCTGATACGTCCTCTATAGAACTGCACGGCAATGTGTTTGGAATAGGTGCCGTTGAGTTTGGGCGTGTTATGGGGCTTAAGAACACCAGCGAGGATGTTCAATTGGACTGTGCTGTAGAAGATGAAAAGGTGAAACAGTTAGTAAAGAGTTTCGGTGGAAATGGCAAGAGAGTATTAGTAAAGGGTTTAGCAGAACAATTGGAAAAGTGCGAACATGTGGATGAGGACTTTAAAGTTCGATTCGTGATGTTTGCACTTGGCACTGTACTTTGCCCCACATCTTCACCATCAGTGATCGGGAACTATTTAACTTTCTTGATGATCCCTGGGAAGATAGAGACCAAGAACTGGGCCGACCATGGATTCAACTTCTTATGTGAAGGTGTTAGGTCGTTCCAAGCGAAGAAAGTTTCATATGTAAATGGGTCACTGCTTTTTCTCCAACTATTCTATTTCGATTCAATTCTCCATGGTGGAGTATATGTTGATAAGTCTTTGGATCCCATTGTGTCATGGGACAATAAGTCGGTATGGAAAATGATTAAATGGGTTAGAAAGCAAGGTGGGTTTGATAGTCCTTTCGTTCGGGTTGTTTCAAAGCACCGTCCAACGAATGAAGTGTCCAGAGTCAACGTTGAAAGAATTGTTGAACAAGTTGCTATCAGATTGGCGCCGGTAATACAGGCGGAGGTGAAGCGATCAATGTTGGAACTCACCGACAAGGTAATGAGTGAAATGAGATCCTTCATGAAAGACGCAAGACAACATCTTCATCCGGCACATGAAGATGTAAATGAAACTAAGGACGGGCCATTGAAAATACGAGATCAAGGTGTTGAGAATGTTGTGAAGAAGAAGGGTGAAGAATGTAGCCAATTAAAGGAGAAAGGTGCAGTTGGGTACCTAGCTTCCGGATGGCTTGCAAATTCATCCGACTATGCCCAGTACAGAGATGAGTACATACGGTATCGCCACTATGCGGACTTACGTGAAGCGGTACGTTCTACACTGAACGCGTGTTATGTAATTACACTTGCTACATGAAATGCATATAATTTTTCAAAATTCTAAAATGATACCTGAATTCCACAGGAAGAACAACATCAAACTCCGGAAGGGGCCAATATAAGGGTAGCAAACATCTCTCCTCAGCCATGGTCAGCGCGAATACCATACTGGGCCACTGAAAATGAAAGTAAACTTGTGCGGATACCCCGTGGGCAAGATAGCCCAGATCTACCATTACCTGATAGTGTCACGCATGTAAGTAGCTTCTATTGCATAATTTATTAATACATGAGGGCTTCCGGTGGTCATTGTTGTAATTACATGTGCCGTAATGTAGGTCACTGCTGAAGCTGCAACCGAGCTTTTGGACCTAATTGCTGGGTTGAATGCTGTACTATTTTCAACTGCATCGGAAGCAAGCGTAGAGATCAGGCGCCTACGGCAAGAGATTGTGAGTCAGTTCAACTTCATTTCATACTCATTTCATAAAATTAACAAACATCACGAATGTTGTAATCAGATAACAAACCATGGTATTGAACATGAACGATGTTATCTTGTAATAGGAGAAATTGAAGAACACCTCGGGAACAACCATTGCGAGTTCGGGTCTTGTTCAACACGTCGTAGATGATGATGTAGAACATGTAAGTTTGTTACTTCCAACCTCCATTGTAAAGTTCGATGTATAAGATGTTCAGTTTTGCAAATTTAAATAATATGTTACATTCTGCAATGCAAACCAGCATCACTTGTATGCACAACAAATGTGAACAAAATTGTTTATTTATATATGTCAATGTTTCTATTTATGTAGGAGTTTCGCACAAAATTTAAACATGACATGGGTAGAAAAGGAAAGACCAAATTTGTGATACAAGAAGAGCATGAAGAAGATGAGGAAGAGGAAGAAGAAGAGGAAGATGAGGAAGAAGAAGAGGAAGAAGAAGAGGAAGATGAAGATGAAGAGGGAGATGACGAGGAAGTTTGGATCGAAGACGGGGATGAGGATGAGGATGAGGATGAGGATGAGGATGCGGATTAGGACGGGGCCGCAGCTAAGGGTAATCCGGATGCAGAACAACACTCCACAGACCAAAAACGCAAAGGTGAGAAAAGTCTTCGTTCACGTACCCCAAAGAGAAAGAAAACCATGTAAATTATGGATACAGTGACATTTTTCGGATCATGGTATCTTCATTTTGTAAAAGAATATGTTCAGTTTATTGGCCCTTACCGTTTCTCATGTAGTATATTTCGGTTCATTTTGCGGCCTTCAATTGATCCATTTTTCCTCTGTAGTGGTTTGCGCACAGTCACTCTCGCATTGCATCAACGTCGTGCAATTGCATGTTTACAATGCAAATGCTGACCGGGTGTGTGCAAACTAAAGATAGCTTCAAAACGCTAACCTAATTAATGGATAGTGCAAAGACAAAGAAAAGGAAGTTCCGAATTTTATTAGGACCCTCTGTGTATTATTTTTGTATTAGGGTTAATCACATTTTGGTTTACGAAATTGAGGATATTTTGGAAAGTCATTTGTGCTACATGACAATGTGTATTAGTATGTAATTTCGATATTTGGTCGATTTGTAATAGAATATGTTCGGCTTATAGCCCAACCCTTAGCATTTATTTGAATGCTCTGCATTTCTGTTGATTTCGCCCTTCGATTTATAGTTACAGAAATAGGTCTACTTATGCCTGTACAAAAAAAAAATGATCAATTTTTGGTTATTATGGGTTTGCGCACAGTTAGTCTTGCATTGCATCACCGTCATGCAATTGCATAAGTGAAATGCAAATGCAGACCGACTGTGCGCAAACTAAACATAGCTTTAAAACGCAAACTTATTTAATGTATAGCGCAAACACAACGAAATCCAAACAAATACGTTTTTATGACCCTATGTCTATTATTGAAATTAGGGTTAATCACATTGTGTTTTACGAAATTCGGGATCTTTTGGGAAGTCATTTCTGCTAAATGGCAATGTCTATTAGTACGTAATTTCAATCATTGGCCGTTTTGTAATATAATATGTTCGGCTTATTGCCCCTTACCATTTATTTACATACTCTGTATTTCGGTTCATTTTGCCTTTCGATTTATAGTTATAAAAAAAGGTCAAATTATGCCTGTAAAAAAAAAAAAGATCCATTCTCCTTATTATTGGTTTGCGCACAGTCACTCTTGCATTGCATCATTTTCATGTAATTGCACGTGTGGAATGCAAATGCCGACCGGCTGTGGGCAAACTAAACATACCTTAAAAATGCAAACCTAATTAATGTCTAGTGCAACGCCAAAGATAACCAAGCAAATACTTTTGTTCTGAACAATACATACATAAAACAATAATACGACAGTCATATGAAAGCACATTGTCCATCACTAAATCTACATTTAATGTTAATTGTTACATGTAAACCAAGTTCCAAAACTACAATTGTTTTGGGTTGAACCAGTACCTAGGGAATTAGGTTCACCATTGTCGAATGAGAAACCATCGTCACTGTTCGGGATAGAACCGGTTGGGTCTGCAGTAGAAAAACTATCAGAACCAGACAAATCAACCACATAGTTGCCTCTGCATTGAGAAACCATTTGACTAGGATAACTGTAGCTAATGTCCGGGGACGGCCCTTTATCAGAACTATACTGATAGCTTTCACTACCTGATGGGATATTGACACATGCATTTCTACTTGGATGCAAGTTTCTTTGAGAGCAATTACGCTTTGTATGTCCATATCCGCGACACAAATGCCATTGTCGGCGCTTGCGCGTTCTACCTTGCCTTGCTTGAGTGCCTTTTGTCTTAACAATATTTGGATCTTTCACAATATTTGTAGGACATTGGTCAGCAGTACCCAATTTCAGACTTGTCTCTTCTTCCTTTTGCCGTAAGCCTTCACAAATTCCCTCCCATCTACTAAACTCATTCATCAACATGGCATAACCCTCTGCACTCTTCGATGCATAAAAACAAACTTTGTTTGACATAGCATTTAAACTTTCATACCTCGCCATTTCTACAACTTCGTTGGTAGTGTCTTTACCTTTGCCGATAAATTCCATACATGTATTAGTTTGAGCACTCTTTGTCCATCTCTTCATTATGAGTGCTGGAGGAATTTCCGTAAGGTGCTCACACTTCATTACATAAAACAGGTGGCAACACGGGATCCCTTCACTTTCATATTTCCGGCATCCACACTCTATCCGCATATTTTCCCCACCGTGGTAAACACAAGTCCAATTATTATGCGGTTCACCATATTTGGACAATACGTATACACGACCTCCAAAATTATGCATCACATTATCATGGGTGAGTGCTGAACAAGATTCGATCTCATGACGTACCAATACAAAGCACCTATGCGTGTAAATCAGAGAAGCATGTTGCTCTAGTTTTGTCAATGCGGTTTTAAGGACTGGTGTTGAGTACTTTGCGTTGAAACCATCCTTCGCCGTGTTATTCCTAAGACGTAACATAGCCCTATCGATTGCTTGAATACATTCAAACAACTTCACGCCTTTCCTCAAGTAATCTTTCACATACTTGTTCATGGACCCCACACGTTGAGTGGTGCACATACCACCGAAAAACTTTCCTCTCATACATGATTCAGCCCATGAGTCTCTTTTTTCATACATCATTTCCAACCATTCTTTTTGTTTCGGAGTACTCGCTCTTTCCCTCAAAACCTCCCATTTCTTCTCAAACTCGTCCAATGCAAATGGTTCCCAAATACATGCCTGAAAATTTCTTAGCAATTCATCATCCTTCAAGTTATTCTGTGCATTCCTTGACACATGCCATGAGCACAACCGATGGTTAGACATGGGAAACACATCATCAATGGGTTTACGCATCGCCTCATCGCCATCCGTCAATATTGATATTGGCTTCTTATCTTTCATGGATGCCATGAATGTTTCCAATAACCACTTGTAAGTTTCAAATGTCTCGTCCTGCAATAATGTGCAACCAAACATTACAGTAGACCGATAGTTGTTCAAACCGACAAACAACACTAGGGGCTTGTCATAAACATTTGTTTTGTATGTGCTGTCGAATATGAGGACGTCGCCATAGGCAATGTAATCCAAAAGTGAAGTGGAGTCCCTCCAAAACAAATTACCAAGCCTATTTTCCTCGTCAACACTGAACTTACAAAAGAATTCTGGATCCATTTCTCCTTTCGCTTTCAAGTAACAGAGTGCGGCTTCTGTGTCACCGTCGAGTAAAATTTCCCTGCGTGATGCATCCAACTTATTGTACAGATCCTTTATTTGAAAACCAACATTTAAATACCCGCCACATTGGTCCACCATATACTCATATGTTTGACATGTTCTAAACAATGCTCTTCGCATTCCCACTGCTTGTGCTAAATCAGATTTTCTAACGACACGGTTACATCGGAGATATGGCGATTCAAGTGGAGTAACTAGTTGATGATTGTGATGTGGTTCAAAATTCCTAACGACGTAAACATCACGTTTCTTCTCATAACCCACCCAAAAATGGGCAGAACAATTATCTCTTGTAATTGCCTTCGGTGGTCGAATTCTTTCTGATCGATTATTAAACTTCTCATTTCTCAAACCTTCTTTAGAACAACACCACCGTCTCCTACATACTTTCCCTTCCGAATTTCGAACCAATTTGTCTTTTCTCACGCTAAATCCAATGCCCTTTGCATAACTCATATAATATTCTTCCGCTAATTCTATCGTTTTAAACTCTTTCCCCATAACATCTTCTTTCCTCGGTGCAATCATGTCAACACCATTATCATCACTACTTTGACTAACCATATGTTCGACCGACATATGCCCACTCTCTGTTGCCAGTGCCCTGTGACTCGACCTTTCATAACCACCCAGATACCTTGAATCACTACAACCACCCTTTGATGTCTCTACACCCCTGTCCATCTTACCACACCCCTCTATGCCTGAGAAACATAATTTCAAACTGAAATTACATTATACTCTATGTGTTAACATACTTTCTCTTAACAAAACACAAATGAATAATCTCATGCAATTGCATATAGTCAGGTCAATAATTGCACCACGTATAACTATTTCGCAACAAAAAACATGCAATTGGATCAACTCATTACCCAAAATACATTCAAGTCCTAAACCAGAAAAGAGGTTTCTTTGAAATCTTACTTGATGTTTCCATACTTTCAAAGCCTTCTCCTTGCACTTCCTTTTGCCACCAACTCAAATGTCGTCGTTAACAGCCAAGGATCTTCAAAATCTTTACAACCACATTGTTATTACAAATCCATTCCCCTACGAAATTGAAATTCTATATCAGACAATGCCAACAGAAGAAACTGAATTAATTCAATAACTCCAATTTGGTGACCATTTCATCATGGAGGTTAGACCCACCATCAATTCCGTATCTGCATATGAGTTTTGGGCAACCAGAGAGAAGAGTTGAGGACCTCAATTCAATGAGCATTACCTTCTTGCAGTTCCTTTTTCCCAAGCACAAATAAGAGTTGGACGCGCTTAGGATGGATTTGGGCAACTGAGAGAGATGAATTCCTAGTGAAGCAGATCCAAGAGTTCTTCAGCAAGCAGAGACGGTGGGCAAGCAGAGAAAAGAGTTCCTGGATGAGCTAGGGATTGGATTTGGGCAAGCAAAGAGAAGAGTTCCTGGAGGCGCTAAGGATTGGATGGACTCTTAGAATTTTCGATTTTGCCAACTACAGGGGAGAGCGCGCGTCTTCTTCTCCAAACCTGTGTGTCTTCTTCATCTTGGCTCTCTCTGCGCGTCTTCTTCATCCTCCAAACCTCCCTTTCTCTTTCCTCACATGCCACTCACATGTTGAATAACTAGGGCTCAACAGGTTATTAAGTCATTCAATCTCAGCCATGCTTTTTTAACATGGAATCTCCGTTGGATCATCGGCTGTGTACAACCGATGCACCACAGAATTTTCGCTCTTTGAATATGTATCAACAGGCTCCATTTTGAATAGAAACCTGATACACAGGTACCCTGGTCAGAATAATTTGCAGTAAACACAAACACAAGCCAATTTAAGCTTTCAACCAACAGAAAAATTCATTATTTGGATCAGAACTAGTACACATTGTGGTCGCCGTAGTCATTCATGGCTAGCTGCAGTATCACCTTAACTCGTGGTGCAAGCGGCATGGGCACACTCAAACCAGAGGTGAAACTCTAGATTACTCTGCAAATGGGAAGTTCACTTTGGGTTTCTACCTAACTGCTCATAACAATTCCAAGTACTCCAGCTACCTAGCTAGCTGGCGCAAGCCAAATTACACGAATTAGCATGGGTTGCGAATGGAGAGTGCATAAATTGACTTACACCACTCACTGCATAAGCAATGTCTGGTCGAGTATGTGACAAATAGATCAATCTTCCCACTAACCTTTGGTATCTTTCTTTGTTAGTTGGAACTTGATTTAGATATTCTCCAAGATGATGATTCTGAACAATAGGAGTGTCCGCAGGTTTGCAATCTAGCATTCCTGTGTCTGTCAACAAGTCCAAGACATATTTCCTTTGAGAGAGAAATATGCCTTGCTGCGATCGAGCCACCTCAATTCCTAAGAAATACTTGAGTCCACCTAGATCCTTCATCTCAAACTCTGTAGCAGATAGTCTTGTAGCTGTGATATTTCCTGTTTATCATTCCCAGTAATAATCATATGATCAACATAAATTATTAATGATGTTACCTTCCCTTTCCGATGTTTCAAGAACAAAGTATGATCTGAGTTACACTGTTTGAAACCATTGTTCTTCATTGCCATGGTGAACCGTCCAAACCATGCACGTGGTGACTGTTTCAACCCATACAATGCTTTTCGTAGCCTGCAAACTGTTCCAGTCTGAGTAGTATTATAACCAGGATGAATGTCCATGTACACCTCCTCCGTGAGTTCGCCATGTAGAAAAGCATTCTTTACATCAAACTGGTGTAGTGGCCAATCCAAATTAGCTGCAAGGGACAATAAGACTCTGACGGTGTTTAACTTTGCAACTGGAGCAAAGGTTTCTTCATAGTCTATACCATAGGTCTGTGTGTAACCTTTTGCCACAAGTCTTGCCTTGTATCGCTCGATAGATCCATCTGCATTGTGTTTTATAGTCAACACCCATCTACATCCGATAGTCTTTTTTCCTCGTGGTATAGTCTCCAATGTCCAAGTCTGATTTTTCTCAAGAGCTTTCATCTCCTCTTTTATAGCTTGAACCCATTTAGGATCTTTCAATGCTTCAAAGACCTTGGTTGGAATATGGATAGCAGACAACTGATGCACAAAAGCCTTGAGTGGTTCAGACAGCTTCTCAGTAGATACATGATTTGCAATTGGATACTTGGATGTCTTGCCAATATCAAGTGAATAACGGTTTGGTGGCTTCCCACGATTTTGCCTGAAAGGTAATTGATATCCAATAGTTTTATCCTCTAAATGCACAAGTCTAGTAGGAGGGTATCAAGGATATTCTCAAGAGATTGGTCTGTTGGTACTGTTGAGTTAGAGGGGGGGTCTTCATCTTGTTGTTCTGTATTGTCTGTAGGTGTGAGACTCGGATCAGAAATATCTTCGTATGGATCAGGTGGGTCAGGTAATTGATCGCTATGAATGGGCGATTGGTCGCTTTTCGGCAGAGAGTAATCTTGTGCTCCAGACTCGGGATGATCAATCATTTCTGTACATAGGAGAATTTCTTCGTTTTCCAAGTTGCTCCACCTCGCTCTTCATTTCAGTATCTCCCCAAGCGTAGGAATTGGATGATGGGTCATGGAAGAACAGCTCAGATTCCGAAAGGTCACATCCAAAGTGACATAGGTACGTCTGGTATGAGGGTGATAACAACGGTAGCCTTTCGATGAGTGGCATAACCCACAAAAACACAACGAAGCGCACATGGATCAAGTTTGCTACATTGATTTTTGTGGAGATGAACGAAAACCACACATCCGAAGATTCGGGGTGTGAGTACCAAAATAGAGGGCAGAGGTCCGTGTTGCGCAAGCACCTGTAAGGGAGTTTTAAAGGTCAATACACCAGAAGGCATGCTGTTGATTAGGTGAACTGCAGTGACAATAGCATCATCCCAGTGATGGCGAGGAACATGAGGGCCAATCAGAAGTGCTCGGGCGGTTTCAAGAAGATGTCGATTCTTTCGCTCAGCAACACCATTTTGTTGCGGTGTCTGAGGACAAGTCGTCTCATGGATAATTCCATGTTGTTGGAAGTAAGTCTGAAAGTCATGATTGACAAATTCTCCACCATTGTCGGAGCGAAGAATCTGGATTTGAGCATTAAACTGAGTTTTCATCTGTTTGTGGAATGACTGAAAACGGGAAAACACTTCGTTTTTATTCTTCAGCAAATAAAGCCATGTCATCCGTGTACAATCATCTATAAATGTGACAAACCATCGAACACCAGAAGGAGGTAAAGGTCCCCAGACATCAGAGTGAATTAACGTAAATGGAGTAGTACACTTGTTCGTACTCAACGGGTAGGGCACATGGTGACTCTTAGCCAAAATACAAGTATCACATGTGAAGTCGGAGTCCTTGAAACCTGAGAATAAATCTGGTATAAGATGCTTCATATAACTAAAAGATGGATGTCCCAATCGACGGTGCCACAACCAAATCTGCTTTTGTTTGCTATCAAAGGGATGCGTCACACTGTTAGCCATGACAGGACTGAAGTCATCGACATAATATAGCCCCCCTCTCTTAGTACCACGACCAAGAATCTCCTTAGTGTGAATATCCTGAAGCAAACAAAAACTCGGGTAAATGAGTACACAACAATTCAATTGTTCAGTAAGCTGACTAACGGACAACAATTTAGTAGATAAAGATGGAACAAGTAAAGTATTAGACAGTGTGAGAGAGGATGAGAGTGCAACAGTGCCATCACAGGATAAGTAACGCCATTGGCATTTGCAATACAGGTTCGTCGAGATTGTGTAGTATTCATAAAATCATCAGGATCAAACGTCATATGATCAGTTGCACCGGAATCAATTATCCAACTCCTGGAATCAATCTTATCGGAAGTATGGAATCCATAACCAGTACCATTACTGGTCGTATTGCATTGTCCTCGATCTTTAAGAGTAGCCCACCAATCGGGATAGCCATGCAATTTAAAACAAGTCTCACGAGTGTGTCTCGGATCACCACAATATGCGCAATCTAGTCCATGTGTCGGTGTCGTTAATCGAGAAGTCATAATCTGTGCAACGGAAGATGCATAGGATACTGGTAGAGTAGGAATTCGGATCGGAATCGAGCCCGAGTCGGGGCTAGAGTCGAGTCGAAATCGGGATCGAGGTCTGAATCATAGACAAATTCGGGTTGTGGTCATCATCGGAGTTGGGGTCGAGGTCGTCTTCGAGTCGGGTCGGGTCGCCGCCGCCATAGTCGAGGTCGAGGTTGGGGTCGTCAAAATAGGATCCGATTCCGGATCGGGTTCGGGGTCATCAAAATAAGATCCTGATTTAGGATCAAATTCGAGCCAAAGTCTGCATCTGTAGGAGCTGAGCCATTTAGGCACTCAACTCAGCTATAGTTGGTTGAGAAGGAGAGAAGGAGTCAGTGGTGCTACCTCCATGAGGGTTGAAAAAATCATCAACCCCCATAGCGGCTGCGGGGGTTTGAAACTAGAGTCAGCAATTCCAAGATCGCCGCTCTGATACCACGCTAAAATATGAAAACTATGAGAGAATATTTGTTTGTGGGAATTTTCTATGTATTCTTCTCCTTGTAGGAGGTCATATTTATAATACAACAAAACCTGAATGGGCAAGTAAATAATAAATCCCTAAATCTATTTACAGTAGGAAATCAGGAATTAAAGTAAATCAATTACAAATAAAATAGGAATCCTTGGTGTGTAAGGAAAGTAAGTCAATATCCACAAGTCACGCCAACAAATTCAACCCTCAAAATTACACACAATGGTACTGGGAACACTGCTCCACAAGCCTATACCAATATCAACACTAGTAATGTTGTGGCTACCCCCTTGGATTCTGGCAATTTTGTCCTACATGAAGTCAACCTTGAGTCGATTAAAACGGATCAATAGTGAAGAGGGTATCGTGGCAAAGTTTCAATTATCCGAAGGATGTGCTTTTGCCAGGTATGAAACTAAGTGTTGACCATAGAACTGTCACATTTGGTCACTTACATCTTGGTTTACTGAGTACAGCGCAGGCCAATTGAAGATTAGAAGACGTAGGTGGGTGGTTTACTAGACAAAAGGAGCCTTTCTAAACAATAACATATTCAAATTCTTGAGCATTTTGCTTCTCTTGCTTTTTACAGCTTTGTTAACAAAAAGTACTAATTAGATATATTTGGTTTGCCTCAAATGTACGTATTTAATTAGGTGATGATATGCTTGAAGCTTTCAGCTAGTTTGCTGGACATTTTTCGTGCCAAAAATAAAGAGAGATGATGATATGCTCGAAGCTTTCAGGTGATGCTTATGCGAAGTTCCAAATTTTCTTTAAATAGTATGTTATTAACAAGGCATGCCATAGACTTCTCTCTCTTCCTCAATTCATGCGAAACAAATAGGAGTAAAAGACCACACCGGGGAGGTATTGGCAAAAGACCCTCTGATGTCTAAGTTAATTCAATTGGATCTTTGAAAAAATATGCGACAATAGCTAAACTGGACGGAGTTTTTCTCACGTGGAGATCCGAGTGGCTGGAGCCATGAATGGTGGCACTTAGTAGTGTGGAGGGAATGGCCAGCGGCTAGGGAGAGAGAGGAGTTTTTCGTATGGTTTTGGAATTACCCTATGTGTTGAATGTGGCTATATCTTTATAAGGCTCTAGCCATCTAGTGTTTTTCAAAGAATATCTTCTTATTTGGAAGGAAGATATTATTTCCTTTAAATGGAGAGATTGAGTCAATTAAGGATTTTGATTATGATTAAATCCCTAATTGATGATATTATCTATAATTGGTGATTATATTCCCAAATAAAGATAATATCCCTATTTTTTGTCTCAATTAATTGGCCAAATAAATTGGCCCAATTAATGGCCTAGGTGATATTCTTCTTATCCATGTGACGCCTTGTGATTGGAAGCTGGAATATTTGCTCCCACAATGGGAAAGTTAGGGTTTTTTTTTTTTTTTTGGGGGGGTCAATATTTTTTTATTTATTTAAAAGTACATTTGTGTTAAGGATTAGCACAGGGAATTTTCTTGAATTAATAATTAAAGGGTATTATAGGAATAATGGTGGGTAGAAAGATATGATTGTGTTTTTTCAAATTTACATTATGAGAGAGAAGATAAGTTGGGTAGAGAAATAAGACGGGTATAGAAATAGCAACACTCTTAAAATATTGAGATCCCATGGGAACCTCACCTCAAAATTTAGTAGTATTATTCTTTATACTATAATGGCAAAAAGTCACTTTTGGTCCATATACCTTGTCACTTTTACCACTTTAGTACTTGTTGTTTCAATTTTGTCATTTTGGTTTCAATTTGAAGCAATTCAAGGACAATCCTCAATTTATGTCAATTTCTTTTAACTTCTTTTAACTTCTGTTAGTTGTGAATGGGTTATTATTAAAAATTCATTCATTAAAAAAAATTAAAGTAAAATCTTAAAATTGAAAAAACTCTCAATCCCCATGTTTCTATGTGTAGCCCTAAAATCTCAATCTCTGGGGACTGAAAACTTCAACTCTGTACCTACAAACCCAACAAAAACAAAAGCAAAACAAACAAACAAACAAAAAAATTATGTAATTGCAGTTTAGTGCAGACACCCAACCCCAAGGTGAACTGTCAGACAAGAATTAGAAAGTTACTCTATAGGATTTACTGTGCTTTTTCTTTCCACTAAAGGGTTGCTCAAAACAAAGACAAGGCTTAATCAAAATTGATGCAAGGGATACCTGAAATATCTCAGCGCCTTTGGGTTTTTCCAATTGATCATTTTCCAGAGAACAAGTGCTTTGGTTTTAAAGTGAGAATCTGCCTCTCCACGCCCGGCATCCTTATGTGTCTTCTTAACAGATTTTTGGGCTTTCTTAGCGCCGGGACTTTTGAGAAGAGTCCTTGAAGCCCTCACCAGAGACAACTTCACTTGGAGGCCTTGATCTTGACCTCGAACGAGATCTAGAAATCAAACGAAGGGGGCGTGGGCGTGGCGGTGGAGTACAATGTCTCCGGTGGCTGGGCGTTGGGGTTGAGGGGAGAAGGGGGGAGAGGTTTTATTTTTATTTTTAAATTAAGTTTTTAAATTTATATTTGTATTATTTATTTTTAAAAGGAATGCATTTTTTAAATAGTTTGTGAACCGAATTACCATTAAAAGAAATTGACAGAAATTGAGAATTGTCCTTGAATTGCTTCAAATTGAAACCACAAACAAATTGACCAAATTGAAACCACACGGACAAATTGACCAAATTGAAACAACTATGACCAAAGTGGTAAAAGTGGCAAACTACAAGGACCAAAAATGACTTTTTGCCTACTACAATTATAAACATTCCAAAAAATCATATAACATTATTAATTTGAAAAATGAAATCATTCATATTAGGTTGCTCATTCTAAAAAAAGTAACTTATTCCTAGCTTCCAAAGTTCTCCAACAAATAGTAAAATTTTCTAGATAAAGATTAGGAAAGAAGACCATTAGTAGTAAGCCAATCAAGTGACTCGTGTATGGAGATTTTTTTGCAAAATTGATCTTGCCTTTTGCATTCAACCCAGAACATATACAGCCTGATACAGATCAAACACGGATATAAATTATAATTGTCAAACACAGAAAATCAAGATATAGGCATCTGTTAGGGACTCCTGCCATTTTAAGGGGATACATGAAGGGTGAAGGGCCAGCAGTTGAATGTTTGATACATAATGATGGTTTCAATGATGCATCAACTTCTCTCAATTTCAAGTCCGATGCTTAGAGAGAGAGAAATATTGATGGTGAAATTTTAAAGCAATGGCATGGTATTTTTTAACATAAAACAGATAAGCAGAACGCATTCCTACGCAATTTGAGGATTATGAGAAAAATAGAAGAACAGTGTACGAATTTGTGATACTACATTATAATCCACATCCATATCAAACAGGGCCGAAAAATCACAAGAAATCAGAGACTTCCTATGAGAGGAATTACAAAAATATAGGGGATCACCTCTCAAGAGAATCATAAGATACTGGAGACTCAGGAAATTATTGAAATAAAATCTTAATACGCCAAATCAAATATCAGAGCTCTTATCTTCTTTGGGAGGTGCAAACTGCTTGCAAAGCTTCGACCTTGCCCAAGGATCCAAGGGAACTCTCTGTGGTTGAGGAGCTGGTGGTTTTGATTGTCTGAGCTCATTTTCTCTGTCAATGAACCTATACAAGACTGTCAATAGTCAAAATGCGGCCCAACTTCAATCAATATTGAGCAAAACAGTCAAATCAACCAATTATGTGCTATTAGAGTCATCTAATGGATAGAATTGCACTCATTCCTATTAAAATTATCAGTGGGGTACGTAGACAAACAAATTGTGTAGTTGTTTTGGCTTTGCTGACAAGAAGATGTGTCCTCAGAATTTGGTTTCCAAACCCCCATTTTCAACCCTAAGGAGAAAGGTGGGTTGACATTTTAAAAAGCATCACTTATTGGACAATCACCATCGGCAAAAATTAGTAACCGAAGTAATCACCAAAGTCACAGGTCCTCGCATTAGAAAATGCATTCAGCACGGCAGACAAGTTTCCCTAGATGGAAAAGGGGTTAGAGTGCATCATATGTATAGGGTGGGTGCCAAAAATATCCCATTTATCCATTTAATCTTGGTTTATTACCCAAACCCCTCCTACCCTATCAATACGAATAGTACCAACCATTACCCATTTACCCCCGCAAACATTATGTATGCAATGCATGCATCCAGTAAAATTTGCTTAAACATTTGTTTTACCTAAATTTTTTTGTGAACTTTCTTAATATTTTTCTTTAGGTGCTTGATCGCATTTGATGTTTCCTTGGCTTCACTTGAGTTGTCTTTGGACTCTAATAGATGGGTTCTAAATGGGTGGATTCATCTCCTCTTAGTTTTCTGTTTGGGTGTTACATATACGTGTGCCTATAAGAGGTAAAACCTACAACCTCTACAAGTCTCTAAATTGGACAAACATATTTCCTTTTGCTATTTTGGTGGATAGAAAAGCATATTTCTGTCAAGTAATAAATAACCGCCTTACTCAATATAGGCCATAGGTGCAGCATCACCAACTCGTATACGAGTCCGAAGTAGTCTTGTGTATCCACCTGTTCGATCTCTGTAATATAAAATAAAACCAATGTAACAAAAACAAAGATAAAACACTCAGAAAACAAGAGGTTCGAGATTCACTTGTATCGATAAGCTAATTCTGTAAACAGCTTGTGCATTACATCATCCCCACGCACAAAAGCAGCAGCACGCCTTACAGCACAAAGGGAACCCTGTGACAGTTTTGAAAGAGGATAGAATCATGCTAGAAGGAAAAAAAAAAAAAAACAATTAAGTGAATTTATGGTAAGATAATTCCAGAACTTTGCAATTGGAAAACTAGCGTATCATTTAAGTGTGTTCAATACGTACTTCAGATTCTTATACTCAAATCTAGTGTGAGAACTTTGGTCAATACCTTCCAAAGTCATTTTAGATCAAAAGTATATTGAAACATTTACTCATGAAGGTCAAAGCAATCTATCAAAAGACCAAATCTAGTTAACAGAGAAGAGTTTCACCTAAATCATTTTTATCATGAAACTAACTGAGCAGGTGAACTTATGGCTCCTCCAGGACATAATTTATCGGGTACTCATAAGTGGAGTTTAAATTAAACTTGTCAACTAACTATCATCTTTCTTGAAGACTCTGTAGAGAGAGCCTGTTAGAGGCTCTGTTCTAATTAATTTTCCAGACAGCAGGCCGCACAAGTATTTTTCATCCAAATAACTAGGCCCGTTTTCATCAGAGAAGGGATTTGAAGACCTAAATACAAAAGTTACACAGGTTTATGTAACTTCAAAAATTCCAAAACTTGATCCCTTGAGCCAGGACAACATAAAGCATAACCGATGCAAGTCAAGCTCGCTCTAATGCATGCACCTCATATTTTAGTCTCATGGTGGGCTATCTAAGATCAAACTCAATTTCTGTCAGATTAAAATAACAAGTCACAACTCACAGGAAGAGCAAACTTTGGAACTAGGGGTTACTCAAACACATACTTCTCAGAAGGTGGGTTATGTCAGACATTGATTTCTTTAATTGAAAGTGAAAGTAAGCCTATATGTTAATTGAAATACTAACTTTGAGATTCTCTTCAACTGCTGTAGGCGTATATGTTAAACAGAGAATTTCATTTTATGATGAAGATTATTAATTATAAAAATGTAGAAACTAGTAAGAAACTATTTGTAAATGTAATTTTAAACATAATTGTGGCAGAACCAATACATACATCTTTTCCAAGCTGCACCATTTTATCAGCTTTACGTCGAATCTCTTTGGCCTGAAAATAAACAAAACAAAACATTTGAACATAAAATTCATTTTGCACATTTATCCCAACGATATTTTAATTTCCCGAAATTCCAGAGCTTATGCTGAACATTCCTTTTTTTCCCTTTAACTTGCTGGTCACAGAAGCCAAATTATTTCAATCAAATTCATTAACCCTAAACTAAGAAAAACCCTAAAATTGTAAACATATGAAATTCCGAAACCGTTAAAAAGAAGAAGAGAAGGTACACCTTGGCAACAGTGGTTTCAATCCGCTCGTGCTTCACCAACTGTGACACCATCGTCCTACAGATGAAAATCAGAATAATTTTTTTCTTTCAACTTTGAAAATAAATAAATTTTAAAAAAAAGCTTTCGGGCATGGAAAGCTAAAGCTGAGCCAACCAAAACTGAAAAAAAATTAGGAACCTGAGCATGGATATGCGGTGACCCGTGGGTCGGTTCAGCTTCCTCAACTTCGTCATCAATGTGGCTCTTGTGGAAGGATGCTATTGCAACCAGTTACTTTTGAACGAAATTGGCAATCCTCCAAAGAGAAATTGCTGCAGAGTCTACAGACAAATCAATCTTCGCTTATGCTGAGTTTTGCCCTGATTATTTCTCCTCTGGGCCCCTTAAAGGAGCCATTCTTTGGGCTACTAACAAAAAGAAGTCCAGTTCGAAGCCCAAGAAGCCGAAATCAAATAACTTGTTCATTAATTTTTATCCTCATAAATGTGGGGCCAAATTTTTTGTAGTTATTTTTAAAAGAAGTCAAAATGGACAAAATTACCTTTATTTATTTTTAGATTTCCTAAGGAATCTTTTACATTTGCATGTCTTTGATTTGAAAGTTGAGAGGTTTTTCTATCTTTTTTTTTTTTAAAAACTTTGGCTTTTTCCAAAAGTGAAATTTTTTTGGTGGCTAAAATCTAAATTTACTTATACTAAATTACAAAAAAATTGGAGCTTCTCACACGCACTACATTGTCATCGGTGTTCAAACCTAGGATCACTTGACAAAGTTATTTTCCATTAGGCTAGACTCCATTGGCTTTTTCTTAAAAAATTAAAATAAAATATATCAAAAAAATTTACTTTGGCAAATTGGTGTGGATAAAAAAGGTCAAACTTGATATTTACGTAATATAACTTTGACTATTTTATGTAGCTTGATCCTTTTACTCTTTTATAGGGCTACTCCTATTTCCTCACCCACCTTATCTTCAAAATTTAAAGACAAATTTACCCCCTTGTAAAATGATTTCCAAGACCCCACTTCTCCCTCATCCCAACGAACTACTCCACCACCCAGCCATACATCCGAACCCCACCTCTTCTCTCCCCACCCTTTCTCTCTTCAACAGCCACGACCTACCCTACCATCTGTCTCATCTTCCCATGCACCCATCAACCCTCCCCATCCTCATTTTCTTTTCTCCTTATTTCTCTCCTCCCTCCTCTCAACATCCTCATTTTCTTTTCTCCTTATTTCTCTCCTCCCTCCTCTCAACAGCCACCCCTATGAATGAAACATTTTTTTTTTCATTTGTATTTGGTATGATTTTAGGTTGAATAACTCAAAGGGTTATTGGGTTTTGGAATTGTGATCGAAGAAGAAGAATAGGAAGAGGTTGATGGGTTTGTTTGGGTTATCTTTTTTAAATTTTTTGCTTGATTTCTGGGTTTTATTTGAATTAATAATGAAATAATGATGTTATTTTAGGAATAATGGCGGGTGTAAAGATGAGATTGTATTTTTTCAAATTTACATGGTGGGTGGGAAGATAAGATAGGTGAAAAAATACGACTAGGGTTGGAAATAGCAGCACTCTAATGAAAGGGTATTTTAAGAATAATAGTGGGTGGAAATATAAGATTGTATTTTTTTTTTTTCAAATTTACATGGTGGGTGGAAAGATAAGGTGGGTGGGAAAATAGGACAGGTGGAAATAGTAGCCCTCTCTTTTATTATTTGGGAAAAATTACGAATGCGTAATGTATTTATTACCTACTTTCGATTTCCAATTAGACTTTCAATTTGGTTTTAATCCCTCTAATCTTTTAAAAGTGTGAATACCCCTCAACCGTTAAACTTGTTAACTGCTTCGAGCATTCAAATAGGAACTTGCCTCGTGTATAAACTCTTGTTGATATAATGATTTGCTCTCTATTCATTGTATATATCAACTCTTATCTTTCCTAGATAACACAACTGTTCACCCGTTTCGATTTTAATCTTATGATGGTAGGGTAAAGTTCCCCATTGTCAAGTAAACTTTCTCTTGTGTATGAGCGTGTCACTGCTAGCAATGAAAATCATAGTAGACTTCTTTCAAATAGATAATTTGCACTCCAAGTTATTGATTTCTAAACAAGCGATTGTGAATTTGGGTGAGTAATATCTCCCAAGTAAGTTCTTTTCTTTGCCTCAGACTGGTGAGGACTTCATAATTTTTCACAGTATAAAATAGGTAGTTTTGGCCAGAATAGACAAAAGAAGACAAACTATTTTTAGGCAGAACTGCTTGTTACAAGACTCAAAAACGAAATGGTGACTCTGAAACAAGACAACGAGATGTTGGACTTCGATTTCTGCCTTGATAATTGCCTCTGAACCGGGCTGGATTGGATGTGTTTGTGCTGGATTGGCTCGTCAACACCTTCAACTGATGAGTTTTAGCTGGAAATCGATACCAATGTTTGAGTTTGGTAGAGCTTCAATTTATTTCGAGCCATGGAAGGCTTGCTGAACGGTCAGAATTGAGGCCTCTTCAGTCTAGAGAGAGCAAAAGTGGTTGGATTGATGATCACTGAGCTGGAGTTGCACTATGGAGCCTGTTTGCTTGACCAAGGCTTTCTGTAAATTTGCTGAGGTTTTTGTTTATACCAAAATGAACAGCTAATGAATGTCGAACACGTGGCTAAACCAGGGCCATGTAGTGCCTTCGGCACCCACCTTCGGTAGAAGACCTACCGATCGAAACATTAGGGCAACCTCGCCTTGGACGCGTGGCATCCCACAATTGATGTCCAGAGTCCCACATCGAAATTCTAAACAAGTTGCACGCCTCCCAAGGCCTATAAAGGAGGACAACCATCCCGGCTTGGAGGTAATCAATCAGAACTTACGGCATACGCCTATTGATCTGTAGTTCCAACTTACTAAATCCGTACTTACTAAAGCATCGGAGAGCCTTCGGCCGGTACCACACCGGTGCCCTAGGATTTACCGTGTGTTTGCTATCTTACAGATCGCACACCCTACCGAGGACATCAGATACCGAAGAGACTAAATCACTAAGTTGCGCGGGAAAGTGCCGAACCATTTTTCTGCGTCAACAGTTTGGCGCCGTCTGTGGGAATACGATAAAATCAACCTACAATTCCTAAAACAAAACAAATGGGAACCACTTCAGACCACAGTTCTGGAGGACGGATTACCGACGGTATGCCAAGTGGAGCAAGCCCGCTGCACCTAGCACCCCTTCGGTAATCCTCCGGCTGCATCACGGTCGAAGAGGAGTTTCGCTCAGATGACCTCCCTTCGGAGGGAGATGGCTAAACTCCAAGCGTAATAATCTCCTTTCGTCCAAGGTAAGACGAAACCCGCGATTGCTTAATCAGCAGGAAACACAAAACATTGGACCACCGAATCTTCCGCAGTCGGCGGACCCTCGGCGGAAGAAGGGAGCAGGGGCAAAGGCAACGCTGCGCCCTCAAGCGTGGTCGGCTCCCAGGACCAACCTCACATACCAAGAAGGTGTATACTGATTGTCGTCATTGGATAAATGACAAAAGGATGCCGAGCGGCATAGGTCCCCAATCAGAGTGCGCCGCTTGAGGGACTCCGGATGAGGGTCTGGGGATAAATCGCCTTCTGAGGGTTCAGGTTTGGATTGCACCGAGTCCGATGATGAGTACGCCCACCGGGGCACCGAATCAAGCTACCATTCTAAGCTCCCGGAGTACTCAAAGCGAGAACACCAAGTCAGGAGAGCTTCCAAGACTTGATTCGAGGCGTCCCGAGACCCCGCCATCCGCTTACTTTTCCAAAGAATCGAGAAGATGGAGGATGGACCGAACCGGTCCCAAGTCACGATTAGGAAAACTTTGGCGGGACCGTTCAGCGCATCAAGAAGTCGGATCGGATAGGGAGGTGCAGCCGTTGCGCATACCCTTCTATACCGTGTAGAAGACCCTTTGACGCACCTTTACTCCTTCCAATCGCGGTTGGGTGTAAGGGCCTCGGCGACGAGGGCAATGTCTGCTATTTCGCTCGTCCCTTACTGAAGTTCTACTGCGTCTCGAACCGAGGATGAGACTCCTTTGACGAGTCAAGCAAATTTTCCTCAACCACTTCATGATCCAGACGGACCGTTTGTACTCTGCCGGCGATCTGCGATTGGCAGAGGGAGGATGAACCTTACGGGAATACGCAGCGCGCTCACCACGAGTACTCAAGGTGTCCTAAAATGGATGATAGGGCAGCCTACGGCGCCTTCAAGAGTGGCCTACGGTCCTCTCACTTCCGTACCTCGTGCACGGTAGCAACCTGGCGACGACGACGAGTTAATGAAGCGGCGGCATCCATGCGAGGCGAATACTTCAATTCCAAACCCGGCGCGGAAGGAGGAGTAGGCAACCAAAAGTTATCCGGCCGAACCGACGACTCGTTGGCGGGACACAACGGAAGGGCGATCGTGCGGCCGTCGAAACTCAAAGAAAGGTCGCGGGAAATGCCGTAGCGACCACCGGGCGCCTACGAATCACGATCGTGCTCGGGAAGTCTTCACCTGCTGAACACAACCTACGAGACCGTTCTAATGAGCGAACACGACTGATCGGCCAACCAACCGAAAGCCCCGGCAGATAATCAGCCATCGCAAACCGCCGATACCACCAGCAGCGACCACAATACCAAGATCGATCACCGAGAAAATTGTCGGCGTTTGATTCGGGAAGGAAAGTTGGATCGATGCCTCACCGAGCCACCGCAGCCGAATGCGAATCGGCAGATCAACATGATCAACATGATCGGCGGCCCCACTCTGGCGGGACCTCAAATTCGGTGAAGCGGTATGTGCGCCGCCCATCGCCCTCGTCTTCGCATAGAGGACGATCGGTGCGAAAGTTGCCGAAGGTGGGATGGGAGCCCATCACATTTTGTGAAGAAGAGGAGGAGGATCATCTACCCCGATGACCCAATGATCATTCGGGCCGAGATCGCTGACACGATGTGGGTGGTCCGATTGACACCTAAGCTCGTGAGCGTGATTTTTACCGATGCGCTCAAGGGATCGGGATTGCCGACAAGATGGTCAATCGGCAAATTACGCTCTACTCGCTTTTTCGGAGATCCGTCCAACGGTTGGTAGCATCGCCCATCGCTTTGGCGTTGCCCCAGAAAACAATGACCTACGACCAATTCTCATTGTCGATTGTCCACGGCATACAACGTCATCATAGGGCGACGGCACTCACTGTGGTCAAAGCCCACTTGTCGCCCCACATGTTGCCGATGAAGTTCCCAACACGCAACGGCATCGAGCCATTCGGGTGATCACCACGGACGTGCTATGCCACGGCCCTTAAGACGGTAGCTAGCAAACCGCCCATGGAGGCCATGACCTTGCGGGGACTACCGAACGGTAGCGAACTTATTGACGACCCTGTGAGGAAAACCAGCGCCGATGGCGCAGCCGCCGAGGAGCTCGCGGCCGTAATCTGAACGGGAATTCCCGGTCGGTGGGTAAAGATCGCACCAACCGATCCCGACCTCAAGACAGCTTCGCATCGACTTTTTACGGCAGGCGAAGTCTTCGCGGTCTTATGACGAGATGCCCGCATATCACGATGTCATCACCACAAGCTCGGCATTTCCACCGCCCACAAACCGGTCGCAAAGCGCCGATCGCATACAATGCCGAACGGTACGAGGCAATGCGCGTGCGAGGTTGACAAGCTCAAAGCCATCGGGTTTATCAGAAGCGACGTACTCGCTTGGCTTGCCAACTCGGCCATGGTTCTAAGGCCAGGAGGATGGCGGATGTGTCGAGGACTATACCGACCTGAATAAGGCTTGTTCGAAAGATTTACCGAGAATCGACCACTCGTCGATGCCACCGCCGGCATGAGCCGCCACTTCATGGACGATATTCGGATATAACAGATCTTCATGGACCACCGATAGAGAACATACGGCATTCATCACGGATCGCGGTTTGTATCGTTACAATTTCATGCCCTTCGGCTGAAGAACGCGGGGGCAACTTACCAACGGCTCGTCAACCGGATTTTTGCCAAATACATCGGCGGCATCATGGAGGTGTATGTCGATGATATGTTGGTAAAAAGCCGAACGGCAGGGGATCACCTAGGAAACTTGGCCCTCATGTTCGGTATTCTAAAGGACTACCGAATGAGGTGAACCCGCGGTGCGCCTTGGTGTATCTTCCGTAAATTTCTCGGGTTCATGATCACCAAAAGGGTATCGGGCCAATCCCGAGAAAATCAAAGCCATAATCGACATGGAGACGTCGAAGACGCGAAGGACATTCACCCTTTACCGGACGCGTTCGCCTCGACACGCTTCATCTCCAAGGCTACCGACAAATGCGTACCGTTCTTCAAAGCTTTGAAAGGGGGCAAACATCATATCGCATGGACTCCCGAATGCGACCAGCGTTTCAAAACTTGAAGAACTACATGAGCCGTGCACCATGTTATCAAAACCGCCCCGGGCGAGGTACTACTCTGATTTTCGGTATCCAACACCGCCGTTAGCTCTGTTGATAGCCGAGAAGGCGGAGCTACCGATCTTTATGTCGCAAGGCGCCCAGCGCAGAGCCTCGGTACCCACCCCGGAGCTAGCACCGCCCCGTCGCCTCGCGAAGACTCCGCCTTACTTCCAGGCACGAATCACAGCCTCGACGAACCAACCTCTTCGGCGAGTACTCCAAAAGCCGGAAGCATCTGGTCGATTGGTCAAATGGGCAATCGAATTGGGAGAATTTGACATCTGATTCAAGCGAGGCTTGCGAGAAAAAGGCCAAGCCATTGCCGACTTCATCTCCGAGATCACACCCTGCGCTTATCGGAGCCGTCATCGCCGAGCGCCATTCCCCTTGCACCAGATAAAATGGATACCGAATGTTTCGACACTTCCGTTCCTCTCTAGATCCTGCATGTGGATGGCTCGGCAAACCAGCAAGGCTGTGGCGCCGAGTTGGTGTTAACCACTCCGGACGGTAGCAAAATTGAGTATGTCCTCCGATTCAACTTCCGGACCTCCAATAACGAGGCAGAATATGAGGCCCTCCTGGCTGGCCTTCGGCTAGCCAAGAGCATGAGCGCGAGGCGATCAGCATTCACGTGACTCCACTCATAGTAAATCGGATAACGGCGGACTTCGCAGCAAAGGATGCCTCCATGTCACCTACCTCTCGGCGGCTCACCAACTACTACAGAAATTCGGGCCTACGAGATACGGCAGATCCCGTGTCGGAAAGCAACGCCGACGCTCTCACGATTGGCTTGCAATAAATGACAAGATCGGAAGGAAGGTACCGTGGAGATATTATCCCGATCGAGTACAACCGGCCGAGGTGTGTACCGTTCGCATGCGAAGACACATGGATGTCTCCAACTGTGTCTTCCCGACAACCGAACCCTTCCTACCGATAAGTCCCAATCTCGAAACTCCGTTACCGATCGGCAAGATACACGGTCATCAACGATGTTCTGCAAGCGAGGCTACACGACGCCAGATCTAAAATGCCCGACAAGGAGCAGGGGGACTACGTCCTTCGGAGGTCCACGGTGGAATCTGCGGTGACCACTCGATCCCGATCGCCGCACACAAGGTCTTCCGACAGGTTATTTCTGGCCGACTCTTCACGGGATGCGAACACATTAGTCGAGGTGTGACAAATGCCGCCGGTTCAAGAGTGTCCTCATATTCTCGCCGAGCCGCCGCGATCGTGAGCCCGTGGCCGTCGCCCGATGGGGACTAGACCTAATTGGTCCAATGCCGACGGCAAGGGTCAGTCAAATACGCTGTTGTTGCCGTGAGACTACTTCACCAAATGGGTAGAAGCCAAAGCCCTAGCGACAATAACGGCAGCCAGAGTCGAAGATTTCGTCTGGACGAACATTTCTGTCGATTCGGCATCCCCTACGCCATCGCCACTGATAACGGCAGCGCTTGATTCAAAAGTCTTTAGGAATTCTGCACCGACTCAAGATCAACTCGCTCTTTGCTTCGCCAAAGACACCCCCAATCGAACGGACATGTCGGCCATGAATAAATTGTCAAGAAGTCGCTGAAACGGCAGCTTGACAGAGCTAAAGGAGCCTGGCCGTAAAAGCTTCCAGAGGCGCTATGGGCCATCCGGACATCCTACCGAACGGCGATCGGGAAAGACCATTCTCTATGACTTTCGGTTGAGGCGTAGTCCCGGTAGAAATCGGAGAGCCTTCCTACGAACGGAAACCTTCGCACCGGCGAATGAGGAAGCGCTTGCTTTGAGCCTCGACCGCTCGAAGAACGCCGAGCACAAGCCAACCTTCTGAACGGCTTACAAGCAATGCGTCTCTCGGTACTATGACTGTGGTCAGATCCCGCTCTTTCCGAATCGGAAATTGGGTCATGCGGAAAGTCTCTTTGGCAACCAAGAATCCCACGGAAGGAACCCTCGGACCTTCCCGGAAGGGCCTTACGAAATCATCGGTATCCAGCGATCGGGACTTATCGACTCAGAGACTCCAACGGAAAGACCCTCGGTCATCCTTGGAATGTAGAACATTTGAAGTACTATTTCAAATGAAGTCACGTGGCCTACGGCAGGGTCACGGAGGAGTCCCAAAGGCCTTCGGCATCTCTAGCGCAGCCTTCGGCATTGTAGCGTTTCCTAGCCAACGGCAAGTTCTAAATTGTAAAACGTACTCCAAATTGTACTTTTGCCTTCGGGAGTTTATCAATGAAAGGGCCTTCGGCTCATATATTCAGAACCTTTGTTGTACCTTTCAAACTCTCCATTTTCTGTTCAAAAGAAAAGGATACGGTAGGGACCATTGGTCGCAGTAAACTACACATTTTGGCATCGCCATTATCCTACCGATTAAGGGACAACTTTGTAGACTTTATTGACCTTTATAGGCTTTCGGTAATTACGAGCCGATGCTTTGCCATCGGCAAGCACGCCCATTGGTTTCAATTCCCTAACACTTGAACTTTGTGCGTGAAAGGAAACTTTACTGGCCGACGGCCAATGACTTGTTTGAGAGCCTTCGGCATTAAATAGAAAATTTCCTAAGTACATTACCGATTCAGAAGTAAGATGCAATTAAATTAAAATCAAAACACTAAAATCAAAACACAACTTTAATAAAAACACGCCCACGGCGTCAATTATCCAAACAAAAGATGCCAACGGCATCATAGTTGCAACAAAATTACAAAAAAATGCCCTCGGCATCAAAATTACATAAAATAAAGGCAGGTGATCGGGATGAAGGGCCTCGCATCTACCCCTTCGCACGGTGGCTTGTGCTCCTCGGAGCGCTTTTCCCCCTCGCACTCCTTGATCATTTCTTCGCGGACGCTTCGAAGGGAGGAGGATCGGCAATGAAGTTCGTTGAGCCGTCCCGATTGTACCGCTTGAATCGGTAGAAGAGATCCACCATCTCCGAGTCCACCTCCTTGTCAAGCGGTGGTGGAGAAATCGGGAGAGTGGCGATACTTCAATGGCCTCTTGACGGCAGCCTCAATCTCCGACGCTTTGGCCCGCTCCGACTCCTCCAGAGCCACCTAAACGGCTTCCTTCGCCTCCGAGCCTCTTTTGCCGATAGATGTGCCGACTCTAGGGCGACGACAGATCTACAAACTTGGACTCATATACGACTGCTCGGCACCGCAAATCGCCAAGTTCGCATGGTCCTCGATAGCCTTGCCGCCTCGCAACCTCGCCTGCCGTCTTCGAGGCCTTCTTCGCCTTCTCAGCGCTGATGGCCCGCTTCATGCAAAGCCACATGTCCATCGGCTCGCAGTAACAAAGGGCACGCCGGCCAAAGTATAAAAAAATGATCGGTAGGATGGACCTAGTAGTACTGGACTTACCGATGCTTGAAGACGGAAGGCGCGACCCGCCTCCTCTCGAAGGAGCTTCGCAACTCCTCAATCTCATTCATCTCCATTTGCGAACCAAGGATCATATGGTTCGCAAACCGAACCGCCTTCGTGGATGTGCCAGGTGACGGGATCGGCGGACTCTTCGCCGTTGTCGCAGCCGAAGATGGCCCGAAGCTCGGCCTGCCGTCCGCGCTTTGGGGCTGGTTCGGCATCTAGGTCGATAAAGGGCCGCTTGTTGACAGCTCGGGAGGAAGTCCTTCGTGGTGGCACCTCGGCGAGAGAGGGCCGACCAGCGCCACCCGGCCGGTGCCGACCGGTGTTGAGCCGACGGAGACGGCCACCTGTGGTCCGTCCTCCGGTCTACCGATGCCGAGCCCTGCGGTGGCTTTTCTTCTTCTTCCCGAAGCCCATCATGAGACGGCGCTTGGAGGACTCGTTCATCCTCTTAGCCTCGGCAGCTCTCCTCTCTTCCGTCATTGCGAAAAGAGGGTTGTAAGACCCACAAAAGAAGAAAAGAAACAATTTTTAAAATACAAAGTATACTTACTCTCGGCGGGATCAACCACCGGTGGGCTCAATCGATTAGTGGTGAAGAGAAATGCGAATACACCCTTTCCTCGCAGGACTTTCCTCCTCACTCTCTCCACTTGTCGGATCTCGGCTGCGTTGCGATCGGTGCTTCAACTTACCTACAAGAAGAATGACAGGAAGGATCACTTATGGTAAACGAAGAACCTGAGAAGGTACCGAACGGCACGTGGTCCTACCTATTTGGAAGGTTGTGGGAATGCGAATCGACAGTGTCCCAAAGGCGATTCCTCGCCGAGAGGAGCACCGCCGATTCCTCCACGACTTCGCGAAGTCGGTACCAGTGACAAAATGGCCACGATCGGCACTCGATTTGCTGCACCCATCCGCCGTGATCGGCACACTTGGACTTGGTAATGTAGAGATGGGAGAACCGCTCATAGGAGGGCTCCTTCACCGCCATGCCAAGGCCGTTATCACTCCCATGAGGGCCACCCAGTTGGGGTTGAATTGCCCCGGCGTAACCGATCCGGGCTAGATCCTCTGTCGCCCGGCAACGGCAACCGAACGCCTTGCATAAGGACGCGTCGGTAAAGAAGACTACCTCGCCGCCCTCCGCGTGCTAAGAGATTCGGTAGGGCTTGGGATCCTCATCCGCACCGAGTCGGGAATGCGTATTCACCGAAATTTGGCAATCTCCCGATCGGTAATCTTGTTCGCCCAAGATAGTTGACGCCGAATAAGTTTTCCTTCGGCACCCCCATGGGCATCCTAGGGTTGCTTGGGTACACTACCGATACCCGGGCCCGGATGGTGGATTAGTTGCCGACTCTCCACGGCGGAGGTGGAGGTCTCTCGACGGCTACCGCTCGCCTCCCGGGCATACCGAGGCCCACGTGGCGGCCGTCACTATAGACGATGGACAACGGACGGAGCGGTTATTAGCCCTTTCCGATTCCGTGTGTTGGAATGGAGTGGGCCCTTCGCCGAGTATCTCGACGCGTCGGTATCACTCCCACCCTCGGCATCGGGCCCCGCCGCCGCCGTCGGAGTCAAAGAGACCGTCCGATGACTCCTCATCGAACGCATTGGGCTCGCGCTCGGAGAATGACTCGCTATCAGACATCTACAAAAACAGGAAAAAAGGAAACTAAGGCTCATGCCGGATGCTACCCTACCGATCCCCACATCGCTACCTATGGCGACTAGACTACCGAATGGAACCCTATGGTCAGTCTAGTTCGAACCAAGGAAGGACGTAATTCTTAAAGCATGCAGCAGATTAAAGGGAAGAGTGCCAAACGGTACCTTAATGTGTACTCTGGAAATCGAGCGCGATCTGCTCTTCGAAATGCTTCACTACCGTTCAAACGCCGAAATCGCTCGTTACCGTTAACACTCGCCGAAATCGCCGTTACCGTTAACACTCCGGAAATCGCCTCATGCAGCTCTCACTTCTCACTAGACACAAAGTGGATTCGTCTCCGGGGTCATCCCTATTTATAGGGGTGGTTGGCAACGGTACTCATCGAAAACCAAACGGCGACACGCGCGCACCATCATCACTTGCGCCACGTGTCGCTCATCGTGGGGAATGTGACGGCACGCGAGGCGCGAAGTCAAAGCGCTCGACGCCCTTCACCCGTCGGCTCGACGCGACCTTCCGACCGCCAACGCCGCCTCGAATCGATAATGCCGGAAGGGACAAGGTCCGCCCCTTCCCAAGATTGGGCTACCGAGCGGTAGGGCCATAGTTCCTTCCGAAGACAACTTCAAATCCCCTTCGAAGACTCTCGCAAGGGGACTTGGGGACTCTGTTTATACCAAAATGAACAGCCAATGAATGTCGAGCACGTGGCTAAACCAGGGCCATGTAGTGCCTTCGGCACCCACCTTGTAGAAGACCTACCGATCGAAACATTAGGGCAACCTCGCCCCCTTGGACGCGTGGCAGTCCCACAATTGATGTCCAGAGTCCCACATCGAAATTCTAAACAAGTTGCAAGCCTCCCAAGGCCTATAAAGGAGGACAACCATCCCGGCTTGGAGGTAATCAATCAGAACTTACGGCATACGCCTATTGATCTGTAGTTCCAACTTACTAAATCCGTTTATGAAGCATCGGAGAGCCTTAGGCGGTACCATACCGGTGCCTAGGATTTACCGTATGTTTGCTATCTTACAGATCGCACACCCTACCGAGGACATCGAGATACCGAAGAGACTAAATCACTAAGTTGCGCGGGAAAGTGCCGAACCATTTTTTCGTCAACGCTTTCATATTTATAAAAAACTCGACTCTGTTTGACTTGGCTTTGTGTGTACCAAATTTGTAACGAGTGAAATCTCGCTTTGTAAAATCCTCGAATCGAATCAAATCGTAAACTTGAATTCTAGCTGACTTGTTTCTTGTGGCTCAATGAGCTTGGGTTACTTCAGTGTTTGAAGGCTTTTGAGATCAACGGATCTTTTTGAGTTTGTCAATTGTGACTTTGAGAGTTTTTGTCTTCATTGATTTTTTGGTTGTCCTTTGATATGTTCACCTCCTCTCATATTTATAAAAAATGCTGGAGTTGGGCTTCTAATCTTTTAATAATGGGCAGCAAATTTTCCAAAAGAAATATCTTTTTATTTTAAATGCCAAAAAATGAGAATTTTATCTATTCTGGCATAAAAGCTATCAACAGTCAATTCTTATGATGATCACTTCCCTGCCTTTCCTGAAAGAAAACCTAATCCCTTCTTATTCTTTAACTGCCCTTTGTAAGAATGCAATCTACCATGATGGTCAGTTTGCTTTTCTGATGAACAACTCCATGCTCCCTACTTATCTCTTTAGAAAATATAGTCTGCTTATCCTTTGGAAATGACATCTGCTTTGGTGCAAAAAAATTTTGTATATAGAAAGGGATTTTAATTTTGGGAGTTTCACTAAAACACCCAAAATGGAGGTTGAAATTATAAAAAAACCCAAGCATTATTTAAACATATAAACACACCCAAAACCCATCATTATACACACTCAAAACCCATTTATAAACACACCAAAAAAGTTGACTTTGGGGTTAATTTTGGGTGTGTTTCTATGTTTAAATAGTGCTTGGGTTTTTTTATAAATACATGTCTAGGATTGGGTTTTTTTATAAATTTGTATTTAATCTTTTGGCTGCAAAGATTCAGAGAAGTCTTCCTTTTATACTTGCCTTCATTAACTCTCTGTCAACTCCTCTGTGATAGTTGAAATCTTTGACTTTTCTAAGTCAGGTAGTCACGTGGGGATTTTGAGAAAAACTCTTTTTAGAAAGTTTTTGCTGACTTGCTTCATCCTTGGGTAGAGTGATCTTTCTAAAAAAGTTTAGATGATGTTTATTAAAAATAGGGCTAAAAATTCACAATTCTGCTAGAAACATTTGGGTTCTTTTCAGCATTTTTGGTCTTTGACTCTTGATTTCTATAGAAAAAAGCCCAAATGTTTTGTTCATAGGTCTCTTTGACAAAAAAGGCCTGGCGCGTAGAGCTCTTTTTGGCCCAAAACACGAGGTTGATTTTGGTATTTGTTTAAAATGGCACTGGCCTTTTCCATTTTGGGCTGATAATTCAATTTCTTCAAAAACATGGAGCTTGAAATCGTTTATTTTTGTGGGCCAATAGTTTTGGGCTAGGCGTGCAAATTTTAGGCCCAAACAACAACCAAACCATGTTAACAGAAAAAGATATAGGCAAACCACTGTTTGGGGCAGTGGGGGGTATATGAGTATGCTGTGATGTCATTGGGACTGAAGACTGCAAAACCACCTATTAAAGAGCCGAAATTTACTCATTATTTTCATAAATGTCAGTTTTTATAAAAACTTTCAAAAATAGAAAAAAAATTCGCCTAAATAGACTCAAATACCTTGAAAACTAAAACCCACTGTTTGGGGGTGGTCAAAATTCACCCAATTTGCCAATAAAGAATTCCTAGCAATCAGAGAATTCACGGCCGGAGAATTCCTAGTGGGCGAAGAATTCCTAGAGGGTGAGATTTCCTAGCGGGCGAAGAATTACTAGCGGCGGAAGAATTCCTAGCGGCCGAGAATTCATAGAGGCGGAATTTCTAATGGCCGGAGAATTCCTATCGGCCGAGGATTCCTAGCGGGCGAAGAATTACTAGCGGCTTAGAATTCCTAGTAGTGAGAATTACTAGCAGTGAGAATTCCTAACGGCCAAGAATTCCTAACAGTGGAATTCCTAGAGGCCGAAGTGCTTTCTCAAAAATGTGGCTGAGGTATTTTCTTCAAAGGCCATGGTGCCTTCTCAAAAATGTGGTAGAGGTGTTTCCTTCAAAAGCCGTGGTGCCTTCTCAAAAATATGGTCGGTCGCTTCCCTTTACAAAAGTGGTCGGGTATATCCTTGCAAAAGTAGCCGGGCATATCCTTACAAAAGTGGCCGAATGCTTCATTCTCAAAAAGTTGGGCCGGGCACTCCTTGAATACCTTGGTCGGCCACTCCTCTTACAAAAAGCGATAGGCGAATTTTCTCCTGGCTCACCTTGGCGCCCTCCTCTAAACACTTAGGCAAGCAAAGTCGGGCCAAGGGAGTTGAAGTTCGGCGGGAGGTATGTGTGACGAATTCCCAATATTTGAATATTTGAGAACTCAAATATAGTCCAATGTAGGGCCAAGCCCAACATCCAAATATTTGGAGTTCCCATACCACCCATCTAGGAGGATGGTTGACGGATGGTAAGCCAACTCTAGAATTCTAAAAACTCAAGGGGCATAAGGTTTCACCATATGTCAAGATGAAATCTCGGAGGTCAAGGCCCAAGCCACGAATTCGCGCCCAAGATTTTCGGAGGTCAATGTGCATGTGATGGAGGCCTCACAAGGAAATAAATCAAGGAGATTGATAGTTCAGCATACTCCAAAACAAGAGAAAATCAAGCAATCAGAATATTTCAACCAATGTAATCCCACGAATACAAGGGGCCTCAGAAGGAAAGATTTTTAAAAGGGTTGACATTTGGCTATTCAATGCCCAGCCCATGGGCTGACGAATGTCCTATATAAACCTTGCTCAATGAAGGCAAAAGACACAACATCAGACAGACAAACCTATTTTTTGTCTCGCACTTTTCTTTTCCTAGACTTAGGATTTTATTTTTTATGCACCTAGTGTAGCGAGTTCTTCCTTTTCTTAGTGTAAGTTTAAATTCTCATTTATTTTATATTTTCTTGTCATTTAAATTCAAATTTATTTCAATTGCTTTACTTTTCATTGTTATCGCACTCCAATTAAGTTTAATTTCAAGTTTATTTTACTTTATTGTTCTCATCGCTTTCATTTCGTTCTTACTTTATTTATCGCTTTGATTCACTTTGTCGCACTTTAATTCTCGTCTTTACGTTATTTATCTTTTGCACTTTACTTTATGCATTTGTCTTTAAATTATATTTAAGTTTAAGCACCTTTACTTTACACACTTATTCTTCGTTTCATTACGTTTCACCTTCAATCTTCATCTCCACCCACTCCACATCATTTGGTCGCTCACATAAAGCCTTCTCAGCGGTAGTGAAAGAACCTAGGCCGTGAGGAGGTTCCTTGCTCGGCCAAACAATCGTTTGATTAAAGTCAGATCTCGGACGCAACACATCCATCTACTCACATTCCATTCAAGCCCAAATTCGGGGCTTGGTGGTAGCACGCTCCGCACTCAAAAAAGAAGAATGACCAAAAGTTTCTTCCGTCGGCCGCTCCAGCTGAAAAGAGGGAAACACCCACATAAACCTAACAAATAAAACTTGCAATCTTTGTTTTCATTTGACTTCAGATATAAAAACTCCCATACGTGTCGATCAATGTTATATATCATTGGAGGGAAGAATATGGCGATCATCACTGTAAATAAACATAAAAACTTATTGTTATAGGGAACTCAAGTCGGCCTCATTACAGAGAGAAACTTGCTGTAACAGTTTTCAGTGGGTTGTGTACTCAAAATGGGAATAGGATTGGCATTTTCAAGTCCTTGAAATGGTACTCATGGTTCAAGTTAGCCACATATACATGATGGTGTTTGGGGTTTGTGAGAAATCACCCAACCCGGGCTACACTCTGTTGCGGCCTGAATGTCTCAAGATTTTGAGAATAGGCAGCCAAGTATTGAAATGTTGAGTTGCGGCTGGGCCTTTGTGACCGGTGCCCAAGAATATGCGACCGAAGTAATCTTGGTTGTGAAAGAAAGTGGTCGGATGGGGCCCAAGGCTGGTGCGGCTGGATTTCGTGTGGCTGGAAAATAGCGGCTAAAGAATGCGCCCTAGTTCTATGGATGAAGAACAAGGCTGGGCCTTGAATCGCAGGGCAGCCGGGTAAAGTTGGGCAGTAAGACGGCCGGGCACGGTTGGATAAGCTAGGCCTTGCGAGGCCTGGCTGGGCAGTTCGAAGGCGGCTTGGATTATTGGAGATCTCGGTCGGGTTTTGGAGGCTAGGATTGTTGGAGATCTTGGCCGGGTTTTGGAGGAGCTTGGTAGCCGGGAGCACGGATTGAAGGAGCTTCACAGCCAAGAGTTGGAGCATGGATTGAAGGAGCTTCACGACCTAGATTTGGAGCACGGATTGAAGGAATATTGTTGTCGGAACCGGCTGGAATGCTGTGGCCGGATCTACTGGAGACTGCGACTGGATAGTCCGAACTTGGTGGAGTATTGCGGTCGGGCTCTGGCTAGAGTATCGCGGCCAGGCTTTGGTTGGAGATTGTGGCCGAGAGCTGGAAGATGCCCTCGGATTTCTTGTGGCTGATGCCCAATTTTTCACGACTGGATATTCGGAGGGCTGCGTGCCCAAAGGTCTACGGCCGAGATTTGGAGCCGTCAGGGGCTACAGGTTTTTTTGGGTTGGAGTGTTTTAGGTTTGGGGAGGTTCCTTAACTGCCCATTTTTAATATTAAATTGGTTTAAACAAAACCCAAGCTGCCAATTTCTTATATATATATATATATATATATATATTAATAAACGAATATAAAGATCAAATGAGGTTCCTCGGCAAATCGATTTTAGAGCTCAAGGGATTTAAAGGTCATGAAGGGCATCCTTGTATCATTCCAATAGATCAAGCACAAGCCACAAATTCACAACCAAGATTTTAGGAGCTCAGTGTGCACGTGATGGAGGCCTCACAAGGAAAGAAATCAAGGAGTTTGATAATAACTCCGAATGTTCCAAAGCAAGGAAGAATCAAGCATGTTAGCATATTTCAATCAATGCAATCCCACAAATTTAGGGGGGCTTCGAAAGGAAAGATTTTAAAAAGAGTTGACATTCGGCCATTCAATGGCTAGCCCATGGGCTGACGAATGCCCTATATAAACCTCACCAAATGAAGATAGAGGACACACAACATCAGACAAACAAACTTATCTTTCGTCTCGCACTTTTCTTTTCCTAGACTTATGATTTTACTTTTCAAGCACTTAGTGTAGCGAGTTCTTCCTTTTTCTAGTGTAAGTATTTCTTGTTCAATTTATATTTTCTTTTCATTTAAATTCAAGTTTATTTCCATTACTTTACTTTTCATTGTTATTGCACTTCAATTAAGTTTAATTTCAAGTTTATTTTACTTTATCGTTCTTATCGCTTTTATTTTCGTTCTTGCTTTATTTATCACCTTGAATTATTTTATTGCACTTTAATTCTTGTCTTTACGTTTAAACACACATTTGGTTTACTTGCATTATTTTTACTTAAAACCCTAAAATCACAAAAACATCCGTACGAAGCCTAACCATCCTCGAGCTCGAGGAAGTGAAAGAACCTAGGCCAAGAGGAGGTTCCTTGCTTGGCCGATCAGTTGTTTGATCAGAAGTTAGAAGTGCAACACATCCATCTATTCACATTTCATTCAAGCCCAAATTCGTGGCTTGGTGATGGCACGCCTCACACTCAAACGAAGAAGGAATAAAAGTTCTTTATGTCAGCCACTTCGGCCAAAAAGAGGGAAACATATGGGAAACAAGGGAGCCCAATTGAGATGTCTGGTTCTCAAATTCTAGTAACTAATTTACAGAAGCTTGTTACTGGGGTCAAGGACGATTTTTGGCTTAATCATTATCAACCACAAAAGCAGGTACCCACAAATGCTTGTCCCTTCAATGATATAACATTGATCGAAACCCATGAGTTTTTATGTTCTATGTCAATCAGATGAAGACAGAGATTGGAGGTTTTGCATTTTAGGTTTACGTGGATTTTAGCTTTGAGGGCATTTGAGTCTCTTTAGGTGAGTTTTTTTTGTTATTTTTGATAGTTTTTATAAAAACTGACATTTATGAAAATATTGGGTAAATTTGGGCTATTTTTTATAAAAACTCTATAATAACACACTCTCGAAGTTTATATCGATGACATGATCATGAAGTCTCAAGATGACGTGTCCATGACCTATTAGAATTAAGGGCTCAACAACCACTTCCATTGTCTCCACTTCTCTGGAAGACGCAGAGCATCCTCAACCTTAAGCTTGTCAAAGGGGCTACAAACCACCTTCCAAATATGTGTATCCATAGAATTCTGAAGGATCAGAGACAAGCACTGACCATTCTTCATTGACCAGCGGTAGCCACTCTTTGGCTTTACTGTAAATTGCCCATTCTTGCTCCATGGCCATACAAGCTGATCTTCGTTGTCCCAATTCCTGAAGAAAAACTTACATGTAATGGCGGGAATAATACAAGAATCAATGAGGTGAATTATATAAATTCCAAGCCTTCGTCTCCTGATTAATATGTGAGTGACAAAGTTTAGAAGTAGAGCAAATTTTAGTATCATAGGTTAGCAAAGGAAACTTTTAAAGAAAACATTTGCTACCACCATTGAATGCCAAACTCGGCAAAGTTGCTTATACTACAACACAACATATTAATTATTTGGTTCGTTTCATGACGCTCTTTGCCGTTGTTCATCTTTCCCTTTTTCTGAGCTTGAATTTGTGCAATGACTAACAATGCTACGACACTTCCAAATTGTTAAAACACAAAATTCAAAATTTATTTACACTAAAGATGCTGAATACCATTGACCCAAAAAAGGAAAAAAAAAAAACAAAGACAAGATGCCGTTAACCATCCCCAATATAACCTCAACCAGGAAAAATGAAAACCACGCCTCACGTCGTCACAGTAGAATTCTGTGTTGCTCCAATCAATGTGCCAACCTTCTCTCCCTTTATGGCTTTTGAGATGTTACCCGGTTTGTTTAGATTGAACACAACAACTGCACCATACGAAAGAATCAATAAGAGCCTGTTCTACATGGTAAGAAGGTTGGATATTACAAATACCAAGATCAATCCAAATGGCATTAGATAAAAAGGATAAAATGGGAAAAAATAATTGAAAAGAACAAAAGAAATACACACACACACACACACATATATGTTTTGGATACCAACCAAAAAAAGAACATACCGGGAATGTTGTTTTCCTGGCATAAAGTAATGGCAGTCATGTCCATCACCGAAAGATCTTTCGACATCACCTCCTGATATGTTAGATTATCAAGAAGACGGGCATTTGGGTTACACCTTGGATTATCGTCATAAACCCCATCAACATTTGTAGCTTTCAGCACAACCTCTGCATTGACTAGATAAAAAAGAAAATGAAAAACAGTTTGAAACAAAGAAAAAGTTCCTAAAACCCACCAACGTTTGCAGTTTTGAGCACAACCTGTCCATTGACTGGATCAATAATTGATTGAAAGATACTAAAATTGAAGCAAAGAAATTAGTTTCTTAGACTGCATTTTCCACCCCAATGATAAGTTGAAATTCAGTAATCAGGACTATATATGGTGCCACAGTCAAGACAGTGTTAGAACAAACTTGGGTACCTTAATTAGTAACTTTGAGCAAATTTTGAAACATTCTAAATAAATTACTTTTAACCGCAGTGGTTTGCCTCTCACTATGACCGGTACCACGAATTCTCATTAAGCCAAGGTAGCATTCAAACACAAATGATTCAACTTACTTTCTGCACCACGAAGTGCTGCAGCAGTATCTGTGGTAAAGAATGGATTTCCAGTTCCTGCTGCAAAGATCACTACCCTCCCTTTCTCCAAATGCCTCACAGCCCTTCGACGTATATAAGGCTCTGCAACCTCAGACATACGAAATGCAGTCTGCACTCGAGTAGGGACGCCGATACTTTCCATTGTTGCTTGAAGAAATATTGAATTCATGACAGTTGCCAACATCCTATAAAATTGAATATAAACAGTAAATAGAAAATAAAAGACCAGAAACATGCATACTTAAAAAGAAACTTTCTTTTTAAGCTTAGAAACTATTTAAGGCAATAAACCCAGATGCCAATAAATATTTCTATAAATATTTCACAGTCAAGACGTTGTTAAAAAGAAACTTTATTGGCATCTGGGTATGTGTTAGTCATCTTAGTCAATAGTCCCTAAAAAACCTCAACTTTCATGTCATGTAAGGCAAGTACTGCTCAACTTTCACATATGAACCACAACTCATTTCCTTTCATCTGACATTTTAAAGTTGGAATTGGTAAATATTGGGAAATTCAAGTTAATATAGTAGTGAAGCGAGTATGTGGTCAACTAAGTAGATAAACTACTTAAATAACAAATTATCCTAAGTCCACGGTACATGAACTGAACCAGATCCAGATAAACTAATCACCCGATCAGACTACAAATTATAAACATGTGAAAACACAACTGCAAAATACCAGAAGTCTTGACAGGTGAGATTAAAAAAAATTCAGTCAATGCCAATAAAAGGAATTACCCAATGTAATCAGCAGATGACCGGTCAAGACCGCTGCTTCCCGCCCATGAAGATCCGCGGAAGATATTTCCCCCACCAACCACAATGGCAACCTGAAATATTTGACTAAGATGACTAACACATACCCAGATGCCAATAAACTACGTTTTTGGATTTCATAAGCTCACTAAATGTCATTAGTACAATCCGATTAGCTATTTATAGAAATATTAAACCATTGAAACTATTCCACTTTATGCAATGCCTACATTATGCTGGATATTTCAATAAAAGAAGCCTACAATGCAATTCTTTTTATCCTGAATCATTTCCCAGACTGCATGTTAATCTGTGCATAGATAATTCTGGAATCCTCAAATCTCACTAAGTTGAACTTTATAAAACAGATATTGTAATCATCAACATCACACTACAATAATATTGCAAGGAAAATATTAATAAAACTTCTGTGGGTGTGTGTGCGCCCCTACCTTCAAGTATATAAAAGGATATGTCATGCAAATTACAATTCTCTAATCTAAAGCATTGAACATACCTCAACGCCAAGGCGAGTCACCGATGCAACCTCTCTTGCAATTTCCATTGTTACCTAATATTGTACGGGGAAAAATACTCCTATATCAGAAAGCAACAAAAGAAGGGTAATTATCACAGTATGGTTTAAGATTTTATCAGACCTTTGGGTCAATATTCTGCGTGCGATCTCCAGCAAGTGCTTCTCCGCTTACTTTAAGTAAGACCCTTTGCCATTTATAAGATGGCCCAGACAAGACATTTCCATTCATTGTTACCCCATAGGGAGCCATAGATGGCATTTGAGTATGCCTGTTAAACGTCCTGAAGTTAACAAAGTAGAAACCGGAGAAATGGTATCTAAATTAACAGCACAAGACAAACACAAGAAGAAGAAAAGAAATTCGTTGCAATTATCTCAAAATTCAACAACCAAGAATGCAACATACCCCTTAAATTACAACCCCAATCCAATTCCAAAACTTCCACTTAGACATTTCTACAAACACCTAATACCTTAATCCTTTCCAAACTAGACAATAAAACCGGAACTTCGTCACTACCCACTACATAAATGAAAGAACAAAAGGCACTTGTAGTCCCATACCTTCCGTTCGCAGAGTCAGAACTGGAACCCATTTCAGAAGATGAGCAGTTAACAACCAATCGCCCATGTAAGCGCCGATTACTCACCATCAAACCACGGTAACGGGCATTCGAAGAACTCAGAGAAGGACATGGCAAAGAAGAGGACGGGGAGGACGAGACAGAATTGAAAGAAACAACAGGCACAGAGGAGGTGGAAATTGCCATAAAAAAATTGTTTTTTTTCAAGTCCTGGCGCCAAGCTCTTGCTTCAGTACTCAGCTTCAACAAAGATAACTCTCTCTCTCTCTCTCCTTCTTTTTTATTTCATTTTATCTTTTTAAAGTTTATTTTAGGTCAATCTTCTCCTTCTTGTTGTGGAGCTCTTAAAATAATCTCCTTTTTTAATCGACAATATGTCACTTTCCAGTCCAGGAAAAATCCGTAGCTTACTGTGTACTCGTATGGTACACCGGATTCTAAAACCACATGATTCATTAATGAGATGTTTACTTATTATGAATGGTAAAGTAAGAAATTGGAGAAGCAGCCTGAGATATAGTATGGGAAGAAGTAAATTATATAACTTAGCACATGAATGAAGTTGATTCTCATTTGTATGTATATTCATTCTCATTTATTTTTGGATAAATGACATTTTACCTCATGTAGATTTGGAGTTATTAAATGGGCTGTTTTAATTTAATCAATTTATGCTATAACGTGTTACACATGTAGATGTTGTTTATCTAAATCTAAACTAATTGTAGGCGTGAGTTACGCTAGTTGGCCAGATGAACTTGCCTTTTTGCACCCAAATTCGAACCTCTCCTTATTAAATTAAATAAATTTAGATAGTTTAGACTATCGCTTATATTAAAAAAACTCTAAACTAATTTGATTACTAAAATGTTCTTGCACAAATGAATTATATATTATATTAACCTACTTAGATAGTAAAAAAATAAAAGAAAAAAGTCACTTTTGGTCTTTATAGTTTATCACCTCGCTGTGGTTTCAATTTGAACATTTTCGTCCCTGTAGTTTCAATTTGAATTGAAGCAATTCAAGGGCAATTCACAATTTCTGTTAAATTGTTTTAACTTCTGTTACTTATGGAGGGGTAATTTAGTCAACAAATTATTAAAAAATTAATTCTTTTAAAAATAAACAATATAAAATGAAAATTTTAATAAATAAATTTTTTTTCTCCAATATACAGCTTTGTCTCCATCAATCAATTTTTAATAACTTGGAAATAGCTATAGATTTTTCCCTTCCCAACTTCAAGTTTTGTTTCTCAAAAACACCACCAAATAAGCCATAATAAGTGAAAATAAAATTGAAATAGGAGTAGTTCTTGGTGGGTGGGGCTGGGTTGGATCCATTTTATTTATTTATTTATTTTTCAAATCTATTGGCCATATTGTAATAAAGGGTATACTAGTGATTTTCCCCATGAACTTGTACCTAACTTTCGATTGACCCCATATCCTTTTTTTTTCAATTATAGAAAATTAAGGATATGAACTTCTTTTTTTCGCCAATTTCCCCAATGCCGTCTAAATCTGCAACATTTCATCCAATTTGCCGTTAAATATGAGGGCAAAATGATCATACTATATGTTAAAATAATTAAATACACAAATAAAACAATATGAAATCTAAAATGAAACAAAAAAAAATTAATAAGAGAGGGGCCCATCCAACCAATCACTCTCTCCCTCATCCCCACCCTCTCCATCTATTTTTTCTCTTGCCCCTCTACTCTCCCTCTCTCCATATGACTTCCAATGACCCTTCCAACCCACCCCAACCCTCCCCTATGTTTTTTCTTCTTCCCCATGACCTCCCACCCCAAATGCTATCCGATGGCATGGAGGTAAATCCCATTAGATTTTATTTGATTTTGATCTTTTTTGCAAATCCAAGTGTTTAAGATTGAATTTTTTGATGTTTTGGTTGATGGGTTTTGTATGAATTTGGAAAAAGCTTGAGATGGGAGGCTGTAAGGCACTTATAGTAGAGCCACTTATGCCTTATGATCAAGAATTTTACCTTTCGATTGTTTTTGAAAGGCTTGGATTGACTGTGAGCTTTTTGAGTGCGGAGGTATTGAAATTGACAGAGAGGGTGGGGGAGAAAAGAAATTGAGGGAGTGTGTGGGAGGGGGGGGAGAGGGGGGAAGAGAGAGAGAGAGAGAGAGGGGAGGCAGCAACAGTGGAAAGGGAGGAAGGTCTGTTGGAGGATGGTAGTGATGAGTCTGTGGGTGAAAGAACAGAAAGGGAAAAGAGGAGGGAGGGGTATGTGGGTTGAAGGGTGTGGGAGTGGGGGATTGGTCTGGGAGCATAATCTAAAATATCAATGATATCGGAAATATCGGTAGGTCAAAAACATAGAAATTTCGATGGAAATATCGGGATATTATCGATATCGATAAAAATTGAATAAAAACCACGGAAATTGTAAGAAAAACTTGGAAATTTTTATTGAAACTTTGAAGAATGTTTATTTAGTCAATTATCTATTAGTTTATTAAAAAAAAATTAGAAGGAAATGCATCACATGATGGATTTAACTGATTTAAGTTGATTATACAGCGAGCTGGCAAACACTATGAGTGTAGAAAATATGTAGTAATTAATGAAAAAAAGATTAAACACACCATAATCATTTATATAAAATGATTTACTACAATATTTTACACTTTATACATTGCATGGTAAGATACATGAGTGACTTAGTACACATAGAGTTCTTATGATGTTCAAATTTTTCACTATCTTCATCATTTCTATGTGTAGAGTAAGTGTACTATGAAGAGTATTCATCAAATGATAAATCCCCAAAATTGTTTTGCATGTAATTGTTAACATGTCACCCATATAAATATAAATATTTTAGCATATGATCACTAAAACATAAGTGATATATGGTGGTTAAGGTGTTAGAGGAGTAAAATAAGAGGGGTTCAAATCCTCTTTGTGTTTTTTGTCCTCCCTTTTTTCCCGTTTTCTTTTTTCTTCTTTTTTTTCTTTACATCGATATTTTAGATATTTTAGCGATATTACACTGATATTTTGACAAAATATTGCTGAAGTGTGAGCGAAATTATCGACATCAATATTTTCCGATATTATCGTCGATATTGTCGATATTTATTCAATATGTACATGGATATGTTCTGAAATATCCATGATTCGAAAAAACTAAAATATCCTTGATATTATTGATATTTTAGACTATGTCCGGGAGTAAAGGATGGTGGTCATGGTGGAATGGGAGGAGAAAGGGAGGAGATGGAAGGGGATGGCATTAGGTTTACTCTTTTTCCAATTTTTTCAAAATTTTTTAAGAAAAAAATGATTTAATTGAAAATTGGATGAAATGTTGACAATTTAGACGATAGGGGGGAAATTAGAGAAAAAAAGAAGTTCATATCCTTAATTTTCTATAAATAAAAAAGGATAGGGGGTCAATCGAAAGTTAGGTACAAGTTCAGGGGGAAAATCACTAGTATACCCTTGTAAAAAATTATGAGCAATGCGGTCTTTTGCTTGCACTGAATTGTTTGGGCTGGACTTGAGAGAGAGAGAGACAGAGATAGAGACAGAGAGATAGGTGGGGCATCTTGAGAAGTTTTGTGGTGGGACGGTGATAACGGTTGGTTGTTGGGTGGTTGATGTTGGGCAATGGCTTGATGGTGGTTATGGTGGGAAGGGAGGGCATGGGAGTTAAAAATAAAATAATTTTTGTTATTTATTATTAAGTTTTTCATTTTGTATTTGTTATTTTAAAAAGGGATTGTATTTTTTAGTAATTTTATCGAATTGTCTCTCAATAACTAACCGAAGTTAAAAAAATTGGACAAAAATTGAGAGTTGTCCTTGAATTGTTGAAATTGAAACCACAGGGACAAACATGATCAAATTGAAATCACAGGGACCTTAGTGGTAAAAATGATAAACAACAGAAACCAAAAGAGACTTCTTGGCAAAACATGATTCAACAAAAAGGTTATGTGAAGAATAAACTATTTAACAAACTGACAATTGGCAAAACATTATTTAACAAAAAGGTCAAGCAATCAATTCAAATTAAATCAAAATCTAATTGAATAATAAAATGTTAAATAGCCAACAAAACTCACACATTCACAGCCAAATCCCACCAAGATTCAAGTATTTCAAGCTCAATCTCAAAACCCGCATACAAAATAATTCGAAATTGTTTAAGAAAAGTGAGTTTGAATGAAACTCATTAACTTGAGTCTCTTGGAAAAGTAGAGAAAGTTCATACTCTTTATAAGTGTCGGTCTTCCTACACTTACCAAATGTAAAATGAGCCTAGTAGAGTAGAACTTGAGCCTCACCTTTGAATTTGGCTTGAAATATGTACTTATTGATATTGCATACACCCTTTATGCTTACTTCTAAGGGAGTTACTGCTTTCATTGAGTTTTTTCTTTTAATCCATATAGAATTGACCTGTTGACGACTTCAACTTTGTTAGAGCTTGTATAGGAAAATTCACTCTTACTTACTCCCATATTGGAAGGGAGTGGTTTCCTTTCATGGTTTATAAGCACAACTCTTTTAAAACACTGAATAGGATATGGGCCTAATGAAGGCAAAGTTGGGCCTCATCTTGATTTGGGCTTGAAATATATATAAATTAATATATATTTAATGGAGTCCAATTTTCTTGTCCGCATTTTCCTTGTTACATATCTATATAGGTATGTGACTTCCATGCCCATGCTTACGCCGACTCTCCCTCCGTTTTAATCCATTCTCATATTCTTCTCCTTTTGTTGCGCTAATGGACTAGAGCTCTATGGCAAAATCGGAGCCTGAAGGTGGGCTGACCAGGCTTAGATGGTTGGGGTTGCCACCGGTGAGATGTGGTGGTTAACTAGGTGAGGCTATGGTGGCTTTTAGGTTTTTCTTTTTTATTTAATAATTTGTTTATGGTTAACACTGTTAAGTTAGAAGTTGTTTTTTTTGTTTTGTTTTTGAGAAATGGAATTCATTCATAGAATCAAAATAGCTTACATAGAACGACACGAAATAGTGACCTCGTTAAAACCTTCCTGAGGGACAAACCTCATGATAGGAAAAAGTACCACACATGTCATAGACAAACAAGAGAGTTTGAAACAGTCACGCAAAACCAATGCTAGAGCAAGATAAAATAAAACAGAAAACTGACACGTAGACCTTCAACGTAAAGACCTCTGACAAGAACACTACAACATAATCCAACTGTCAAAAGAGTCATGCTATGAAATCATAGTCCTTTGCACAGCCACAAGACAGTGAGAACATTTGACAGAGAACACAATAGGACAAGAAGAAAGAAAACAACCACTAAGCACACCAGCTCCAGCCATAGCAATTGGCGATGAAAGAAGAGAAATATGCAAGGAGCAACAAAAGAAGAGACTAACCACAAACAGTCTAGGAAAGAAAATAAATAAAAAAAGCCCACAAGCACGCCTTATCATCTCAACACTGACAAAGAAACCTCCTATGAAAACATAGTCCTTGAGATAGGTGGAGAATCAAAGATTAGTTAAGGGGAGAATGAAGAAAACACCACGCTATAATAACAAAACTGGCCTAGCCACTTAACTTGAGCATAGGGATCAAGCATAAGAGCATTCGCTGGATGCCAAGCCCACGAATGCTCCAAGAACACATTAAGGAAGGCGTCCAGGAGACTCCACTAGACTAGTCTCCATAGGTTTATAAAAAAGAACATCAACATCACTCGGATTCGTAGTTCCCATCGTAGAGTAACCAGCCAAACCCATAAAGATGGGTAAAAGGATGGTACCAAACAACCCTAGTGGCCAAAAACTTGGCCCAGCACCTTGAAAAGGTGGATCAAAGCTATAGACCCTAGGTGAAGAGCCACCCACGCCAAATCTCTGGATAATGGTCGTCTTCTCCTAAAAGTAAGGCTTGAGATCGTAGATCCAACGACGGAGTGGGCGTGAGGGAAGCCACCTCCACTCTGATCACCGACCCTAACGAAGCAGCTTGCACCATGATCTTTGTTGACTTGGAGACTGTAGGCACAATATCAAGAGCAAACCCGCTGAAACCACAATACCAAGGCAACCACCAGAGATATTGACGCACCGATGGGAAAGAGAATGACGAAACCAACGCTCAGGATATGAGAGAGACAACAACGAGGTCAGCACCCTAGAGTCGAAGAGAGGAGTGACGGAAGTGACCCGACGTGGAAGAAAAACGGTAGCGACTCGACGTGGAAGAAAAGTGACTCGATGTTGTCAAGTCGAGGAGGGCGACGACAGCGGCTGAAAGTGGATGAAAACGAGTGTGGTTAGGCCGAGAAGGGGATGACGACTGGACATGAAAAACCTAAACCCTAATATTTGACACACAACTCTCCTCATTTAGCTAGTGTGGAAGTTGCATAAGCTTCTAGCTTTGCTTAGAAAAATATCTACTTGTTAAGTTAGAAGTTAAGTGTAGGGACATGTGTCAAGAAATTAGATAGACAACAGGAAGGGCACATAAAAAAGGGAAAAAAGAAAATTGACTCCAAAAGATGGGCCTTGGGCCTTTATCCAAAATTTAAAATCTATTTAAATCGTTATAACTGTTGGATGAAGAGGTTTTAGACCTCTATATAAAGAAAATTCGTCCAAGCCAGTAAGATAAAGAAATTTTTGGAATTACATTAACATTCTCCACATCTAAGCACTTCTTGAGAGAAAGCATATATCATTGTTCGCTAGAAATCAAAGCCACAATGCTTAGGCTTTGATTTGTGATAGTTTAATCCTAGTGGGCAGACTCCTATCGAAATATAAGCACAAGGAGTAGAGGAGAAATACTATCTAAAGAACATTGCAACTCTACAGGACTCTATCACCCATCCAAGTTAGTATTTTCTATTGATTTTACTGTTATATTGAACATTGCTGCATTGATTTGATTTAATAATATTTATAGAATTTATTTTCGTGTTATATGCTGATTGTTCTCCAACAAACTTGACCATTGCCCTGTGGGGAATAATGATTTCTGATTCCAAGGGTTGAACATAAGGCAATGAATTTGTGGCAATCAAACTGAGTTCCATTATCGTAAACAATAACCTTTGAGAAACCAAAATCCACACATAATAGATTTCGTCCTCAGACGACCTGGCAAACGGGTCGTCTTTGCCGTGTTCCTCTTTGATCAAATCACTTTGTAAGTTCAAATGAGGCCTCATCACGTGTTGGCCTAATCATAGTGTCCTTTGCGTGCCTGATCGATCAATGACCAATTATAATCATCTTTACAAAATTACAATACGAGTTGCAGAAGGTGATAAATATATGCTGGATCCTCAATTGGCTTATCGCATTACAGTCTCTCATAATTGAGTTTCTCTGACTGCAAGAAAACGCAAAACGCAACTACAAGATCAGTACTCCAACAACAAAACCCCATTTTAGTTGATGGATTAGTTCTTGATTATCTTCTTTATGTATATACTTTAAATTATGTTGTAGCTTAAGAAACAGGCAGTTACAAGTACCTTGATAAGCATCTCTGTTGGAAGCCATGCTGGCGCAGTAGGTACCCCAACCCATGCTACCTATAATACAATTGTTAGTGTTGATTTAGTCAAGATGGGATTCTCTATATTGACATTCGAACAAAACTGCTTGAGGTTTTTCATTGAGACATCTAATTGTGATATAATAAATAGACAAATTTGGATTACCATCAAATTGCACAGTTAAATGGTTATCGATTTAGCCAATTTTTCATAAGAAAGGTCCTATTCTTAAAGTAGAGATTTCAAAGTAGACGGTTCAAATAACTTAATTACAATACGGAGTGTACCCTACAAGTTATCCATTCAATAATATTTCTGTTATTCGGTAGATCTCTCAATTCAATGCCTAGTAATGGGAATATTTTTTATTTTGAAAAATGAATTAGCACATTATACGGAACTAAAAGAAGCATAAAACCAGACATAAGTAAGTTTTCTTACGAGTGCATATTCACCAGTCTCAAAAATGCGTAAATCCAGTACCTGAAAAGGTTTCCATTAGTCACTCAAGAAAATGTTCTATGGACTCACATACAAAAGCCATAATCAATTGCGCTTAAACTTTGGGCTATAACAAAAATAAAATTATTTACACTAGAAATTAATAAATTATGTGGAAAAAGTATGAAGAGGCTACCTCTCCGCGGTCTTCATAAATATAATCTAACCCTTTGTAATAAGGTGGATGCCCAACAGATAGATACTGAAATTGTTTAAAACATCTCAGTATATATTGCAAGGAAAAAAAAAAAGAAATGCAAATAATATATCATTTATTGTGGAATTAATAGCACATATCCATATGAGATCACACTATCAAGATACTTACATTAACACTATTAAGATACTTCTCTTTCTCCACCCTCACAATCTGACCCTTCTTCACTGCCCAAAGAAAAAGCTATTAAATAAACAAAAGCAAAATTAATTCTCCAAAAGTATATATATATATATATATATATAAGAGATTTATTCAATTTGCAGAAAACTTGGTACTAACTGGAATAAACAGGCTTCTTGGGAGGCTTAGAAGCTGTGGTGGTTGAAGGTTGAGTAGCATTTGTAGACTCTTGGGTTTTAGTTTGTTTGAGTTTCTCGGTCTTATCAGGTTCTGCAGCTTTGACAGCTTTAATGGACAAAGGATGAAGAGGGTTTCTTCTCAAGGTCTGTGGGAACCGAGAGAAGGATGAGAAGGAGTTCTGAGAGAGAGTAGTTGCAGAGGAAGTCATGGCAGAGAGACAGTGAGCTTTGCTGTAGAATGTGTGCCTATTCAGATTTCAGAAACCTCTCTCTAGTCTGTACAGATAAGTCCAGAACAAAGAAACAAGAAAAAAAGGAAAAAAAAAAAAATAGAAAAGAGTTAGAGATAAGAGATGAAGAGTGGTCTTTTATTTCGAACGGCCAGCGTTTGAAGACAAGAAGAGTCTGGGGGGTTAAGCGAGATGTCTTGGAGATGTCAAATATCAAAGATTAAGGGAAATTTGGCGAAATACTAGGGAAATACCGTAAAATACCATCAAGGCCATATTTACTTCTCCAAATACCATCCTTGACTGGACATTTTGGGAATATTATCTATAAATACATATTTATTGGACCCTTATTACTTTTTATCACTTTTTCCCTTCTCTCATCTCTCTCTTCGCTCTCTTCGCTCTCTCAACTTTTTCTCACAATTCTCTCTGCCTCTCTCTCTCTCTCTCTCTCTCTCTCTCTCTCTCTCTCTTACGAAGTGTTGGTAAAAGATAAAGATAATTACTATATTTATCGAATTTCAAAAATAAAACTTCACTATAAATTCGAAATACATACAATAAAATATCGACAAGGTAAATGTTAAGAATACTTTATAGATAATCGAGTCTAGAATTTGGTTCTATCTCCTTCAGAAGAAATTGCCTCTTCACATGTGCTTTTAGGATTTGCTTGGCAAACATCTCCCAGGATACAAGATCGACTTCTTGTTGAAGTAACACTACAATCCCCAAGAAAAGCGAACTCAAACTTGTGTATGAATCTCTCTTATTAACTCACAGTATTTCTAAAAATATAATACAAATTTATAAATAAACCCAATCCTAAACATGTATTTATAAAGAAACCCAAACACTATTTAAACATAGAAACACACCCAAAATTAACCCCAAAGTCAACAATTGTATATTTTTTGGGTGTATTTATAAATGGGTTTTGAGTGTGTGTAATGATGGGTTTTGGGTGTGTTTATAAAGTGTTTTGGGTGTTGGGTTTTTTTATAATTTCAGCTCTCATTTTGGGTGTTTTAGTGAAACTGCTATGAATGCTTTAAAAACCACTATTGTCGGATGACAATTGGATGAATGAAATGTTGTATGACCTTCTCCATTTATAGGCAACAAGACCTCTGTTCAGAAAAGATGTGACTGAAAAATATCAACAAATGTGTCTTTTCATGTTGCAATCATTAGCCAAGAATGCAATGTTTCAATTATTATGAAACAATGCAACTTAAGCCAAGAAGTGCAATGTTTCAATTTTTATGAAACAATGCAACTTTTCACATAAAGTATTATTTTTTAAGTCACAAACAAAATAAATAATATTTTATTTTTCCTCGGTTAAGAATATGACTATTCCCAATGGATACATACCAATTTGTAAAAGTCATGTACTTAAAGTCACGAGTCCCATAATTTAATTTCCATTCAATTATTAAAAAATTAAATATAAATATTATAATTTTCTAACACAAAGTCCATTGTTGAGAACCAAAATTTGGGCAAATTTGGCCCTTCAGTCATGAATGGAAGCTATCAGAAAGCAAGCGACCAGGCTTCACGAATAGGTTGCTAGGCAACAGCAGGTACTCTCATACCAATCCTAATTCCACTAGATCCACCTTTTATTTAAGAATAATGCTACTCTCTTATCACATTTGTATACCACTTCTTTATACCATCTTATGTGGCAGCTGAGGTGAATAGCCACATCAATTAAAATTATTGAATATTTTCTTTTCTTTTATGATTTATTCCCGTATTTGTTTTTCTAATTGCCTTAATTAAAACACACTTCATTGATTTAATTGATGTGGCATATAACATAGACGTGGCACATCATGTGGTATAGAAATGTGAGATAAAAATGTGGGAAGTGTAGCATTACTCTTTATTTAATCGCTTTCAGTAACTGCACTCTATTCTGATTCCGTATTTGATATTTCTTATTTTGACCAATTTTCCCTTGATTTAGCTCGACTTTTTTTTTTCCCTTGTCTTGTTTATTTTCTTGGTGAAATTTGCAATCTTGATCTGCCTGTGATGTTTTATTTTCGTTGGGTTTGTGATTTTCAGTTTGTTTCACACTGTATGATCCAACTCAATGCATTTGCTTTTCGAAGTCATAAACTTTTTTTATGAATTTTGTTGATTGACATTTGATATGCAACCCAAAAGAGATGCAGAGAGGCAGTATTAATTGTATTCTTGCGCGTTAATTGGTAAATTGCTCAGAGAACATTCTGGGAATCTGGTTATGGAAGATTGCAAAAAGAATACTTGGATAGAACAAAGAAATATATTTGTTGGTCCGTAATGCCTTAAAAAATCAGAGCCTACAGTGTGTGTTGTGGATACAGCCTACAGGTCAGGCATCCAATGAAAAGTAAATGTTGCTATTAAGTTTTACATAGATATGCTCCCTTAAAAGAAATGGACAATCAGTTCGATTAAGGTACTTAATTTGTCTCTCTAGTTGTTTTTGTGACCTCCTTTGATAACTCTTTCTATTCTAAGAACATTGCTTTGGCAAGAACCTTTCGCAATGCGATACAAACAAAGTAATTTAACAGTATGTTATTTTATCATAGTTGAGCTTTAGTTTTGCATTCATTTGTATTTGGTATGCGTGATGTACATCTGAACTTTATATTGTTTTTTTTTTTGCCGCATTGGATTATTGTTTTTTATTCAAGAGACAAGCTTGCAATTTATGGTATTATGGTATTATGATATCATTTTTTTCTTCTTCTAGGCTTCTAACATTACAATAATCTTTTTCTCTCTGTCTCTATGTTGTGAAATTATTGCAAGCGCACAATCCGTATAAGTAATATAGAAATAAGTAGAGTGTCGTTCCCACGAAGACTGTAATTTCCTATTAACTACCAATTATGATTAATTTAGAAGTTTATTTGAATAGATGATTAAGAAGATTGTTTGATTTAAGTAAACTAAAACAATTATGAAACATAGCAATTTAATTAATGATAGAAAATCAAGATGATGAGACACTAGAGCATCCGATTTCACCATAACCCATTCCACTTAATTCTTATAGCCAATTAACCCTAATTACTACCCATGTTGACAGTTGGTTTCTCCTAATTCATTCGATATCCCCTCTCGGGCTCAACCAAAAGTATTCTTAATTAACAACCCATTCTCTCTCGAGTAACGGATTTAGAAAATCAAGAACCCATTAAGTTCTATGAGAACCTGCAAGAAAACTGCATGCGTCATGTTAGTCCCTCTCGGGCACTCATTCAAGACATGGTATCTGTTATAAGAAGCAAACACCAAACATCTCCTCTCGGTCTCCTCTTGGATCATCAAATCAATTAAATATTGGCCAGATATTCAAAGCATTAAGAACAATAACAAATACTCAACATGGAATAGTAATAAAAAATTAATATAACTATAAAAATTAAGTATTCATGGTTAGGCTACATCGTAGCCCTAGCAAGGAAAATTAGTTCATGACAAAAGAAAAGATAAATAAGAGAATTGTTGTCATAAAACCGATTTGGCCGATGGATTTGATCTCTGGATTCTCCACAGCAACAGAACAAATTCTTGGCTCTCTTTCTGATATATTTGTGGCTGTATAAAAGTTGTATATGGGAAGATGATGGTGGAAAAAGATGAACGTATGAAGAGATCCTAGGGTGACCTTATATAGTATAAAACAACTAAACCCTACTTCAAAAAGGTCTAGAAAAACTCTCCTAAAGCAAAACAAAATCTCAAACAATTAAGGAAACAAACTAGGAAAGAATCCTTCTTTGACTTGGAAACACGTCAGCCAACTTGCACGCACGTTTTGGGGTCGTTCCACTTCCTAGAAAATTCTGGAAAAAAAATGAGAAACGTAGCTTTATCTCTAAGCTTTCCAACATATGCCACTAGGAAAAATTGGAAAGATATTCAAATCTTCAATCTTCTGCAGAAGTGCAGTTCTGACGGGATTTCAACTTAGGCTGTCTTGACTTGCAGGTCTGGAGCATTTGGCTTGGTAGAAAATTATGAAACTTTGATACAATGATCTTCAATGTCTTAGCTTTCTTCTACAATTGGCCTTGCACTAAAATGCATTCGAAAAGTCGATTTTCAGTTGAAATCCTTCCAAGAGCGTAGAATAGCTGAAAATAAGGAAAGTAAAGTAATAATACTCTTTTTAATTAACTTTCCCTACAAAACCTACATATAAAAGGTATAAAAATATAGGAAATAATACACTTATCACTCTACATGTCCAGCATTCACTACTACAAAAATCGAAATAGACGATGGGAAACCACCGTCGTCTAGAAGGTTTTCCAACCGTCGTGAAATCGATCGCCATCTTTTGTACAACTAACAACGACGGTTAATACCCGACGTTGTTAAGTAATTCAACTTCCAGATTTATTACGAACCGACGTGTAATTACTATATAATTAGCTAAAATGAAATCTTTGACAATATTAGATGACATTTTTATGAAAACTGAGACTGTTACATGTCAAGATCAAAAGAAGAACCGACGTACAGATAATTATCTACGTCCCTAAAAGAAGGAAAAACGACTTGGATAAGCTAGAAACCGTCGTGGTTAATTTGTACTACGTTAAACAAACAAAAAAAATGATGTCTAAAACATAAACTACGACATTAACACAAACCAACAAACATTTTAAAAGTATTACAAGAACTGTGGGGATTGAATCCATCAGATGAGAGAGCCAATATCAAGTTTCTCGGGCCATTTATTATCAACAAGTTTCCAAGATGGGGAATCTGCTGGATGAGACATCTGACCGTAAATTGATTTTCTAGCAGCATGCCAAGTCAAACTCTTAGCTGTCTTATGTGATTGAAACATCCTTTTAAACCTTGGAATTGGAGGAATATACCACACCACCTTCGCTGGCACACCCTGTTTCAAGATTGAATCTTTGCCTCCTTCCACCTTGAGACACCACAAGTAGGACAATTAGTTGAATCTTCATAATCCTTCCTATACAAGATGCAGTCATTGGGACATGTGTGGATTTTCTCATAACTCATCCTTAAAGCAGACAATGTATTTTTTGCCTTGTACATAGAGGAAGGTAGTGTATTTCCTTATAGAAGCAAATCTCCTTGAAGTATCAATAATTCTGTAAAACAAACATCACTCATCCCATGTTTTGCTTTCAAATTATATAACTTCACCAAAGCCGACAACATCGTGTACTTACTGCTACTAGGGTACAAGGGTTGATCTCCATCCTCAATCACATTGGCAAACTCATAAGAATCAAATCCAATATTGCGTAAATCATTATCATCCATCCCTACTTCTTTAGAAACAAAACTGAACCTACTTTGCTCATCTTCTTCCACATTTCTACTAGCATTAGTAGTCTATTCCCAAGGTTCTCCGTGCCATGTCCAAATCTTATAGCTTTGGTCAATTCCATTAAAGTATAAGTGGTCCCTTATAATTCCAACTCCAAACAATCGAATATTCCCACATTTAACACATGGACAACGAATATGAGTTGTATTTCCAAGATTTTCTACAGTAAAATTTAAAATTCCTTCCACACCTAACTCATATGCCTTCGATCTTCTATCCGCATGCATCCATGACTTATCCATCTTACACACTATAAAATCATACATATAATAAAGTGAAAAGACCATCAATGAAACACTACTATATTGACAGAGAAGAGAACAAAGTGTAAAAAAAGAAAGAAAAAATTCCACAAGAATCAGACCGACGGTTTTTACAAAATAATAGTCGCATAACATAGATTAAGACAACGACATGTCTATTTACCGTCATCTTTAAGCAACTAACAAGATATTTGTTAGGATTAGGGTTGGAGGTGGTAGTAAATAAAAAGCCAACGTATAATAAAAATTTAGACGACGGCTGGTCCCACCAACCGTCGTCATGGTTTACAAAAAACCAAAGCCTAATTCTTCCATCCCCATTCCTTTTCAAAGAACCCTTAACAGAATGCAAACATCAGAACATAAAAGAACCCATTTATAGCTCCCAATCAAGAACCCATAGCTCCCAAAACATAAAAGAACCCATTTTAAGAAACCAAGGTTGAGATAATATACAAACTAACATAATATTTAGAGAGATATGAGAGAATATACAAACTAAGAGAATATTGACAGAGAGCTGAGAGAATATACTTACATGGATATTGAGAGAGAGCTGAGAGAAAATATCAAATGCTTGAGAGAGCTCAGAGAATATACCCAATGCTTTGAGAGAGAGCGAAAATTTTAAGACAAATTTACGTTGAAGAAAGAGAAGGAAATACTTTAGGGTTAAAGGGAAATTCTGAAAATTTTAGATCTCGATCAAAAATTTCAAAGGACCGCGTTTATTAAAGATGATGGTAAATACAACCCAGTCGTCGTTGTATTTCAGACTTACAACGGCGGTTATGTTACACCGACGCCGTTGAAAAGCGTTTTGACGTCGCACATACAAAAATCGACGTCTAAAGTATTAAATAATTATATTTGCTTTGCATTTCCTGGGATTCGAACTCGCATAATTGACCAAAAAGAGCAAGAGAAAACCGGTGTCGTTTCAATAAAACATAAACCCTAAACCCTAAATTTTACAATAATTATAAAAAAAATACACAAGTATGAGAAAAATGAACCGAAAATTGCTACAGACTCCTTACAACAATGCCTTCTATATTAGTAGGCTAATATCCATATTAAATAATTTTGAATTTTATGACCACCAATGGATCACATAAACCTTAGGGTTATGTTATGAAAAGTATATGACTATTGTGCTTTGTCTCTAAATCCTTTTGACTTTTGTTATCACTTCTAATTTTGAAATCTAAAATTAAAATTTCAGGCATGTAGGGGGGAGATATTGCCTCAATGAGTGCATAGAATTTGTCGGTTTATTTTTTGGATTTTTTTTGAATATATTATGAATATTAGTAAATAAATACAAATTAAAATATTTTTAAAATTAAATTTTTTAAAGATTTAGGGGAGATGAAATCTTTCAATGAGTGCAGGGTAGTTGTCAGTTTATTCTATGAAATTTACTTTGAAATTATTATGAATATTAGGAATAAAATATAAAATTCATACAAAAATTAAATGACAAATGTACATAACCGACATTGCATCCGTTTACAACGGTGTTACATAACACATGACGCCGTCCTAGAATAAATTAGACGTCGTAATGTACTCCCTGATGTGGTTAGTATGTTACAATGTCAACCTTTTCTTAATAACCGATGTAAGTAGAATTTACACCGTCGATTATTATGTTGATGACAACGTTGTTTAGATATACAACGTCACATTTTACCTTGTAACCGACGTACTCTTTTAACACGTCCTATCTGTTGTACTAACGGACGTTGTATGTCTATACAAATTTTTTCGTAGATTTCAGTTTTATATATTAACCGTTGTGTATATCAACCTTACATGACGTTTTTGAGAAATGCAATCGATGTTTTCTTTCCCGCTACAATAAGACGGCGGTTGTTCATATATATGCGACGTGTAAATTAGAATGAGACGTCAGTTTTTGGGAATTAATTTAAATTTCTATGATATATTTTCATTTTATTTCATTTAACGACATAAATATCTTATCCAAAAAAAAACTAGAAACAAAATATATTTCATTTGATTTTTTTTATGAATGTTCAATTAATTACCAAAAATATGTTTATATACATTATCAAAAAATTAAAATAATAAACCTAAACATTTTTAAAATAAATTACATCACTTATTGTTTTGTAATTGCTTGTTCACGAATTCTGCCCATTCCAGCCTGACTTCGTCATTAAGTTCTTGAGTATACACAACTGGTTCATTTTTCTTGTCAAACTGCAAATAAAGAACAAAAACCGACGTGTTATAAATATTAAAACGACGGTTTTTAAAGAAAACGTTGTGGTATTAAAATAAAGAAATTATATCTTAAATTTTACCTTCTTCTCAAATGCTAGGCCTGGATCATGAATTATATCTCTCATGAAACGCATCACGTAATAGCCACACTCTACATTTGTTGGTTGTCTAGGAGTGCCTTGTAGATTTTTCCATATGGGTGATTTACGTGATGATTGTTTGCCTGTCTGAGAGTTATACATTTTGATTCAACTGTTTCAAGAAAACAAAAAGTATTAATGACAAAACTAAAAATCAGCATAAAAAAATATTAACCATTGTGGTAAACAAGACGACAGTTTTTTAAAACAAATGACGTCATATTTTAGTTCAAACGTCGGAAAATAAGAACCGTCGTTGTGTGTCATTCTAACGTTGGTGACGAAGAAAAACGATGTATAACCAAAGTTGTTTTTAAATTTTAAAGTTGAACAGAAAAAATTAAAACGTCCTAAAATGAAAAACACAAACGACGTGGTATTTCAATGAAGATGACGGTTTCAAGAAAATACTAACATTGTAAATGATTTCAAATGTCAGTTATAATATATCGTCGTTGTGTTTTCACTACAATGTCGGTATTTGAAAAAGCCGTCGTATCATTCAAATCCATAAATAAAAAATCTTAGTTTTTCATTTATAAACTTATGTATTCACTATATTTCTTATGTCCTCGTCAACAGAGCGGTTTGGCAATAAATTCATGTAATAGATAGTCTCCTTAGCTGGTCTCACAATTATTAACACCCAATAACTCCTACACAAAATGATCTATATATATATATATTAATTAATATACTACACAAAAAATATTACAAGGGACCAAGTATAGAAGAGGTCTAACCCTGGATTATAAGGCACCAAGTCAAATTGATCCCCATCTGCGTTTTTCAGGCGTTCTGAGAGATGTTTTGAACGGTGAGATAACGTTCCAGATTAAGGGCTGACTTGTCCAGGGTCCACGAGGCCAACAAGGTTTACCATATTTGCCATTTTTAAATAGTCAAATAAGTACCTAATTAAATGAGATTTTAATTTAAAAGAAAGGAAATGTAAAAAAAACAAAATTGGATTTCTAGAATTACCTCATGTATACTGCAATCACTGTGGATCCAATCTCAACCATGGAAGCAAACTGTAAAATTTCTTCACTCAAGAGCTAGGTATCATGATCAGTGCCAAACATTTCCTCTGGCATGTGAATTCTAATGGTCTCGTTAGAAGGCTTCAACTTGGTCTCGACATATTGGCATAGGGCTAACAGAGGAGCTAGCATGTCAAGCTTTGAGAGATTTTGTAACAAGAAATAAATAAAGAAATAAAAGTTAGTTTGTACATGAAGTAAAATAAACGACTCCAACAAATCAACAAAATCGACATGGTATATAATATCAACGACGGTTTCTAGAACATATTGACGGGGTAAAGGTTATAGACGACGGTAAATACATAACATTCGTTGTGTAAATGTTATAACGTAGCTACACAATAGAAAGGTCATCTAGGTTAAAATAGAAGATGGGTTCTATTTAAAATTTAAAATCAGAAAAAATCAAATGTTAGAGATTTTACCGTTTCATCTTGACAGTTTTCAGAAGCATCAGCATTAGCATTAGCATCATTCGTGGGATTGTCTTCATCCAATTCAAGGGCTCTCACATTAGAGCAGCTTGCTTTGTCAGACATTGGATTTTTTGGGCTTTGCTCTTGAGGAATTAGAGGAACTGGAGTAATTGGTGTAGTTGGAGTTTTACTGAGCAAGTTGGGATCAAAGTTGAGAATTAGTTGATTGAATTGTTTCAACAAAATTTCCCTCTCTGCGCTAACTACCTCCATAACACTTTCCTTTGCCCTGGCCTTCATCTTTTTGGTTTCCTCTCTCACTACTTCCATAACACTTTCCTTCAATTTGTCAGCAAATTGTACTCTCTGTTGTCTCGGCAAATTTAAGAATTGAGTTGGAAAAACCCCAGCTCCAGCACCTCTGACTCTCCCACCATGCTCAGGGGTTCCCAAAGCCAAGGTCAAAATATCATTGCTGCCAGAGACAGTCAGAGTGCCCTCGGAGACTTGTTTTTTAAAATCATCCTAAAAGTGAGAGAGAGAATTTTAGTGAGTGAACATATAGTAAAACTGATTAAATAAATAAATTAATAAAAATATTAACCGACGTGGTAAAGTGATTAAGACGACAGTTTATTTAAAAAACAGTCGCAGAAAATCATTTAATACGTCGGTCCAAAACTACCGTCATGTTGTATACGTTAAAACGTCGGTCCATGAAAAAAATCGTCGTGTTGTATACGTTAAAACGTCGGTCCATGAAAAAAACCGTCGTTTATTTGACATCAGAGATAAAAAAAACTTAACCGAAATATTCATTGTTCTAGATATAGTGTACAAACCAATGGCAGAGAAATAGAGAGGGAGAGAGTGTGTGTGTGCATGTGAATATGAAGAAAGTTCAAAATTTAATTTTAAAAACCTAACACATAAACACAAAACCATCGTTTTAATTCAATACAGACGTCGGTTTTATAAAAATACTGACATTATATATTTTTTAAAAGGCAGTAAATAAAAACCGTCGTGGGATTTCATGTCTAACAATGGTTACTAAAAAGATTGACGTCTGAATGAAAAATAAAACCTCTGTTTTACAAGTTTAGTACAGAGTCAGTGAGACTTACAATTAATTTTGCCTTCTCTGCAACCTTTGGATTAGGGATGTTTCTCTGTTTATCTTCTCTTGCCTTCTTCCATAGTAGAGATCAATAGATTTCTTCACCGGGCATGGTTTCTTCCAATTCATTCTCCAAACCAACGTACCTTTTCGAGACAACCTATGGTTGTACTCGCATTTCTTCCTTCTCTGTGACTGCTGAGAAGGCATCCCATTGCGATTTCTCTATGAAGTTATAAAGCTGAGGGGGCTCTTTTAACTTCTCCTTCTCATTTGCGAATGGAAGGATAAACTGCCTAGTTAAGGTAGACTTAAAATCCTTCCATTTTTTGGCGGCAGACGACAACACCATCTTCTTGCCCCCTTCCCCAACAACATAAGCCATTTGAATAACTTCCCAAATCTGCTCCTTCAGGTCCTTGGGCAATTGAGCCCATTTCTTGTGCACAAGAAGGACTCTAGTGCATGCCAAAACACCAATGTAACTCTGCATCTCAATAGTAGCCTTGCCATGTGGTCTGCCACTTTTATTGTACTTAACCACAGGCTTAATCTTATGGATTTTTCTCTTCACAACATGGCTCATTGTGTTGATATCGTGAGTCGATTTCGTCACTTTGTCAAATGTCGCAGAGCTTGGGTCTTTCTCGGAGGATGAAGTAAATCTCATCTTCTTTGCGGGATTGCTTGGAACAGATTTGGATTCACCCATTTGTGCCTTTGAAACTGCAATGTTCTTGCCTTGTCCTTTTGATGCTTGAGCCTCCTTACTTTGAGATTTCGAAACCATGTTTAAACTGCAAGAAAAACAACGACGGTTAGGTAAAATACAACAGTGGGGTGAAAGATTTGGCCTTTTCAAACCTAAGTCTTGTTTCAAACATCAGTGGGACTCATTCTTTAAAAAAAAAAAAACTTAAAATGATATGGAAAGTGAAGAAAGAAAAAAAAAACGGAATGAGAAAATACCTTTGGTTTGCAAAGAAAGTTTTCTTTCTAATCAAATTTTGGAGACGAGGATGAGGAAGAACGCAAAAGAGAGGGAAACTGAGAATCAGAAACGCAGCTTTTCAGAAATGAGAGGGAAACTGAGAGAAAACTGAAAATTTTAGAGAGAACGTAAAAGTTTAGGTCAGGCGACCAAAAAGTTTATATAGTGACCCAAATATAAATACAACGTCGGTAGTCATAAAAACCGCCCTAGTATGTACTTATCACAACATTAAAATAACATCAACTAACGTAGTTAGTAAAAAAGCCTTTTGACTTTTTGTATTCTGAAAACGACGTGGTTAGTTGTGCTACACGTCAAAAGTTTACTTTTGAAGAAGTATTATAATAAGTTACCACATCGTTGTTTTATATGTAACCGATGTTGTTTTTCTAAACCTTGTTGCCTTTAGTTTAATGACCGACGTTGTTTGTTGTTGAATACGTCTTCTGTGTTTCAAGAACCGACGTCTATTCCTTTGTTAAACGACATTAGGTGTAATATAACCAAAGTGGATATGAATTTATTTTTTTTTATAAATTGAGTTTTTTTTTTCACGATTTCTTTCATTTTCAGTTTTCAATTAGGGTTCTAACTTCTTCTTGCCCTTGGCTCTGTCTCACCTCTTAGGAGGCAATTGTTTGGATGTTGATGTGTGTGTGCGTTTGTGTATATGAAAGACACAAACACACATCAATCATCAACTTCCAAAAAATTGTCTATCTGAATGCAAATCTATGGCTACCGTCGTCAAATTTTAGAGGAAATTTTTTGGATATTGATGTGTGTGTGCCTTTGTGTATCTCAAAGACACAAAGATACACACATCAATGTCTAAAATATTGTCTTTCTCTCACATTGATGGTCCGATTATGATGAGGAACAGAGTTCCATTTGGTAAGATTTCGTAACTCTTGAGATCTCAGAAAAATCTGATTATGTCGGCGGTTTTCTATATAAACCATCGTGGTTATTCTCAATTCTTGTCATTAAGTTGATCTACCGACGTAGGATACCAAAATCCAATAAATAAATTGAAAAAAAAAAAATTACTATTAAGACGACGGTTTAAATATAAGGTGAGATGTATAAAGTGAATAAATATGACGGTAATTTTAACTTCATGACATATCTCATGGGATTTCAGAAAAATCTGATCCTGTCGGCGGTTTTCTATATAAACCATCGTGGTTATTCTCAATTCTTGTCATTAAGTTGGTCTACCGTCATAGGATACCAAAATAAATAGTAAAAAAATAATATTATTTAGACGACGGTTTATATGTAAGGGTAGACGTATAAAGTGAATAAATATGACGGTAAATTTAACTTCACGACGTGGTAAATTTTATTATACGGCCTTAATTGAACAAAACAACGTGGTTAGAATTATAGATACCGTCGTAGTACTCTACAAGAAATAAGTCGATAAATTTATCTTTACCGTCGTTGTATATTTATTTAATACGGCAGTATTTTGTAATATATTGCCGTGGATTCTTTGGAAATTATACGGCGCTGGATACGAAAACTTGGTAGTGTTTATTACGGAGTAAAAACAGCGGTTGTTTCTTTACATCGTCGTCTTTACTTTCTACGTCGGTGGATTCATACATTCTGCCATTGTTTGTGGGCTCAGAGTTTACTCTGAGGAAAACGTTTTTCAATAAGACGTCGCTTTTTTAATTAGGTGTGTTGTTTTTTAAAAACAACCTTTGGAATCTCCATTTTTTAATTGTTTAAGTTAATCATACACGGCAGTTTTATAAAACCGTCGTCTTTTCAAACACAACGACGATTTTCTTTTGAATCGTCGTTTTTTTCTGGTCGTCTTTTTCACTTTTTGTAGTAGTGATTGCGCCTACTTCTTGAGATTAGAGATTATTAATTTCAAGTTGTTAACTCTTGAGATACTTTGTCATTTTTTAAGATTATGTGAAATAGAAACATGTATTAACATTATTGTATAGAAGACCATGTAATTATTTTGATGCCATTAAATAAAATTTTTGTTTGTGCCTAAATAAATCACGGTCGTCAGAAGGGACCTCTTCTCGGCCATGGCACTGTTCATGGACTGAAACGCCACGCGTCAAACATTTAGCCTTTTCGAAAACAGAAGAGAAGAAAAATACAAAGGGCAGGATCTTCTCGGCCTCGCAACCACGGCATTATGGGCCGAGGCCGAGGTCCATGAGAGACACGACCAAAGATACTATGGTGAAATCGCCACGTGGCCACAGGGTCCCATGCCCCATTTAATGAAATAGTGCCTCTGACCGCCACAACAAAACCACTGGGTGCAAGAAGCATTTAATGCACGAGAGCAGAAGGGAAGTGATTGAAGTTAGGATTCGATAACAGGAACCGGGGTGGTTAGGCGCAAACATTCTCACAATGCATTCTCACAGCTTGAGGTCAGATCACCAACCACTGGACCAGAGCATTAAATGCATTCCCACGGCCAAGAGTGTAGAGCCCACGATTAGGGCAGTGGCCGAGATTTGCCGAGATTTATGGGTCACACCACCATGCTTCACGATCCCAAATGCCGATTTGACTACCTACTTGCCCCGATCAGACTCCACCATGCAAATATTTTCAAGCCATCAGACATATCTTTTTTCAGCCTCGATTGGCCCTCCAGGACTCCTCCTATAAATACTAAGCTCAAGACCACGTTCAAGAGGTCCAGCACCAAACAAAAGCCTCCTACGGAGCAACTTATTTTTCCTGTAATGCACTTTCAATACCTTTACATGCTTTCCTAGGAGTAGTGGTAGATTGTAAGGAAAATCCATTCATCAATATATCATACGACCCTTGATTTTCAAGGCGCTAGAGCACCATCCCTGTTATTGCCTCATTCACCCCATATATCATACGACCGTTGCTCTCCGAGTGACGCACCAGAGCACCGCCTAAAACCCACCACCAACACTACCACTAAACGGCCTTGTAGCTCAGGCCGTGAACCTGACGGCCGAGACCAGTTCCTCTCTCGGTCACATCGTTTGATTAGAAGTCGAACCCGGAACAGGCGCATCATTTGAACATCTTCTACCCAAACCCCATCACCATCTCGAAGCACGGTAGACCGTGCTGGCACGCCCGCGCACAACCGCACCGCATCCAAAAGGAGGACGTCACGTGTTGACGCACATCCCCTCGGCCCGGAGCACTAGGCCGCTAGATTTGCGACGGACCAACACTTTTAGTTCAATTTACTTGAAAACTTTGAGATCTTGAGCAAGAATGGTTAATTTTGACGATATAGGTGTGTAAGAATGTTATTCCATTCAGGACGTCACATCCTTTTAGTAAATCAAACCCATAGTTGCTTCCCCTGCAAAAAATTATACTAATTAAGAAAACCAACCCAAAATCAAGGCTCCACTCCATTGAAATATCATGTAGATATTATGAAGTGACAATAGACAAGCAATATGAAAGCAATAAAAAAGCAATAAAGGAGCAATAAAGTAGTTGTAGACAAGCAATACGAAAGCAATAAAATGGCACTAAACAAAGCACCTTATGGATGCCTTTGTACTCTTTCCCATATTATACAATGTTTTAGTTGTTGAACTATTACAATATTTAGTTGCTACAGATAATAAATAGTACATAAAAAATCAAGGGAAATAGCGGTTAATGCCATTGCTTTCCAAAGTTTATCTGCAAACACCACCTTTACCCACACATTTTGCAAATATAACCTATAAATACATACTTATTGCCCACTTATCGGCCAGATAACACTTTTGGTTAGATTTTGTTCTCTCTCTCACATAGCTAGTCCAGAACAGAGAGCCAAAATCCTTTTTCAGGCAACCATACCCTTGTAAAAATACAATAAGTCAATTAATTTCCAAACATCAAATCTCAATTCCAAACTTCATTTCAAATGTTCATACCTATGAAGAGTATTCTTAATGCACACACTAAGAAACCTAAACCTAGAAATAAATTTGCATATACATGTATTACATATATATATATATATATATATATATATATATATAGACACGCACACACATTCACCATATCAAGACATGTACCAGGGCAAACAATCCAACTCGGGGATTGTTTATTCTCAACCACATGCCAGGATCCTGCATCGTACATATGGCTAGGGATGAGCACTCCAACTGGGGGACTATTGCTCCCCAGACGCACGCTTGGACCTGCATCGCACGTGTGGCTGAATCCAGTCGTACGCGTAGACTAACATCCAGACACACCTCCCAAAAAGTATATGCATGCCCTGATGGGTCCTAAAGACCAACTTTAATTTTTTTCCATAATTCCATCATCCTTTTCATAATGAACTAGGGGAAGGTACAACAAATGGTGTGTAGCCACATAAATCCCATATCCCAAAATATAGCCAAATTCCATAAACATAACCAAAATCCCAAATCCAACATCACCATAGTCCGAAATCCAAATCCATAGACTTTAACAATAATAATAAACAAATAATAATCCCTGGAAATCCCATAATCTCATTAAAATAAACCAATTTTCAATCAAATCACATTTCAAACCTAACCAAAACACAGTTATGCATGTACTTGCCAATATAAAAATAATATTCAATTGAAAACAAAGTCCACTTACAACAAGTCCAATGTTGCTCAACTGTGAGAGGTCCCTTTTGAGGATTACATGGAGCATGGGTACCTATTCGCGAGAAGAAGCAGATTTAAATCAATAGACGTACCCAACAACGAATTTTAACTTAAAACTCTTGCTTTCCGGGCCTCAAAGTGTGCCCAACCTTTAAGAAAGTTTACAGGACTAGAACTTCCAGAAGAATGAGATGGTCTCGGAAGATTCATGGTGAAACTTTCCATATTGGTCAACATGGCCCGCGGGGCACACAACCTCCGATTTTCGATCCTAGGTCCAACAAAGCCTACTGAACAAGTCTTGAAGTTTGGTCTCAATCGAGCGACCGGATCTAAGCCAATCACATGATAGGACGGCAATCAGTTCGCCTAACCCTAGAATCATTGACTGAGAGTATCCGGGACTAAGATTCTCGGTCTGCAAGTTCTTACACAATCTTGGAGGTACCAGGAACAACATAATTAGAATGGGAGCCGATCTATCTGTGCAAACCTATCGAACTCGGATATAGCATAATAAGCGCAATATTCGTTCGATAATCAAATGATAACCAATTCAAATCCGAGCATACTATCGTGCTCGGGATGACTTGTGGATCATTCTAAGTCTGAAAACAATTCACCTACACAAGGCCCACGCACCGCCGTCAACGGTGGGTGTCTTGAGGAAATTCTAACGACAGAAAATCTCAACCAAATAGGGTAATACCTATACCAACACGTTCATACTAACATAGAGAACAAGTTTTGTTCTTGGATTGGGGCCAAAAAAATGGCTAGAACTATGTGAAAACACAGATGAACCGTCGGCCCTATATTGGTGTTTTGTCAAATTTCAAAAACTTCAAAATCGATCTAAACCACTTAAATAAATAGATAGAGCACGAAGAGTAGATGAAGTTTCATATCTCACTTAACGGAAATGGAGGTTGGAGTGTTGGAAAATGCATAAAAACCGCCAAAAATCCTAAGTTTTTCTCGTTGTCAGCAAACCGGATCGGGTCTTGGGTGGGTTTTGTAGAGGAAGAGGGGAGAAAGATATTTCGTGAAGGTTGCGAGGGTAACCAAAATCGGACGGTGTTGAAAATTGAAGTGGAAGTGGAGAGATGAGAAAAAAGAATCTGGTCTAATATTTAAATTGGGACTTCACAATATTTACGATTGTGCCACTGCACTTCCGTAGATCATAACTCCTTCGTTTTAAAATGGAATTGAGCCTGCCACCATACGAACTCATATTAATGAGCTCTACGCAATGTTGCTACTCAATTCCCGAATTCCTCTCTCAACAAAAAAGACTAAAGTACCCTTACTCCAAGGGTAGAAATGTAATTACACAATTAAATAATTAATTAGAAACATTTTCGTGGGTTGGGGTGTTACATTGGATATGAAGAAGATGGGTATGGGTTCGATTGGAAAGTGACAGAAATGACAAAAATCTACTCAAGATTCGAAGCACATGCCCCTCACATGTCCATTTAGAAGGCAATGGGGATGAAATTCTCAAAAAACTAACAGCGAGTGCAACATTGGCTATTTTTAACGAGTTCAAGTGCTAAATCGGCAAATGAAATAATTCAAGGTCGTAAGTTTGAAACGTGTCATAGTTCAAGGGGCAAAAAGTCACTTTACCCTTAAATAAAAGGTGATATTGTGGAATTAGGATTGGTATGAAAGTACCTGTTGTTGCCTAGCGACCTGTTTGCGAAGCCTAGTTGTTTGCTTTCTGATAGCTTCCATTCATGACTGAAGGGCTGATAACTCGCAAGTGTACGAGCCAATTAGTAGCATAGCGAGACAAGTACGAGGTCGTGCCCAGGAGGACTGAGAAGTTCAGATTAATTATGTACTTAGATGACCCAATTCAAGAAAACAGGAAGTTAAGACTAAAACATAATTTAGTGAGAGATTGATTGATTGTGAAAGCAAATGAAGCAAAACAAAATTGCAAACAAAAGCAATAGACTTTTCAAGAGTGGTGTTGAAGATTGGAAAACAGATTTGGAGACTAGGGCATTTGATTCACCATAACAATCCAACTCTAGGTTATAAGGATTCAAGTGACAAGTCTGATTTAAATTCAAAGATTGGTTCTTCACAAAACGACTCCTTATCTTGTTGTGCAAATAACAAGATCTTGTCCGTAAGCATGTTGGTCTTTTGGGTGGAAAAATACTTTTCCAGGAACTTCTTTTGAATGGCAGCCCATGCAATGAGTGAACCAGGCTTCAAAAAATTCAACCATTACTTCGCCTTATCCTTTAAAGTATAAGGAAACACTCTCATTCAAAGTTGATCTTCCGTCACACCTATCAAGGGAAAATAGCTGACAACATTAAAAATATCATTTGCATGAGTCAATGGATCTTCATTAGGTAAACCATAAAAGGAAGGCAACATATTAAGAAGAGAAGATTAAAGCTCATAGTTTCGAGCTATGGTGGGCAGCAAGATGCTTGAAGGGGACGCTAGAATTGTTGGGATATCAAAGTCTCCCAAGAACTCATTGGCATCCATCTCTTCTTCTTCTTCTTGGTATGAAATTTCTTCAGAATTCGAAGGTGAAGAACCATGAAGGTCAGTGTGGAGAGCAACAGTTTGAAATGTGGCAAGAGCTTGCTCTTTTGTGGTTGACAGTTCTCTTTCTTGTATTTTGAATTTGAGAGATCAACCGGATAGGTTGCAACGTTGGTCTTGCTTCTAATGATCTAGAATGTTGGGACACAGACTTCACTTGTGTAGACAAAGAAATTTTGGTGCAATAAATTCTATTGGACGAGAAAATAATTAGGGTTCGGTGGATTAAATTGTGGGCCCCATAATTCGCCCATGTGGCGTGTGACTCATCAAAATCGGATTAGTTGTCAAAAAGGTGACACGTGGCGACATCCGACGGAGTGCATCAGACGGTTCAAGATGAAGACAAAATTAAGGGAAAGAATCTTCTGTGATTGACTTTGATTTAAATCAAATATTAATAAGGTCAATCAATTGAAGATAATCTGGTTAAATTGCCAGAATATGGGAATTGATTTAAATCAAATCAAAATCCCACAAAACAAGGTTTTAAATAGGGAAAGTTATTTAGGTCAAGCATCCTACAAGAGCCTATAAATGGGAGGCTTCAAGACGAAAGAAGGGCCAGAAAAAACCTAGCATTGAGAAGAAGTAGAAAACTCCCTGCATTCTTCACCTACACTTTGGGAGAGCCACCAAGCACAACAAATACGTGCCGGTTCGTCCACCCTAGAAAATCCCAAACACCAAACAAGCCTTGTGCTACCCGTTTGATCAAGATCAAGTCCTACAACCCTTGCATCAAACACAAATTTTCTTTATACATTTTGGAGATCGAATCAGAGAATTCAATACAGAGATTGTACCCCTAAATTTCATAAATACAAACATTATTTTGTACACGTGTTCTTGTCTCATTTGTCGCAGGAAATTCGTGTTTACAAATTTGGCACGCCCAGTGGGACCATCTCTACCTCTCATCTCTTTTTCCAGTTCCAAAATCAACCAACACGCCAAACACAATGGCCTCTAAGAAGATTCAAACCGTTCCTGTGGCGAAAGGGAAAAGCGTGACCACCTCCTTCTCAAGCGGAGATTCTGCTGGGGTCGTGGCCCGTAGCAAGGCCAAGGCGATATCCGCAACTCCACAGTGTCATTTCCATACCGACTCAAGCCAAGGCGAAAGACGTGAATCAAGGCGTGAACGTTATCAATCGCCTCTTTGGGGCAAAGAAGAATACCTCCCGGCGGATGAGAGAAATTCTCGGAATGAAGAAAGGAGTTTTTCGGCTCAAGAATTCAAGAGAACGTTCCTCTCGCCGCTTTGACGCCGACTCAAGCACGTGCTCATACCATGGATCCCACCGACGACCAACAAGAAGATTGCCTCTAAGGCCCATAGGTGAGTCTTATTCTATGGCCATGCAGGTTATGGTGACAGGAGCAATGTCTATTGAAGAACAGCAGGCCCATATGAGCGGCGGTCACAAACCGACGAAGATGGTCAAAGAGAAGGATGTGCAGATTGCTTCTCTCATCAACAAGTGGGAAGCACATCAGGATAAGGAGCCTGGTCAAGACGTAAATAAGAAAGGACCACATCATGAGGCGGAATCCAGCGAGAAAGGATTGGGTCGTGAAGCAGTAGTCGGGTGAAAAGTCGCACAAAAAAATTGATGCCGCCTCGGTGGGTTCTTTGTCGGTCCAACAACTTCAGGACATGATCACGAACACTATCAGAGTTCAATACGGAGCACCTTCCCAAGACACGCTCATGTATTCTAAGCTATACACCAGGAGGATAGACAACTTGCGGATGCCGACGGGATATCAACCTCCCAAGTTCCAACAATTCGATGGAAAGGGCAATCCAAAACAACACATTGCACACTTCGTCGAAACATGCAACAATGCTGGAACGGAGGGCGACCACCTAGTGAAACAATTTGTTCGATCCCTAAAGGGAAATGCATTTGATTGGTATGTAGACTTGGAGTCCGAGTCCCTTGACAGTTGGGACCAAATGGAGCGAGAATTCTTGAACAGATTCTATAGCACTCGTCGCACCGTGAGTATGATGGAACTCACGACTTGATGATGGCGTTCATTAAGCTTGGATTGCAAAGATAGGCTTTTGGAGATATCAGCAGTCGAGATGTGCATTCAAGGGATGCATTAGGGGTTACTCTACATTCTCCAAGGGATTAAACCCCACACGTTTGAGGAGTTGGCCACTCGTGCCCATGATATGGAGTTAAGCATCGCTAGCCACGGAGGAAAGCATGAGCCCGTCATTGAGCATAAAAAGGAGAAAGTCTTTGGACAAAAGATAGATAAGCCGGTCAAGAAGCCTACCAAGGAAGCAATGACAATCAACACTGTCCCGGTCAAAATCTCTACCCGAGATAAGAAGAGGGAAGTCAAAAGGATGGAGTCATCCCGAGAGGTAGATAGACGTCGACACACCTTGAAGGAATTGGAAGAGAAAACGTACCATTTTCCTGACTCCGATGTCGCAGGTATGCTTGAGGATTTGCTGGAAAAGAAGGTGATCGAATTGTCCCTAAATGAGATGAATCGGGTAAGCGGCCTGAGGAGATGAACCGGGTCAATGACCCTAAATTTTGCAAATACCACAGAATTGTCAGCCATCCAGTAGAAAAGTGATTCATGTTGAAGAAGCTAATTATGAACTTAGATAGGCAAGGAAGGATAGAGTTGGATGTTGACGAAATTGTGGAGACGAACGTTGCCACAATTGTGTTCGGATCCTTTGATCCGGTGCCGTTGCCCGTATTGTCAAAAAGATCGGAGTTTCAATCTACAAGGGGCATACACCAGAAGACTGGTCTATGTACAAAAGGGGTGGTGGGCGAACCAAACAATCAATGTGGTGATGGCTTTATTGGTAACTCGTCTTTTGATGACAATGAAGGATGGACGCTCGTTACTCGGCGGAAGTCTCGTACGAAGCGCATTCCTCAACGACAAAATGCTCAATCAAAGAAGGAGCGGCAAAAGAGAGGCTTTCACCAACATTCTAAGAACAAAACCAGACGGATGGTGAGGAGAGACTCCGAACAAGAAGATGGACCATTAATCCAAGGGCCACAAACTCCAGTTATGCTAGGAGAATACTTTCCCAAAGTGTTCTTTATAAGAGGGCCAATGGAGACAGTCCATATGACAACTTGCTATCAGGTAGATGGCGAAGATGCCTCGGAAGGAAGATATGAAACTCATGAAGAGCGAAAGGTCTCAACACAAGCAGAAAATCCACCAGCGCATTCAAATATTAAAGAAGCGGTGGAACTCCCTGAAGCCATGCGTGTAGCATTGGTAAAGTTATTAATGGATCTCGATATCCAACCAAATAAGATAAGGAAGATCGGAGAATTAGAGCCTGAGTCTCAAGACCATTCTATTTGCTGTGCAACGTGCGCTTCCATCACATTCACCGATGAAGACCTCTTGTTAGGATCTAAACCACATAATCGTCCGCTTTTCGTGTCAGGGTATGTGCGAGAACAAAAACTTAGTCGCATGCTTATGGACGGAGGTTCAGTAGTGAGCATCATGCCTAAATCCACGATGATGAAGTTAGGCATCACCATGGACGAATTGTCTCGCAGTCGTCTCATGATTCAAGGCTTCCATCAAAGAGGACAAAGAGCTATGGGCATGATCAGAATTGAGCTCGTGATAGGTGATTTAAAGTCAAACACCCTATTTCACGTGATTGATGCTAAGACCTCCTACAATCTCCTATTAGGAAGGCCATGGGTGCATGAAAATGGGATAGTGCCTTCAACCTTACATCAATGTTTCAAATTTTACAGAGGAGGAGTAAAGAAAATCTTGGGTGACGTCAAACCATTTACTGAAGCCGAGTCTTACTTCGCGGACGCCAAATTTTACATGGATGAAGACGTGGTATCTGAAGTTATTCCCGTGGAGGTTCACTCGACAGGAAAAGCCATGCCAAGAAAAGAAGAGCATTCAAAGTGCCCTCCCGCTACAGAGAATGTTTCGAAGAAGTCAAAAAGCACTTTGTCCGGACAAATGGGATCATCACCGACAGATTCACGGAAGGTGTCTACTCCCGTCCTCCACTATGTCTCATCATCCCGACAGAAGGAAGGACAATCCCCATTTGGAGAAGAAGTAAAGCCAAGGAAATGAGGAGAAAGCGACATGAAGTTCTTGAAGGAGTCGACAACCATACCTTTACCCAAGTTGAATAATTCAGACGTTTCGAAATCTTCGATACCAGGGTTCGTCAGACCATCACAAGAGGCAACAAGACACGAATCTCTTCCGGTCACAAGAACAAAAGAAGGTTTTGACCCTAATGCTTATAAGCTCATGTCAAAGGCAGGTTATGACTTCGGCTTGTCCTCTTCGATGGGAGAGCTTAATCCAGATGTCACAGGAGAAAGGAAGCATGGCCTTAGCGAAACCTAAAAGAAGTTGAAGGAGCAAGGTTACACAATTGACTCAGCTAGAGCAGGCCTAGGTTTTACTCATGTCGCACCTGTCAAGATCTCTGCTAGAAGAAAAGAAAAGAAAGCGAAGCTCAACATATTAGTGTCGGCGGTTGAGGAGGAAGAAGAACCAAAGGCTGGTAAGAGAGCCTCAGTATTCGACCGTTTAGCCAAGCCTACCCAACGGACCTCAATTTTTAGCCGCATAAAAGAATCAACATCACGACCTTCTGTGTTCAAAAGGATAACTGGGCATGATAGCCAAATAGGAATTCAATCAGCCCTACGCAGATCGGCGCTAGAAAGACTTGGAGTTCCAAGCAAGTCGTCTAAAGAGAAAAATCAGCAAGAATTGAAAACTAGAGTTCATGTCGATTCAACGGAAGACAATGAAATTCGGAGCTTAATCCCGTCACGTATGAAATGTCACTCTACATTAGACGTAACTTCAGGTGACCAACTCAAAGTGAAATGACGAACAATCATACAAACTCGGGAAACTTTGAGTCAGCAAAACAAAAATGATGATGAAGAAGCAGAGGTTCTAGCTGTTCATCACGTTACGATCAAAGAGCTCGATGAAGAGGAACCTTTCGAGGAGGAGGTTCATAAGGCTCCTGCCGCATTAGAAGATGGAGGCCAAGCGACTGTTGATGAACTAAAAGAACTCAATCTTGGCACAAATGAAGACCCAAGACCTATCTTCGTTAGTGCACTTTTGAATCCTAGTGAAGAAGAGTCCTATCATCAACTGCTACTTGAGTACAAAGATGTCTTTGCTTGGACATACAAGGAGATGCCAGGCCTTGATCCTGAAAGTTGCTGTCTATCACCTTGCAGTAAACCTGGAACACGCCCAATCAAACAAACTCAACGCCGCTCCCGAGCTCCTAAGTCAAATCGAAGCCGGTTGACAAGTTGATCGCCGCCGGATTTATTAGGGAGGTGAAATACCCGACGTGGATAGCGAACATTGTTCTGGTGAAGAAGAAAATCACTAGACAAATTCGTATTTGTGTTGACTTCCGAGACTTAAACGAGGCTTGCCCGAAGGATGACTTTCCATTGCCCATAATTGAGCTCATGGTTGATGCAACCACAGGTCCTGAAGCCTTATCTTTCATGGATGGTTCATCTGGATACAATCAAATAAGAATGTCGCCAGAGGAAGAAGACCTCACAGCCTTCTGCACTCTAAAAGGAATTTACTGTTACAAGGTGATGCCATTTGGCCTCAAGAATGCAGGTGTGACCTATCAACGTGCAATGCAAAAGATCTTTGGTGACATGCTTCACAAGAATGTCGAGTGTTACGTTGATGACCTGGTGATCAAGTCAAAAAGAAGAGAATATCACTTGAAAGACTTGAGAATGGTGTTTAACAGATTGCGGAAGTACCAACTCAAGGTGAACCCATTGAAGTGTGCTTTCGGCGTCACGTCAGGTAAATTTCTTGGTTTCATCGTTAAATATCGAGGCATCGAAGTAGATCAGACTAAGATTAAAGCCATCCGAGGTATGCCCGAGCCAAGAAATTTACGTGAGTTGAAAAGTTTACAAGGGCGTCTCGCGTTCATTCGGCGATTCATCTCAAACTGATCAGAAAGGTGTCAGCCGTTCAATCGCCTTATGAAAAAAGATATTCCATTTGTTCGGGATAAAGCTTGTCACAATGCATTTGAAAGCATAAAGAAGTACCTATCGAGTTCACCACTATTAGGGGCCCCTATTTCAGGCAAACCACTCATATTGTACATTGCGGCTCAAGAGAGCTCAATTGGAGCCCTGTTGGCGCAAGAGAATGAGTCATACAAGGAGCAAGCACTCTATTATATAAGCCGAACTCTTACTGGTCCCAAATTGTACTACACGCCTATAGAAAAGACGTGTCTTGCACTTGTCTTTGCTATTCAAAAGTTAAGGCACTACATGCAAGCGTTCACGGTTCATCTAATTGCACGAGTTGACCGGTGAGGTACGCTATGTCAAAACCAGTCTTGACGGGCGCTGGCCAAGTGGGCGTTTTTCAATCAATATGAAATCATCTACACTCCAGCAAAGGCGGTAAAGGGGCAAGTTGTTGCAGATTTCCTAGCCCATCATCCAATTCCAGCAGACTGGGAAATTTCAAATGACTTACCCGACGAACAAGTTTTCTTCACGACATTTCTCCAGCTTGGATGATGTTTTTGACGGATCGCTCATAAAGATGGGGCGGGGGCTGCGAGTCTTCCTGTCACCCGAGAGACACGTATTGCCCTACTCATTCTCTTTAAGTGAACTTTGCTCGAACAACGTTGTAGAATACTAGGCTTTGATCATGGGCTTACAAATGGCCGTAGAGATGAAGATATCGAGCTTAGAAGTATATGGTGACTCCATGTTAGTGATCAACCAATTGTTGACCCACTACGAGTTAGGAATGATGATCTAATTCCATATCACCAAATGGCCACGCAATTACTGGAAAGGTTTAACTTCTTGACGCTAGAGCATGTGCCAAGAAAGGACAACCAAATGGCAGATGCCTTAGCCAATCTTGCCGCTACGTTGGCGTTGACAAAAGATGAAGCGGTGAATCTTCCAGTTTGCCAACGTTGGGTTGTTCCATTAACACTTGGGGCATGGCAAGAAGGAGCCAACGTTATCTCGGTATTGTCCATTGACATTGACGATTGGAGGCAACCTTTAATGGATTATCTTGAGCATGGGAAACTGCCAGATGATTCAAGACATCGATCAGAGGTACGGCGTCGGGCACCTTGATTCATTTATTATAAAGAGATTCTATACTGTCATTCATTCGAAGGCCTTCTAAGATGCTTGGGGGAAGAAGATGCATCCAAAGCAATGGAGGAGGCTCACTCAGGTATTTGCGGAGCTCATCAATCAGGGCCAAAGCTACATTTCCAAATAAGAGGATGGGCTACTATTGGCCGACTATGGTCAAGGATTGCATGGATTATGTGAAGAAATGTCAAGCATGTCAATTCCATGCCAACTTTATACATCAGCCGCCAGAGCCACTACATCCTACAATTGCTTCATGGCCATTTGATGCGTGGGGCCTTGATGTGGTGGGACCAATAGCACCCAAATCTTCTTATGGTCATTCTTACATCCTTGCAGCCACAGACTACTTTTCAAAATGGGCAGAAGCTGTACCTTTAAAGGAAGTGAAGAAAGAAAACGTAGTGAACTTTATCAAAGTGAATATCATTCATCGGTATGGTGTGCCGCGCTACATCATCACAGATAATAGAAAGTCATTCTCGAACCGGTTGATGGATAAATTGTGTGAAGACTTCGGTTTCAAACAACGCAACTCTTCAATGTACAATGCCCCAGTCAATGGTCTTGCGGAGGCGTTCAACAAAACTCTTTGCAACCTGTTGAAGAAAGTTGTTGGAAGAACCAAGAAAGATTGGCATGAAAGGATAAATGAAGCATTGTGGGCTTATCGGACGACATACCGGATGCCTACTCAGGCTACACCATACTCACTCGTGTATGGCGTGGAAGTAGTCTTGCCTCTAGAGAGTCAAATTCCATCATTCAGGATGGTCGTACAAGAGGGATTGACTGATGAAGAGAATGCAAAGCTACGTCTCCAAGAGTTAGAAGCACTAGACGAAAAGAGACTCTAAACGCAACAACGCTTAGAGTGTTATCAAGCTCGGCTTTCGAATGCTTTTAACAAGAAGGTTCGCCCCAGTCTTTTCAAGTAGGAGATCTTGTCCTCACATTACGTAGACCTATCATCACAACACACAAAATCGGAAGCAAGTTTACTTCGAAATGGGATGGGCCCTACATAGTTCAAGAAGTGTACACAAGCGGAGCTTACAAGATCGTAGCCGAGGACGGTTTAAAAGTCGGTCCTATCAACGGAAAGTTCTTGAAACGATACTACGCATGAAATGATACCAAGCTCCGCCCGCATGAGCCTAAACTGCGTATGGCATAAAAAAAGGCTTGTTGGATTGAAACCCGAAAGGGCAGTCCAAGCAAAAGTTAGAGCACACAAAAAAGGCTCGTTGGATTGAAAACCCGAAAGGGCGGTCCAAGCAAAAGTTAGAGCACAAGAAAATCCGTTGAATCTGAAAACCGAAAGGGCGGTTCAAGCAAAATTTAGGACACAAAAAAAAAAGGTCCCTTGAACTACGTGATAACTTGATCCCTTTTCACCGAGGGTACGTAGGTAGCTTGGATAAATAATTCCAAGTTCAGTCACATCAAAATAAAAACAAAGGGTTTCCTCATCAATCTGAACCATTCAAAAAAATTAATGAAATAAGAAAGTGCTTTTATTTCATTATGAAAGTTAACTAGTAAACATCAACACTTTGGCAAGTTCAAAGAGAAATATAAATAAAGCAAAGAAAGTTTACAACAAAAGTTTGCTATTTCCAAGACAAGTCCTTGAAGTCGTTACGCAATCTCTCAAAAGAAACTCATAACGCATCTAAAGTCTCAGCATCGGCAGTGGATAATATTAGCTTCTTTAACTGCAATCTTATCCTCTCTCAAACGGGCAACCTCACCATGATGATAAGAAAGTTGTGCATCACTCTTTAAAAGCGATTCGTTTAATTGACGCAGTCTTGACTCCAATTGCTCTTGTTCTCTCTTCAACTCCTTCATACGCGTGTTGGTAGATTTAATAGACTCATCGAAAATTGGTGAACCTTTTCAGCTTGTTGCAGAGCCAAGGCAACAGAAAGTGAAGAGTCGACGGTAGCTAAACGATCACTTTGAACCTCGGGAGACAGCTTTTGGGAGTAAGCAGAGTGTGCAGAACAATAGTCAACTGCGATTACCATAAGTGCATCAATCATAGCTCGTAGGGATGAGACTTCCGCCCCTACATTGTCAAGGGTAGTCAGCAACTTGCCAATCTCATCTTTGAATGAAGGAAGCCTTTCTAATGAAGCCTTCAAGATTATGCTTTTTATTTGGTTGCCTAGAACGGAAACTACTTTGTGAAAGGTTTTGTCTGCAACACCTAATTTCGGTTCCCCACATGACATTTCAGAGGTTGATGCATGAGTAGCCGGCTTTAACAAATGTTGATACACAAGCAAACCTACATTGACGAGTAATGGTTAAGCAAGTAGAATCAAAGATTTCTAAATACGGAGCGTGATAAAGATTGGAGTTATACCTCTTAGGCTAACACCTAAACCACTTATCGGGCGCAAAACATCATTTTCCTCTTCGATAGGAAAATGATTAAATGGTACAAGCTCGGACATAGTAGGGACATGATGCACTACTTCTCCGTAAAATATATATACAATTAATTAATATATATATATATATGTATAAAAAAGGGAGGCTCAAGGTGAAACAAAATACATACCTCGTTCATTAGAACTGGTTGTGAAATAGCGGGTACATCACAAAAGAATGTGTCATCAAGTGGGTATGTCGTGTCCAAATCGCAATATAGAGGTTCTATACTTGTTGACTTCATTGTCTTCATTGCTGCTTATATACCCTCGCTTCAAACGGCGAATGCGTCGACCAAGGGGAACGAAATCTTCCTGGGAATCTGCTACACTTTCTATTTCTCCTTTATCATTAAGGACTTGAGTTGAAGGAACATCAACCGGAGGTAGGTGTTGAACTTGAGGCGTAGGAGTAGTAAAACTACCTTCAACTTCTGGATGAACTTGGAGCGCTCTACCACGGGTGAGTTTATCATGAACTGAAACTTCATGGCCTTGAGACTTAAGAGATCTTGGCTGAGAAAGTGCGCGACTTGCCTCTGTTGAGACTGTCTTTGATTTTGTAGATTCAAAGTGATGCACCTTCGACCACCAAATAACATAGTCGGATGTGACCTCAAACTCCCGGATATTGTCCTTAGTGGGTAGGGTTATTGTAGATGCACTGCCAATCTTCAAGCATGATTTCCAATGTGAGTACACTGATAGCACAATACCATTCCAGACGTCATCTTTAAGTTCTCCTGGCACATGTTGTACATAACAAAATTGTCTCTACGAACCGGTACGGGTTATAAGGTTGGATGACTCGGTAGTTTTCCTGTCATAGAGAAACGAATCCCGAACGAAGGCATATTAGATACTCAAAGTCTTCTTTAGAAATATGATCTTCATCAGTCCGTTGTTTGCATTCTGAAAATACTTTTGCCAGATGACTCATTTTCACTTTACCACAAATCCGAATAAAGCTCGGTGACGAATCTTCAAAAATTTCCGAAAGTCTTCCTGAGAACCTTGCCATGATAGGAATGGACTTCTCGGAAGATGATGTAAAATGTATGTCGAAGTACTCCCAACCATCCATACACATAATGGAAAGGTAGAATAGTTGTGCAATTTCCTGGATCATCTACACTAGAAATATCGTTCAGCCCCTAGTAAATACTGGCCAATACTGGAAATGCTAGGCCAAATGATACACCGTGCACCATTCGACGGCAACTTTGAAAACCCCTGAGTCTGATCAAAGTTACGTCGTCTTTGGGAAATACAAATTTGCATAACCAGCAAGCAAGGAAAGCAGCCAAGTATGATCTTTCCATGTCTTCAACTGTTATACCCAAGTCTTCAAAAACGCTTTCCTCTTTCTCAGTGCGTTTCAGTGCCTCCATGATGATACCAGACGGATCAAAATCTTCCTTTGGCTTTTGTGACTTGTTTCGTATGGTTTTCCTTGAAGGCTTTTTGTACTTGAATGGTCCTCGATACCAGTACTTTATCCAAGCAGTCATTCTCACTCTAGATTTCCCCTTAGAATCCTGTAAAATTTTGTGGTATGCTAGGAACAAGTAGCGACAAATGTGTGGGATATAAGACACGCCTTTATGGTCTTTCTGTTAAGACTCTCAGCGGATGGAATAACCTCATCATAAAAGCAACCTGTAATAGGGAGACCGCCGATTTCATGGAGATCCCAAAGGGAAATGGACATTTCTCCTTGTGACGTATGAAGAGTATTTGTCGCGAGGACACGATGCAAAAGGCTCGGATACTGGAGCATGTCGATCATAGCTAAATAATGAGGCAAACACAGCATTATATAAACCGGCGCTCTTAAGAACCTGGGTATTTCTACTTAGCACATCTTCAAGCCATTCCCGGTAATATTCGGTGAATGTAGATTCACCAGATCGTCGGAGAACAGAACCCCAATTCATTGCTCCATTATGGATTCGATCGCTAAGAAGTTCGAATGCCCCTAATGAATCGGTCTCTGTATGATGCGAGGATTTTAATTGTAAAATAGTGGAGTGAAGGTCCCTACCTGTAGACTTGGATTTTTTGAAGCTGCTCAGTTGACAAAACACCTCTTGGGACCAAGACGGAATATGAAGAGAGTTGTCCACCTCTGATACCTCCGAAGCTAAGAGTGGCGCACCTATAAGCAATGTGGTACCTTCGTCCCTGTCATCACTTTCATCCTCAAGAATAGTAACGGTGCCTTTCTTGAAACACTTGAAGAAGGCCATCTGTATAAGATGAGCGACATGAAACAATATTCAGTATTAGGCTCGTGATTTCATACTTAAAAAAAATAAAATAAAAAAAGCTTACTTGTACAAGTTTGAAAAGCCGGGTAAAGGTGGAATGTCTCAAGAAACAATTTTCACTTGCCTTCCCCTACGTAAAGCCTAAGCGCTTGAGCGGGTTATCACCAAGTCAGAGAGATGGATTAAACCCAAGCGGTATAGGACGTCTACGTTCTTCACTTGTCCTCCACTTACGTAAAGCCTAAGCGCTTGAGAGGTTATCACCAAGTCAGAGAGATGGATCAAACCCAAGCGGTAGAGGCGTCTCGTTCTTCACTTGTCCTCCACTTACGTAAAGCCTAAGCGCTTGAGCGGGTTATCACCAAGTCAGAGAGATGGATCAAACCCAAGTGGTGTAGGACGTCTACGTTCTTCACTTGTCCTCCACTTACGTAAAGCCTAAGCGCTTGAGCGGGTTATCACCAAGTCGAAGAGATGGATCAAACCCAAGCGATATAGGACGTCTACGTTCTTCACTCGTGCTCCACTTACGTAAAACCTAAGCGCTTAAGCGGGTTATCACCAAGTCGGAGAGATGGATCAAACCCAAGCGGTATAGGACGTCTACGTTCTTCACTTTCTTTCGAAGTACCTATTGTAAAAAAAAAATATATGTATAAATATCATCATATAAAATAAAATAAATAAAAAAATGATCGAAAGAGTAATAAATGTGCGAAAAAAAAAGAAGAAAAAAAAAGGTTATTTTGATTTGGACCAGCCCAAGCAAAAAAAGCGGCCGGTTTGCACACTCTGCGCAGCCCGGCTCGGCCAGCCAAGAACGCCCATCGTCGCTTGCCCATGCTCGGTGCGTAGCCCATGTCGCGCTAGGCCCATCTTGCGTCTCGGCCTGCGCAGCCGGCTTCTCCTCTGCGCAGCCCACGCCTCATGCAAAGCCCATCGTTGCTTGCTCGGCTCTAGCACGCAGCCCAAGCATCTTCTCTGGCCCGCTCTTTCCAAGCTCGAGCCCACATCACGCACAAGGCCTGACGCCTTCTTGCCTTCACCTTGAGCCCAGCTCATGTGGACTCGAACTTGCCAGCCCTTCCAAGCCTCCGGCCATATCGCCCAGGCCTTAACGCACACCTCCAGGCATGTTCCAGCCCTTTCACCCTCCAATATTGTTTAAAAAAAAAAAAAAAAAAAAAAAAAAAAAAAAACTAACGCAAGACCATGATGAAACAAAGAATGGGTTCAAGCTCACCAACAAGTTTCTTGATAGACCAACATGTGGGTTCTTGCGGCTGTAGAAAAAATATCAACGTTAGTTTTCTTTTTCAATTGCTGGCAATATATATATATATATATGAGAATCAGACACTGAAGAAGAAAAAGAGGACAACTCTCACCACTTTGGTTGCTGAGAATTCGGATGATGCAAACTTCAAAGTTGTAGACCTTCTTGCCGACAAGAGGAGTTTTTCTGCTATTCTATTTGGTTGATCTCAACGTTAATGAACATAGTACAATTTAAAGAAGCCAAAGACCATCAAAGCTCCTGGTGGTGCTAGGGTTTCTCATTCCTAGTTTAGGAAAATATTGGATTTTGTTTCTTGTTTCACAAGATCTTAACAAAATTGGATATTATTAAACTTAATAATATCTCTCCAAAAAAAAAAAAAAAACACCCAACGTTGGAAATAGGGTTCAATATTGGATATTATTAAGTTTAGTAATATCACACCTAAAAAATAAAAAATTAAAAAAAAAACTTTCAAAGCTCCACGTCTTCAAGCTGCACCTCCTACATGTGACAAAGCACATGTCTACAATGCATCATGAAGTGGGGGCAATTTGTAGACAAAGAAATATTGGTGCAATAAATTCTATTGGACGAGAAAATAATTAGGGTTCGGTGGATTAAATTGTGGGCCCCATAATTCGTCCATGTGGTGTGTGACTCATCAAAATCGGATTAGTTGTCAAAAAGGTGACACGTGGCGACATCCGACGGAGTGCATCAGACGGTTCAAGATGAAGACAAAATTAAGGGAAAGAATCTTTTGTGATTGACTTTGATTTAAATCAAATATTAATCAAGTCAATCAATTGAAGATAATCTGGTTAAATTGCCAGATTATGGGAATTAATTTAAATCAAATCAAAATCCCACAAAACAAGGTTTTAAATAGGGAAAGTTATTTAGGTCAAGCATCCTACAAGAGCCTATAAATAGGAGGCTTCAAGACGAAAGAAGGGCCAGAAAAAACCTAGCATTGAGAAGAAGTAGAAAACTCCCTGCATTCTTCACCTACACTTTGGGAGAGCCACCAAGCACAACAAATACGTGCCGGTTCCTCCACCCTAGAAAATCCCAAACACCAAACAAGCCTTGTGCTACCCGTTTGATCAAGATCAAGTCCTACGACCCTTGCATCAAACACAAATTTTCTTTATACATTTTGGAGATCGAATCAGAGGATTCAATACAGAGATTGTAACCCTAAATTTCATAAATACAAATATTATTTTGTACACGTGTTCTTGTCTCATTTGTCGCAGGAAATTCCTGTTTACAACTTGCTCAAGGAATGGGTTGTTAGACATAAACTGCCTAAAACAGAAAATTGAATTAATTAGAAACACTAAAAAGAATAGGGTAACCTTGGGCACATAACCAGGGGAGAACTTTCGTTTAGTCCCCTGTAATGGCACCAAAATTTTGATAACTCACAAGTGTACGAGCCAATTAGTAGTATAGCGAGACAAGTACGAGGTCGTACCCACGAGGACTGAAAAGTTGAGATTAATTATATACTTAGATTATCCAATTCAAGAAAACAGGTCATAAGGACTCAAATGACAATCCAACTCTAGGTCATAAGGAGTGAAATGACAAGTTTGATTGGTTATAAAGATTGTTTCCTTCTAAGATATGATTAAACCATGGCATTTATCTTTAATCCTTTATTTCCAATTCCCTGGTTAAGTACCTATTGTCGAACTTAAATCAAGCATTAGAAATCCATTAAGCATAGAAAAATGTTTAAACAACCAAGCATATACTTAAGCCTTATTGGTAGCTATCCATATATACCCATCTTATTCATAGTTCAATTGAAACAAAAGCATATGGTGCCTACTTCAATTTCAACCAAAATACGCAAATCTTAATGGTAGCTGGGCATTCAGATTAGCATATAGGCATAATGAATATGAGCATGAATCTTGAATCAAACTTGAAACTTGAAATTTATAAACCCAGAATATTCATGTTAGGTTACATCAAAACACTAGATATGGATTTAGCTACTCATATTGTGAAAGAAACTTAAACAGAAATGAAAAAAAAATACAATGAATACAATCAGAGTAGAAAAACCCTTTTATGAAGTTCTTGTGGTGTCCAGTGCTTCTCCAAGAACTTCTCCATGTCTAGAAGGATGTATGAAGATTAAGGAGGTGAGTTGGGATGAATTGGATGAGTGGTGATGGTTGAGAAAGAAGAAATTCGTAAGGAAATGACAGAGAGGCTTGCTAGGACAGATTTGGTGATTTGGGCCTATTTAGAGTTTTTTGGTTAATTCCTAGAGTGTTTGGGGTTGTGGGAGTCTTTGAGGGTGATTTCTGAATGTGTATTGTGTGCTTTGTCCCTATGAATGAGTGTGCATCTCTCTATTTATAGAGTGCCAAATTCGTTCTCCCCTTGGCTGGTGTAAGACAACCTCCCTAAATCCTAGAAAGTGCTCCATGATTTGTGCAAACAAGTTCCCAAATTTAAGCATGTCTTGTTCTGCTCTTTGTGACTTCCCAAGCTGAAATGCCTCCCTATTTTGCTGAATATGTTAGGTTTAAAGTCAGGTGCAGCTACGATGAGGCACATGGCTCAAGGGAGATGTGGAACACAAGGCTCATTAGTTGGTAGTTGTATATTAAAGTGCTCCTGAGCATGGTTCAGTGCTCGGTAAGCTAAGGGCTCAATTTTGGATATGTTATAATAGACACCCATTGGACCAACTTCAATCATGAATGTCTTCTCATATGAGCTGTCTATGTTGCTGTAATAAGGCATGAAATGTGACTTATGAAATTGGGCTGACAAGGGAGTGCAGCCCAAACTGGATATGTCCTTAAGCTCAAATTCCTCTTTGAATGAATTATGCTCTCATGCTCCCTCAGCCATATATTGACTCCAAAATACATTAAATGAATCCTAAATCTTAATATACTGAAACTAAGACAAAAGAGGGTTAAAAGCACAAGTTTCATCCAAAACCATAAGCAAAAGATAAGCTAGGATAATACAAAATGATATGTAATTATGCATTAATCAAGGGCCAAATTTGCCTAGATTTTGGTTCTCGACAATGGGAGAGACAGATATATATATATATATATATATAGAGAGAGAGAGAGAGAGAGAGAGAGAGAGTGTGTGTGTGTGTGTGTGTGTGTGTGTGTGTGTGTGCGTGTGTGTGTGTGTGTGCGTGTGTGTGTGCTGAGAGAGGAAGAGAGAACTGGGAGAAAAAGCTGAGAGAGAAAAGAAAAGTGAGAAAAAGTGATAAGGGCCCAATAAGTATGTATTTATTGATTGTATTCCCAAAATGTCCAAACAAGGATGGTATTTGGAGAAGTTCAGTCTTTGTGGTATTTTGCAGGATTTCCCGAAATACTATCCCATTCCAAACTTATTGGCCAAATAATATCCACCCTATAATCATTTATTAAATACTATCTTATTCCCTATTACCAAGCTCACCGAATCATTATTAAATAATTTCCTTTGAGATTGATTCTTCATAGTCTCGACACTTCTCAACGACTCACGAAATAGGCTATCGAATTGAGTTAGTATGACCTCTTCTACCAGCCGAAGATTGCTATAAAAGCATAGGCTTTACTAGATTTTGTTGCAGAATTCACTCCATCATTAGCCAAAGAAGGTGGTCAACAGAAACAAGGAAAGTTCTAGACCAAAAGAGACCTCTTCCACCAAACCTAACCTACCCAAGGACATGTGGTAGTTACACGTAGATGGAGCATCAAATCACAACGGAGCTGGAGCAGGTGTCGTCATAATTACCCCGGACGAAACTTTGTTGGAGCAAGCCATCGCACTAGGCTTTCTAGCCTTAAACAACGAAGCAGAGTACAAGGCATTGCTAGCCTGATTGCACACAACAAAACTCGCGATCAAGAGGTTGGCCATTTATTTAGATTCTCAGCTGATCACCAATCAAGCTTCAGGGGAGTACATAACAAAACACCCAAGAATAATCCAGTACTCGATAAAGTCTAAGAGCTTTTGAAGGCATTCCCTACTTTCACCATCCAACAAGTTCCCCGAGCAGAGAACACACATGTAGATGCGTTGGTAAGCCTAGGATTAGTGTTGGACACCCAGTTTAGGCACTCAATTCCAGTTGATCACCTTGATCAGCTAAGCATCAAAGCAGCAAAACAGCCAGACCTGATGTAGATCAATGAGGACCCCAGCTGGCAAGACCCTATCATCAACTACGTGGTGAATGAAAATTTTCCAAGAGAGAAGTCCGAGGCTAGAAAAATCAAATAGAAAGCTGCAAACTACTACATGAAGGACAACAAGCTTGTTTGCAGATCATATTCCAATCGTCATCTCACATGCATAGAGTACTCGTACACTCTCAAAATGCTCTTCAAAATTCATGACGACGAGCGCGGCAATCACTTTGGGGACTAGTTACTCACCAATAAAGCTCTCAGCATAGGCTACTTTTGGCCTACCATGCGTTATGACTCTACAGAGTATGTCAAAAGATGTGATCGATGCCAATGTTACAAGCCGATCCTAAGTCTACATGTTGAAGTGTATCATCAGCAGAATAGCCCATGGCCATTCATGTAATGGGCCATCGACTTAGTGGGTTCCATGCCGCTGGTACCAACTAAGAAGGACATGACGATCGTGGCCACCAACTACTTTACTAAATGGATCAAGGTCAAAGCTCTATCATCTACTAAAACTCAATAAATGATGACGACCTTAGAGGTCAAAGCTCTTCTTCAAGTCAGACATCTTCTTATGATGGTAGGCTTGCTCAGCCGAGAGCATGCTGGCTAGATCAGCGTTCTTCTCCAACTCCTCGAGCCAAGAAGAAGATGGGGTAATAATAGACGTGTTTTGGATGGCCTCAACGGCTACTCATTTTTGAAGCAAAGTGACAATATTTTCATTCTGCTTCTCTAAGGAAAAGCTCGATAATGAGCCAAGATCACTAGCCTGATGTATATAATCAACCAACTTGACACAAGTAGACGGGCTCGACAGAAAGTTCTTCTTAAGTAGATCAGACATGCACGAATCCCCAGCAGATCTGGGCTTGTTAACATTTGGACCAGCAGTTCTAGCACTGGTTGAGGCCTTTGCCTGAGTAGACGACTTCCTAGCCTTCTTAGCCGCTGCCATTCAATCCTTGAAGGGAGTTAATGACGTTGGATCAGCTCCCATGCTCAACCTTCCGTAACTCGGCAAATGATCAGCACTTGCTAAGTAGAGGAGCAACCCTTCTACTTCAATCCTCATCCCTTAATCGATGCAAATGACTCGAACTTCTAGGAGGAAAGTCAGCAGCCTTCCTTCTCGAGATGAATCAGATTGGGTGCAGATGTCCTTGCAGGATAGATCACAAGTTTTGAGCTTTATCAGTTGAAGACTTGAGCAAAATGTCTCTAATGTTCTGTATGCTACCAACCTCCTTGCTGTCTGCACCTTGGTAGATAACAAAGAAGCAATTCCCACTTTGGTCTTCTCAGCAAATGGGATCTCTTTTGAAGAAGTGTTAATCGCAGTAAAAGGAGGTCTACACTTATTTCTTAACGGAGACACATCTCTTGCTTGTGAGGTCGCAGCTTCATCTTTGGAAAGCTTGGGAGCAACTTTCCTTTTTCCAAGGAATTCGGTCAAGGATTCTTCTCGTTCATCAGAAAGATCACCCGAGTCAAGGCCATATAGTTTCCACCTATCAATAGCAGAAGACAAAAGTTAGTTAGCCATACTTTAAAGATTTCAAATGAAATTAAAGTAGATCAAAAGATTGTGACACACCATGATAGTAGGTGATGGGACCTTACGGATAGTCATCTGCCTCTCCTTCCCACTTTTTACCGACCTCAAGCACGTCAGTGCTTCACACATGCTCATCGATGCTAAGGCTGTCGAATAGCATCTCCTTGCATGCACGAAGTTAGGCATACTTCTCACAGCGTCTCTCCTCGAAGAAGAGATTCAGGTTGTCAAAGCAGATGATCGCCCGATAGACATTCAGAGTACACTGGCCTGGAGCATAATCCATGACATGGAATACCCTCTAGAAGAACCTCGAAATAAGGAATCGAAAGCCCAAAGAGAAGTAGAACGGGCAGATTGTGATGTTCCTTGCGTCCGAATCATTTGGGTTCATAGAACCACAATGTCCGTTGAAGGCTCTGCCAACCTGACATGCACACCAGTTCTGAAACTAGGCCTAGGTGATGATGCGATGCAAATTCGCAACGAATCTCCTCTTATGAACCTAAGAACCACCCTATAAGTACATGGACACTTGTAAACACGGTGATCGACTTCCCTCATTAGATGACATGATGGCTGAACAGCAGCAAAAAGGGAGAGAAATTCACAATTCAAAACCCAAATTTGTGGTTAAAAAAAGAAAGGAAGAGCAGGAGGCAGCCGCAACTGGGGTGACATAGCCTAGCTGCTAATCACAGCCAAAACCATGGTCCAGCAACCAAACCCACAACACACCTCCACCACAAAGAAAACAGCAGCAACAACAGCCACCACTACTACCATCGCTTTGCATGCCAGTGGCTATAGTCGCTCCAGCGACTCGCATTCACGATGACAACTGGCCAAGAGGTTAACGGGTCCTCTTCGTGAGATGAAAAAGAAAAAAACAGCGTAACCTACTTTGATAAGCACGACAACTCCTCTCCTCAACAAGTAGTACACTCCTCCAAGATCCTTTTCACAAGCTAGAAAGTAAAGGAAGACAAGTTTGCAATTTCGAGAAGAGTGAAGAGAAGTCTTGTATTTATAATAGTTGGGCATCCTAGGTCAAGAAGGAATCATAAGCCTATTCCAATTAGGGAAATTATATTTGATTTAAGATGGGAATATCTCCCCAAATCAAGGATGAGATTTCCACCAAATCTTCTTGATTAATTCCAATATCTTATTTATGGGTAAGAATAATCCTAACTAAATAAGGATTATTCTTCAAACCCTAGCCTACAAGGAGTTTGTAAATAGATGGCTACGCAACACATAAGAGATAACTTCCTCTCTTTGGACACCTAGCTCTCCACATCTCTGCATCTTTTTCAAAATCATTTAACTGACTTAGGCATCGAAAGGCTTTTGGCCAACACCCCTCGGTCGTGGGTAGGGTGTGGGTCGCGGGCTAGGATGGATGGTGGCTTGCGGGTGATAGTGCAATGATGTTGGGGGTGGGTGAGGCTAGGTATGGCGGCGGGTAGGGGTTGGGTATGGGGTGGCGGTGGGAGAAGCAGAGGCTTGGTAGGGTTTGCTTTTATTTGTATTTTTATTTTCAATTTTATGTTTTTTGGTTAGGTTATATAATTAATTTCAAAGAATTTAAATTATTTAGAAGTAAAAAAAAAATTAAATTGTTGGGTCCTACGGTGGCCACATTAGCAATTAATGATTGACCACACGGTCAACTTAACATAAGGATAAAATTGGACAAGTTTGAAAACATTGGGGTTGTAAATTGATGAAATTCATACCTCGAGGCCATATTGAGAATGTCCTCAAACCTATAGAGGTCTTTTGATGTTAGTCCAAGAAATAAATTTAAACAAAATCATAAAATTTAGTATTTATAAAATAAAAAATAATTAAAAAAAAGTTTTATTTTATTTTATTTACTAAAACAACGCACACACACATGCACTCTCTCTCTCTCTCTCTCTCTCTCTTTCTCTCATCCCCACACCCAACTAGTGTTGGCTCTGATCCAAGGCTCCAAAGGCGACCACACTAGGCCTCACCTCTAGGGACCCCAAAATTTAAATATGTATACATATTGTATTCTTGTAAAATGGATGGAATATGCTAGAATATTAAGCTGCATAGATAGTAAATAAGACACAATATTTAACGAGGTTCGGCCATGCCTATGTCCTCGGAGAGCAGTAGCAGTAACTTTTCCACTATGTAAAATAATAAGGCTTCAACTTTAGTGTTTACAATATATGTGGCTAACTGATTTTTCTCTCTGCTCTATTTTTCTCTCCTTTCACTCTCCTTTTCTTTTCTTCTCTTCTTCCTTTTCTTCCTTTCTTTCCTCTATGGCAAGGCTCTCATTTCTTCTCAGATGGATGTGTCATCTTACAATGAATGGAGGAAGTCCATTTATAGGCAAAGCCTCTTGGCTTCCCGTGGATGTGCAATCATTTCTTCGAATATGTGGATTCCACTTCCACAACACTTTTATCATCACATCACCCACTTGGACAACATGTCTTCATTATTTCTGAATGCATGGGCTCCACTCTAGACTTTACAACATGTATATGCCGATGTTACAAGTGATTTTTTGAAGTCCAATAATGCAAGGGCCCAAATGAAAATCACTACTCACTACAAGTTCTTGAACAATACAAGGGTCCGTATTTACACTTGAATGTTAAAAACTTATTACTTTGCTATCGAACAACAAACATCCAATTAATTCAATATTTCCTAGAATAAAATCTTGACTTCTTCTATTTTGATGATGACTTTTCAACGATCTGACTTTTTATTTATTTATAAAAATGTTGTTATGTTTCCTATTTAGATCGGTGCACTAGATACTAAGTTATATTAGGTTTTGATAAGAGTTTAAATTAGGTTATACCTTGAGGCCCAAAACCTTGTGGAATAAGGAAAGGTTTTGAAGCCTATTATAGGGTCCTATTTATTTCCTTTTTTGAGTGAACATTTCTGGTGGGCTTGGAAGATTGGCCCTTGGTGATGAGTAGTGATGACTTGACCTAGCCCTATATAAGGTTAAGGCCCTGCTCTCATCAGACACGTTCTCTAACCTTAATCTCATCATAAAGAGATAGCTGAAACAGATTATGAGAGAGAGCAGAAGTCTTGAGTCATTCATGTTCTTATTGGGATTGTTGCTGCTGCGGTTAAATGAGTTCAGAGGTCGTGTACTCAAGAAAGATGGCACCAGGTATGCCTTTATGTATTTCAGGTTGTGTGAAAGATCATGAACACACATATTAAATAAATCTAACAGTTGGTATCAGAGCACATGGTTATTCGCACACACTGAAATAGTTTTTCAAGCATTCCTATTATGATTTCATATCTGTTTATGCCATGATGAGTTTTTGGTCATGTTTCAAATTTGAAGATGGATTAAACATGTTTTCAAAAATATCAAGAATATTAAAGAAACTGGAAAAGCATGTTTTTTCATATCTTCAAAACTTTAAACACGTTTTTTACCTACTAAATGACCTTAAAACACTAAATATGCCCATATGTCAGGGCAAAACAGTGAGTTGTGTTAATTAGGTAATTCCCTATTCAAAAAGATTTTTTGTGTAAAAAACGGACACCAAAAACCCCTAACACTGTTCACGGCAGAAAATACTATTCACTGCAATTTATGGTTTTCTCTCTGGAACTGTGTTTGTTTGGTTATTTTCTAAGCTAGATAGGTGTTTGTCTTTGTTATGAGAATCAACAAATTTTTCATAACAAAACCAAACCTAAATATGAAACCCTAAAGAAATAACCAAAATTGCCTCGTATCTAAATTACTTGATTAGTTTCTTCAACAAATAGAATCTCTTGCACAAGAGAACACGTAATTTGTGTAAGCTATAAGTAATCTCTTGCCACAAAGGTGTGATACTTAATTAAGGAAGCTTGCATGTGTTATTTGTGTTAACTAATCACGAATGGAGTTCTAGTAAAGAATATAGGGGAGCTAATTAAGAAGTGGAACGAAGATGAGCTATAGCGAAAAAGGGTTGAGGCACAGCGACATCGTCGACCTTGTGGAGGACTCATAAGGATATACACTGCTATAAAGGATAGTCTCATAAGTCTCAGGATCGCTATAAAGCTCGATGTATGTGCGTATGAGAGAGGACAAAACGTCAATAAGCTACTTCGATACAAGAATCTCCTAGTGCAGTCAGTGAAACCTATGCCCTAACCTGAATCACCTGTTGAGATTTTCGATACCACCACTAATAGGGAGATAGTGGTACTTGACCCGTTCCCTGCTAGGGAGAATAACACTTTCATGGCAGCACGTTGTGACTAGGAGGATTAGATAGCTACCTGTTGTTTTCATTAAATATTATTGGAGTAGTTTATTTTAAGTTGGATGCAAGATTTATTTTAGACTTGGATGATGTAGTTTCAGTACCCTAAATAAAGAGAAATTTAATTTATGTTTCAAGATTATTAAGACTTGGTTTTATCTTGGATTTAGTAAAGATGTTTTTGTATCTCAGGATTATATTGTCTCAATTACAATAAAGATGGTTAAGTTTTAATAGTTGAATGGAGTGAGAAAAAGATTAGAAGTAAAGGAACATCCACTAGGTTATGGCATGGATATTTAGGGCACATTTCAAAGGAAAGAATGAAAATTCTTGTTAAAGAACAAGTCTTGCCACCACTACATTTTGGTGATGACGAAATTTGTATTGAATGTGTTAAAAGGAAAACTCACTAAGACTAAGAAGAAACAACTCGCAGTAGTGATCTTTTAGAAATCATCCACATAGATATTTGTGGACCATTCCCTTATCAAAAAATTGATGTAAATCGCTATTTCATCACCTTTATAGATGACCATTGTGCAGCAGAGGTGTAGAAAATGGCTTGCTGTGCAAAAACGATCGATTGCTTCTTCGAAGAGATTTATCTCTTTTGCACAGAGAGCTGCATGGCTCACAGACTTGCAAGCAATCGATTGTTTCGACTATTGGGAATTTTTTCCACGTGTTTTGGCTTGGTTTTCCACATGTTTTTTTAGTTCCCATTCCAAATGATTTTGTAACCCCAAAGTCAATGAATTATTTGGGAAGCTTGTGAGCTGTTTTGGGGTTTGGAAATTAGTTTGGGAATTGGGAATTGATTTGTATTAGCTCTAGGTGTCACTTCCAGCATGTGTTGTAGTTCTAGGTGCATGACTTCTTATCTCAAGCATTAATGAAGGTGGCTGGTATGAAGACTTCTCAGCACAAGATAGGGGTGGCTGGTATGAAAACTTCTTAACACAAGACATTGATGAGGGTGGTTGGCAAGGTGAGGTAGCAACTGAAGGAAGCTCCCTACTTGTCTATTTAAGGAGGAAGTGCAAAGATTACAAAGAGTACATGCCCAAAGAAATGTAGGTGCTGAAGCTAGGGGGCTTCAAGGCTAAGGGGTTGCAGCTCATCTAGTCCAATAAAGTACTGGGGTGCTTTAAGAGCAAGTGAGAGCACGAATGCAAGGTGTCCAAGAGAGCCAGAGCAAGAGGGCTTAGGCTATAGGGCAAAGGGTAAACACATGGGAGAAAGCTAAGGAAGCTTTGAAAGACGGCAAAGTAGAGGCATCATTAAATAGGGTGAGAGAGAAAAGTGAGCTTGAGGGAGAGAGTAATGCTCCAAGAGGGTTTCTGTGTAAACCAAACTTGTAAGATACTCTTTCATAAGTGAAATTTCTCAAGGGGATTATCAAGAGGATGAAGGCAAGATTGGCCGAACCTCTATAAATCTTTGTGTCCAAGATTGTATGCTTGTTCCGGAGGTGTTCACATTCCATTCATTCATGAATGGTCGTGTGTGTGCCAGTCGCAAAGTACATTGATAACGAGTTCTTAGGGAGTTTCTGCAATCCAAGATGTCTTGGAATGCTTTGCCACTCACCGAGTGGCACCCGGGCTCGTTTGTCTTAACGAGCGATGCCGAGGAGACTTGTGTTGGAAGCAGATTGCACAACACGGTCCCCCTTTCTCATACACATTTTACAAGCTTAATAACCATACCCCATATAGGCGAGCATAAAGAGTTAGAGAGGAAGATATGAGCTTTATCGTGTGTTTGATGTGCTTGCTGCTATGGTTTCTCAATGTTAGTATATTTCATTTGTATATGAATGGAGTCTTACATGTGGTATCAAAGCCTTTATATGCATCTATTGATCTAAACAAGATAAAAATTGGAAAGCATGCATGAGACTTGTTAATGCTTTTTTTGGGAGGTCAACTTAGAGAGAAGTGGATAGTCTTCAGCAAGGGAGAAGGTGAGAACCTTCAGCAAGAGAAGAGCCTGCAGAAGACAAAGTAGGAGAAGCGATCGTTAAGCGGACACCGGTGCAAGTGCTGGCCAAAGGCTCTTTGATACTTAAGTCAGTTGTGAGTGGTAAATTTGGCAGAGTAACAATAAAAGTGAGAGAGAAGTTACCCTTTTTACTTGGGTCTGCTCCCTATTTATAGGGAAGTGAAAGTGGGAGGTTTGCACAAAGTTTCGATGTGGGACTTTGTGCAAGCTGCTGTGGTGGTGACACGTGTCCTAGAGATTAGGTTTGGCAGTTAAGAGCTTCGGCAGTGGGGAGCTTCGGCAAGTGTCTGGCACCTCGAAAGAGTGTCTTCCTTCGGCAGGGGAGAAGACGTGTCTAACTTGGTGCTAGTCGTTTTGAGGCTGCATATGCTCGGTTGATTATGGTGTAAACAAGACTTTTTTTTACTATTTCAAGTTTTAAGTTGTGTTCTCATTATAACATGACATGAAGATTTGTAATTAAAAAAAATTGATGTATCATTGGATTGCTATGTTGATCAAATGCCATATTAGTTTTGCATTCAGATGTATGATAGAAATGTGATTAGGCTATCATGGTTTTCCTCTCTAACCATATAATTCCACATAAAGCCAAGCATTCTTCTTACGGCTAGATCCAATCTCCTGGTCCCTGCGGAAATAAAAAATAATTTCACGTTCTTCCTTTCGGGAAGGGAGGATTAGGAAAATCCTATTGATTGCAGCTTTCTCCAGACCTCCGGGAAAAGCATGAAAAAAAAGGCTCGAATGGTACGATCCCTCCGTCACCCTAGAATGAAAGGGGCGATCTCGTAGTTCTTGGTCTGTGAAGATACGTTGTATCCCATAAGGGGTCATGTCTTGATATAGAATGTGTGTTGGTTGTTTAGTCTACAGATGAATGTTGAGTAGATGTTTTGTGTCACTTCAAAATATTGATGACAAAATTTGAAACGACCCGACCTAAATTCCACTTTGAGATCCGGGTCGAATCCTGTTTAAAACTCGACACTGGTGACTATGGGTCGAATCGACCAAAATGCCCAAAACAGAATAACATAAACCCGAGCCCTAACTTGTGGCTGCGCCGATAATCGTAGGCCGCCTACGCACTTCGAGGATCAAGCCACACGTAGTTCTTTCCTCTGTTCTGACTGTAATCGAACTGTTTACAGTAAAACTGCTCTAGGGCTGACCATTCTGGAGTATCCGGGACGATCCGTCAACTACTATACGATCCTTGGAAAGTCTAGATTAACATACTTGGAATTAACTACGATCTAACGGTTCAAACGTATTGAACCCAGAAATCGCACAGAGGCGAGACCCGTTCGGGGTTCAAACGATATTCGAATTAAGGTCCGTGAAATCCTACGCGCTCGTGAGGACTAGGAGATCATTCTAGGACTGACTTTGGTCTCCACCCTACGCTCACGCGCCGCCCATGCGCCGGCAGCGCGTGATGCCTAAAGCGATAACGTTTCGCCGGAAAATCTCAACATCTCAGCTCAAGACTCCTATCCTAGGTAAAACACCCTATTTGGAACCACTTTTGTTCTTGGACCTACCCCAAAAACTGACCGGAAGTGGCCGAAACAGTGACCCGAAAACCTGCTGAAACCTAGCTCGTAAATCGAGCGATCTACGCTGGAAATTTCTGAAATATTACCCAATCAGCAGCTAGAGCATGAAAAATAGCCAGAAATCCATACCTCACTCGTCCGATTTGGTGGCCGGACGACGGAGAACGAAAGCTTGGAAGTTTTGTCAAAAACTGTCCAGCACCGCCTGTTTCGTGGCTGTTTCCGGCGACTATGGAGGCGGATCGAGGCGGCGAATGGCTGTGGTTGGAAGAGGGGAGTTTGGTGGTTCGTTTGGCACTGGTCTTGCCTGAATCGGAGGTCGGAGCTGAGAGAAAACAGCTCCCAAAGTCGGCTGGTCGCACTGAATGAGGAGAAGAAAACTGGGTTTATAAAATTTAAACTTCGAAATATTTACGGTTATGCCACTGAACTTCTTTTGATCGTAACTCCTTCGTTACAATTCCGATTTGAGTCCACTACATGTCTACGAACTCGTTTCGTCGCGCTCTATGCAACGGTACAACTAAAATCCCCAAATTCATTCCCGGTCAAAAAGTCAACTTTTAAACTAATAAAATATTCTAGGGGTATTTTAGTCTTTTTCTCAAATAAATTAATAATTAAATATTAATTTTGGGTTTGGGTTATTACAAAATTACATAATAAGACAGACCAATTGAAGTTTCCTGCTTACAAGTGTCTACAGTTGAATGTGTTTTATGGTGGAACAAGACAAAACATCAATTTCTATGAATATCAAGGCCTTTTCAATCCGCAAATGCGATTATGCCTTGATACTGCCGGTGGTTTGGTGAGATCTGTGGATGATTGATTTTGAAGCGACAAGATATGCAAAACTATATTCAATTCTACCATCTTTTATCATTACGTAAATAAGGCTTGGATCAATGCTTTCTTTTGGGGATCAAATACCCTACAAGTTGAGACCTTTGCTTTTGAATCTCTTCAGATGCATAGTCCAATTTGATCTTGAAAATGATAAGTTATTCCCAACATTATTGTGGTGCTGGTCCTAGAACTGGGTATATGGCCATAGGCTTCAGGTCAGCTGCTCAAAACAAAGATGGCATAAGACATGTGGTAAGCACGATTCGATTCGATATAAACATATTTTCGCCCACATCACGGTCCTCTTGTTCCAATGAATTGGCTGAACTTAACTACTTTAGGTTGGTGGCTCAAGCCCTATGCTAGCCATACATATCAATATTGCAGCACTTGGCTGAGGCAGGGCTCAAGTAAGCCAGTTAATTTTTGGTACTTATGACCTATCAAAGAAAACGCTTCTGAAGGGCTATTGGAGGCCATTTTTCTGCAAAACTTGTATCTCTAGTAGTATTAGTACATGTATAGTTGTCCATTCCTTCAACTTCAACAGAAAAAGTTAAAGCAAATGGGAGGCCACATCTCTTATGTTCATACGACCATTGCTTTGCTGCATTAATAACAAGAGCAGTATACCAGCAGAGGGGGCAACCCATCAAAACTATGAAAAAGAGCAGCACTAATAGCAAATATAACTATTAAACAGGCACTGGTGTAGGGTAGCACACTAGTTTATGAGATACTTTTGCCTTCCAGTCATCCATGACCAATGCTCTCTGAAAGCCTTAACGCCCTTTGAAGGTCTTCCACTTGCACAATTTAAATCCCTTGTGCTTGCCCTCAATGAAGTCGTCAGCTTCAACATTGATGGTTTCCTAAAAAATGATGCAGTTCCCATTCTTGTCATACTGTGTGACTCTCTCAGTCACTTCAACTGACTTGTGACCCTTAGGGATGAGCTGCTTTTGCTAGTAATAGCCATAGTCAAGGTTGAGCTGCTTTTGCTGGTGCTCATACTGGCCATAGTCTTATCTTACACTGGTCTGGTTGTTGGCCATAGTGAGGGACTTCAGTGAGAACCATAGGGGCTCTTGCCATCCATTGAACATGAGAATAATAATCTGAGCCATTTTGGTGCTTGGTTGGGTACTCCTAGCTTCTGCTCATTGTTCTACAATCACAAGTTGAAAGTATTAGGAGCATTAAGCTTCAATTTATAGACAGAAATGTTTTGCCTTTATTCTAAAATGATTAGTGTGGCATCTAATTCTCTATCTTTTTGTCTATATCAAACAGTTGATTCAAGCTTAAGAATATAATAATGTTGGAAGGAGGTGAGCCTAAAATTGGATATGTTTTCTTCTTTTTCAAGCTTACATCTTCCAATGACTTGATACAACATGAACTGGTTCCTACTTGTTTCCTTGCTGGCCTCCAACTCGATGTCAAAGGCTGTCGGGATGTTTATGCTTCTTTTAATAAGTATGTGGAAGTTGAGCACGACAATGAATACCATGCTAAAGAACATGGTTTGCAGGTTAATTATTGAACTTCTATTGGCGATTGATCACAAGCTGCTCTTAATTACTTCGATATATCAATCACTTGCCAAAACTAGTGTTTTTGGATTTATTTACTATGCCTGTGAGATTTTGAAGAGCAGAGGATCCAATTGGTTGGTATTGACTAAGAATCCGATTGATGGGCCCGAGAGAATTTATAACTTCGGGAGGATGTAAGGATCGATATGAATCCGATTGATGGGCCCCAGTGGATTGATAACCCCAGGGTGATGTAGGGATTGACATGGACTCAATTGATCACTCCTAGAGGATTGGTAATCTTGCAGTGATGTTGGGATTGACATGGATCCAATTGATCGCCTCCAGGGGATTGATAACTTGCATACCCTCCCCAACAAGCCAACACTCAAGAACAGTACCACCTAACCCCAGCTAGCTACCATACCCCTATAACTAACACCCACCGTAGCCTCCCAAGGCCACCCCAACCCCATGATATCATGGACTCATAGATCTATATGTATTTAACAATTTGTGCAAGAAAAGTATTGAATGTTAAAATAAATAAATAAATAAAGCAACAAGAACACAATCAACAATTGAACAAAAACATAAGGAACCCAAAACATAATTAGGCTAAAATTAGAGGGGCAACAGGTCTCCACAACCCCCACCAAAAGTCCCACTTCCAATCTCTACTCAATTTTCCTTCTCTTTCCCAACTCGATCTCTTACATATTGCTTGGAGATGTCAGTCGATCTTGGGGAAACTATTGGAACATAGGTCTCGGCTTGCTAGCTTATGCCTTGTGCATTTGTTGGGGTTGGGGCAGCCTTGGGAGGCTGTTTTGGCTTTCAGTTACAGGGTGTGGTGGCTAGTTAAGGTTGGGTGGGACTGCTCGTGACGGTTGGCGGGTTGGGGGAGGGGATGCAAGTTTGGACCAAAATACCCTAAATAGATAACATAAGTTAGAATAATTTGATGGAACTTAGAATGGTCCTTAAATTGCTACAATTATGAGACTACAATGGTAAAATTGAAGGAATTGAAACTACAAGGTCAAAAGTGGTTGAAGTGCCAAACTACATGGACCAAAAGTGACTTTTGGCCAAAAAATAATGATAAACCAAATTTAACCAAACTATTGATTATACTTAGCCAAATTTACATTTTCTAATGAATGGGAGAGGGGTCTCATATCGAATTAATTAACCATTAAGCGAGCTTATACTAAGCGATCAATTTATAATTTGTTATACTTAAGGAAATCAAAGAAATATAATGATTCTTTTAAGACAATCGATACAAATACCTAATTGTTTTTTTTTTCTATGATTCTAAGAGTTTAAATCTAAACACAGCAATAGATTCCAAGTTCAAATTTGCCCTTCCCGCCTCATAAAAAAGTAGGGAACAAAACATTTATAAATTTTATTAACTATATTCATTCACCATATAATACGATCTTTAGAATACAATAAGTATATATGTCAAACATTTCATACAAGATAAGTATATACATGCCAAACATTTTATACAAGATTCTACTTAATAAATGCTCTAGATTTATAGTCAAACAACACAAATAAGATTCTACTTTATCAGTGGTCCAAATTTACGAGATTTTGCCTAATCAATTGTCCAAATTCACAAATTATACTTAGCGTTCAAATCAATGGCCCGAATTTACAGTTTGCTAGCATATCATTATATACAGTTCATACAAGATAACACCTAATTAGTAACCCCACTTACAATTAAGATAACACTTAATTAGTTCAATTAAGATCTTGAGTAATCAAAATTTATTTACAAGAGTACATTTAATTAATGACACAAATTTTTAGTTTGACAATATTACTTGCAACACATTTCAAACAATAGTCTAACTACTAAATGTCCAAAATTTACAGTATGTCAATATGACGTGTCAGATTAAATGGTAAGAAAAATAATCCTTTTAATCCAATGCCGAATATACTTCTTTTTATATATAGATATTTTTATAGACAGCTAGTTACGTATCTAGCATAGTGTAACAATCTTGACAAGGTATATTTTTAAAGTAACCGAGTCACGCTTTTATTCATTATTTATTTCAATGTTAGTTTTAAGATTTTCTTAACAAAATGCGTTTCAAGATAGTTATAGAAAATAGATCTAAACCCCAACATGCAACTACATAGACAAATAAAGTAAGATATAGTGAAAAATAAGATATTACGTCTCGTGTAGAGATTGACTCTGTAAAAAAAGAGGTTTAAATGAACACACCCATAGTTTATTGTTGAACATTCCTGTAATCATAATATCACAAAAGTCACGTGTGTAAAACAAAATGGTACATATATGTTAATACATGCTCTTGAGTATAAATTTTTGATGGTTTAATTGTTTATATTGTGTTTATGTTAGAACAACTTAGAAGCCACCACCACCACAATTTTTACATTCTTGCTTTTCTCTAGAGTCAAACAGGGTGAAGCGTGTCGCCACGCGCATCTGATTGCGTCTTACAATGGAAATCCAGGTGCTATCAGGACATAAAAAAACATGAAATAGAGGGCTGGAACTCTAATAAAGGAAAGTATGTTACCGGGAATGTAAACAGTGAATCTGACCTTTTTTTCTCCATCGTCTCTCCTCTCAGGTTAGATCCCGGTTCTTTCCTAATTCTATGTGGCCACCTAAAATATATAAATAATTAACTATTTTGCTTCAAGAGAAAGAAAAAAAAACCAGAAAAGAAAAGAAAAATTGAAAAAAAGACCGGCTGCTGTATACACCAAAACCCAGAGAGAGAGAGAGAGAGAGAGAGAGAGAGAGTTCTGCTGAATCAATTTCAACTCCTATATAATTTGCAAGCAGAAAGTGTCTCCAAAGAAGTTTCACGCACAAGATTGTTGTGGTCAAATTCGTGGTTTTCAGAAACCAATTAGTTTTTTTTATTCGTTTTAATTTGGAATAATTCGGTGGTTGTGAATTTGGGGTTAGGATATTGATTTTTGCGGTGTTTGTGTGATCGGGTCTGAATTTGATTGATTAGGAGAATTCTGTTGAATGGGTCGTAGAGAGTTTGGGGTTTTGATTAGAAATTGAAGGCTTTGAAAGGGTTGGGGTTGCGTGGATGATTTCTATGGGGACTAGGGATGCGAGGAAGGAGCTAGGGTTAGGGTTTGGTGGTGGGAGAGAGATGGAGGATACTGAGCTTGAAGAAGGCCAAGCTTGTTCATTTTCATATTTAAAAAATAAATGAATCAGTTCAAATTTTGTAGCTGTTTTTGAGAATTTGTCATCTTAATCACCAGTGCATAAGACAAACTATATCCAGCTTATATTATAACTGTCAACTTGATATTTGATCAAATGAAAGTAACTGATTGGACAACATATCCATGTGAACGTCGATCTATCGCGAATTGTGTAGCTATATATCTTAATCAACCTCCAGGAACTTGGAATGCTTGATAGAGGAAGAAGAGGAGCCCCCCATTATTTTGTTTGCAAGTAAAATATCTGTGACCGATAGAGTCCCCCTATGCATGCATGATCATGAGCATGACATTTCGTAGTACAGAGACAAAGAAGCTACGTTCCTTCCAAGTTCCAACTGCTGGTTTTAAACATTATATAGGTTTTGTGGGTCACCTGGATTACAGTTATAGTATATACAAAAATATAAATAGTAGCTCTCCTGGTATAGAGGAAACACGAATCATAATATAATATAGGGAGTTTCACTAAAACACCCAAAATGGGGGTTGAAATTATAAAAAAACCCAAACACTATTTAAACATATAAACACACCCAAAAAGTTGACTTTGGGGTTGATTTTGGGTGTGTTTCTATGTTTAAATAGTGCTTGGGTTTTTTTTATAAATACATATCTAGAATTGGGTTTATTTATAAATTTGTATATAATATATCCATTAATATTGTTTGAAATTGAAGTTCACTTGAAATTTTACTTGACGTTCGCATAGCGCAACCAATCCCTTCTTAGCGTTCATATATATCTTTCACACGCCTTGGACATATTTCCATGTTTCCTTCCAAAGCAAACGCCTCACCATATTTTATATTTGTATTCATATTTATATATGATTCATGCAAGATATAATGTCTGACATTAAAACGAATGCAATAACATATATATATATATATATATACACACATACATGTCCATAATTTTATTTGGAAGATGAACTAAGTCTCTTGATAGCTTATGTAGATATTTGGCCGGAAATATGATAGAAACTAGGGGAGATTAAGTTTGAGTGGTTGTGCTGCAAACATATTACCTATTATAACAGCACCTGAGGAACCCATATTGAGAGGAATAGGTGAGGAACCCATGTTGGAGAAGGGGAGCACGTGCAACAACTTACTAGCTTTTCTTTCCATTTGAAAAGCAAAAGCAAAGCCAAAGGGGTTTGCACGTGCCCTGCTTCTCCAACAAGGAGCGACACCCGCTCTACTTACAAGCCTTGCTTGCTAGCTGCACCCACACTCTTCCTTACATTTGAACAATAGAATAGAAATGGTGTGGATTGGATGAATTCAACGAAGAAGAAGCCTATGTTATTTATAGGCGCACACGGGGGAAGAGAGAGAGTGTGTGTGTGTGTTTAGATCTCTCATGCATACATGTCATCATGGTACGAGATGAAGGAGAGAGGAGTAATTAAATTGAAGGCACGTAGAGCAGGGCAGGGAGAGAAGAAAACCTCTGTCAAACCATGCCATGCCATCATTTTGATATTGTCATTAAGTTGTACGTGATATGAAGAAAATCAAAAAAATTCAAAGTAGAGATATCTGAGGAGACCAAAAGAGGGTCCTGTCTGCCTTATTATTATTGTCACAAAACTAAACCCATTTGCTCCATGGAGCCTTGGAGAGGAGAGGATTGATTCAATGCACCGAGAGAGACAAACACAAGCCTCTAAAAATTAAATCTCTTCTGGCCCCACCAATATATATATATATATATATATATGTATTGTTCAACACTGCTGCTGGGGCTGGGTGGGCAGCCTTGGATCGATCAAGAATCTCGGGCCATGATGTTTTCCTAGACGTCCTAGATCACCTCTTGGGATTTGTTTGGGTGGGCCCAATGGGAGGCTGTCTCTTAAGTTCTCAACTAAACCAGCTTTTTGCATTTGGGAAGAAATATTATTAATGAGTATCGGATTGGACATACATATAGTGCAAGCATGGCATGGGATGAGAAGAGAGGGAATAATAATAATGTAAAGAGTGCACGTAGGGCTTTGCGTGTTGAGCACAAGCTTTTGAGTGTGGTATTTATGTTTGTTAGAGTTTTTTTTTCCTTTCTCAAAGGGCTTGGAGTGTTCCCTAACCCCTAGCTAGATATGATCATTCCCTATAAAGAATAGGCTTTAGCTTTTTCTCCCCCCAGAATTTATGGTGCTTTCATCAATAAGTAAGGACCCAAGAATTTCATACCGCCTGATCATGGCAAAGGTGCGTGTTATAATGTAAGCATTGGCTCATAATATTGAATTGCAATTTGCAGCAGAGCAGGCGTGCATTTGGCCTTTGAAATATGCATCAACCCCTCATTGTAAATTAAATTTACATGTATATATATATATATATATATATATATATGCAGAATAGCTTTTGACAAGTAAATTTTCTAAACCACCAGTTTTTCTCTTTCGTTTTAATGGTTGGTTGTGGGGTAAAATTGACATGAAGTTGAATGTAGAGATGTGGATAGATCTCATTTGGTGGTGGTGGACAGTACGTGCTGTGTAAACCTTGCATTGGAAGTCTTAAGTTTGATTACCCTTCCTCAATATCATTTGTATAAAAAAGAGCCAAAGTGGAAACCCCAAATTTAAGTCGAGTATTGAGGCTCATATAATATCACAAAGCCCTTTGAGTTATGAAAATCTGTCTTGTCTTGTGGGAGAAGAACATAGATTCTGGATGAGGTCATGATAAAATCTTTTGGTATAGTTTATAGAAACATAAATAGTGGCGTGTGCATCGTGCATTTGAAAAGAAAAGGGTGGCACTGGCACACTGATACGTATGCTGCCTGCAGGGGTTTTGAAACTCAATCATGCTTCAAGGTTCCCACAAGTTCAATTTCCACCACACTTGATGGATATGTTTGACTTCCCACCCACTCAAAACTTAAAAAGAACAGCAACAATACAAAAGGTACTTGTAGCGTGGCGTGGGTAGTGTGCCTCTGAATCGGCCTCTGAATTGGGATTTTGCTCATTTCTTTGTTTTTCGAATCCCTCATCCACGAACAAGAAAGAAAAATAATATTCATGACTGAATGACTGAAGCAATTATGCTCGATTGCCAACTGCCATAAAACTATATAGATGAGAAGGTCCACAAGTGTTCTCGATACAACTCCACCATGTATGTCTATGCAAAAATATATAGATGTTGCAAGAGTCTTAGATGTTGATAGGGAAAAAAAAGCATCACAATAATCATATCTCTTAAACCAAATATGCATTGATTTAAAATATTTGACAAAAGAAAATTCAGTAGCAACAAATGATCATTATATAGAACCACCAACACATACCTTCAACGAAAATGAGAATTTGTTGCTGTCTCGGCTCATCATTTTAATAAGTTACACAGTTACTTGTAGAATGAGTCCACAATTAGTGATTAAGTATCAGTGATATATGATTTTGCAGCTTGATTACGTTGGCTAATGATTTATTGTCAATTTGGGTGGTGCTTGTCGAACGGATGGAATTACACAAAATTAACTTTCTAAAGAATTTGACATTCAAGGGAAAACTACTTTTACAAAGTGAGGAACCTTGAAGGTCAAGGTTTTTTTTTTTTTTACTTTTGTTGACTTTTTAGTCAACTTGGTTTTTGACCCCTTTTTTCAATCCAATTCGACTCGGTTTTCTAGTTTGCCGGTCTGGATACTCAGTTTGTAGTAAATGCTTTATTGATTCACACACTCATATCATATGCATGCTGCCTGCAGAGGTTTTGAAACTCAATAATGCTTCCCACAAGTTAAGTTTCTTCCACCATCCTTGATGGATATGTTTGACACACTCAAAAAACTTAAAAAGAAAAGCAAGCAACAATGCAGAAGAAGGTACATGTGGCATGGTGTGGTAGGTGCCTCTGAATTGGGATTTGCTAATTTCATTATTTCTTTGTTTTAACATAACAAAATCCATTTCAAATCCCTCATTTTCTTAAATAAGCAAATCTCTCTCTACCCATTACCCTAAGAAAGAAAAATAATATACATGACTAAAGCAAAATGCTTGGCTTGTCAACTGACATAAAACGTGGAAAAAAACTGAGCTAACAAATCAACAACAGAAATAAACAACCACATACATCTATCGCTTGTAATTGAAATTCACTTGAACAACATAGCGCATCCTAATCTGCTCGACATTGTAAACTATGTACTCATTGTACAGTAAAGCACCCTGCAAGAAGAGACGAGATTTAAATAACATAAATTATACAATGAAACTGCCTTTCTATAAAAGTTCCAAATCAAATTCACATCCAAAGTAATTCTAAGAAATGATGCATTCTACCTTGGGCCCCGAATTCTCTTTCGGCTTTCCAAGGGGAACCACAACACCATCATCTAGTAACCGAGCTTGTGAAAGATCTGGTTCAGTTCCTCCAACTCCTTTAGTGCTGCAATACAAGGTTTCATAAGCAAAACCATTATGACAACTAATCTTGGGAAAATTAAGTTAACGCAACGCACGTTTTAGTTTTGAAAATGGGCGAGATAATATAAAAAGCATTCAAAGTCAATTCTCAACCAAAGAAGATAAAAGGTTTATTTGGTAAGGAAGATAAACTTGGAATGCGCAATGCAAAATTCCATAAGCATAAATGACGAGAAGAGAGTTTGATCAATTAATCAGTTTAATTTTTAGCAACTGGATCCAATAAAGAAAGCTGGATAGCATGATATTAGTGTCCAATAAAGAAAATAGAGACACAACCTTAGCTTCCCTTCTGGTAGCTTGTCAGCATCATACTTAGCAGTTAAAAGCTCAGCCATGTCGCCTAGTGCAACCTAAAGAGAGATACATTAGAACATTAAACTCAACTATGACGAAGGTGGCTCCAGCTTCCAATATGAAAATGATAGCTAAAAGATAAATGCACTACTCCCAGAAGAAAATCCATGCTAGCATGAACCAACCAACTCTGCGACAATCAACACGCAGTGCAAAAAATTGTAACACATGCATGTGAAGTGCAGTCCCTCAAAGTATTCTGTTGGGCATTCAAGTGCAGCGGATTAGTGGTTGGGAAAATGCAAATTTTTATCCAGAGGGATATTTCCCATATATGATTCTGGATCTTATTGGTATGCAATGTATTGATTTGATAATCTGATGTTAATCCACTCTTAACACCAGGTCATTTTAGTAGTAAACTTATGTTTTTTACTGGCTGAAACTTGAAAGACAACCTCACATAGAAGCAGCACACCAGCTGTACAACCATCAGTAGCATAGCAATAATTTGCACTTTTGGAGAACATGTCGGCAAAATAAATCCCTTTCCCAAACATGTAACCAGTCACCGGTGCTTCTGGTGGAGCTATTCGTAAGCCTGGGTTGTCATGACACATATTTTTTGAAATTAATAAGCAGTTCTCAATGAATTATTCATAGTGTATGTGTGCAAGTGCGCAAACACACACCCAATATTAAGTATATTAAGAAAATAAAGCAAAAACGATCACCTTGAGATAATATTCCTGCCCAATTCGTGAGCCGAGAACCGTGCCATAAAAGCATTCTATTTTTCATACTACTAAACTGCTCAGAGTAAAAACAAGATTAGGAAGTGCTCAAAATGCAAAACTAGGAGGATTCAAAACGAAAAGGAATTTTTTTCATAATCACTATTTCTAAACCAAAATAGACCATCCTAACCTTTCTGAAACGTTCAACTTCAGCCTCTTTTGATGCACGGAATATCTGAATGATATCAACAGCATAATTCGAATGCGTTTTTGCATGAGTATTATGCAAATACTTCGCAATCTGACAACAGCCATAAAAAGAAAAACTATCAAAACTAAAGAGCAGATTGAGAAGCTAATAAATCATTAACTCAGTTTTCTTTTTATATTCAAACTCCCATTGCTTATAACTCATAGATACCATATTAAATTCATCAGAATCAGCACCAAGCGGTGTCAGTTCACAGCGTAGGCGTTGGTAACTGGAATACAAGGGATCTTCCTACAATAACGGCAGAAACATACATTAATATACTTGCCACATGAAAGCACCGACATAGAAGATGAAGATTCCTATTAATATGAAACAAAAAGTTAAAAAGTGGTTGGATTTTACTTGTTTAACATGAAAGCAATATGGATGGAGAGGGCAGCACATGCATATAGTGCACATACTTTGCTTCAACTAAACTGAAGAAAATTTAAAATGTTTGATCATGAATTGCCAGTTTGAAATTTATAATGTGACTGAGCTTCACTAAATTTAACTAGGATGTCCGACAAGTAAATCAATCCCTGGCCTTTAAGACAGAGAATAAATATTTGTTCTCTAAATGCAAGGGGTCTACTGGCAGATTTTATGAGTACAAAGTCTTAAATGGTGCAAGTAGGATCCTCTCTATAGAATTGCATTTTAGCCTTGCAATATAATATCCAGAAACACTGAACAATACCAAAAACTTCCAGACATGGAAAATCTGCAAGTGAATAATGAGGGATAAGGCTAAAAAAGAATTACCTGCATTCCAGTATCATCCTTCAACAACTTTGCTGCGACCACAATTTCATCTAGTGCTTCAACCTTCAAGTAGATAGGAGTAAAGAATGTATTTTATAATCAATTTGAAAAATTAATTGTCACACAAATATAGCATCGCACTGATAGGCTACACAAGATTATGTCGAAAGGGAAATAACCTTATATATCAACTAGTGGAAGTTCTTAGAAGAACTATACCCACATATAAAAGAAAGAAAAACAAAAAGAATTACCATTTCCAACTTCTGTTTCAGTTTCTGAGGAGTATCAATCACAAAGTTACCTGCATTACTCATATATATGTCCATAGCAATTAGATTTCTTTTAGTATAAGTAAAACAAAATGAATACTGACCCGTATACTGGGTATGCCGTATGCTCAAGGCATGCTTCAATCAGAGAGATAGATAGAAATATATTAACATATAAGTCCATATATATATATATATATATACAGAGAGAGAGAGAGAGAGAGAGAGAACTCACTCATTTTTTTAAATCCAAAGTCATGAGGAATGACAGTGTAGAATTCTCTGAAAGAGGAAATCTATCAAAAATTGGAATTCCAAAATTCTAGAAAGCTATCATTAGATCTTAAAAGCTAAAGGTACAAAAAAGAAAAATAGGTCAGATCTGCAGTGGATCTAGCATGTTGTTGGAATTATGAATGAACTTAGTCAAGCATTTTGGTGAAAATATATATTCAGAATTTAACTAATAAAATCACTTCTAACAGGGGGAAGGGGGGGAGAGAGAACCCTTACCCACTTAATTGTTCAATTGTTCTCCTATTAGACCCGCCAATCACATCAGCAATCCTCTTCAGGATATTATATCCCTATATATGTTTAAAAAAATAACAAGTTATTGGTTTGTTGCATCTTTCATGGAGAAGCAGATTAAAGGAGAAGAAACTTTATGTGAACCTTAAATGTTTTGCAGCCAAATACACACAGTAGCACTAGAGTTCCAAATTGTTTCTTTTTGTTTGGGTCAACAATTCCAAATTGTTTCCAGTTAACTTAGACAACACAAAGTATCCTTTCGAGTTGTTCAACATTTCTCCTTATCATATCCAGAAATCAACTCAAATACCAAGAGGTAAAAGCTTACCTTTGAAATTGTTGATTTGCTAAGCTTACCAAGAGGTAACTTATCAGCATTGTATCCTACCAAAGAAGAAGAAGAAGAAGGTGTCTGAATAAGGGAACCAAAAAGCAGTTAACTAATCAGATTACTGAAAAATAAAAAACTGAAAGTGCCTAAATAAAATCCTTATTCCTGTGTTATTTAAGCAACTGAATAACTTAGATTATTATGAGTGTTAGTTGCAAAATAATGTCTTTTTCACAGAGAATCAGAAATCAACCAACCTATTTCCATCATATGCTGCTTCATCATGCTGATGTTGCATATAAGAGATATAAACTTTGCGATGCGAGGCTCAAGTTGTGTTTCCAGAGGTTGACCTCTTAATGCAGAGTCATTCTTTTCTTGTACCTGACGATGATAATCAAGAATCAAGAAGGAGCAAACAAGATGATTTTCTTCTCCACCCCTCCCCTTCTCCCACAACACACAGAGGTCATCTGACACTCATCCGTTGACCCCTACACATCAAGGCTATGAAAGGCAAGATTGAAATATGAAACACCTTTTGAAAATGAGAAATATATAACATAAATGGGAAAAACAATTCAATATTGTCTTGCTACCAACAGGATCTCCTATTTCTTTATTGTATTTTTTCTGTGAAGAGACAGGTCCTCAGTAATTTGCAACCAAGAATAGCTTCAGGGCATTGTATCTCCAGCATTCAGAAAATTATGCAAAGATAAGCAAAAAGTTGTGGACACTCACAGACAATTGTTTTTCCTCTTCGTTGTAATCCATTTCTATCCACATATAGTGGTGCGGGAAAGACTCGAACATTTTACGATTGGACCAATCATTCTTGGTTTTGTCATAGAATTTCTGTTTAAACTCATTGATTGCGCTGTCACGGGATGTGTAAGGGCCTTGTATCTTGTTTTGACCCTTAACACCTACTCTCCCCCATCTATAGTAAACCATGAAAGTACCACCAGCATCAGATTCTGCACGTCAATTCATAAGAAATAAAAATAAGTATACATTGCCTGAACTGGTGTAACTCGCCAATGTCGTTAATCCCATAACTCATTGGAGCAGATCAAACTTCATTTATGTGAGGTGACAAAAGCATAAATAATGTTTCTGTAATCCGTTAGAATTAATCCTTGTAATCAGTATTTGTTACAAACTGAAATCAGATTCAGTCAAATTTTGTATAACTTCATAAGTTTCATTGCTTGAACCACATATGTGCTTGATTAACCCCAACTGAATCTGTATTGAGATGAATTCTTAGTTACGATAATCCAAACATCTAGTTGACTAACTAATTAATTTAGAAATATATATTCAGCGAAATTTGTTGAAGGGAGAAAGAGTTTTACCAAGAACTTGAATCACATAGAACTTGTTATTGTTGTAACCAACATTTGTCTGGTTCAACATGGCATCATATACATCATCACCCTACATTCAAAAAGATCATTGGTCAGTCCGAATTTGAAACGAATCAAACTGACATCAATTACCTTCCACTAAGCACGAAATGCAATTAACTCATTAAGTGGCCCTATTGATAGTATATAGACTTGCCAGTTGCAAAACATGATAATGTGCCTTTATGTGATCTGGTAGCCACTGATCCAATACCGCTGCACCCTTTTTGGTAGCAGTTACGATCTTCTCCTTGCTGCCATTTCCATCTTCATTAGCTATCACCAGACCACAGCATAAAAAATAAGTTACCCAGTTCTAATTGAAAAAAGAACATTTTTCAATGCAGATAAAGACTAAGACATCGATTTCTAGCCCTGGCCTACAATATTGTATTGGCAACCAATCAGAGTTTGAAAGCTCATACCTCCACCTAAAGGAATATCATCTGAATCTTCAGAAAGCCTCTCCAGCAGTTCTTTTTTAGACCCAGTTGCTGAAATTCCACGAAGAGTGGCTTGTTCGCGCAATTGCTTTACACTCATGTCCTGGAACTCGACGGTGGCCTTGATTTTCTCGGACCCAGTTGACTCTCCATCTTCATTTGATTGTCTTCCCCTCTTTCTACTAACAATTGAAGCTGAAACATCACTTGCGTCGGTGAGTTGCTTGTTTTCTTGGCGAAGAGTGGCCTCAAGCCTCTGAACCTGCAGGAAGTCAAAATCAATAGTTGGTCAAAGTCTCTTCTACCTAGAGAAGAGAGAGAGGAAGATAGCGGTTGTTGTCAGACTGACCAGAGTGGGTTTGTTTCCGGTGGTGGTGAGACCACGTTGGGCCAATTGATTTCGGAGCACTTCTACTTTAAGCTTGCTTGCCATTTGAATTTGGAGAAATGCGTTTGAAACTGTAAAGAGAAGGGGAAGGAAGGGGGGATTTTGTAGCGGGAGTTTGGAAGGTGGAGGGAGGAGTGGCTTGGCTTCTCATTCTCTAGCGTTCGCAGCAAGCTTTTTTGGCGGGCTATTTCACAATCTCTTATGGGTTGGGCCTTTTCTGGTAATGGAAGAGGATGTTGTGGCTTTTCGGTTTTCAGTAATGGAAGCATTGGGCCTTAGAAACCAATAGTAAGGCCTACTTATACATTTTGTGAAATCTTAACAAAACTTATAACTTGGTCCAATTCTTTCATTAAAAAGAAAGAAAAGGCTCATACAAATAAGCCCTGGCTCCTTGGCTCGAGTCTTTAGCAAGACTAGCCTCTTTGCAAGTCAATATCATTTTTTATTGGGTTAGACTCTATTGATAAATTTTTTTTCATACAAACAATAATCTAAATTTTTTTAAATTAAATTAATCTAACTTATCTATTTATTTATCTACTAGCCTCTTCACAATCGCTTCCGCGCCTGCGAGAGGCAAAATTAAAATTTATTTTAGAATTAAAAAGGATAATGGGCAGTTGTGTTCCATAAAAATAGGATCCATAATTAAATTTTCTTTTATTTTTATTATTTTTTTAAATATAATGAAGTGTGAATTTTTTTTTAATAGTGAAACATTCAAAATACCAAAAAATACAATTGATTAATGCAAACATTAAGAATTGAAATTAGTAATTAAATGAGGATAATATGATAAATTCACACTTTTCATATTTATAAAAAATTAAAAAAAAAAAGGAAAATTAGATCATGGATCCTATTTTTATGGAATACAACTACCCATTATCTTTTTTAATTCTGAAATAAATTTATTTATTTTTTTTTAAAAGGCAGGCATCTTGCAAGCTCGGAAGCCCATACGAAGAGACTAATATTTTTATAAAACACAACTACCCATTATCCTTTTTAATTTTAAAATAAAATATAAATTTTAAAAAAAAACCAATTGATAGAGCGTGCACCAAGAGGGCTCACGGCCCTAACCCACTTCAAGAAGATTTTTAAGATATTATACTTCTGTAATCTTTTCGGTGATCAGACCGGGAATCGAACTGGGGTTGCGAAAAGAATAAGTATTATGCAAATCTCCGCACGTGCGTTTCATACTGATTTCATCTTCTTCCCGCTTCAGATAATACGATACCGATACTATTCTCTTCTCTTTACGTTTCAGTCTAATTAACTTGGCTAATGCCATGGCCATGGACTCGATTCTGAACTCGTCCTTGGAAGAAATCTGTTCGGAAGGCCGAAAAAGTCTCCCTCTCAAATCCCTCTGTTCCAGGCTCCAGCCCTCTCTTTCCTCCTTCAATCTCGACGTCTCTGATCGGGGCCTCAAGCAAGCCTTATGGGCGGGGCTTCGCTCTGTCCCCACCCTCAAATTCCAGAGCCAGAATCAGAAGGTCCAGTACAGCCCAACCGAACCCTTTGATCCAGTCCGTCCAAGACGCCGAGAAGCTCAACCTGAAGCTGGTAGCCGACCAGCGGCTCATGAACAACTTCTTGGGCCTCTACATTGCCCACTCTTCCATTGACAACATGTGCCAGTATCAACGCCAAACACTCGAAAGAGTTGCCGGTGCTAGGTACCAGCTTTTCCAAAGCCACAGTGGAGAGATAGCAAGCACAAAGGTGAAGAGGCAAAGAATCTTGAACTTCTCTCTCTTGGGGGCAAATATGATGAAGATCAACACATATATTGCTTCAATGGCTGCACCAGTACCATTGATGGTTGAGACCAAGATGTTGTTTGGGGAAACAAAGGGCAGGCCATACCTATTTTTTTTAATTAATATCATGCAGATCAGGCATTAGTTAGTTTTATTGAACAAAATTAATTCCAAGAACCAACATTTGATCGATTCCAAGAAGATGAAGGCAAATGAAAGAAAGATCAAACCAAAAACAATAGGACCAATGAAAAAAACAGAGCTGAAACAGGGGCAAAAGTGTCATTTAATCCCATGTTAGTAACGAAGAGACAGAAAACCATTGTGATTAAGCCGCAAAGTGAGGGGTAAAAAGGTGAAGAAAGAAATTGAAAGAGAGAAAAATTTATAGAAAGCGGTTGAAGGAGCGAGAAGCATCATACCAAGCAGAGAGGAGGCAGTTGAGCAAAGTCATGACATACGGAATGCCTGAGAACTGCTCTGTGCTTCTCTTCTGTATGATCCTCTTGAATGTGATGCTATTATAAAACCAAAATCACTCCATAAATTCCAGTGAAAATTCAAGAAACACAGTAAAGATTCAAGCTTTTTGAACTATGCAGATTGTACGGCTAAAGCAATGATCTTTAGACCCAAAAAGCAACTCCATTTGAGAGAGAGAGAGAGAGAGATACATGGGAGCCAAGAAGAGGAACAGAGCAGTGGCATTTCCTGTAGAAAAGAAGAGGAAACCATAAACAGAGCAACTAGACACACATACCTCAAAAAGAATTGATATGAAAGCAACCCAGTTGAGAAAACTCACCAACAACTCCAAAGAAGACCTTGAGAATATGCATTGTTTTCCGATCTCTTTCACACCAAATCTTGAAAGGAAAGAAAGAAAAGAAGAGGAACCCAGCCAGATGAGGAAAAGCACTTGGAGAACCAAAAACTGGACTGAAAAAGAAAAGAGAGAGAAGATTATCGAAAGAAGAGCAAGTTGTTTCTTCAGAAAATGGCAAATGGGGCTTTGAGAGAGGGACGAGAAGCGCTTGGGTTTTTATAGAAAAAAAAACAGACAAACAGAAAATTGAAGTGTAACTAAATGGTATCTCCGTTGCAGTAAATACTGAAATGTACGAAATCTTAATTTTTTTATTTACAAATTTATAAATAAATCCAATCCTATACATGAATTTATAAAAAAACCCAACACTATTTAAAACATAGAAACACATCCAAAATCAACCCAAAAATCAACAATTGTATATTTTTTGGGTGTGTTTATAAATGAGTTTTGAGTGTTTAATAAATACAAATTTATAAATAAACCCAATCCTAGACATGTATTTATAAAAAAACCCAAGCACTATTTAAACATAGAAACACACCCAAAATCAACCCCAAAGTCAACTTTTTGGGTGTGTTTATAAATGGGTTTTGAGTGTGTGTAATGATGGGTTTTGGATGTGTTTATATGTTTAAATAGTACTTAGGTTTTTTTATAATTTCAACTCCTATTTTGGGTGTTTTAGTGAAACTCCCTTTAATAAATGGGTTTTGGGTGTGTTTATAAAGTGTTTTTCATGTTGGGTTTTTTTTATAATTTCAGCCCATATTTTGGGTGTATTAGTGAAACTCCCTTTTTTATTTGGCGAAGAGGCTCTTGTCTACATCTTTGAGCACTTCCAGCTGCAAGGGGAAGCCTGAGCAGGAAAGGCCCTAGGCCTACGTGATGATTCTAGCATGCAGGGGCAAGCTTGGGTAAGGCGTGCGGCCAATTAAAATAATAAAAAATTGACAAAAAAAAATAGAATTTTTTATTTATAAATACCTAACCATATTTTTTACTTAAGAACACTTTCACCCATTTGTCATGGCAAAGGGCAAGGGGATGACTATTACTATTCACATAAATCAGACAAAAAAAAAATGAAAAAAATCATATTTTTTACTTCCCACACCAAAACTCTAAATCCTATAAAAAAAAAATCTTTTATGTATCAAAAATAAAAATAATTTAAAATGAATAGTAATTACCATCTGCCATGGTAATAAGTGGAAACACACTTAGCCTTTCGTAAGGGCAGTCACTATTTATGTGAATAGTAATAGTCATTGCCTCTCCTTACCCTTTGCCATGACAAATGGGTGGAAGTGCTCTTACAATTGCATAAAGCTGACAATTTGGAATATATCCATACACATATCATATAAATATCGATAATATTAGAAAATATCGATGTTGATAATTTCTCTCACACTTTAACAACATTTGGTTAAAATATCTGTATAATATAACTATAATATCAATAATATCGAGATGATAAAAACAGTAAAAAATTTGAATAGTTATTTACACTATCACCCTTTGAGGTTTCTTAGGCATACGAGTGTTGGAGAGAAGATGACGACGCGCAGTTGAAACCTCGACATGGCGTGTGTCTGTCCTTGCGATCGAGAGAGTCCTTGGCATCAATATTATTGTTATTTGCTTTTTCTTATAAAATAGTGTGAAGTTGAAAGCAGTACTATGATATGCACTGCGGGCATATAAATGCTTAAAGTTTTTTTTTCGATTGGTTGCATTTTGGTTGTTTGCATGTTGACTAATAACCTCATAATTCTTGCGTAAAATACTTTGGATGAGTAATTCTTGTACACCTTTTTCCACTTCTTTGTCTCTTTATTTTGCCTTTTAAGGGGAGGAGGCTCCTCCTCCTCTCCTCCTCTCATTCCTTTCCCTCTCCTTGGGAGGAGACATGTACGACGTAGATTTATTCTTCAATAACCAGTACGAGGTAGAACCAAAGTAAAAGGACTAAATTGCAACTTAACAATAAGACAAAGAAGGCTAAATATGAGGTTTTGATTTATTCACTTGCTTGCAACCAAGGATTAAAATATCGGCCGTGCAGATAATATCGGGCCTCCAATTTACGGATATTTCGAGGGATATATCGTTATCGTTTTGGGTATCGGGAAAAAATCAACAAAAATGACAGATATAGGCATTGAAACACATAATTTTGGTGTAAAACTTTCATAGATGTTATGTACATTGTCAATGAATGTATTGAACAAATAAAACTCAAAATTTACTAATAATAAGATATATATATATATATATATATATATATATGATGAAATATAAGTGGTATGTAATACGCGTTAATGAAAAGTTTGAAAATAAAAAGTTGATTAGAATGAATAAACCACGCATAAATCCATACTTTATTTGAACATTGGATTACAATTTAGATGAGTGTCCAACTACATAAATGAAGAGCTCCTATGAGGTTCAAACAATGTGGAACAACCATCTAGATTCATACAATAATCATACAAAGTCATGTAACCCGAGTAGTTTGTAAGCCATGTTTGAACATGGTGCACATATGTCTCTCTTGAGCTCCCTACTGTCATCCCATATATGGGATAGTTAGGATTAACCCAACTAGTAGGTCCATAATCTGTTTAATTATCTTGAGCTCCATATCTAGTTCCACTATAATCAGACATGACATAACCATAGCCATCATAAGATTCATTTGAGTTAGTACTAGGTCTAGATTCTTTTGATGCATACTCTAAAACATCTTTTGAATTGAATATTGCCAAAAGCCTTTACACATATATCTAATCACTGCACATATACCTCCAAAAAATCTTTTCAGTTTCAATTTGCTTCAAAACTTTTGAATTTTTTTGGGTTTTGTTATGGGTATCGGAAAATATCGGGAATATCGGCAAAATATCGGGGATATCGCACTTATCGGGGATATATCGTCGATATCGGGGAAGATATGACCTTACCCCCCAATATCGGTGTCGACAGTTCAAAATATCGATATATCGGCCGATATATCGGTGTATCGGCCGATATTTCAATCCTTGCTTGCAACAAAATGCTCCACGGAATCGGCTGAATATTAGCGAGTCCTATATCAAATCAAATGTTCTTCCACAAAATTGTGACCTAAAGTCTTAAAGGAAGTCAAAGACAACATCAGCTTTTAAGCAAAAGAATAGTTTTTAGCGACCACCAATACAAAATTTGTATTTGCATGCTCCATCATACAATATATTTGACAGATTGTGATGTGTAAAATGACCAATCAATATATTTCATAAGATTATATAACACATGCTTTCAATGCCAAATAATTGAACTTAGGATATTCACATTTACTAGCCTCGCGAAAGCGCGTGCGACAAGATTTTTTTTTTTTTAATTTATTTTAGAATTAAAAAAGATAATGGGTAGTTGTGTTCCATAAAATAGGATCCTTTATTTTTCTTTTAATTTTAATTTTTTTTAATATGAAAAAGTGTGAATTTATCATTTTATTCTCATTTAATTAATAATTTCAATTCTTAATGTTTGTATTAACTAATGATATTTTCTAATATTTTGAATGTTTCATCATTGTCTGCCTTTTGCCTTATATGTATATATATAGAGTGTTGATTTCCCCACTCCTTTTTCTCATATTTTATCTACTTACACTCCTTTTATTTCTTACAGTATATTCCAAAGTATATATATATATATATATATATATATATAGAAATTGGAAACTTGATGGGTTACCAAGATTTCTTCCTAAATATAAGAATTTGAGAGTTGATAACTTGATGATCTTGAGCTAGTTTAAAACCTTAAATAAACCATTTTTTTGTTGCTAGTACTTATTCAGTGTTTTTTTTTAACTCTTCAGTCAAGTAGGTAGTCAGAAGTTGATTTAAAATTTTTTTTTTTTCAAAATAAAAACTTGGTTGATTTTATTTAATGTGAAAATAAATAGTAAAAAAATGATGAATTCAATGACTGAGAAGATTCTAAGATAGAAGATGATAGCAAACACATTTGCAAATAATTAATTAACTATTGTCCATGACGTGATTGATATTTTTTACTATAAGAATGAGGAAACATTCACTCATATACGTGGATTGATTATTCACATAATATCGTATCCAGTACCACACAATAATTACTCAACAACGAGGAAAAAAAAAGATAAAATCTTGTGTAGACATAATTATAGGTACACAAATGATAGAACGGTGGCAAATGAGCAAGGGAATTCGAAAGAAGAATCCAAGCTTTGGCTAGGATAAGGATGTTAGGAATTGCTAATCCATCATGAACGAGGGAATTCGAAAGATGGAAGTTGCAAGCAATGTATATAACCAACTCACAATTTCAGATTTTAACAAACGACAATTATAGGTGAGATTAGGCATGCAAGTTGCTCTTGGGTTTAGGCAAGCAAGTTGCAACTTGAGATTAACAAGTGGTCTTGACCAAAAAAAAGAAAAAAGATCAAGATTAACAAATGGCACGCAAGTTGCAACATGGGATTACGCATTAATTGGAATTAACTTTAGAATTAAGCAGTTTAGGTGAGATTACCAATCGAATTCACTAGACTTTTTCTATTCCTAAATAGTCTTTTTAAATCCCAATTGAATACATTCATATGGATTAGTTCTCCACTTGTAGTTCAAGTTAGAGATCATCACTTGTGGCCCAAAGAAAAGTTATTTACAAAACCAATTACCTTCATTATATTTGTCAAATTTAATTCCCTAATTATGTGCTTAGGGTTTCTTTGATTTTCTTTGGGTTCGCTTTGCTTAAATGACAGCGCATAAGTGAGGAGCTCAAGAATTTTATCCTTTTCCATCTTGGGAGCCAGGAGGAAGACGATCAACAAGTATATGGCTTCAATTGCTGCTCCGATAGTGTTGATGGTCAACACCAAAATGTTCTTTGGAGACACAAGTGGCAGGCCGTACCTGTTGGATTGTTGCAAATACGAACTTGTTAATTCACTAAACTACGTAGGTCATGAAAATTTATTGATGCATACACAAATACGGTAATTAATGTTCTTTTATCAAACTTATGCTTAGAATGTGACGTGCGAAAATGAACTTAATCAATGTCTCGTATTCATTCCATATGAATAAGTCACCTTCTGTATTATTTGGAAGAAGAGATGAAGGCAATGAATAAGAGATTCAACTTTGTATTGCTTAGAGACCAAAGTATTTAATAAAAGTACCATGCACTGATCAAAGCCCAAGAAACAAAAAGACATACCAAGCCGCTGAAAGGAGCAAAGTCATGAGGTAAGGAATGCCCGAGAGGTACTGCTCTGTGAACTCATTCTTTTTCATGATGCTCTTCAATGTAGTCCTATTAGTATTAAACCAAAATCCTTAATTCAAATTAAAACATGATTTTGCATAAATGATTTTAAGCTTTGACAATATCTGAGCGTCCGTAGTGCATACATTGGCACCAAGAAGAGGAAGAAAGCGATCCCATTTCCTGCATCAAAGTAAAGAGGCATTAATCGATAAACAAAATCCGAGGAACAATCTAAGGTTGAAGAGAAGAAAAAAAAAGGAACTGAAAACACCCCACCAAAGACTACTCGGAACAAGAACTTGAAGATATTCATGAAGTCTTTAACACCAAACATTCTGAAAGACAGCATGCAGTTAAGAAAGGAGAGAAGAGATCAAGCCCTGAGCCTGAGAAGGAAAATCCATTGTGAAAGAGATTGCGAAGCCATTTATACGCTTAAATTAATGAGAGAATAAATAAAGAAAATTAACAAAATATATAACAAGAGCAAGCCACCCAGCTTTTCCGGAGAGATTCCCCATGCAAAACTAATGCCTGCCTACCTACCGCTGACTAGCATAACTCCTACGCAACTCAACTCTTTACCGTTGAGAGATTGCCCAAATTGTGACACATTTTCGGTTGCAACAGAATTGTGACTTGACCTAGTGTGAATCGAGTGAACTAGCTACAACATTCTTACCTAGCTAGTGGCATTTTAATTCCGAATTCTAGTAGTCTTTGGACAATATTCATAGTGGGATTTCTGTTTGGCAAATAGCAAATCAAGGAAGCATATCCTCGACTCATCCAGGGTGTGTTCTAGAAGCACCCAAATATATGGCCAAACAAATTAGATTTGTGCTTGGACTTGAAACATTGAATGATGGCTCTCTACTTATGAGAAGGTGCTGACCAAGGGACCAGTAGCTAGGTTTAAATTTCAAACTTGGAATGTTTGTCGAATGGCCGCGGCTCATGTTAGTGGTATTTATCTCTACTTCGTTATATTAAGTTTAAGGTTCAAATTTCATGTGGACTAAATTTTGATACATGTGTGTATAGGGAGGGTTGCCCCTCTCTTGTGTACTGAATTCTGAATTTCGTTCAAAATTTATTATTATATTCAATTAAAAAAATAACAAAATTTAATCTGATTCTCTTTCGTTTTCAGCTGGAAAATCCAATTCCAACCGATGCGATTATTGAGTTTGGCACTGTCAGGCTGTTGTCAACTTGGTTTCAGGTGGATATATGTGTACATCATTCATTTCGCAAGCTAGATCACGCTATAACTCCTCCCACCCCCGAAACACAGATGAGATTGAATTCCAAATTATTATTTTGTTTTTAAATTTGTAAAGTTGTATTTTTTTTATAGTAAATTTGACTTACACCCTTCAAATTCAATTTGCCGTATCTAAAACCCTTCACTTTTTGTTCCTATAAATAATACCCAATTTGTATAAGTAAAAACCCATGAATAGGATCCAACTCAGCAACTTACCTAATTAAGCATAAAATCTGATTTATTATACTTTTCAGATTCCAAAAATACCCCAAACTAAGCCATTATTGCATTTTGTATATTAATATAGGAATCAATATAGAAACAGTTTTTAATTGGATTGTATATAATGACAGATGTTGAATTTGGAAAGATCTCCAAATGGTTGTAATGGATGTAAGAATTAATTTTGAAACATTTTTAAAAAAATTTAACAATAAATTCAAATTTGGGTAATCGGTTTGTTTAATAAAATGTTTATGTTATTTTCTTTTTATGAATTATACATGACTAATAATCCACTTTATAATTGTTTATGAATAAAACTGAACATACTAATTATTTTGAAAAAATAATGTACCTATTACTTGTTTGTTTTATGAAAAATATAATTTACCTAGTATGAAAAGTGTACATAATTCTCTATTCCAATATACCTACATTATACGACATCCAATATACCTATTATTTGTTTTATTAAAAGTAATTTTTTTAAATGAACCTATTTTCTCTCTCCAAATAACTTACATATACACATTTACAGGTATATTGTAAAATAATTTACCTGTAGGTAAATAATGTACCTGTATTTTATATAAATTATTGTGTACCTATTTTTAATTATGAAAAATATACGCAATTACAAAGTAACTGATTTTGTTTTGTTTTTTTTTTTTGTGGTAAATAATATACCTATATTTTATATGTATATATTTATATTATATTTTTCATAGGTACATTATTGGATATGTAATTTACAGATGTTTTTTTTTTGTTTGCAATTTTAGGAGGCGAGATGTGAGAGGGAATGACAACTAAAATAAATGGGGTGATTGATATGCAGTATATTAATTACAATTATGGCAGTTAATGAAATGCTTGAAATAAATTATAAATAAAATATTAAGTTTAGTGTCAACGATGTAAAACCATAGAAATACTATGACCTCTTATATCATACTGGTCATTTAAATTTAAAATTGGGTTTTATACATAGATTTATAGAGTGATGGGTATATGTCTAGAAAATAGAAAATGTAGGAATCTATATTGGACAAGCCCTTTTTTTAATTTTTGTAAACCCTAAACCCTTAATTATCATTTATGGTTCAAATTCCAGTAATGATATCAGAGGCAGCCAAGGTCCAGGTCATAGAATAATAGAGGTCTCTGTATTGAAGTTCTTGAAGGCTGGATTGCCCTAAAGGGGAAGGAAGCTTGCAAAATCTTTTACTGGTTTGAGAGTGCGCCACAGTGTGTTGTCGACATATCTTAGCTATTACAGGATAGGAATGAATAAACTCCATGGCCGATACAATCCCAATTATTTTATCTGAACAATCACCTAGTAGGAAAATCAGAGTTAAATATGGACGAAACTACACGTTATTAATGAGGTGTTTCTTTATTTATGGCAAGTTCATATGAAATTTTAGCCGTTGTTGTGAGTAGGGGTGGGCACGGTCCGGATTGGTTCGGTTTTACTCTCATACCACAGCTGAACCAATAAGAAAATAACGGTCCGGTTTGGTTCGGATTAGCCTAAAATCAAAATGGAAACCGAACCAATCCAAACCACTTGTAATCGGTTTGGTTCGGATTGGTTTGGCCGGTTTGTGCCTAACACAACATGCATTTTTCAACCTGCTCTTACATTATAATGCTAATATTTTGCCATTATATCTTTCCATTCCATTAAAGGCTAATACAACAACATTCCATTCATTCAAAAGCTGTCCAATGTCTAGCATGCATCTAAGTTCACAATTTTCATCAAAACAAACATTCTCAAGTTCATAAGAAATGAATGCAAGATGATAAAACTAAGAAAAGAAAGGCTGCCCAAAATACAAGTTCATGATTTCCATTTATGAAAAGCTGTCCAATTTCCATCATGCATATAAGTTCACAATTTCCATCAAAACAAGCATTCTAAAGTTCATAAGAAATGAATACAAGATGATAAAACTAAGAAAAGAAAGGCTACCCAAAATACAAGTTCATAATTTCCATTTAATCAAAAGCTGTCCAATTTCCAGCATGCATACAAGTTCACAATTTCCATCAAAACAAACATTCTAAAGTTCATAAGAAATGAATACAAGATGATAAAACTAAGAAATGAAAGGCTATCCAAAAAAACAAGTTCATAATTTCCATTTCATTGAAGGCTGCCCAGTTTCCAGCATGTCTCCATACTACACATAAAAGCAGTTTCAATCAACACAAATTTTAGGATACAAGATGATCAAATTAAGAATTAAATAAGAAAATTACCATATTCGCAAGGTTGTGTATCAATAGAGAATCAATCAGTGAAAATGTGCACAGGCGCATTAGCATTTGATCTCCGCATTTTTATATAAAAAATATACATAATCATATATTTAGCTTTAGCAGAATAATACTCACACGTTATAAGCAATTAATTGAGAAAAATATATATACCTGACTCAATGGTTTCATAAAACTCCATCTCCTCAATAGTGGGCTGAACTTTTAAAGATATTGAAGTGGACTTCAACCAATTTTGTGTACAAATTAAAGCCTCAACCATAGTAGGACTCCAGGAACTACGAAATGAGTTAATTGTTCTCCCTCCCGTGCTAAAAGTAGATTCTGAAGCAACTGTAGAGACTGGAATTGCAAGCACATCTCTTGCAATGACCGCTAAAACTGGATATTTAGAAGCATTCACCCTCCACCAATTTAAAATATCAAATTGTTCAATATCTTCTTCTGCTGCATCCGACAAATACCTATCTATCACATGAGATAAAACCACTGCCTCTTTATCTTCTTGTCTCTTTTTTCACTTTTCCTTCATAGCCTTTTTCTTATCACCTCCAAAGCTTGAGGAGTTAGAACTATCAGTCACTATGCTGTTGCCAATACTTGAGGATGTAGTAGAACTACTAAAATTTTGAGTTGGATTACTAACAAAACCTGCCTCGTACAACTCATAAAGTTTAAACAAAAGATCTCTCACACCAGCTGTCTTCTCGGCAACATAAGCATCATTTTCCACATACAAATCAGCAATATACATTGATAAATTGTCCAATTTATACCTAGGATCAAGAACAACAACTATCAACAAGAATTGGTTCACACTCTCAAGTGATCCCCAATACTTATCATATTTCAATTTCATATTTTGAGCCATATTAGATAGAAGAGGATTGTGCACTACACTCAATTCGGCCAATTCACAATCAATTGCAAATAAGTCATGAAAAGTAGTATGGGCTGTGGCATGCAAAGTAGCACTACACCTCAAAGTGAAGTCATAAAAACTTTTTAAAAACTTGACAAAGACGACAGCGTTTGCCCAATCCTCCTCAACCGGTGGTGTATTCCCTCTACCAACGTAGCTTTTAAAATGCCCATCCTCATCTTCCAACCTAGAAAAAGCCTTTTTAAATTTCAAAGTAGCTTCTAGCATCATGTAGGTGGAATTCCACCTAGTTGGCACATCCAAGACAACCAAGCCTTTACAATCAATCTTATCTTTTTCAACGTAAGATTTAAAAGTTTCTAATCTTTGGGGGGAATATCTTACATACATGACAGCATCACAAATACTCTTAACAGAATTATGTAACTCTTTCAAACCATCGGTTACAATGAGGTTTACAATATGAGCACAGCATCTCATATGTAAGTGGACACCATCTAACAACAAACCTTCATTCGGCCAATTCTTCATCTTATTTTGCAAATAAGATACAGCTTTATCATTTGCAGATGCATTATCTAGGTAATTGTGAGTACCCTCTCTATACCCCAATCAATCAAACACTTCTCAATAAGTCTGCCAATTGTCCTACCCTTGTGATTTTGAATTACACAGAAATTCAACTCACGCTTATGCAACATCCAATCACCATCTAGGAAATGTGCAGTGAGAACCATATAGTTTATATTTTGGACAGATGTCCATGTGTCAGTAGTAAGGCAGACTCTATATGCAGCTAACTTTGCTTTCAAAAGTTGCTTTTCATCATAGTAAAGTGCAAGCAAATCTCTAGCAAGTGTTCTATGAGATAGCGGTATAAACCTAGGGCATGCAACACTACAAAAGTGACGAAACCCTTCTCCATCTACGAAACTAAATGGCAACTCATCAATAATAACCATCCTAAGACATGCTTTCCTAGATTCTTCCTTATTAAATCCCGCTGCCCCAAAAGCGGTAATACTTCCAGATTGGTCCTTGGCAAAAGTTAGGACCTTTTGGTTTGAACCAGGCACCCTATATGGGTACTTTTTGCATAAATTAGTAATATGAGTTCTCAAACTTGATGTCCCGCAAGTTGCTGGATCATATTTATAGTCAACAGTTTTGCAATACTTGCATCTAACTCTAATAGGTTCAAAAGGATTACCAGTTTGATATTGTTCAAAGTGATTCCACACCTCACTTGGTTTCCTAGTCGGTTTTCTCTTTTTTTGGGAAGGTAACGGTGGAAGTTGATCAGATGCACCAGTCTGAGCTTGAGAGTTCACAATTGCTGGTGCAGATTCAGTCATAGGTGGAAGCTGATTAGAAGCAAAACCTTCTTCCACCCCCTGGTTTACCTCCATCTATATAATCTGAAAAATTGGACGTTAAAAAATTTGCACCTTAATCAGACAAATTGCACAATAATCAGACAAAATATTGCACCTCATCATGAACATTAAATAAATTAGAAGAACTCACCATCGTTGGCACTGAGTTAGCTTCATCCATTGTTGGTACTGAGTTAACTTCATCTATCGTTGGCACTGACACGAGTACGTTTGAATCAATGGAGGTTGAAGCTGGAGAATCAGATATTTGGCAAGCAGCGAGAAATCTGATATTTGGCAAAAAATAAAGAGCTGTAATTTAAATGTAACTTGATCTAATAAATTATCAACATAGGATATAAAAAGAATTAAGACACCCACAACTCATATAGACAACAAATAGAAAAGAAATTGAGTTATCAATATTATCAATGATAGTTATGGACAATACGTGCAGATTCAGTGCCTTTGATAGCTTCTGTTATGGATATGTTTGTTAAGTTATTTGGAATCTGTTAAGGAACATATTCCTAAGATACCTTCCAAATTACTATTTATGGTTCTTCTAAATTCCAACAAGCACTTAACAAACATATCCCTTATCGAAATAGACGAGTTGGGACAAGGGATCTAAAATAACTTAGGCTTTTCCAGAAGTAGAGAAGAGGAGATTCAGGGTTGAAAAGAATGCAAGGCAAGATACCTTGGGTTTTTCAAAATAGTTTCAAAATAGTATATATGCAACAAACAGCGAATAGCTATGACACAATCATATCTTTTGGCCAGTCACCATATCCAATACCATTGTCCACATAAAATTGTGAAAAAATTGATTCCAGAGAAGAAAACTGACAAAATAAATGAGGAAAAACAGAGCAACTAAGAGAGAGACCTAAGAGAGAGACCCAAGAAAAAACAGAACAACACAGTCTCGCCACTGGCTTTGCACATTAATCCATATATGACTTATTTCATTCTTGATTTATTTTAAGTATTCCCAATATCCCTCCAGTTCAAAGCTCTTTTTATGATACAACACATCATATACCAAAATTTTCTGGTTAATTGCTAACTTTCAAATTTGAACGTCTCAAGATAATATGATCATATATATAGATAAACCCATAACTAAAAGTTCATTCCGAGAAATTGAAATCAGAACCATTAAAAGAAAAATATGTAGATAATCAGAAATAAAATATTAGAACATACACTTCTTGGGCTTCTCGAACATCAATCAATTGTGCGACGATGACGCTGGTGTGCGATGATGACGCTTGTGTGCGACGATGACGTTGGTTGTGCGGGGATGACGATGGCTGTGCGACAAGGACTCTGGCCGTGCGACGATGATGATGGCTGTGCAACGATGACGATGGAGGTGCGATGCCAAAGAGATTTTTGCTATGTGAGAATGGGTTTGCTTCTGGGATGACGTTTGAGTTTGAAAACAGGTGTACACTAACACTTCTAAGTAGCCACTCAACCATTGACACATGTAAATTAATATATATATATATAAATATATATAATTAATTAATATTTAAACGGTTCGGTTCGAATTAACACAGTTTTTTAAAACTTAAAACTGCAGCTGAACTAAATCAGTCCGGTTTGGTTCGGATTTTAAAACTATTGACTTTTTTAAAGTCAAAACCAAACCAAACCAGAAAATACGAATTGATTCGGCCGGTTTGATCGGATCGGCCGGATTGATGCCCACCCCTAGTTGTGAGTGCCCTTATAAGTTTGCTTTTTTGTTTATAAATGGAAGGCAATGATGAGATACTTAGAAGTGAGAATGGGTTTGATTGAAGCAGTGGAGGTGTGGTGGTTCAAATCAATGGTGGCTTTTCTAGGGTTGAAGTGGGTTGAGTGAGGCTGTGTGTTCAAGGAAAAGGAGCTTCTGGGATGACGTTTGAGTTTGAAAACAGGTGTACACTAACACTTCTAAGTAGCCACTCAACCATTGACACATGTAAATTAATATATATATATATATAAATATATATAAATAATTAATATTTAAACGGTTCGGTTCGGATTAACACAGTTTTTTAAAACTTAAAACTCGCAAATGAACCAAATCATCAGTTTGGTTCGGATTTTAAAACTGTTGACTTTTGTAAAGTCAAAACCAAACCAAACCGGAAAATACGAATTGGTTCGGCTGGTTTGATCGGATCGGCCGGATTGATGCCCACCCCTAGTTGTGAGTGCCCTATGAGCTAGGTTAAGTGTTGCATGAAGGTTTCAAACATGGTAGTCAAATGCGATTTTTTTTTTCTTGTTTTCAGAAATTTATATTCATAAATGCTAGCAACATGGTGGCAGTTAATTTTTCATGGTTGTATAAGTTTGCTTTTTTGTTTATAAATGGAAGGCAATGATGAGATACTTAGAAGTTACCTGATGCTTATGTACATCTATAATATGGATATATAAATCAGAAACTTAATTTAGGGAAAGTGGTATGTGTTTTATACACTGAAATGAATGACTCAAAATGTTTGGCCATAAAAAAAAAGGACTCAAAATCAGGGATGGATCCAGGAATTGCAAATCGGGTTTTACCTTAAGTACAAATGTATTAAGAAAATTTGGTGAGTTTTGTGGATTTTGGTTGGTCTTTGTAGATTTTTAGGCTTGGACAATAGATTTTAGGAACTAAAAACTAGAGGTAACCCACAGGGGTGGCTAAATTTTTTTTTGAGTAAATCATAAGCCCTAATTAGTTATATTTTTATTTTATATAAGCACTCTTTTTTCAGTATATTTTCTTCATCGTATTTAGAACTTTTTGTTATTATATGACATTTGAAATAGAGAAAATGTTGAAATTATTAATAATATTGTTGAAATATTTGGAAGGGATTGAAGGGAAACAAAGAAAGAAAAAAGAAGAAGATATTTATAAGGAATTGAAGTTAAAAAAGAAAGTAATAATAAAATAAAAACATCTCATTTTGTGGGGCAGTGCACCTAACAAAATAAAAACACATCTCATCCCAACACATATCTCCCCCTACTCTCTTTTTTTTTAATCTCTCCATTTCTTTTTTTATATTCTTTTTTCCTCTCTTTCTCTCTCTCCCTCTCCCTCTTTCTTTATTCTTTTTCCTTCTTCCTCTCTTCTTATTTTCTTTCTTCTCTCTCCGTCTGCTCCATCTCTCTGTTCTTTCTTCTTGCAGCTTTGGGATGGGCTATCTCCATTAACTTTTTTTTTTTTAATCTTAAGAATACTATATGGTATTACAAATACAAAAAAAAATTTGTATGGGTTGTAGTCCAAACAGCCCACTATGTGGATCCGTCCCTGCTCAAAATGTCATTTAAATTTTGCAATTGCATTCTAATTACATTTAGATTAAATTGTATATAATTAATTGGGGATTTCTTTTTAGTTTATACAATTGACTTATTCTTGTACAATTAGGTTTTATTACCTTTCTTTATGTACACATATGTAACCCTACATATACCTCCTTAAAGCACTTTCACCCGTTTGCCATGGCAAAGGGCAAGGGCAAGTAAGGGTAGACACTATTCATGTGAATAGTGACTGCCTTAGCAATTTTTTTATGCATTCCCACCCGTTGCCATGGGAACCCAAGGACAACCACTATTCACATGGGATATAAGGAGAGGAATTTGTATGGATTTTGGTGTGGAAAGTAAAGAACATGGCTAGGTATTTATAGAAAAAAAAAAATCTGAATTTTTTGGTATTTAAATTGGTCATTGACGTCAACTTGCCCAGTTTCATGGCCCACTTCTTGCCATAACAATTTTTCTTAGGATCAAGGTTGTTTTTAGAGCTTAAGCCCCCTTTTGCCATGGCAAAAGGAGATGGGGTGGAAGTGCTATGTGACCTTGAATTTGTGTTACAACCTTAGCCCTATCACTTAATGAAAATTAAATCTTTGTACAGCTGACTTATCCAAATTTCATATCATCAATCTTCTTATTTTTAGATATCTATACGCATTAATTTATAATCCAGCAAACAAAAAAAGGGAAAAAACAGAAGAAGAAGAAATTGAAGTACAAGAGCCATGCGACAAGATTGCCAACTTTTACCAGCAAAAACTTTTGCCTTGGCCGCATAATTTCATTATCACCGAAAGTGGTTTGTGCCTTATTATTAGTGGTGGCACAAGTGTCATGTAAATTTAAGTCCATGAAATGAAACAGCCTCACACTGTTATAATCACCCTTACCAAAACAAGTATCTTTTAGTGTTCTAGATTTTGGAGGGGTTCCACTATTAGACCTTTTCAATTGATTTGATATCTTTTCTCAACCGAACGTTCGTACGTTATTACTTTGCGAACACTATTATAAATAGGGAGTAAAATATAAATGGATGGAAAAAAATATATGACGAGAAAATATATATTTATAGGGTTTAGGGAAGGAAGATTGAGATATGGAAGGTGCAGTGTTTTTGCATGAAACAAACAAACAACCGAATTTATGCATCCAATTTGCAAGTTGCAATTTGATGGGTGAGAGTGACAAGCTGAGAACTTTTCCAATTCACATCACCAAAACAACAGATTATTACGTAACTGAATTTTGCTATATAGAGAACTTGGTCACTACTGAACCAGACTACCATATCATCACGTCACATACGTACTGGTATTACTCTCGCTCTCTCTCTCTCTCTCTCTCTCTCTCTCTCTCTCTCTCTCTCTCTCTCTCTGTTAGTACGAAATTCGTATTGGCATTTCCTAGACTTTAGTATAGGGTGAAAATTAGTTTGTGAGGAATTGTTGATGAACGCTTTGTCACTACTCTTTCAACCCCACACTTCCGAGGCATGCCCTGACCATATGAGAATCTTGACCTCAGGTAAATCATGACATAATCATGCATTCATTATAGGATTCCTAATTGGAGTTATTTTTCACTTAAAGTATTTTTATCTTGATCTTATTTTTAATAGGATTAGATTTTATCTCTTGAGATTACTTTCCTAGTTAGACTCTATTTTGGTTTAAGTTAAATTATTAAGTTTTCATCATCTTGGACTTGGAAAGGATGTTTGAATGAATATCCTATTTGGCTTCGTTGTTTACATATTGATATACACTGTTTTGTTGGATATCAATTGATGATTGGAAAATCATCCTTTATAGTACAAAAGATGACGAAATAGAATAGGACTTTATTTCAATCAAATCTGATTTGGCACGTTTGTGATACCTTAGTTTTTTGAATCATCTCTTGGAAGATAACAACACAGTTGTATAAAGCCAAGGCGTGCATCTCCTTCTTGGTTACAGCTTTTGAGATATTTGTTTTGAGCATATAGAATTCTAAGAAAAGCTGCTGTGCGTATATTTGAGATAAATTATCAAGTGTTCAATGTTTACTTGGTGATTTATCAAACACTTTAATCATTCATATTGCATTCATATGCATGTCGGTGACTCATACGGTTGAGGGCACCAAGACCGTGGTGGCGGTTTTCCTCCGGTGAGCTTGAAGCAATCGTGGCCAGTATTGCGTTCAACATAAGGAGTGTCGAAGATCATCCCGTGACAGAAGTTGAGTTACGAAGAAGTTGGTAAACATTATCTAGAATGTGTCTAGGATAAGTGCGTGAGTACTTCTTGTAATCATCGTTCTATAGTGGATTTGTGTTGGACTGAGGAGTCCCGTGGATTTTCCCCAGAGGTGGGGTTTTACCACGTAAAATAATTCTCTGTGTGTTCTTTTATTTTATGCCCAGCACGTTACAGGATTGATAAGCCATATCAATCCTGCTACCGAAGTTTATTTTTATTTATTTGATTAGAATCTTAAATTGGCCTATTCACCCTCCTCTAGGCATTTTGAGTCATCCTGCAGGTATTTTCACTCTCTCTCTCTCTCTCTCTCTCTCTCTCTCTCTCTCTCCCCCTCTCATGCCAAGATTTTAACCCACACGACCCAATAACATATTATAGCCCATAAAGTTTGATCGGAAGTTAGACTCTATCCAAATTCTTCGACTTTTCAATTCAATGTACCACTCCATGTATGGCTCAATGTCACTTTTCTACACAACAGTTGTTAGGCTTAACCAAAGAGAGTTATTAGTGGCACTCCAAAAAAAATCATCATTGGCTCCTTTAGTATTTCTTAGAGTGCTAGTAAATCACCTTTGTTGACGACTAAAGTACTACGTCAAAACATACGTCATATAAGGCTTCAAAAAAAAAAAAAAAAATTATAAACCCGAAGCTATTTAAGGATTGAAGTATGTCAAAAGGTACTTAACTTAAAAACCTCATAGTAATATTAACCTTTAAAATCACAAACCATCCAAAAAACAAAAAGTGTAAATGAAATGGAGAAAAATGATTTGGGAGTCCTTATCATGTTAACATTAGGATTGATGGTCAATCCGCAAGTTGTAGTCCAAGAACTTCAAGTTATTTTGCATGAGATTGAGGCAGAAAACATGGTTTTGAGTGAGACTTTCCAAGTGGCTACAATCATTGAAAAATTGCCACCATCCTGGAAAGATTTCAAGAATTATATAAGCGCAAAGAGACTGGATTTGAAGATTTGATCATGAGGCTAAGGATTGGGAAGATAACCGTGGTTCTGAAAATAAAACCAGTGGTAACTCCATGGTGGCTAAAGCACATGTAGTGGAGGATGGGCCAAAGAACAAGAAAAAGAGGAAGCACGCAGGCGAAGGCTTTAGGCAAGGAAACTCACAGAAAAACAAAGGGTTCAAGGGCAAATGCTTTAACTGCAACAAGCATGGTCATAGAGCAGCGAACTCTCAAAGTAAGGGAAAAACTACAGAAGTTCACATGACTGAGGAGGAGAAATTGTCAATGAGATATTTGATATCAGCCTATCATAATCTCTAAAGTGACCTTAGAAAGCAATACCAAGGAATGGTGAGCGGACACTAGAGCTACATGCTACATCTTTTATGATAAGAAGATGTTTACTACCTATCAACAATTGAACTAAGGGGAGTAACTGTTCATGGGAAACTCATCAACTTCCAAGGTTGAAGGACAAAGAAAGGTGGTTATGAAGATAACTTATGGCAAGAACTCACCCTAAATCAAGTGCTTCATATGCCTGACATTTGGAAGAATTTGGTTTCTGGAGCGCTGTTAAGCAAGAATGGTTTTAAATTGGTCTTTGAGGCTAACAAATTTGTATTCACTATGAATGGGATGTATGTGGGGAAAGGGTACTTGAATAACAGTTTATTCAAGATGAATGTAATGACTATTATACCTTCTATGAATAATAAGAACACAATTAGTTCGGCTTATATTCTTGAGTCCCCAAATATTTGGCACGGTAGACTAGGACATGTTAATTATGATACTATTCGTAGATTAGTTAACATGGATTTATTATATAAGTTTAACATTGATACAAGTAAAAAATGTGAAACTTGTGTTGAAGCTAAACTTACTAAACATCATTTCATTATATAGAAAGAAGTACAAAACCTCTAAATTTAATTCACAGTGACATTTGTGATTTAAAGTTTGTGCAGACTAGAGGTGGTAAAAAGTACTTTATTACTTTTATAGATGATTCACAATATATTGCTATGTCTATCTACTTAAAAGCAAAGATGAAGCCTTAGAAATGTTTAAACATTATTAGAGTGAAATTGAGAATCAACTTAGCAAAACGATTAAGGTTTTAAGAAGCGATAGAGGTGGTGAATATGTAGCACATTTTGCTGAGTTTTGTGCTTAACATGGAATTACTCACCAAACTACTGCTCCTTATTCACCTCAACAAAATGGTATTGCTGAACACAAGAACCATACATTAAAAGAAATGATGAATGCTATGTTGATAAGTTCTGGAGCATCCCAGGATTTGTGGGGAGAAGCATTGCTTTCCATAAGTCACATTCTCAACAAATTATTTCACAAGAAGTTGGAAAAGACACCATATGAATTATGGAAAGGACGAAAACCTTCCTATAAATACCTCAAAGTGTGGGGGTGTTTGGCTAAGATAGCAGTCCCTCATCTTAAAGAAGTTAAAATATATAGGACCCAAAATCATTGACTGTGTATTTATTGGTTATGCTTCTAATAGTAGTGTATACCGATTTCTTATACATAAATGAAATAATAATGATGTACATGTGAATACAGTTATTGAGTTAGGGAATGCAACCTTTTTTGAAAATGTTTTTCCTTCTAAAGATGCACATGAGCAAAGTTCTTTTAAAAGAACTTATAATAGTAGTTGTGGGAGCGATTTCTTCCCATGAGAATATCTGATTGAAAGATTCCCCTTTCTTCTTCCCCGCCTCTTTCTCCCTGCAAAAAAAATCGGAGTAAAAGGACCACACCCCGGGGGTGTTGGCCAAAGACCCTCCGATGCCTAAGTTAGTTCAATTGATTCGTAGAGAAAATAATAGCTAAATAGGGTACGGAGATATATATGTAAGGTGTAAAACGGGTGGCCAGAGCCTTGTGTAAGAGGGAGAGAGAGTATGGCGGCTAGGATTTGCAAGGGATAATTTCTGCAGAGTTTCAGTAGGAATTCTGATGTACCTCAACCCTTGTGTGTAGCCATCTATTTATAGGGGCCTTGGAGGTTAGGGTTTCAGAGGAATAATTCTGTAGATGGAAATGAATTCCTCCCAGATTTGGCGAGATTGGCTTAATTAGGGATTTGAGTCGAATCCCTAATTAAGGTATGAGTCAAATCAATCTCAATTTAATTAGGTAACTCCTAATTTAATTGGGTAACTCCCAATTAAATTGACTAACTCCTAATTAGGTCAAATAATCCCCAAATGGAAGGAAATATTTGACATAGGGTTTTGATTTAATTTGGCTCCCACAATAGTAATCTTGAAAATCATCAAGACCAATCTAACCATGGACATGAAAATGAGGTTGAACCTAGAAGAAGTAAAATGCAAAGACATCTAAATATTTTGGTCCGAATTTTCTAACTTATTTGTTGGAAAATGAACCACAAACTTATAAGGAAGCCATATCATTCCCTAAAGCTCCTTTTGCATAGAAGCTATTAATGCTAAAGTGGAATCCATCCTACAAAACCATACATGGGAATTAGTGGATCTTCCTCCTGGAAATAAACGTCTCGGTTGCAAGTGGATTTTCAAAAGGAAGACGAAAGAAGATGGATCCATAGAAAAGTATAAGGCGAGGCTTGTAGTAAAGGGTTATAAGCAAAAGGAGGGCTTAGACTACTTTGATACATATTCGTCAGTTATAAGAATAACATCCATTAGAATGCTAATTGCAATTGCTGCTTTGCATAATCTTGAAATACATCAAATAGATGTTAAAACTGCTTTTCTAAACAGTGATTTAAAAGAGGAAATTTATGTGGAACAACCAGAAGGAATTGTTGTTCCTAGACAAGAAGTCACCCCCTACCTTTAGCTTTAGGCCAGCAAGCAAACCAGCCTTCCTTCTAAAGTGCTAACCTAAAGGTCTCACATGCGTTGTCCTACCAAAAGAGAAGTAGCAACTAACTTAGACAAATACAACCACAAAACCAAACTAGACCAAACTTAGGTACTAGAGTAAACCAACACTAGAAGGACAAAAGGCTCTTTTACTAGTTTAGCAGAGAATATCAGGCTCCCTTACTAGTTTAATAACATCGAAAATACTAAAAGAATAAAGGGAATCAAAACTGGTGCATCACTTGTGAAAATGCCAAGTGTTCACGATCAAACTTTTGTAAACACAACAAGGCTGAAGCTTTCCTTAGCTAACTTAGGCAGCAAGGGAAGTGGAATAAACCCAAAATAAAAAAGAAGAAGTTTGGATTACCATAACACAAGTCTTTGTACAACACCTGGCTCTTGACAAAAAGAGAGGAGGGTCCAAACAAAACTGAAAAACAAGAGAGGAGACCGTGAAAGCAAAAGCCACAAATTTCCAGGGTCTCACATAAATACTCCAGCAAGGATTGATTTCCCTGAAGGACAACATGATAATACATCAAAGGCACGCCTGAAGGGTGGGCATCCTGCGAGTGCTAAAGATAAAAATCCCCGAAAGAAAAAGACACTAGTGCATATTACAGAAGAATATAAAATCATAAAACAAATAAGTGCTCTTGGAAAGACAATAATCGATCATTTTAAAGTTGTTAAAGACATAACCATCGTAGTGGCATATGCACCCAAAGATATTTTTGATGAGATTAATTTGAATTACATAAGTACATGAGAAAGCTGAGATAGAGAGAAAGTGATTATTGATAATATAATTGCATACAAGGTTGCAATATATATTATAAGACAATGAGGATCCTGAATCAAAAACAGTTGAAGAATGTCAACATAGAAATGATTAGCCAAAATGGAAATATGCTATCCCAGCAGAGTTAAATTCATTGGAAAACTGTAAAGTATTTGGACCAGTAGTCCGAATGCCTGAAGGCGTAAAACATGTTGGATACAAATGGGTGTTTGTATGAAAACGAAATGAGAAAAATGTGATCATAAGATACAAAGCACGTCTCGTAGCATAAGGTTTCTCACAGAGACCTAGAATTGATTATGATGAGACATATTCCTCCTTGATAGACAAAATTACATTGCGCTTCTTGATTAGCCTGGTTGTCATAGAAAGACTTGATATGCGACTTATGGATGTTGTTCCAACATATCTATATGGATCACTTGATAATCATATTTATATGACAATTCATGAAGGATTTAAAAAGCCTACAACAAATAAAAAATAATCCAATATTATACGAAGACAATGCAGCTTGTATTATGCAAATAAAAAATGGTTACATCAAAGGTGGCAGAATCAACCACATTTCACTAAAATTCTTGCACACACATGAGCTTCAACAAAGTGGTGACATATATATTCAACAAATACAATCAAGCAACAATTTTTCAGATTTGTTCACTAAAGCATTGCCAATTACAACATTCAGAAAGATGGTTTACAATATTGGGATGCGTAAACTCAAAGATCTTTTGCCTGCATCAAGAGAAGAGTGTCATCAATAAAGATTTCCATACACTGCACTCTTTCCTTCGTCGAGGTTTTTATCCCACGCACTACTACAAAAAGTGAAAAAGACGACCAGAAAAACACGACGGTCTAAGTGAAAACCGTCGTTGTTTTTTAAAAGACGACGGTTTTATAAAACCGCCGTGTAATAACACATTAGACAACTAAAAAATGGAGTTTCAAATGGCTGTTCATAAAACACGACGTACTTAATTTAAAAACCGACGTCTTATTGAAATAGGATTTTCAAGAGGTAAAATCGTAGCCAACAAATAACGGCGGAAGTTATGAACCGACCGACGTAGAAAGTAAAGACGACGGTTTCAAAAAAAGCCGTCGTTTTTACCCGAAATTAACACGACCAAGTTTTCGTATAAGGCGCCGTATAATTACAAATAAATCCACGGCGGTAAAATACAAAATACCGCCATATTAAATTAATGTACAACTACGGCAAAGGTAAATATAACGACGTCTTTCTCGTATTTCTACGACGACATCTTTAAATCTTACCAAGTTGGGGTTTTCATATAACGACGTATTATAGAATTTAACGTCGTATTTGTCCACTTTATACGTCATACATTATATTTAAACCGTCGTCTGAATAAGAATTGTTTTTAACAATTTATTTCTTGGATTTTGTTATCCTACGTCGGTAGATCTACTTAACGACAAGAATTGAAATAACCACGACGGTTTATATAGAAAACCGCCGACATAATCAGATTATTCTGAGATCACAAGGGTTAGGAAATTTTACAAGATGGAACTCTGTTGCTCATCATAATCTTACCAGAAGACAATATTTTAGAGGTTAATGATGTATGTGTATTTGTGTCATTGAGATACACAAACGCACATACACATTAACATCCAAAAAATTGCATCTGAAATTTGACGACGGCAGCCTCAGATTTGCAATCAGAGAGACAATTTTTTGGAAGTGAATGATGCGTGTGCGTTTGTGTATCTACACAAACGCACACACACATTCACATCCAAACAATTGCCTCCTAAAACTTCACGACGGCAGCCACAGATTTGCAATCAGCGAGACAATTTATTGAAAATTGGTGATTTGCAATCAGCCATAGATAACCAACATTCAAACAATTGCCTCCCAAGAGATGAGGTGAGACAGAGAAAGGGGCAAGAAGAAGTTGAAACCCTAATCGAATACTAAAACTGAAAGAACCCGTGGAAAAAAACCCTATTTATAATTAAAAAACCAAATCCACGTCGGTTATATTACACATAACGACGTTTAACAAAAATAATCCTCGTCGGTAACAAATACATTACGTCGTTTTCTTCTTACTTAAGACGACAAGAAACAACGACGGTATAACAAAAACAGTCGTTGTTTTATATTTTTATTTGATTTAAATCAGTCACCTAGAAAAGAAACTTTATAAATTCTAGAACATTAATTTCCTCGGGAAAAAAAACTATATGTATAAGGCACTGTTTTTGAAAAATAAACTATAAGAAAAAGGAGAAAAAAATTATATTTATAATAAAAAAATAAAATCCACGTCGGTTATATTACACATAACGACGTGTAAAAACGAATCCACGTCGTGAAAAAAATAATACGTCGTTTTAGTTTAGTGTTATCCACGTCGGTATATTACAATAAAACGACGTATATTATAAAAATAAACGTCGTAAATTTAAAACAACCGTCGTGTTAAATATTTCTACCATGACGCGAGATATTGAGTTATCGACTTTTATTTAGGAGTTTACTACGGCGGTACCTACAACACTACTGTCGTATTTATGTACCATGTCATAAGTTCAAATTAACGTCGTAGTTTGTCTATTAATACGTCGTCGTTATATGTAAACCGCCGTCTTATTACTATGAAACGGTTTGTATACATATACAACTTTTCGTCTACCTGACTTACACATGCACTGTTTCCAAACCCGAGAAAAAATTTCAATCTCCCAGAGAAAACTTTTCGTCTTTTTCCTTGTCGAGCACTGTCAGAGTATCTCATCGTCTTCCTCTTGTCTTCGTCGTCGCCTCTGAACTTAAACACCAAAATCCGAGAGAAAGCTTTCATTGCACGCAAAAGGTAAGCTTTCATTTCTCACTATTTTTGTTGCTATTTTGCATGCTCATACTGTTTTTGTTTTGAAAATCTTTTTACCTTTTTTCTGGCGAAAATCATTTTTATTCTTTCAAGTTTGATAAAATACACAGAAAGAGAGGGAAAGTTTCAACTTTGAACACAACTAATTCAACTAAATAAGACGACGGTAGCTTTGTGATGTGTTCATAAATTCACATGATTTTATATCCTTTTTACTTAGTTTTGTGAATTAATTTGGACTAAAGATGCTGAGTTGAGTTATTTCCTGTTTTTCAGCTTATGAGCCACGGAATGAATAAATTCGTCAAATATTCATCATAATAGAGTTCGACATGATTCCAATTGGAGATGGGAGACAGCATCTTGAAGTTTATCCATGAATATTTTCATAATTTTTGAATGCTGCTAAGGTGCCCATTTTTAATTAGACAATTCAGCATAAATCAATTCCCGGAGAATACTGAGTCAGCAGAGGTATTTTGGCTACAACTCACTCATACAACATCGGATTGAGGCACATGATATATGGCTGAAAAGAAGACATCCAGAGCTTTCCAAAGAGTGGTCATACGTAATTTTTGGAGGTCAGAAACGTGTCCAAATCGCATTCGCAATGAGGATCACGTGCAGTTTCCTGGAGGTTTTAGGAAACTTAGTTTTAATTAGCTTTTCTAGTTAGGAACTGACTTGGAAATCAAGTCTTCGTGTAAGGCCACTTGTTTAGGCCCATTCTAACTAGGTTTTAGGTTCTTTTAAGAGGGGAGGTCGTAGAGGCTCAAGGGACCAGAAATTTCAGACTTCAACCGAGCAAGGAAGAGCCACCGTGCCTCTAAACTCTAAGGGTTTTCCTTATCTCTTTCTCCATGTTTTATTTTTGCTTTGTTACCATGATTATGAGTAACTAATTTTCTTTTACTAAGACACAATGTAACCCTTTTCTAATTATTCAAAGCTTAGTTATGTCATGCTATTAGAATTTCCATGTTGTTGAAATTTAATCACTGTGCTTATTTTCCTAACTAATGATCTTGATGCTTAGCTACCATCTAGGTTTTTGGTTAAGTAATTTGATGCATGTTAGGGTATACGCCATGCCTAATATGAGTTTTGCTTTTTATGATTAAATTCATGAATGCGCCTAAGGTAAACACTATACTCTTAGGGGTTTGTGTGATTGTGTGAAGTTCTCATTGAACCTAAGGTCTTTTTATATGTTTATATTTATGCCTCACGCCAAGGATAAATTGCATGTAAGAAGAAGTGGTTAATTGCTGTGAAAAGAATTAGTCATAATTTTGGAGAACTAATCATCAACATAACTTGGGAATTTTGATAGTATGCATGCTAAGGTTTGGATAAGAGGAATTGTGGTGAAATTGTTGTCTTGGTAAGCTTCTTTAAAATCTTTCACAAACTTATTTGGTTCACGTTTTTCTTCATTGTCTTGTTTTTTAATTTTCTTGTTTTCAACGTTCTTTCAAAGAAAATCTTTCAAAACCAACTTTCAAAAATCCTCTATTAAGTTTTAGTTGAGTCATTAGTTTTAAGTTTATTAATTAGGGTGTCTAGAGTAATTTAGGATTTAAATTAGTTTATAATTCACAACAACTTGAGAATTTATTCAGTCTCTGTGGGAACGACCTTGTACTTGCCTTGGCTATATTGCATTAACCTTGTGCGCTTGCAAGTTTATTTCTTGAATTTAACTATCTAATTTTCAGGTAGTAAAATTATACATCAAGTTTTTGGCGCCGCTGCCGGGGACTGAGTTTAATTCTTTGTGTTGTGTGATTTTAGCTTTACTTTAGTCTTTATTTCGGTTGCATATCGTCCCTTTTTAATATTTGTTTTGTTGTTTTACTTTATTGTATTTCTTTGATTTATTCTCTTTTATTATTTGTTTCTTTGTTTTCCAGCACCACCTGTTATTCACTATCTCTTTTGTTTTGTTGTCTGTAGGTTGCTCTCAAATATTTGCATGTTGTGTGTCTGTTAGTTGATGGTCAGCACAAGATCCCAAGGTCAAGAATTAGTACCCTTTGATCCTGAGATAGAAAAAACGTTCCGAGATCTCTGTCACATCAACCAACGAGCATTTGATACTGATTTAGAGTCTGACACAGAGTCAATGGCAGCCAACACTAAGCCCTTGAAGGAGTATTCACAGCCCACAATTTTAGAAGAGCCTTCATGTATCACATTTCCTGAAATTGATGATGTTTCGTTTGAGCTGAAATCCGGTACCATTGGTCTTCTTCCTTCGTTCTATGGTAAATCAAATGAAGATCCCAACATTCATATTAAGGATTTTTACATAGCTTGTGGTACGGTTCATATCAAGGGAGTTTCACAAGAAATAGTGCGTCTGAGATTGTTCCCCTTCACTCTCAAAGACAAGGCCAAGTCATGGTTCACCTCTCTTCCTGCTGGATCCATCACATCATGGGAAGAACTTGCTCAAAAATTCATGCTTAAATTTTTCCCTGCCACAAAAACATTGCTACTTAGGAAGGAAATCACGAACTTTGAACAAAAGCCTCAAGAATCTTTTCATGAGTGCTGGGAGCGATTTTGTGATCTACTACAACAATGTCCTCATCATGGAGTGGAAACTTGGATGCAAATGCAGATCTTTTACCAAGGACTAACCTCAGCCAGTAGAAACAATGTTGATGCGGCGTGTGGAGGAGCTCTGAGTGAGAAAGATCCTAAGGAGTGCTTCAAAACTTTTGAGAGAGTTGCTGCCAATTCTATGCAATGGGGCGATGACAGATTCACAAGGAAGATTACTGTGCATAGTGTCGATACAAATCCTGGATTCGCTTCAGCATCTCAAGTATCCAACTTGGAAAAGAAGCTTGAAAATTTCATGCAGTCAATGACCAAATTTGTTTCTCCTTCCTCTGTGTGTGCTATTTGCTCTGATAATTCTCATCCAACTAATAATTGCCCTTTGAGTGATCTTACGCAGGAGCAGGCTAATCAAATAAATTCATTTCAAAAGCCACGACATGATCCCTACTCCAACACGTATAACCCGGGATGGAAGAACCACCCCAATTTCTCATGGAGCAACAACAATCCGTCTGAGCAGCGCATTTATCCTCAGCAAAAACCTGTCAATCCGAATGAACCAAGAGAACCAACTTTGAAGGAGATTATGACTCAATTTATTCAGACTCAACAACAAACAAACAATAACCTTCAAGCTGGTTATCAAAATTGTCATGCTGCAATTCAGAAATTGGAAGTCCAAGTGAGCCAGATTGCAAACATAGTCAATGAGAGGGAGAAAGGCAAGTTACCTAGCCAACCTGAAATCAATCCAAGAGGCCAGGAGCACATTAAGGCGATAAAAACATTAAGGAGTGGGCGAACTTATGAGGCTAGACCTGAAGATGTTTCTAAGGCTGAAACAGAGGGAAAACAAGCTGCTGAAATGGAGTTAGACGTGGAAGACATGAATACACTTCAGCCACACCCTGTCCCTGCCACAACGGATGTTACAGAGGCCCCAACAGCAGCTATTAAGCCTACCAAAGAACCTACAGCAGCTACCCCTTCCAAGGAGCGAATATATGTGCCTCAAGTTCCTTTTCCGCAAAGACTACAGAAGCACAAGAGAGATCAACAAACAATGGATATTCTGGAATTGTTTAGAAAGGTTCAAATAAATATTCCATTGTTGGATGCAGTGAAGCAAATCCCAGCTTATGCTAAGTTCCTCAAGGATGTTTGCACAAACAAGCGAAAGTTTGCTACACATGAGAAAGTGATGTTGTCCGAGGAATGCAGTGCAGTTCTCCTTAAGAAATTGCCACCAAAACTTAAGGATCCAGGGAATTTTACAATTTCTTGCATTATTGGAAATTTACATATTGAAAAGGCTTTAATTGATTTGGGTGCAAGTATTAACTTAATGCCTTATTCTGTATTTCAGCAGCTAGGCATTGGAGAGATCAAACCAACTTCTGTGAGCTTGCAACTGGCTGATAGGTCTATCAAATATCCACTTGGAATCGTTGAAGATATACTAATCAAAGTGGATCAATTTGTTCTTCCAGCAGATTTTATCATCCTTGACATGGAGGAAGACAGAGAAGTTCCCATCATTATGGGACGTCCTTTTATGGCTACTGCTGGCACCATTATTGATGTGAAGAAAGGTTTATTGTCTATGACTGTGCAAGGCCAAACTGTTGAGTTCAAGGTGTTTGAAGCCATTAAGAAACCTGTGGAGATGGATGAGTGTTTTTGTGTAGATGTCGTTGATACTATTGCCCACACCACTTTCCTAGCTAATGTAAACGAGGATGAACTTCTCACATGCCTAGCTAACCCGGAACTAAGATCAGATTCTAATGAGGCCCAACACCTTGTAGCAGCTTTGGATTCGACACCTATTCAGTTCCCAAGGTGGCGTCACACATATGAGCCACTAGGGACACCTAGCGCTCCTATCTTGCCTTCCGTTGAGATACCTCCAAAGCTGGAGCTCAAGCCATTGCCTGAACACTTGAAATATGCCTTTCTGGGAGAATCCGATACACTTCCTGTGATCATTGCTTCGATTTGACTGTTACCGAGGAAGAAAAGCTTTTGCGGGTTTTGAGAGAGTACAAAACAGCTTTAGGATGGACCATAGCTGACATTAAAGGCATTAGTCCATCCATGTGCATGCATCGAATTTTACTAGAGGATGGTTCTAAGGCTACCATTGATGCGCAAAGAAGATTGAATCCTAACATGAAGGAGGTAGTCCGAGGTGAAGTTTTAAAACTTCTTGATGTAGGTGTGATCTATCCCATCTCTGACAGCAAGTGGGTTAGTCCAGTTCAAGTCGTCCCCAAGAAGTCTGGAATCACAGTGGTTCAGAATGAAAACAATGAACTCGTGCCTACAAGACTGACCACAGGATGGAGAGTCTGTATAGACTACAGGAAGTTGAATTCATCTACTAGAAAAGATCATTTTCCCTTGCCTTTTATTGATCAAATGTTAGAAAGATTAGCTGGTCACTCACATTACTGTTTTCTTGATGGCTATTCAGGTTATAATCAGATTCCCATTGCCCCTGAGGATCAAGAGAAGACGACATTTACCTGCCCCTTTGGGACGTTTGCTTATAGGAGGATGCCTTTTGGCTTGTGCAACGCACCTGCGACCTTTCAACGATGCATGATGAGTATATTCTCTGATATGGTTGAGAGAATAATTGAGGTTTTTATGGATGATTTTTCTGTTTTTGGAGATTCATTTGATGCTTGTCTGTTTAACCTCAAACTTGTGTTGGAAAGGTGCACGGACACTAACCTTGTTTTAAATTGGGAGAAATGTCATTTTATGGTACAACAGGGTATTGTGCTAGGCCATTCAGTCTCTAGTAAAGGCATTTCTGTTGATAAAGCAAAGATAGACATCATTGCTAAATTGCCGCCACCAACCTCAGTGAAGGGTGTGAGATCTTTTCTTGGCCATGCCGGGTTCTATAGGCCTTTCATCAAGGACTTCTCCAAAATCAGTCGTCCCTTGTGCAACCTGCTCGCCAAAGACGCCATTTTTGAGTTTGATGATTCATGTTTACTTGCTTTTAACAATTTAAAAAAGCTTCTTACTTCTGCTCCTATTATCACAGCTCCAGATTGGAGTTTCCCTTTTGAACTGATGTGTGATGCTTCTGACTATGCAATAGGTGCTGTTCTTGGTCAACGAAAGGAAAAGCTTTTACACGTGATTCATTATGCAAGTAGAACATTAAATGATGCACAACTCAATTACTCAACCACTGAGAAGGAATTGCTTGCCATAATCTTTGCTTTGGAGAAGTTTAGATCTTATCTTGTTGGATCTAAAGTCATAGTGTATTCTGACCATGCTGCTCTGAAGTACCTAATGACAAAGAAGGATGCCAAACCCAGACTCATTCGATGGATTTTGTTGCTACAAGAGTTTGACTTAGAGATTCGAGACAAGAAAGGCTCCGAAAATGTGGTAGCAGATCACTTGTCAAGGCTCACACCGAGCCACAAAGAGGAAGTGTTGCCCCTGAATGAGTCATTTCCGGATGAACAACTATTTTCTGTACAGCATGGAGTCCCCTGGTATGCAGACATTGTGAATTATTTGGTTAGTGGAATTATTCCAGCTGATTCTAACTCTCAGCAAAAGAAGAAGTTCCTGTCCATGGTCAAATTTTATTTTTGGGATGAACCATACTTGTATAAGCATTGCCCTGATCAAATTATCCGAAGATGTTTACCGGAGAATGAGCAACAGAGCATTCTGAATTTTTCTCATAGTTATGCATGTGGTGGACATTTTGGTCCCAAACGGACAGCTGATAAAATTTTGCAAAGTGGTTTCTTTTGGCCAACTTTGTTTAAGGATGCCTACAAGTATTGTGCAGCTTGTGATCGATGTCAAAGAGTTGGTAATATTTCCAAAAAGAATGAGATGCCACTTCAAAGTATTCTTGTGGTTGAACTCTTTGATGTCTGGGGTATTGACTTTATGGGCCCTTTTCCGTCATCCTGTAGCAACAAATATATATTAGTGGCTGTAGATTATGTGTCAAAATGGGTTGAAGCTATGGCGTGTCCCACTGCTGATGCTGCTGTTGTTATGCGTTTTCTAAAAGGATTCATCTTCTCACGGTTTGGCATTCCAAGAGTGATCATCAGTGATAAGCACTTCATCAACAGAGCATTTGACAAGCTTATGGCTAAATATCATATCCATCATAGAGTCTCTACACCTTATCATCCTCAGACCAGTGGCCAAGTTGAGGTTTCTAATAGAGAAATCAAGAGAATCTTAGAGAAAACAGTCAGTGCTTCAAGGAAGGATTGGTCTCTGCAGCTAAACGATGCATTGTGGGCTTATCGGACAGCTTACAAAACACCTATAGGCATGTCACCATTTCGATTGGTGTATGGGAAAGCATGCCACTTGCCTATGGAGTTGGAACATAAAGCATATTGGGCTATCAAGAAGCTCAATTTTGACATACAGACTGCTGGTGCGAAACGGAAGCTACAACTTAATGAACTCGAGGAGCTAAGACATGAGGCTTATGAGAATGCAAGGATATATAAAGAAAAGACCAAAAAGTTGCATGATCAAGCTATTTCCAGGAAGACATTCGTGACGGGAGAGAAAGTGTTACTTTATAACTCCAAACTTCGACTCTTTCCAGGCAAATTGCGTTCAAGATGGACAGGCCCCTTCCTCGTCACTCAAGTTTCTCCTCATGGTGCTGTAGAGATTCAGAATATGTCAACTGGGACCCAATTCAAAGTGAATGGTCATCGCCTCAAGCATTATCTAGAATCTCACTTTGATCCTCAAGAGGTGGTGTCATTCTTTGACACCATTCCATCACCATGTTCCTGAGCACCATTCTTAAGTCCAGCTAATGACTTAAAACAAGCGCTTCTTGGGAGGCAACCCAAGTTTTCTTACTTTTCCTTGTTAATTTCTTGTTTTTGCTTCTTTTGCTGTCTTTTTGGTTTCCTTAGCAATTTGATTATTTTGTTTGTGTGTAGGAACAAGTCGAACACATCCCAGCATGTTTAAGGAGTCTTTTTCAATGTGTTGGCACTCCTCATTTGGACCGCAAAGCAAGGGAAGGCAACAAATTGCAGTTCGAGACTCCACAACCTGTAGTTATAAGTATTTTCCAGGTTTCAATGCCCAGATTTTGATCCAATGCTCCCAAGGCTGCAAACTAGTTTTTGTGGGTGTCCATACACCTAGGCTAACTTCAGGGAGTAGGATTCACGGCTTGAAAGCCAAGCCATAAGGCCTTTGTGCACAAGGATACCAAACAGCTCACATATGCCTTTTTGTTGGGGTTGCAATTGCCAAGAGTTGAAATCATGCAAGAGGAAAGGTTATTTTGGTTGATGTTTTTGTTGGAGAAGTTGAGAAGTTTTCCTATGCACAATATCATTTTCTTAGTTCTTTCGCACCAAGGAGTGGCCCCCGCAAGTGACATATGGTCTCAACAAGATGTTCTGGATGCTGGTTTGGTTTGGAGAACTTTATTGTTCAATTTTGCCTTTTGGCACAATTATGGTCATTTTTGGATTCTCCTCATAATTTTCACTATGGAGTGTTTCACATGAATTCAAGGTTTCAGACATGTTGCAAATGGTTATGGTGATGATTTGGACTAAGTTTGGGGGTCCCGTATGGCCTACATTGTGTTTTAGGTGGATTGGAAGTTCAAAAATGAGCCAAAATACCAAAACTGATACTGCTGCATTTTCTTGCTGTTCATCGGATTTTTCGTTACTAAAACCCCTTTTGCGAGGGGTGTTCATCGGATGTTTTGTCGACAAAGGGTTCCTGACAACCTTTAGTGACGGTTTTCTGCAGAAAAACTGTCGCTAAAGGTCATTTTTCCAGATTTTTGCGGCTGTTGCTGTCCTCAAAAGCTGCTGCTTCACACTAGTTTGGGGGTGGTTTGCCTCTCACACTAGAGCCTCATGCCTCACCATAAACCGGGGAAGTCCTCTTCTTTTACTTGTTTCTCTTATTGATTGATTTACTTTTTTTTTTTTTTTCTTTTCTATATGCTTCCATCCTTAACTTTGCATTGCATGTTTTCTTTTCTTAACATTGAGGACAATGTTTAGTTCTAGTTTGGGGGTGGGAAACTTTGTTTAGGTTGTTTTCTTTTAGTAAAATTTTTATTATAAACAAATAAAAAAAAATTAATTTTAAAAAATTAAAAAAAAAAAAAAATTTGTTATTCTTAGTCCGTTTGTTCTTGTTAATTGTGGACAATTCAAAGTATAGTGAAATTTCAATTTTGAATTTGATATTCATAGGTGAGTTTAAAGGTTTGAACATGCTTCCATTATGAAATCTAGGATGAAATTTGCAATCACAGTTATTTACTTTGGATTAGTGGATTAATCATATGCTACACCTTGAGACTTTCACATGCACGCCAACATTCTTGCAGGGACTTAAACGAGTTTTGAGTATGCTCATCCTTTTCTTTTATAAAATATAGGACTAGTTAGCTTTTAACTAAAAGAAAAAGGTATAACATATTGAAAGTGACCAAAGAAGTCACAGCCCCATGCAAAAGCAAGGTACAATTCAATGAAGCTAGGGTGAAAATTGAAGTGAGCTAAAAGCTAAAAGTCGGAATTACATACAAGCCTTTTCAACTCGAGTGAGTAAGTCCTTCGGGATGTCTTCACATTTAGTGCCCTAAAGTCATTTGATTTGGGAGTCACTGACCTAAAGCTCGTTACATGGGTTGATTAGAAAGCTTGTTCACCCCAAAAAAAAAAAAAAAAAAAAACCTTTGCTAGTTGTTTGCTAGGTAGTCCGTATTTTATAGCATAAGAGGTGTTGCATACTTGAGATTGGTTTAATTTTCTGCGTTTGTGTTGGCCTCACACTACACCAAGAATAGCATGTGAGTTCTTTACTAATCTTTTGTAAATCTCTTTGATTGTATGAATTAATTGTTTAAAATTTTGGAAGTTTGTTCTTTCTTTTAAACCTTTCTATGAGTTGAGAATTCTGATTGGTGTTCCAATGTACTTTTGATTGATTGCAATTGGCGAGGAGAAAAATTGTACTGAGACTAACACCTTTGGTTTGTACGAAGAAGAGTCCTGTCTGTCGTGTGTTTCTGTTTCTTTCTGTTTGTTTTCTTCTTCTTTTTTTTTCTTTCTTCGTTCTTTATTTTTTTTTGCTCGAGGACTAGCAAAATCCAAGTTTGGGGGTATTTGATGTGTTCATAAATTCACATGATTTTATATCCTTTTTACTTAGTTTTGTGAATTAATTTGGACTAAAGATGCTGAGTTGAGTTATTTCCTGTTTTTCAGCTTATGAGCCACGGAATGAATAAATTCGTCAAATATTCATCATAATAGAGTTCGACATGATTCCAATTGGAGATGGGAGACAGCATCTTGAAGTTTATCCATGAATATTTTCATAATTTTTGAATGCTGCTAAGGTGCCCATTTTTAATTAGACAATTCAGCATAAATCAATTCCCGGAGAATACTGAGTCAGCAGGGGTATTTTGGCTACAACTCACTCATACAACATCGGATTGAGGCACATGATATATGGCTGAAAAGAAGACATCCAGAGCTTTCCAAAGAGTGGTCATACGTAATTTTTGGAGGTCAGAAACGTGTCCAAATCGCATTCGCAATGAGGATCACGTGCAGTTTCCTGGAGGTTTTAGGAAACTTAGTTTTAATTAGCTTTTCTAGTTAGGAACTGACTTGGAAATCAAGTCTTCGTGTAAGGCCACTTGTTTAGGCCCATTCTAACTAGGTTTTAGGTTCTTTTAAGAGGGGAGGTCGTAGAGGCTCAAGGGACCAGAAATTTCAGACTTCAACCGAGCAAGGAAGAGCCACCGTGCCTCTAAACTCTAAGGGTTTTCCTTATCTCTTTCTCCATGTTTTATTTTTGCTTTGTTACCATGATTATGAGTAACTAATTTTCTTTTACTAAGACACAATGTAACCCTTTTCTAATTATTCAAAGCTTAGTTATGTCATGCTATTAGAATTTCCATGTTGTTGAAATTTAATCACTGTGCTTATTTTCCTAACTAATGATCTTGATGCTTAGCTACCATCTAGGTTTTTGGTTAAGTAATTTGATGCATGTTAGGGTATACGCCATGCCTAATATGAGTTTTGCTTTTATGATTAAATTCATGAATGCGCCTAAGGTAAACACTATACTCTTAGGGGTTTGTGTGATTGTGTGAAGTTCTCATTGAACCTAAGGTCTTTTTATATGTTTATATTTATGCCTCACGCCAAGGATAAATTGCATGTAAGAAGAAGTGGTTAATTGCTGTGAAAAGAATTAGTCATAATTTTGGAGAACTAATCATCAACATAACTTGGGAATTTTGATAGTATGCATGCTAAGGTTTGGATAAGAGGAATTGTGGTGAAATTGTTGTCTTGGTAAGCTTCTTTAAAATCTTTCACAAACTTATTTGGTTCACGTTTTTCTTCATTGTCTTGTTTTTTAATTTTCTTGTTTTCAACGTTCTTTCAAAGAAAATCTTTCAAAACCAACTTTCAAAAATCCTCTATTAAGTTTTAGTTGAGTCATTAGTTTTAAGTTTATTAATTAGGGTGTCTAGAGTAATTTAGGATTTAAATTAGTTTATAATTCACAACAACTTGAGAATTTATTCAGTCTCTGTGGGAACGACCTTGTACTTGCCTTGGCTATATTGCATTAACCTTGTGCGCTTGCAAGTTTATTTCTTGAATTTAACTATCTAATTTTCAGGTAGTAAAATTATACATCACTTTGTATTTACGTGGTTAAATATGTAGACCACGACGGTTCGTCAGTCGTCCTAGCGTCGTCTTAAAATTGATCTAAGTTGTTTTTAAAATGACGGTCAAATTTTTATTTGCTTGTTTAGTTGCAGGTTTGATTTCTCTGAACCATGGTTTTCGTTTTTCCTAATTTGATAAAATACAGAGAGAAAGAAAGTAGGGTTTGGTATCTTATATAGACGACGGTATCTTATTATTGACGCCGTGTGAATGTTCATACCACGACGTTGTTTTAAGATACCGTCGTCTATAAAAAGATGCCAAAGCTTTTTTTCTTTGTATTTTATCAAATTAGGAAAAACAAAAACCATGTTTCAGAGAAATTAAACCTGCAATCAAACATTCACAGAGAAGGAAAAATGTTTTTGGTTTCTTATAAATACGACGGTAGCTTATTATTCACGTCGTGTGAATATCCATAACACGACGGTATATTAATATTTACGTCGTGTTAATATGAATATCACGACGTCGTGTAAATATCGCCGTAATAAGTTCTTATTACGTCTTATTTAATATTGTTTCGTCGTTGTTTAAACATTTATATTGTTTCTTCTTTAAACATTTATTACGTCTGATGTTATGTTATTACGTCGTGTAAAATCTTATCATACGTTGTAGTTTATAAATAACCGTCGTTTGTGTTCTAATTTTTTCCCGAAATATTTTCACTTGCAGGTTTGTTTATTCTGTAATCATGGTTTCTCAAGACCAAAGTAAGTACTCTGGCTCCAAAAAAAATGGAGGTAAGGAGCTTGGAATGGTAACTCCTCAAGACAAGCCCTTGAAGAAGATGAAGTTTGTTTCATCTGCTGAGACAGAACCAAGCAGCCCGACAACAATTTCTGAGGATTCAAAGTCAGGTCGAGGTATGAGCACAATGCCTCGTGTTGTGAAGAGAAAATTGCAGAAAATCAAGCCAGTTGTTGAGTACAATAAAAGGGGGAAAGGATGTGGCCCTGCACATACTGAGATGCAGTCCTACATTGGTGTGTTGGCACGCTCCAGAGTCCTACTTGTGGACAAGAAATGGGCTGAAATCCCCAATGATATAAAGGAGCAGATTTGGGAAGCCGTTGACATGGCTTTTGTGGTAGGTCAAGGGGGCAAGACCTCGGTGTTATCTTCTGCTGCCAAGAAATGGAAGGATTTCAAGTCTACACTGACGAGGCATTATATCCTTCCATACATCAAGGAGAGGGAGAAATTAAGCCAACCCCCTGAAGTATATAAATTCATAGAGAAAGCAGAATGGGATGCCTTTGTAGCTTCAAGGTTATCCAAAGAATTTGAGTCTGTGCATTCTCAACATTCACAGATTAGGGAGAAACTTGAGTACAATCATCGATTGTCTCGAAAAGGATATGCTGGTTTGGAGGATCAATTGGAGGAAACCATGCCTAGGGTAGAAATTGATCGATCTACCTTATGGAAGAAAGCTAGATAGGACAAACATGGTAACATCCCGGATCCAAAGGTGGCAGAGAAAGCAAAATTAATTGTAAGCCTACACACTCTGTTTTAAAATTTTATTAAACTGTGTATATATAACTCTTATTACGTCTTATGTTATATTTTTTCGTCGTGTCAATGATTTTACTACGTCGAAATATTTTAAAAAATGTCGTGAAAGATCTAAAACTGGAATCACAACTCTGTTTTCTGTAATTATAGATAAGACGTCGGTGGTTAATTTTTTTCGCTCGTTTTAATGTTATTACTATGTCGAAATGTTTTCAAAAACGTCGTGAAAGATCTAAATCTGGAATCACAACTCGTTTTCTGTAATTACAGCAAAAGACGTCGGTGGTTTATTTATTGCGTCGTTTTAAACATCTAACCACGTCGGTTTTAATTAACGTCGTTATAAATATATTATAACGTCGATTTCTATATTGGTGCGTCGTGTGAAATTATATACTGCGTCGTTTGTTTATAAATAACCGTCGTGTGTTTTCTTGTGCTGACTTTTTGTATGTCTTTGTTTTAGGATGAATTGCAAAAACAAGTGGCTGAAGGCAGTCGAGTATAATGGCGTAATGATGTCTTGACCTTGGCTTTGGGTCCCGAGCATCCAGGGAGAGTAAAAGGGGTAGGTGCTGGGATTTCCCTAGACAATTCTTCAATTTACCTAGACCACAGAGGGTAAAGTTTGCTGATCAATTGAAGGAAAGTGTAAGAATTGTCCTTCAAGAGGAGACTAAGAAGATGGAAGCTAGAACCAAACAATTAGTAGAGGCTGAGAGGGAACATTTACTAAGTCAGCTTTCCCACCTCATCCCCAATTTTGATCCAAGCATGCTTAAACCGAAAACTAGCCCCTCTCAAAACCAAGGTCTACAGCAAAGTCCCATAAATCCAATGTCTGATAAAGCAAGCTGTTCTGGGGCTGAAGGGAGATCCCAACATTTAGAGGATGATACTGCCCAAAATGGGGAACAGCAGGAAGAAACGGTAACATAACTGAACTTTGAATTCTCTGTTTTTTTAAACATTAGACGTCGTTATTATGAATAAACCCGTCGTTTTAAAAACATACCACGACGATTTTATAAATAACCCGTCGTGTTTATTTAAATATCACGTCGTATTTAGTTTACTTGTTTTACACGCCACTAGACGTCGTACTTTGTGGTTTTTAGACGACGGTTTTAGTCCTTAACGACGTAATATACAATTACCACGACGTTTATTATTTACCATCGTTTAATAATTTTAAGACGTCCATAATTCTTACATACCGTCTTAGGTTATGCCTTACCACGACGTTTTGGTTTAATTTTTTTACTCTCTGTACAATCTGTCTTATATATATATATTTCTTTATTATTTAAAACAGAAATCTGGGGCTTTAGAGAAGGGAAGAAGGAAGAAAAAAAAGAGAAAAAAGATGAAGGCCAAAAGGAAGACACAAATGATGAAGAGAAGAAAGAAGAAAAACAAGAAGAAGAAAAGCATGACGAGGAGGTATATTCTCATAACTTTGCCTTTTTAATTTGTTTTTCACATTTCAGACGTCGATATTTTTCTTTAAACCGTCGTTTGTTTTCACATTAGACGTCGGAATTTATTTTCTACGATGTAATAAATTATCTAAAACGACGGTATTTAATTATCGTCGTTTAAATTATAATCAGACGACGTTTTTTAATTTAAACCGTCGTTTTTAATGAATTACCACGTCATTTTATTTTGCTTTATTTCTTTAAACAGGGTAATGAAGTAGTTGATTATTCGAATGTGGAGGTGCCATCTTCCTTACAGTCCCTTTGTCGTTATGTGGAAACGACACTAAAGCCTCAGGAGAAGATCATGACCTTCAACATTGAGAAGGAGGTGTTTGGTGCAGATCGAAGTACCTTCGTCTTGCATGAAGATATTACACAGTTTGTAGGCATGGAAGAAATTTGGGCTACTGTGGTTGCAGTATATATGAGGTTTGTCCTAATCAAATATCAAACATTATATCATAAGACGTCGGTTGTTTAATTATTATGTCATTTTAAACCACTAACCACGTCGTTCTTTTTTTATCGTCGTGATAAATTAGTTATCACGTCTGCTTTCTATTTCAGTTCGTCGTGTGAAATTGTATAATACGTCGTTTGTGTATAAATAACCGTCGTTTGTTTTATATATTTAGGTGCTTATATGATGTTTTGAGAGAAGCAAATATGTGCAGCATGGTTGGCTTTATCGACCCTGCTCAAGTTAGTGCCAACGCTGGGTCACTAACTGACAGATCACGAATTGTAGCCAGTCGACTTCAAAAAACAGATGGTGAACAGATTTTCATGATGCCTTACAATCCAGGGTTAGTCTCCTTAAAAGGATTTTGTTTGTATGATTTTCACTAATTGACCACTTATAAAACTGTTTAACTAATTCTGTGTCGTTTGAAACATCTAACCACGTCGGTTATTTATTTATTGAGTCGTTTGAAACAACTAACCACGTCGGTAGTTAATTATCGTCGTGATAAATTTATAATGACGTCGATGATTAAGTTATTACGTCGTGTGAAACTATATAATACGTCGGTTTTTATAAATAAACGTCGTTTTCCCTCTGGTGCTGACTTTTTATATTAACCGTCGTTTTTTATTTTATTTTTGTGCAGCCGTCATTGGGTCTTGCTGATTGTGAGGGCAAAGAGGGAAACCGTCTATTTTCTGGATCCTCTGCCTGGAAATCGTGTGGTTGATGAGGAGGGCAAAAACATCGTGAACAGTGCTTTAAAATTTATAATTCCCACATAGGCGACCAGGCCGTAAAGCACCAATCTGGAAAACTCGCCAGCACACCAAAGCAACCCAAAGAAGTGTCGAATGCGGGTATTATGTGATGCGCTTCATGAGGGACATCATCATGGATCCTTCCTTGGAGTTTGAGAAGAAGGTAAGAATAAAATTTTCAGAAACATTTTTTGTGGTTTTTTGTATTACCAACGACGGTCATTTAAAATTACCGTCGTTGAATCGATATACTACGTCGGTTATGAAAAAACGTCGTTGTGTCTGAATTTCTTTTTATTTTGTAAAGCTTAATAATCATTGTTTATGGATTGCAGTTTGCCAAGGGAAAAGATCAAGCGCCATACCCCCAAGCAGCCATTGATGAAGTCAGGAAAGAATGGGCAGAGTTTGTTTGCCTTCATATGGATTAGAGGATTTTTGGAACACTTGATATTTTTATATGTACTAATTTTGTCTATAATATATAATGTACAAATTTTGTCTATAATATACATCCTTTTTTTCCCTGAAAATTTGTTGAGGTTTTCATAATATAAAAGAAAAAACAAATTGCGTAACCGACGTGTAATAACTTTCCAACGACATAATTATGTAAAAAACCGACGTAAAATGATATTTAGACGTGATGGGACGTACATAAGACGTCGTTTTGATGACAATTTCGCCATGGTTTCGCTTTTAAACGACGTGCTTTTGAACAAGTAAGTCGTTTATTAGGGTTTAGGTTAATACCTTATAACGACGGTGATTAGGTCGTTGAATATGTATTTTACGTCTGATGGTGAAACATCCGCCATGGTTTCTCTTTTAAACGACGTCCTTTTTACATGTGAGTCGTTTATTATTATTTACAACGTCGTGGTTTGTTGTTGATATAAGAATATTTTATTATTTTTAATTCAAAATTTTAAAAATAAATTTAAAATAAATTCAAAAAATTCAACTTCAACTCCTATGAAGTCATTGATATATTTTCTTCTCCCTAAAACCCAAAAAAATGCAGTTTGTGTAATAAAAGATTAAAATGTCCAACCTAAATAAAATTGTTTTGATGAGTCATAGCATCACTTACATAGTTTGATGGTTTAGGGTTTAGGGTTTGGGGATTAGGGTTGTTATTTATTAAGGTTTATGGTTAAAGTATAATTTTTGGGGTTTAGGGTTTATGTTTGTTATTTATTAGGATGTAAAACCATAAACAATTTTATAAAATTAAATTTTACAAATATATAATTTAGGGTTTTAAAGTTTAGGGTATTACTTTTAACGACGGTGATTGAGTCGTGGAATATTGAGTTTACGTCGTATGGTGAAAAATTCGACGTCGTTTCTCTTTTAAACGACGTTTTGTTTACACGTGAGTCGTTTATTATTGTTTACAACGTCGGTAGTTAATTAACCCCGCCGTGGTTTGTTGTTGACATAAGAATATTTTATTATTTTTAATTCAAAATTTTAAAAATAAATTTAAAATAAATTCAAAAAATTCAACTTCAACTCCTATGAAGTCATTGATATATTTTCTTCCCCCTAAAACCCAAAAAAATGCAGTTTGTGTAATAAAAGATTAAAATGTCCAACCTAAATAAAATTATTTTGATGAGTCATAGCATCACTTACATAGTTTGATGGTTTAGGGTTTAGGGTTTGGGGATTAGGGTTGTTATTTATTAGGGTTTATGGTTAAAGTATAATTTTTGGGGTTTAGGGTTTATGTTTGTTATTTATTAGGATGTAAAACCATAAACAATTTTATAAAATTAAATTTTACAAATATATAATTTAGGGTTTTAAAGTTTAGGGTATTACTTTTAACGACGGTGATTGAGTCGTGGAATATTGAGTTTACGTCGTATGGTGAAAAATCCGACGTCGTTTCTCTTTTAAACGACGTTTTGTTTACACGTGAGTCGTTTATTATTGTTTACAACGTCGGTAGTTAATTAACCCCGCCGTGGTTTTTCATAGTTTTAACGCTTTTTTGATTTTGCGTGGTACATAGTTTTACCACGACGTCCTTAATGTAATAAGCGTCATGTTTAATGTTAAATTTTAATGACGCGTGTTTTTTCGGTCGATGTTTTAAAAAGCGCGCTTTCTTAAAATATTCGCGGGACCTAAAATTTTCAGATTTGGCTCTTATTTTTATACTTCTAACCCTGAACCCTAAAATTGTCAGATTTCGCGCAACATAACATTTCGCTCTCTCACTTCATCTCTAAATCAAAGTTGGGCCAGGCTGTGTCAAATCCAATTTGGTCATAATCTGTGAGCTCTGCCAACCTATAAGTACAAACCCTCTCTTCCCCTTGTAAATTCATTGAATGATATATTACGTTGTTTTGTTAAAGGGTTTTAGGTATATGTTTTGCGATCTGTTAATAATGTTGTTGGAGGTATGGGTTCATGGATTTTCTGTTTAATGTTTTCTTGATCACTCTCTGTTATGTTGAATTGGGAATGGATTTCATTTTGTCGGATCTTTTAATCACTCTCTGTTATGTTGAATTGGGAATGGATTTATTGTTTTCATGCTTAGTATATGTTGGTTTCACGTATATGTTGGTTTCTTGCTTGGTTTCATGTCTATGTTGTGTTCTTAATAGGGTTTTGGGATCTTGAAAATAAACTGGATATCGACGCGTTTTCAGGCATACGACGACGGTTTTTACTTTAAACCGTCGTTTTTATTACTTATACACGACGGTGTTATGTAACTACCGTCGTGGTTATAATTAGACGACGTAAAATCCGTCGTCTATATATGTCAAATACGTCTGTTTTTGTTTAAAAACCGTCGTCTATGTTGTATATTACTTGCTATTAGACTTTATATAATCTGCTATAGTGATGGTCATTGCTTTCCTTTTCACTTTATTATATATAATAGGGTATAGTGTCGGAGATGGATAAGTCATGGATGCACTCGGATAGAAGATCGAAGGCATATGAGTTAGGGGTGGAAGCATTTTTGAACTTTTCTGTAGAAAATCTTCTAACTACCACACATATCCGTTGTCCATGTGTTAAATGTGTTAATTTGAAATTGTTTGGGGTTGGAATTATAAGGGATCACTTATACTTTAATGGAGTTGACCAAAGCTATAAGAATTGGACATTTCACGGAGAACCTTGGGAAGCACTACTAATGCTAGTAGAAATGTTGAAGAAGATGATGACCATAGTAGGTACAGTTTTGTGTCCTGAAGAATTAGAGATGGATGATAATGATTTTGGTGATTTTGGATATGATCCTTATGAGTTTGCCAATGTGATTGGGGATGGAGATCAACCATTGTACCCTGGTTGTAGAAAGTACACGAAGTTATCGGCATTAGTGAAGTTGTATAATTTGAAGGCAAAATATGGGATGAGTGATGTCTGTTTTACAGAATTATTGATACTTCAAGGCGATTTGCTTCCAGAAGGAAATACAATACCGGCCTCTATGTATGAGGCAAAAAAGACTTTGTGTGCATTGGGGCTGAGTTATGAGAAAATGCACGCATGCCCCAATGATTGCATCTTGTATAGGAAGGAGTATGAGGATTTAACTCATTGTCCTAATTGTGGTATCTCAAGGTGGAAGGAAGGCAAAGATTCAATCTTGAAAGAGGGTGTGCCAGCGAAGGTGGTGTGGTATTTTCCTCCAATTCCAAGGTTTAAAAGGATGTTTCGATCACATGAGACCGCTAAGAGTTTGACTTGGCATGCTGCTAGAAAATCAATTGACGGTTATATGTCTCATCCAGCGGATTCCCCGTCTTGGAAACTTCTTGATGATAAATGGCCCGAGTTTGGTAATGAGCCGAGAAACTTGAGATTGGCTCTGTCATCTGATGGATTCAATCCCCACAAGTTCTCTAAGTAGCAGATATAGTTGCTGGCCAGTTATCTTAGTTACATATAATCTCCCTCCATGGCTGTGCATGAAACGAAAGTTCATGATGTTGACCTTATTGATTTCCGGTCCTAAACAACCCGGAAATGATATAGACGTCTACTTGGAGCCTTTGATTGATGATTTAAAATCTTTGTGGGATGGGATTGGAGGAGTGTATGATGCACATAGTGGAGAATACTTTACACTCAGAGCTGCATTAATGTGGACAATTAATGATTTCCCCGCCTATGGAAACTTATCTGGTTGTGTTGTTAAAGGATATAAAGCTTGTCCAATATGCGGCGATGATACACCTAGTCACAGGTTGAAAAATGGCCACAAAATTTGTTACATTGGGCATAGAAAATGGTTACCGATCAATCATCCATATAGGAGGCAACGTGCAGCTTTTAATGGGAAATCTGAATATGGCACGCCTCCTGAGCCATTAACCGGAGAAGAAGTGCTGCATATGGTTGAAGATGGTGACAGAGTTTGTTGGAAGAAGAAATCAATATTCTTTGATCTCGAGTATTGGAAATACCTTCCTGTGAGGCATGTCCTAGATGTTATGCACATTGAGAAGAATGTTTGCAATAGTATCATTGGTACATTGCTGGAGATCCCTGGAAAAAATAAAGATGGGATTGCTGCTCGATTAGATTTATTGAACATGGGGGTCAAAACTGATTTGCAACCCGAGTATGGAGAAAGACGTACTTCGTTTGCCTCCCGGGCCTTGGAATTTGTCAAGAGCAGAGAAGAGAGAGGTTTGCAATTCTTTCTATGGTATGAAGGTCCCTGAAGGTTATTCTTCAAATATAAAAAATCTTGTATCTTTACAAGATTCAAGACTTCTTGGCCTTAAATCACATGATTGTCATACCTTAATGCAACAATTGCTCCCTGTGGCAATTCGTTCTGTTTTGGAGAAGCCTGCAAGGTATGCAATAACTCGTTTGTGCTTCTTCTTCAATGTTATATGTGCAAAGACTGTTGATGTTTCCAAGCTAGATAAGTTGGAAGAAGATGTAGTAGTTACTTTGTGTTTGCTTGAGAAGTACTTTCCCCCTTCATTCTTTGATATCATGGTTCATCTAGTAGTACATCTTGTCAGAGAAGTTCGTCTGTGTGGGCCAGTATATTTTAGATGGATGTATCCGTTTGAAAGATATATGAAAGTGCTAAAGGGGTATGTTCGAATCGTACTCGTCGAAGGTTGCATTCTTTGAGCGGTATATAGTGAAGAAGTCAGTAGAGTTTTGTACCGAGCATTTATCGATGTTAGTACAGTTGGAGTGCCTTCAAGCCAAAAGATGGGAGTTTCAAAGCCATTATCAGGTTGCACTGAGCGTAGTTGATCGGGACCTGTTGAACCAAGCACATCTATATGTCTTGGAGAATACGGAGGAAGTCCTACCTTATATCGAGTACGTATGAGTTTTATTCTTTAAGTTTCCATTTTAAATTATTTCTTATGTTTATCTTATATGTTTGGGACCGTAATACTTGAATTTTGTGTGTCATGTAGGCAACATATGATCCACATCCAGACCACTTATCCAAAATTTAGAAAGAGAACAAAGTGGCTGCAGGATAAGCACAATAGCACTTTCATTCAATGGCTACGCTTCAAGGTATATGTTATTGAATACCATATTGGACTTTTAATTTTCTTCTTTCTATGTTAGATTGAATTAAGTTATATGATTAATTTGCAGGTTCAAAGTGAACTTAATGAGGAAGACAATCATGGCGTATCAGAAAATTTAAGGTGGCTAGCAATGGTCCAAACATGGCAGTGCCATTATATAGGAGCTATCTCATTAAAGGTATTAAATTCAACATCAAGGCACAAGATGATGTGTGGACAACTCAAAATAGTGGAGTTTATTTACTTGCACATACTATGCAAGTTGCTAGTGCCAAGGATAAAAACCCAATTCTCTCAAATATGGGTTTCTATGGTGTCATTCAAGAAATTTGGGACCTTGACTACCAAAAGTTTACAATCCCAGTCTTTAGGTGTGATTGGATTGATAATACTTCTGGTCTTGTAGTGGACGAACTTGGATTTACCCTTGTAGATTTGAGTAAAATTGGACATAGGAATGACCAATTTGTTTTGGCTTCTCAAGTCAAACAAGTATTTTTTGTTGACGACCCGATGCATCATGGTTGGTCGGTAGTGTTATCAATGCCTAATAGAGAATATAATGATGTTATTGGTGATGATGTCTTAGGTGATGTGAAATTGAGTGTGAGCCATTTACTAGGGGATGCCAAATGTTGACACATTTGATGAAGTGGTGGTTGAGTTAGGGAGTCAAAATATTCGAGATGGGTGTGAAGATATATGGGTTGAATGATGCTTTTAATTGGCAATGTATGACATTAATTTTGTAATATATTGTAATGTGATTTCTTCACTTTCATTATACAGGTTTTGGCCACAAAACAATCAGAACAAAAATTACTGGTTCCAGATTACAAAACACGACGGTTTTGATAAAAATGTGAAAAACAAACGTCTGTTCTAATAAATAACGACGTTTTGGAGCATTCAACGACCGCAATATATTTACCGACGTCTTAAAGCAAAGTAACAATGAAGAACCACGACGCTATTGTGAAACAGTAATCCAGGATAACACGTCGGACAAGCATAAAGAACCGCCATGTAATTCAAAATAACACGACTCCAATCCCATAATACCGACGTCTAAAAGATGAGAATTTTAACCTGAACGTTACAAAAGACGACGTCGTCATGAATTTACCACGTCGTAAGTTCTTTAATAAACGAAGTGGAAAAGGATGAATTCACGACGGTATTTGAAGTCCATTAAATTCGTCGACGTTAAGATTTATGAATTAGACGACGTTAATTTTTTTAATGAAGACGTATAAATTATTAAACACGACGGTCTTTTTCATGGTACCGACGTTGTATATAGACGACAACGTCGTCCTTATAAATTACTGTGTCGTAATTAATGACCCCATCATTTTTTCCACGTCGTTTATTTTCAAAATATGACGTATAAATTCTGTAATACGGCTCTCATTTATTTGGAACCGACGTTGTTTATTCATTTCAACGTCGTCTAAGTAAATACATACGTCGTAATTAATGAACCTGACATCTATTTCCACGTCATAATTCGTAGAAAAATCGAAGTGGAAAATATATTTTACGACGGTATTTGAAGTCCATTAAACTTGTCGACGTTAAGATATATGAATTAGACGACGTCAATTTTTTAAATGAAGACGTATAAATTATTAAAGACGACAGTCTTTTTAATGGTGACGACGTTGTATATAGACTACAACGTCGTCATTATAAATTACTGTGTCGTAATTAATGACACCATCATTTTTCACGTCGTTTATTTTCAAAATATGACGTATAAATTCTGTAATACGGCTCTCATTTATTTGGAACCGACGTTATTTATCAAATTCAACGTCGTCTCTGTAAATATATGCGTCGTAAGTAATGACCCTGACATCTATTTCCGACGTCATAATTCATAAAAAATCGAAGTGGAAAATTTATTTTACGACGGTTGTGGGAAATGTTGTGACGTAGTAGGTGTCAATAACGTCGTCTATTATGATTGTAAAGACGTCGTATTTATATTTGTCATCTGTTTCCTTTTTAACGACGTTGTTTTTGTTGGAGTTGGTCGTCTATTCCTATCTTCGACTGTTTTTTATGTCTTTTTGCAGCACAAAGACGTCGGTTTTTATTTTTGATGACGTTTTTTGTTTTAACAACGACGGTTATTCACCGTCGTGGTTTTGTTATGGAAAAGATGTCGGTGGATTCCACGACCATTTGAAAACAGAATACACGACGGTGAATTCCCGTCGTGGTTTTCCTTTTTTGTAGTAGTGACGGGGTTTTTCCTGGCAAGGTTTTAATGAGGCAATGTCATACACTCGTCAGTGTTATATGATACATAACACGAAATCATATGTTGCACATGGATATGTACTATTTTTCCATTTGTCCAGGTTTTGTCCCGCTGAGTTTTACTCGCAAGGCTTTTAACGAGGCATATTCCATGCATGGTGAACATCTAAGGGGGAGTGTTATAAATCAATCTAATTATTATGGATACCCATCATATACATTTTTCCCACAATTCCTACTACAATGTTTTTACCCACAGTGATGTGATTGTAATTTACCTTATATTATATTTGTTAAGTGTGGTAAATAGTTGTACTCCATTTTGTCTATAAATACAAGGCATTAAGAGAAAGAAATTACAAGCTTGGGAAGAGAAACTCTATGGTTATTATTTTCTTCTAAATACCATAATTCCTTAAGTTTTATATTAGACCTATAGTTGTTGGATTTTTGCTAGAAGCACATAACACACACTAATAAACAATTCATGACACTAACATGACAAGAAACCATAGTAATAACAAGGTGACATAGTTGTTGAACTCACATATTAAAACCATTCCTACAATTTCTTTTTGTGTTACATAGTTCTTGTATTAAACTGCATAAAATAAATTTAAAGTGTATGCGCACAAAACATTTTTAGAATTGTTGATCAACGAGTACAACTCCAATGCAAGTAAAGAACTTCAAGTAGCTTATCAAAACGTCTTCAAATTGCATGATCAACCTCATCAACTATAGGAGATGAACATGTTTTGACATCCCTAAAGTGATGATTCAAGTTCCACAGGTATCGCAGTAGACTAGCAGCATCATCAAAGTAAGATGTATAAGGATACTCTGCAACTTCCTTTATAAAACGTTCAAATCCACCACTTTTCTAAGAAGCAAATGCAATAAAATAAACATGCATAAAAGCTATGAAAAAAGTCTTTTTAGTAAAAAGATCTTTCCTATCTTTATTGACACTGTCAATCCAGTCCAACCGATGCTCTGAAGTCTTCAAGGATAGATGGCCAAGCAATTTGGAAACGAACTTCGCATAACGGAAAACATGAAGAAAAAAATATCATCTATCTTTCAAAATCAAACATATAACATAATAATAATAATAAGGTTAGTCATAACAAAAAATTCATTCATCCATCAAAACAAAAAAGTGAACTCACTTCCAAATATGAATATAGTAAAAAAAACTTAAGAAACCTATAAGCCTCAATCCGTTCTTTCCTAAGGTCAAAATCTCTTGCTTTTTTCTTCGACGATAGAGTTTTAGTTGCTAACAATGACTTGAACAAATATCCCAACATGCTTTTGATGTCCATAAAATCATCATTTTTTAATTTGTCTTGATATGTGACATCTATTCCCTCCAATGATCTACCGAAGTTAATAATCTTCAAACCCTTCTTACCCATTACATAATTTTTCTTCTTCTTCAAGCTATAGTGAAAGAATTTTTGCCATGAACTCGAGTTACAACATTAATCAATTGACTATAATATATACAAACTCATGCATGATGTCACCATCTTTTTCTTCGACGATGGAGTTTTGGGTGCGAGCAACGACTCGAACAAATGTCCTAACATGCTTTTGATGTCAAGAAAATCATCATTTTTCAACTTATCTTGATATGTAACATATATCCACTCCAATAAACCACTAAAGTTAATAATCATCAAACCCTTCTCGCCCATCACATAATTTTTTTTTTCTTCTTCAAGCTACCATGAAAGAATCTTTTGTCATGAATGCGAGTCACAACATTCATCAATTGACCACAATATATACAAACTTAACATCCATGATTTCACCATCTTTTTCTTCGACGATGGAGTTTCGGGTGCGAGCAACAACTCGAACAAATGTCCCAACATGCTTTTGATTGTCAAGAAAATCATCATTTTTAGGATTAGGGAACTATTGAATTGGTTTCAAAGATTTTGTGTGAATATGTCAAAAGAGGAGTTTAAACATGATATCCCTTTTACTTTATTGTATGATGATGAGAGGGTGATGGTTGACAAACAACTAGAGTTGTTAGTGTTTCTCTTTCCTCATTGGATTTCAACAACACAGATGAATGATAAATTTCTTCTGATTAAGAAAGAAGAAACTGAGGAAGTAGAAGTACATCTTCAACTTGCAATTTGTTCTACATGCCCTCCATAATCACGTATTAGTGATTGAGTCTATGATTTCATATTTACTCTTAGAAAAATATTTGTAAAGAATGGCGTGAATCGCATCCATTGTCGTGTTAAGCTCTACAATGATCATTTTGAAGAAGTAGTTGAAGGGCCTTTCTCCATTGCGAATTACATTGATGCGGATTCAATACGGATTTCTATTTTGATCCGTTAGATGACTTGGGCGGTGGAGATTTAACACAACAAACAAGACATAAAAAAAATACCAATATCGACTACGCACTGCCATTTGAGAACAGAGAAACAATGCAGACAGTCAGCCCATGCTTTCTCTTTCCCATTTCATCTCTTCCATGTTCGATTTTTTCAGCTCTCTTTTTGAGTCAATATATATAAGGGATTCAATAAACAATGACATAAAAGAAAGAAAAAAACCCATAAATTATTGAAAAATCAGCTCAAAAACTCATCTAAGAAGCAAACCCTGTTTCAAACCCCCAAAAAAAAAAAAAAACCCAATTGTGTTAGAAAAAATAAAAATAAAAACGAGAGAAAAATTAACTCTTTGTTTGTGGAGAAGCTTTTGTTTTTGTAAGCGATTGAACTTCAATTTAGTCTGGTGTGATATATTTTTGTTCTAAATTTATGTTCTTTGAGCTATTGGTATGGAGTAAAGCTTGGGAAAACTCTTCAGGTGGGAAGAGAACTCATAAAAGCACGCGGAAGAATAGTGGTCTTTTGTTGATCAGTTTGCACAACCACTGCTCCAAGACCAATTCGAGCTGCATGATTTTGTTCACAAGGGATCCATCTCCACTCCAGTGAATCAAACAAGGAAGCCAGCCTTTCTAATTGCAATCACAATGGGTAAGATAGTCCATGCCCCATTTGCCATACCTCCTCCATTGATATATTTTGACTAAAAAAGATAGATGAAAAAAATCCAACATTGAGGAGATGAAATGAGAAAGAGAAAGATGAATCTTGTTTCTCTGTTCTCAAATGGCAGTGCAAAGTTAGATATGAGTATTTTTTTTTATATGTCTTGTTTGTTGTGTTAAATCTCCACCGCCCAAGCCATCTAACGAATCAAAATAGAAATCCGTATTGAATCCGCATCAATGTAATTCGCAATGGAGAAAGGCTCGTAGTTGAATATCCTTGCAATCATCGATTTTACAAGATCTGCCATTGAGTAAAGCAAGAAGCTTCCTTGCCCTCTTTATCTGACACACGGTATAACATCAAGAAGCACAAGAAGTATAAGATTATATGAATGAAGATGTACTTGCCGGAAAGCATGGATGTGGTTATCTTGCCACTTTTGAGAAGAAGAAGTCGACTTTGTATTTGTGAAAGTAATATAGTCCCTTTACAAAGGTAGTGTTATTTTTGTGAAACATTGATAGGAGTTGTGAGTTCTTAAACATCTCATAATACATATTTTCTTTGTATTAGAAAATTTTCGATGTTCATTCGAAATAAGATGATTAATTGTCCAATAGTTGGAACAAAGATGATTACATATTACTAATGCATAATCTCGGATGAAAAATCCTTATTTCATTCTTGTCTATTGACATAAACAAATAGCAAGTAGTTTGCATTCTTAATAAGGAGTTTGCTACTTTCAGTATAAGAAGTTTGCTACTTTCAGTATAAGAAGAACCCGTATCACCCACCACTGTTCTAACCCAATCATATAAAGACTCGTAATAGTGGTCATAATAAACTGTCCAAACATCCTTCACCAACTCTTCATTACAAGGTAAATCCTTAAAAGGCTTCTACTTACAAAACACATAAATCCATGGGTACAAAATCTCCTCATAAAATATTCTTGAAGAATGTTTAAATGCACTTTTAGTTGTCTCTTCCTTATCCATCTTAACAAACTTAACATTAATTTTTTTCACCATCTTTCTCATAATATAAACCACCCTTGTATGCCCTGTCTTTACTATTATTCCTCACTACGAAGTTAAATTTATAAAAGCATACTCAAGCGCCAAAAACCTCAATAACAGAATTATTATTCTCATGTTCACCTTTGATGTACTAAAAAAAAACTCTGTTATCTTTTGTGGAACGTTCGATATTCATAAGAAATGAGATGATTAATTGTCTAATACTTAGAACAAAGATGATTACATATCTACAAAGGCTCCCTTCCAGTTATTTGCCTTAAACAAACCAAAGATTGCACGGACTTGCCACAACTCATCTACAAATATGGTTTCCCTTGCAAGGAGCTTCCCTTTTCTAGCAAGCATCTCAGCCTCAACCTTCTGACGACCCTTCCCATTAAGCTTGGCAATCCTCTTCTCTAATTTCAAATACTTCTTAAGTAAATCAAGGGAGTAATGTGTCATCTGTTAAACATGTAGAAGTTATTGCCAAACTAGTACAAATACTGATCAAGTGTTAGATCCAAAGGAAGTGTATACAAACAAATTAAATTGTCCTCAGATTTCATATTTTCAAAGAATATAAATGGTAAATCCAGATTTGAAAAATTCAAGCAAGCAACACTTATATGGGGGTTTCTAGATCAATGAAAGGTTTATAGCTTATTCGGTTAATTAGCAATGAATTTCACAAATACCAAGAGAGATCGTGGCTAGTGCTCACCTTTATTAAAGAGGATGAAGCCCACTTGAATGATCATGCAAAGAAGCCTCTGGGTTTCCTCACCGTAAGCAAAGCCTATGGGTTCCTTCAAATTAGCGCCGCAAGAAAATAACCCTAAGGACTTCAATTAGTTAATGTTACAAATGTATAGGGGAGGGCAGCCTAGGTTTTATATTAGTTGTATCTGGTTAAGGCTTGTACATATTTTTTTTTTTTTGGGTTAATCATGCTTAAATCCTTAGACTAGGCTAGGCACCAAGGAGGATTATGGCTTACACTAACATGTCTATCTTGGTGAATTATACGACCCTAGTAGAGGTTATATTATGGATTACTAGCTTTTGGAACTCTTGTAACATAAAAACATATATGCAACAAATTACACTTGATTCTACAAATGCTATAATATGAGTGGATTTAATATATACAATAATGTAGAAGTTTTTTTTTATTTTTACGAAGCGATATTTTAACAAAATCTCTAATGAAAAATCCTTGTTTCTAGAAATGATTCATGAAGTAGAGTTGGGGGGGAAGTTAATCACGTTGTTTACAAAAGATATATGTTTTTAATCGTCTGTTTAAAGACGCATTAAAGAAGATAAACTGGATGTGAGGGATGCATATAAAATTTTGTGTGAATATGTCAAATGAGGAGTTTAAATATGGTATCCTTTTTAGTCTATTGTATGATTATAAGAGGGTGATGGATGACAAACAACTAGAGCTGTTAGTGTTTCTCTTTCCCCATTGGATTTCAACAACACAGATAAATGATAAATGGTTTCTTCTGATTAAGAGAAAAGAAACCGAGGAAGTAGAAACACACATTCTGCTTGCAATTCACTCCAACCTATGCTCTGGACTCTTCAAGAATGGATGACCAATCAATTTGGAAACAAACTTCGAATAACTGAAAACATGAAGGAAAAAAAATCATCCATCTTCCAAAATCAATCATATAGCACAATACTAATAAGGTTAGTTATGACAAAACATTCATGCATCCATAAAAAATAAAAAAAAGTAAACTCACTTCCAAATATGAATATAGTAAAAAAAAAACTTAAGAAACCTATACTCCTCGATCCATTCTTTCTTAAGGTCAAAATTCATTGTTTTTTCTTTGACAATAGAGTTTTGGGTGCGAGCAACGACTCGAACAAATGTCCCAACATGCTTTTGATGTCAAGAAAATCATCATTTTTTGACTTCTCTTGATATGTAACATCTATTCTATCTAATAAACCACCGAAGTTAATAATCATCAAACCCTTCTGACCCATCACATAATTTTTTTTTCTTCTAGAAGCTACCGTGAAAGAATTTTTTGTCATGAACGCGAGTCACAACATTAATCAATTGATTGCTATATATACAAACTTAACATACATGATTTCACCATCTTTTTCTTCTACGATGGAGTTTCGGGTGCCATCAATGACTCGAACAAATGTTCCAACATGCTTTTGATGTCAAGAAAATCATCATTTTTCAACTTATCTTGATATGTAACATCCATCCCTTCCAATAAACCACTGAAGTTAATAATCTTCAAACCCTTCTTTCCCATCATATAATTTCTTTTTCTTCTTCAAGCTGCCGCGAAAGAATATTTTATCATGAATGCGAGTCATCAATTGACCACAATATATACAAACTTAACATGAGTGATTTCACCATCTTTTTCTTCGATGATGGAGTTTCGGGTGCGAGCAACAACTCGAACAAATGTTCCAACATTCTTTTGATGTCAAGAAAATCATCATTTTTCGACTTGTCTTGATATGTAACATCAATTCCCTCCAATAAACTGTCCCCTGGGTGATGTTGAGATTGGTATGGACTCAATTGATTGCCCCTAGAGGATTGGTAACCTAGTGGTGATGTTGGGATCAATATAGATCCAATTGATTGCTATAGGGGATTGGTAACCCCTAGAGTTTTTCTTCCCTTAGAGCCTAATCATGGTCGAGAATACCTAAAGCTATCTTTAAATCTCATTTCCACTTCTTAAAATTTATACCAGTCAATGGTTTAGTGCAATTGATAGCAGAGGGGGATTCACAACTGAAAGCATGGAATTATGTAAAATGTTTAATCTTTATCCCCAACTCACATGTGTGATATTTGTGGACAAAATATCAAATATGCATTTTGTTTCCTTCACAAGTGCAACAACATGAACTACTATGCTTCCAGCATTATCATAGCATATATCACTACTGCTAAAAAAAAGTTGAAGTTTGAGAAATGGAGAAGGCTAACATGATCTGTCTGCTGATCATGAAGAAATCTATGATAGAAGCTGTCTGCGGTGGAATTCCAGAATATGAAAATTCCAAGAAGTACTTGGAGGCTGTGAGTAAAAATTTCAAAGAATTACAAAAGGCTGAAACTGGGAAATTTGATGAGCAAGTTGGCAACTATGAGATATGACGAGATATAGGATATGAGGGTGTATCTTCTGAGTATGATTAAAGTAGCCAAGAACTCAAGTCTTGGAAATTCCCATTTTTGACCCTTTCTTAGTTCACCTTGGATTGAATTCACTTCCTTCTTAGTAAGCTCAACTCATGGTGATTTATAATGCATAGAAAGACAAATGGGATCTCAATGACCTCATCTCAGTTGGGCCCAAGAAGAAGCTAGGATTAAGAAGGAGAAAGAAAAGTCAACATTGTGCAACTAACCGCCCATGCTCCTAAACATCATCATTCTAAGCCAAAATATCGTCATACTATACTACTAATGAAGATAAATCAAAGCCTTATCCTCCTCCTAAAGGGTCTAACACTTTGAATATGAATAAAATTACTGTTTTTAAGTGTTACTTTTGGGATAGACAGATCATCTTAAGAGAGATTGCACCAGATACAAGCATTGGATAGAGAAAAAGAAAACTAAATGTAAAACCAAAATTCTATGTCCTAGTTTTATTTGAGTCTAGTAATGTCATTGTTCCTTCTAGTTCCTAGCGGATTTACATTAGATCATCAATCCATATTGCTAATTCCTTGCAGGACTTTGTAAGCTAGAAGAAAGCAAGTAAAGACCAAGACAAAGAGTTCTAGTCCATGTAGTACGCTTAGTTACACTCAAGGTCTTAAATATCAATGGTATCGGAAATATCGGTAGTCCAAAAACACAGAAATTTCAATGGAAATATCGGGATATTATCGATATCGATAAAAATTGAATAAAAACCACGGAAATTGTAAGAAAAACTTGGAAATTTTTATTGAAACTTTGGAGGATGTTTAATTAGTCAATTATCTATTAGTTTATCACAAAAAAATTGGAAGGAAATGCATTTCATGATGGGTTTAGCTGATTTAAGTTGATTATACAACAAGCTGACAAACACTGTGAGTGTAGAAAATATGTAGTAATTAATGAAAGAAGATTAAACACACCATAATCATTTATATATAATGATTTACTATAATATTTTACACTTTATACATTGCATGGTAAGATACATGAGTGATTTTGTACCACATAGAGTTCCTATGAGGTTCAAATTTTTCACTATCATCATCATCTCTATGTGTAAAGTAAGTGTATTGTGAAGAGTAGTCATCAAATGATAAATCCTAAAAATAGTTTTGCATGTAATTGTTAACATGCCACCCATATGGATTCAAGATTGGTTGATGTTGTACATAAGCAAAATCATTTGAAGATTGGGTTTTAGATTCTTTCCATGAGCCGCTCGATTCCATCCCAAAAGGGAAAGGTCAAAGACTCACATTCTCATGTATAAATCTAATTTTTACAAAAACAGTTCAAAACAAAACATTTAAAGTACACATATTTTAGCATATTATCACAAAAACATAAGCAACATGCGGTTCAGGCATTGGAGGAGTGAAATGGCAGGGGTTTGAATCCCCTTTGCGTGCTTTGTGTTTTTTTCTTTCTTCATTTTTTCCATCACATCGATATTTTCGATATTTTAAGAAAATATTGATGAAGTGTGAGCGAAATTATTGACATCGATATTTTCTAATATTATTGCTGATATTGTCGATATTTATACGATATGTCTATGGATACGTTTCGAAATATTCGTGACTCAAAAAAAGATAATATCTTCAATATTTCGTTGATATTATCGATATTTTAGACTATGGTTACACTACAAGAAAAAACCTTTTATACGACCAAATTTTTGGTGACCAACGCAACTTTGGTCGCCTAATAGAGTTATCAGAGAGGACATTTTGTAATTTCATCGCCAAAAGTTTTGTGAGATTTAGGCATGGATTAAGACTTACATTTGATCATACAACGGGGTCACTTACAGTTGTTTAACAGGTTGTTATGTTTTTGTTTGTCAATTTTAATCTTGTTCAAGTAGTTCTCACATTTTTAGGTTGGCAATATGTAGAAGGTTGAAATTACTAGTTACATTAGCTGGTAATGCATCCATGATTTTAAGACCAGAGGGCTACCTTTTGCAGCAGAATTCTGTAGTGAGTTTTTCTTTCTCTTTTTCTTTTTTTGATGTACTTCTTGTTTGTTTTATCCCCTGATTTTCTGTATGCTTAGAGTTGCTAGTCAATGATGATGGCACATGAGATGCATATTGTAGTACCATCAATGGAAAGGAATATGAATTGCTATATCGGACTGGCAAAAGGAATATGATTTAAGTATACTTATTTATGATTAGGCACCAAAACTTTCACTGCTCTTTCTATTCTTATGGTTGTAACTTTCATGTTTTTTGCCTCCCAGATAACCCTTTTCCTCCCAAAAATAGTAAGTCTGAGATCACTGAGAGCAGGGCCAAAGATATGCAAGAGTAAGTTTTCTTTCTTCAGTTTAAGTTAAAGTGCATTAACTTATATGAACTCCATTATTATAAGGAAATTAGTCTGCTTTGAGTTTCAGTCTGTCTTTTCTTGATGGTATATGTATATAATTTGGAAATTTTAAATTGGGCTTGTTTGTACTTCTACTCATCTGCATATATGGCGATAAAAGCAGTGATGGTTCCAATGGAACATATCAAAGATATACCACATTATACCAATTTGTCTTTTGTGGTACTATGTATATACATATTTATATATGTGTACACATTGTTGTTGCTTTATTTTGTTTCTTTTATAGAGGAAGATGATGGATGAGTTTGAGGTGAAGCAACAATTGTTAGAGATTAGAACTTCCAAGAGATCAGATATCCCGACCCCCCTATCCCACAGGCTTGGTCCCTAGTCTTCATGTGGAGAAATAATGAATGCAAAACTTGGGGTTACAAAGGGCAATAATAATGTGGAGAGTTCTTTATTTATTTATGCTTATTTTTTTTGGATATAGCGTACTACCTTTTATGTGTATTTAAATGACTACTATGCTCATGTACCTTTGAATGTGAAAAACTTTTATGTCATTTCTATTGGTTTAGTTTACCTAAATCGATTGTTTCCTGAAATTATTAAAATATGTTTATTTATTGTTTGTAAGAAAACTTCTTCCTGTGACAAAATTGAAAAAAAGAAAAAAAAAAAAGGTGAAGTATGCAGATTTTAGCGACAAAATCCATTAGTTGCCAGAGTCTATAGGCGATGAACAAATAGTTTTGGTTGCCTAATTCCTTTGAAGTACGCGCCAACATTTGGTGTTTTAGAGGGAATCCTTCATAGACGACCAACTAAATTCTGTTAGGTGACGAAAATATTTGGTTGCTTAAAGATTTTGGCGGCAAACTTCAATTTTCGTCGCTTGGAACTTTAAGCCACGTTTTTTTAATTTTGTAATTTTTTTCTTCTTTTGTAGGATTTGATTTGAATTCAATAAAAGTTAAGTGGGCAATGTCTCCTTGTGTAATGGTTCATTTGAATTGTGCAAATAATAATGTTGCTTTCACCATTGATATTAAAGACCCGAAACGATTTCAAACTAATGAAAACTCTTCAAGACTATGGCATATAAAAGACTAGGCCATGTACGTATAGAAAAATAATGCAGTAACTCAGGTATAATTCAAGGATTATTTCAACAATTAAGCATTGAATTTAAGTGATCAAATATTTTTACTTGACAAGGAAAAACTTTGTGATTGCCTTCTTTGACATATGTGCAGAATAAGAATAAGCATAAGTGAGAAGACATTGAGTAACCTTCGCGGCCAAAAAGAGAGAAAGGACATCGAAAAACATGTCTTATCGTATGTTGTTGGGAGTTGACATTCCGCTAACCTTCCCTCAGAGAAAAAATACAAACATGTATTGTCATATGTTGTTGGGACCAAACATCCCGATAACCTTTCATGCGAATAAACAAATTAAACATAAAAAAAAAAAAACACATATTGTTGTATGTTGTCCTAACCAGACATCCCGGTGACCGACATCATAAATAAAATAAAAACCACTAAAATCATGTCTTGTCCTATGTTGCTAAATTTTTTGCCCCTATTAGTCAATTGAGCACATTTAATTAACTAATTTTGTTTGATAATGTTAAGGACCAAAAGGTTACGAGAAATCCAAGGACATTTAAGCCCAATATAATATACAATAGTTGCCATGCTAATTCAAATTGTATTTAGGGAATTAATTCGTTAAATAAATATAGAAATAGTGTATATGCAATGCCAAACAAATAATTCAGTTTTCATTCCTAAACCACTGGCAAGCTTAAGTGGACTTAAGCCACATATATGCCTAGGCTTACTGAGTGGGTTGTGGTGTGGATTCTACAAGTGTCCATAAGGCTCATTGAAGGATCAAACAATGGAAGTTTTGGGGCTACTTGGGAATACCAAAACTCATGCCCACTTTCTTGAGCCTAATTACACGGGTAAGCAGAGAGAACTCCCAGCCTCTTCCTCCAGCTTAAACCACAACTACCCATTACTGTTCATTACTGTGCACACAATCATCATTGTACGGTCATGTACCCATTACTATTCATTACTGTACACACTATCAATTACAGCACACTCACGGAGAAACCAACTATTGTGCACTATACACTCACGGATGCATAAACAGAGCAAAGGCTTTGCATATAAATAGACCCTTCATCCATTTGTGAGGCACCTAGAAGAAGCAGAGAATGGCAGAGGAGGCAATCTTATCCTCTACCTGCCGTAAACACACAAAACCCAAGCCTTAACCCCTCCATCATGCTCCTCTTCTTTCATAACACCACTCCAAGCTTTGAACATCACTCATAAAATCATCCCAAGACCCAAAAAAAAACATGCATCTCACCTCCAGCAGCTTGTTCTAATTGAAGCTGCATGTAGAAGCACTCTGTTGCTAAACTTATATGGAGACTTAGCTCCCACACCATGAACCTCTCAAGCCAATCTTCATATCGATTCATTGAAACAAGCTCTCATGCCAAGCTTGTACGTAGCTCCTCTTCACCATAGACCACCTCTAGCATCTTCTCCAACACTATTCCACTACATGCAACACATATTCAACTTCAGGAAAAGCACTTCCAACACAGCAAAATCATTCTAGTACCCACTGTATATCAAAATCTGTAGCACATATTCAACTTCAGGACCTCACAACAGTCCAATAAGCCCATTGCAGCTCTCGAAAAAAAAAAACCTCACAAATTTAACTACTTATTGTTTTTAGTAATATGTACAAATAAATAGTTTTCTATTAATTTATCGGTATCAATCGAGGATCAAGTCTTTGAAGAGAAGATACTGGACACATATGGTTGCTTGCAAGAAGGAAGTTGAGGTTCCACCCCAAAACTAATTGGCAATGGGGAGAGTAGCCCAACTCCTTATAAACTCACGCTAAGTCCCTTAAATTTTTAATGTGGGATAAACGCTCTCAACCTCGAGCACATATATGCAGAGCTTCAAAATTACATATACCTTTACAAAATGTGGTTGTTTTGAAGTACATATAGAACTAGCTATGTTGATGCTCTTTTTGGGAGGGTCAACTTAGATAGAGGTGGAATGGTGGATGATGGGTGAAGGTGAGGACCTTTAGCATATGTGAGGACCTTTAGCATGTGTGTGAAGATTATGGCAAACGATAAATATAGAGAAGACGAGATATACATGGTTCACCCTTAATGAATGGACTATGTCCACACAGAAGTATGTTCTCATTATAATAATGTATGATTACATTTGTACATGGGGTTGAACCCAAATATAAAGATAAGAAGGGGGAAGCCCATTAAAGACAAAGCCCAGCCCAGGGATCCCCTCCTAAGTGGAGAGTGGTCTCCTCTTATAGGTGAGGGGGAGTCTTCATTTCCTGCAGTTTTCAGATATGGGACTCCTCTTGCTTTGCTTAGAGTTGTGACTTATGGTAATGCTTCTTTGGCTAAAGTGATGACCTCTCAAAGTATGGCACATGGATGATCTAGCGTAGCTAGTTGCTTGGTCAGTTACGGTACCAATAGTAGTCCCCCAAGTACGCGAGTAAGAAGGTACTTCTTGATTGGGGACTTGTAATTTTAAGTGAACTGGTCGAGCAACACCATAGTTCATCTTCTAAACTGTATAGTGCACTCACCATAGTCCCCAAGTTCCCGGGTAAGAAGGACATTCGAGGAAGGGAACTTGCAACAAAAAGCCAAGTGGTTTGCAAGTCCCTATTTTGTGATGTAAGGGTGCCGAAGGGCATCACAGTACAACGAAGGTACAAGACTTGCATGTCGCAGAGAAGGTGCTAAAGGGAAAGTAGGTGCCGAAGGCATAAGACTTGCATGTGACAAGGCGATGTGCCTAGGCACGAGGGTGCCAAAGGTATAAAACTTGCATGTCTCAAGGTGATGTGCCTAGGCATATGGGTGCCGAAGGCGACACAAAGCTTGCATATTGCAAGGCAATATGGCTAGGCACGAGGGTAATGAAGGCAAAGGGGATGTCGAAGGCACAAAGCTTGCATGTCGCAGGGTGATATGCCTAGTGTCACGGGATGAGCGAGCGGCGCGGCGCGGCGGAAGCGAAACACAAATTTCGCCACTCAAAGCACACCCGTGCGGCCTAGGATCCCTTCAGATCCCAGTCAGCCTTCTCCCACTTCATGATACTCATGACTCTCACAACTCCGCGAGAGGTTCCCCTTCATGTGTCGTCTTCCCCTAGACAACGAGTCACACTACCATGTGACAATACAATCACCCCGCATCCGGCAACGAACCCTTGACGCCCATACATGAAGCGTTGCATAAGACACGTCAACTGCATCGACCACGTCGCATGCTTCACTCATGCCTCGCTCATGTCCAAGTCAAGACATAGCGATCCAACACACCATCGGTTTACCCACACTTCTGTCGGTCATTCCCTTTAGCATCCACGATAGCCCACATCCTCAAGCTATACACGCAAGCTGTCCTACTTGCATGTCACCCAAGCCTTGGCGACATATGTATTTCGAATGTCCCACATAACCCTCTATGCATTGCATGAGGTCGCAACCCATGCGTACCGGCATCCGAATATCTTCCTTCCATCTTGGACAAGGCCGAACCCAAGCCAAGTCCATCGAGTATTGTCAAATGCCTCACTAGCCAATGGCATAGCGAATGCCATACGTTGACCTCACTCTTTGCCACGATGCGCAATACGAACGGCCCCAGCGTGTTCAGACTGTCCTCGAATTCCTTTCCCTCGGAGACACAGAGCAAGTCCATCGAGTATTGTCAAATGCCTCGCTAGCCAATGGCATAGCGAATGCCATACGTTGACCTCACTCTTTGCCACGATGCGCAATACGAACGGCCCCAGCGTGATCGTCCTCGGAATTCCTTTCCCTCGGAGACACAGATTATCCTTCAACAATCGTATGCCCGCCCTTATGACTATCTCCAATGTCATAAGGATGCTCGCTTAGTGCCACAAGCGTGTAAGAACCAGGGGTGGTGGAGAGCATGACACCATGTCACCCCCTATATAGCATTTTATGCATTTAGCCTTCTGCAAGGAGGGAACATCACCTATGCACGAGGAGTCATAATTGGGTATAACTCCCGATACGAACTCCGAATGGCAAACCGTCGTTGTATCCTGCGTCTCGACATCACGAACGTTTCGGTATTCTTGGTTCCTTCAGGTTCCTCCCGTAACCTTCGAAAATACCCAAAATACCCTTCACAAGTGCAACCCGGCCAACACCAACCATTCTAGCTCTTAAGCTCTAGCCTTTTCCACACTTAGACTTCCTCTTAAGCGCATAGATGTTCCAACGGAGTCACGGTAGCACTTGTCTATGTGCGACCCGTGACATTCTCCCCCACTGATAGTGTCGACGTCCTCGTTGACGTGCCCCACTGCACTGTCGACTTCAGAATCACGATAGCACTCACTTATGTGCAATCCGTGGCATTCTCCCCCACTGATAATGGCGACGTCCTCGTCGACATGCCCACTGCATTATTGCATAACAACACCATATAGGAATATCCTCTTCTCTTCGCTCCAAGTACCACAAAGCACCACTGCCTTAACCCTTCTTAACTTATCTTTCAAAGTTATGTTCCTTTCCCTCTTCTTGGGCCGAGACCTCTGTCTCTTGTCGCACTCAACCATTGAACAACCACATAGCTCGTTGGTCAAGTACTTCCACATTTTCCATATTAAAGAGATGCACCCCGCCCGGGCGTGACTCAAAAGCCAACCGTGTGTCCTCCACGGCACCTCCATTTGTTTGTGCTCCTGCACTGCCATACTTCCAAGGCATTCGAGGTTCTCCCCTTCTTATCTCGTTGGCACACCTTCACCTCAAGGTGCCTCCACAGCAAAGTTCCACCACACTTAGGCCATCACAATTCACCAAGGTTAGACATCATCCCTACTATGAGTAGAACTACCTGACTACCAACGCCCAAACTCGGACTCGGCAGAACCACTTCTATAGCATCCCCACGGGAACAAGTAAGCTGTCAACACCCAAGTTACTCCAACATTGTCTTCCATCGAGTGCGGACAGACTCCATGTCCTTAGAAACCATGCTCACAAGTGAGACTTCGGGATCTACCTCTTTGGAACACTCCCTCGTTCCAAAAATCAGTTAGCAACCTTGTGTCAAGTATTGTGCCTCACCCACCCGTTCTCAACAATTGTAAGAGCAACCACTTAAGTGACTCCTTCATTAAAGCCTAGCTCGTCAGCGACTTACCCCCTCAATGGAGCCTGGCCGTCATGACTTACTCCCTTCAAAGACTGCACCATTTCAGTCTTGAGCTCCCACAACCTTTCCCCGAACAAAGGTCTTGCACCATCCGTTCAACACTCATCACCAACCAACTTCAACACAACCACTTATGGCATGCGATGGTTTGAGTATTGCCAATCTTCGGCACTCTTACCAAGTTCCGCTGCCATCATCCTCAATGAACTTCGTGGGTCTCCCCCACTTATCTCGTCGACGCACCCTCACGTCAACGTACCTCCGAAGCAAAGCTCTACAACACTTTAGGCCTTTGCAACTCCTCAAGGTTCAATGTCATCCCTACTACGAGCAGAACCACCTAACAACGCCCAAACTTGAACTTGGTAGAACATACTTCCGTAGCATCCGCAAGGGAACAAGTTAGACATCCTCCCTCAAGTTACTCCATCTTCGGCCTCCCACAAAGTGCGGACGTACTATGTCCTTAGCCACCATCCTCACAAGAAAGACTCTGGGATCCACCTTTGGAACACTCCAGCATTCCGAATATTAGCTCGCAACCATGTGTCAAACATTATGCATCACCCCCACGTTCTCCACAGTTGCAAGAGCAACCACTTGAGCGACTTCTTCTTTAAAGCTTAGTCCTTCAGCAACTTACTCCCTCAATGGAGCCTAGTTCGTCAACAACTTACTTCCTTCGAAGACAGCCCCCTTTCGGTCTTCCACCCTCGCAAATCTTCCCTGAACAAGGGTCTTGCAATGTCTGCTCAACACTTGTTGCCAACATAGTTTACCACACCTTCAATGGTATGTCATGGTTCGAGTGCTAGTCAATTTTCAACACTCTCTCCAAACTCACGCTCCCGTCCTCCCCACATCCTAAACTGAACAAGCAACATCACTTCGTCACAAGTCAGAACCCCTGCCTACCCGACTTCCGGGCGCTTGGTGCACGGATTAGAAAACTAGGCAACCGAGCAACAAAACCAACCATCATCCCACATCTTAGAGTCATCCTGCTTGATGTCTTCTCAGAACTTCGAGGCAATCTTTTTAGATACCTTCACCCTTCCATAGGATCCAGCATCAAGACGGGTTTCCAACAACCGTCACACAACCTGATTCCAACAATCATCCACAGTGACGTTGGGTTCTTCATCCAACTTCGCAAGTCCACTACCCATCACAGGTAATGACTTGCTACCTTGCTATCAAAGTTTCTCCATCACCAATCTCTTCTAGATACGAATCCCTCACACAGAAACCACCATCTGAATTGATCAACCCTAATACCATTTGTCCTGGGATCAGAGCTTCACTGTTTGTATCAAAGGTGCGAATCATTTGAGCAGAAGCCACCATCTGAATTGATCGGCTCTTTGACATCCTTCTTCGAATCATTAAAGCTTTAGCTCTGATACCACTTGTCTGGGATCAGAGCTTCATTAGAGCTTTCGCTCGATACCACTTGTCACGGATCGGCCGAGCGGCGCTGGCGGCGGAAGCGAAACACAATTTCGCCACTAACGCGACACCCGTGCGGCCTAGGATCCTTCAGATCCCGGTCAGCCTTCTCCCACTTCATGATACTCATGACTCTCACAACTCCGCGAGAGGTTCCCCTTCATGTGTCGTCTTCCCCTAGACAACGAGTCACACTACCATGTGACAATACAATCACCCCGCATCCGGCAACGAACCCTCGACGCCCATACATCAAGCGTTGCATAAGACACGTCAACTGCATCGACCACGTCGCATGCTTCACTCATGCCTCGCTTATGTCTAAGTCAAGACATAGCGATCCAACACACCATCGGTTTACCCACACTTCTGTCGGTCATTCCCTTAGCATCCACGATAGCCCACATCCTCAAGTTATACACGCAAGCTGTCCTACTTGCATGTCACCCAAGCCTTGGCAACATATGTATTCCGAATGTCCCACATAACCCTCTATGCATTGCATGGGGTTGCAACCCATGCGTACCGGCATCCGAATATCTTCCTTCCATCTTGGACAAGGCCGAACCCAAGCCAAGTCCATCGAGTATTGTCAAATGCCTCGCTAGCCAATGGCATAGCGAATGCCATACGTTGACCTCACTCTTTGCCACGATGCGCAATACGAACGGCCCCAGCAGATCGTCCTCGGAATTCCTTTCCCTCGGAGACACAGATTATCCTTCAACAATCGTATGCCCGCCCTTATGACTATCTCCAATGTCATAAGGATGCTCGCTTAGTGCCACAAGGGTGTAAGCACCAGGGGTGGTGGAGAGCATGACACCATGTCACCCCCTATATAGCATTTTATGCATTTAGCCTTCTGCCAGGAGGGAACATCACCTATGCACGAGGAGTCATAATTGGGCATAACTCCCATACGAACTCCGAATGGCAAACCGTCAGTTGCGTATCCTGCGTCTCGACATCACGAACATTTCGGTATTCTTGGTTCCTTCAGGTTCCTCCCGTAACCTTCGAAAATACCCAAAATACCCTTCACAAGTGCAACCCGGCCAACACCAACCATTCTAGCTCTTAAGCTCTAGCCTTTTCCACACTTAGACTTCCTCTTAAGCGCATAGATGTTCCAACGGAGTCACGGTAGCACTTGTCTATGTGCGACTCGTGACACTAGGCAAGGGGGTGCCGAAGGCGAAGGGATGCCGAAGACGACACAAAGCTTGCGTGTTGCAAGGCACTGTGGCTAGGCACGGGGGTGCCGAAGGTGACACAAGGCTTGTATGTTGCAAGGCAATGTGGCTAGACACGGGGGTTTCAGGGATGCCGAATACACAAAGCTTACATGTCGCAGGGCGATGTGCCTAGGTACGGGGGTGCCGAAGGAGAAGGGATGCCGAAGGCGACACGAAGCTTGCATGTTGCAAGGTAATGTGGCTAGGCATGGGGGTGCCGAAGGCGAAGGGATGCCGAAGGTGACACAAAGCTTGCATGTTGCAAGGCAATGTGGCTAGGCACTGGAAGGAGAAGGGATGCCGAAGGCGACACGAAGTTTGTATGTTGCAAGGCAATGCGGCTAGGCACGGGGGTGCCAAAGGCGAAGGGATGTCGATGGCGACACAAAGTTTGTATGTTGCAGGGCAATGTGGCTATGCACTGGGGTGCCAAAGGTAAATGGGATGCCGAAAACACAAAGCTTGCATGTCGTAGGGTAATGTGCCTAGGCACGGGGGTGTTGAAGGTGAAGGGATGCCGAAGGCGGCACAAAGCTTGCATGTTAGATGGTAATGTGACTAGGCACGGGGGTGCCGAAGGCGAAGGGATGCCGGAGGCAATAAAAAGCTTGCATGTTGCAAGACAATGTGGCTAGGCATGAGAGTGCTGTAGGCAAAGGGGATGCCAAAGGCACAAAGCTTGCATCCCTTCTCCTCTATACTCGTGGCTTTCCAGTAGAACACGATTTGTCATAAGCGGTACACGTGCTTCTGTCTGGCAGTGTCACTTTCAAGCATTGGGGATGATTGTAAGCATGGTTGTTGACCTCCGAGTGTCTCTTTCTTTCTCGATCAACAATGGTTATGAGTTCTTCGTTGCTTAGATCACGAATTTCTGTCCATGAAGGTAGGTAGATCCCGAAATCCTTGGATGGGCTGCTTCCAACACTTGTGCACTCGATGTAAAATTTTGCCTTGGAGTAGTGAGCTTCATTTTTGTTGAACGGTGCTTGATTTCCTGGTATGCGAAGTGGCCTCAGCCCAATCCTTCCCTTCACACATTGATGGTAAGTAGAGACCACAAGTTTATGCTTGTTGAGCCATGGCCTTCCAAGTAAAGTATGGTAAGCCACATCTACGTCTATTACATAGAACTTAGTAAGTGATCGGATTGGTCCCACCTTCAAGTTTACTTGCATGTGCCTGACTGTGACTTCACTCTTATTCCCAAAACCGCTGATGCTTGTTTGAGATTGCCAATTTTGGATAATGGAATACCAGCTGCCGTAAGCACAGACAAAGGCAATATGTTGGCAGAGGAACCCGTGTCTACCAAAGCTCCTCTTATAAACACATCGTTGATCTGTCCTTACAAGTAAAGTGGCCTTCTATGATCCAGATATGGAACTTCTATGTCTTCGTCCATGAAGACAATAGCATTGTCATTTTCCAAGAATGACCTTGGTGGTTGAGCAGTGAAGCAATGAAGATTAGACTCTGCAGAGATGTTCATGAGAGCTACAGCAGCTGCTTTTCTTGCTTGAGGCCCAAAGCCAAGTTGGTCAAAAAGTGACTTTTTCTTTGGAGGACCTGTGAAGTTGTGGGCCCCTGTTTCAGACTTAAATAATGTTCCATCACGCCGCTTTAGCCTCTGTAAGATTATGAAACGTTATAGCGGCTGTTTCCTGCTGTCCTGATGAAGCCCTCAAGTAGCATTCTTTTGGCATGTCGAAAATGAAAACTTCTTTGCCTAAATCATCACCTTATCCATCAACAAGTGGCCACGATGTGTTGTAACTTGAAGGTTCCTTCTCCATGTTTCCATAAGGTTCCCACCTAGCTTCCGGCGGCTTTGGGTCATTCTTCCATGGGTGGCACAGTTCATCATCATCGAGCAAATCATCAGAACATGTAATGACAACGGCTACCTCTTTTCCTCTTCATTTTGGCAAGGGGTCTTCATCAATGATTTGCTTCCTAAAGGGAAGCTCAAGGACTCCTTCATATATTTTAGCATGTAAAATCCTCCTTAAGCTCTGACAAGCAGTGGTTGGATGCCTTACAAATTAATGATAACAGCAGTATCTAGGATCAATTTTCTCTTCTCTGGTAGGAATTTTGTAGGGTCTGAGGGGCTTGATTGCGCCATCAGCAATCATCATGTCAAGGATGGCATGGAATTCTTCATCTTTGCATGGTAGAGGCAGGTATGTCTCCTTATCCTTCCGTTTGCGCGAGTTGTAGTCATTGGATGGCTTGTCATCTATAGCTAAAGCTTGGTGCGTCTCCTTCTTCTCGCTCCTCGAAGTCCTCTATCCCGTTGGCTTGACGGGCTCTTCTTCCTCATTGCTTCTAGCAGCCAAGAAAATTGACTGATGCCAATATTCTCTAATAAACTCTATAATCTACCACAATATTACTGATGCAAATTTCGACAAGCGCCTCCTCATCTTTCTCATCGTAGCAATCCAACGCTAGGTCTTGGAACCTGTACACAAATTCCACGGGATCCTCGCCATGTTTTTGGTGAGTGTTGTTAAGTTGAGTGGTGGTAACTCTTTCATCATGTTGGAAATACTTCTTACAAAACCTGCTTGCCAAATCTTCCCAAGAGCAAACAAAGCCTGGTGTGAACGTCGTATACCATGTGTAAGCACGATCGGTAAGGCTTTTCAAAAATTCTCGAAGCCGGAGATTATAATCACCAGCATGTGGTCCCAAGGCATCAATGAAACAGTCGACATGCTCCTTCGGGCTTCCTTTCCGTCGAAGAAGACAAAGCTTGGTGCTTCATAGCCTTTAGGATATGGCTGTTGGAGTAAGCTTGATGGATACGGCGGCTGAGGAAGGTACTTCTAATCCTCCTGGCTCTGACTTAGTTCTTTTTCTAGCATAGCAATAACGTCTTCTTGGGTGGCAAAAGATGGTCCCTTTTGTTCAGACCCATTTCCCTCTAAGTCTCTCACATAGAATGGATGGCTGCAACAAGGTCTGTGAGGGTGAAAGCTCCCTCACTTGCACGTTCTTCTTCTCTAGATGAGGCATTTTGCCTTCATTCTGAATCACCATGGTTTGGCCTGACTTGGGAAGTCATGTTGTTGCTTCTGGTATTCTTTTTTGGAGGCATTGGTGAAGATAATGGCCTAATCCCTAGTGAAGTCACCAATTTATGTAGGGGCCCTTTTCTCCTGGCAGCTATAAATGGGGTGGGCTGCTGTAAAAAGCAAAGTGGATGAAATTACCCCCTGTGTCTGAGTTCAAAGATCTGACCCCAAAATGTTTCGAAAGGATAGTAAAGCCTTAGGAAACACATTGGTTACCTTCACCAATGAAAATGATGGGTGCTTACAGATAAATTCTCAGTGCTTACAGGTAGAATCTTAGCTTAGCATGAGTGGCTTGTAGCATGTGAGAAAAGTTTTCATGAGTTTAGCACTGAAGAGAAAATTAAGTGTTCCTCAAGGAAAGATGAGGTATTAAGGTATGAGAGAAAGGGTTTTGCAGAAAGGTTTGGTTGAGAATGAGGGAAAGAGAGGAATGGGTGGCTTGAGTGTTTTTCCAGCATCTTGATAGAGGGCTCTATTAGTCTGCCAGAAGAGGAAAAATGGGGGAAAAAGATTAATGGAGCACGAATTTGCTACGTTTCGCAGGTGAGAAAGGAAGCTTGCTCTCTGGATGTGGTTGATGTTTGTTGGGTAGAAGAGGCCTTATTTATAGCGCTGGAAACCACTCTTTTCCAAGAAACCCTAATGGCTTCTATCCAATTTGGCCAAGTCTTTCTCTTCCTTTCTCCTCTCATCCCTTCAATCATCCTATTTTGGTAAAATCTACTTTGCTCATTTACACAAAATCAGGGATTTTTGGGAGCTCAATGCTCTTCCCGCAGCCACTTTAGTGAAAAACTCATATTCTCAGCCATCCCTTTTTCTTTCTTTCCTCCCTTCTTTCATGGCCAGATCTGATAAAGGAAAGAAATGGGTATACATGCTGGTTCAAAAGATGCTCCTCTTCCTGGCAGCCTGCGTGATAAAACCCCCTGGTCCTTTGAATGTCTTTGCTCGAAATTTGTTCCTCCATCATGTGCTAGAGCTTCCTAGCAACTTTGTGTACATGGATCCTCTCATGACTTTTGTTTCTCAGGCAGGAGCTGATGGTTTTACAGGTCCTTATTTTAGTTATACGAGCCTTCTAGGTCAATGGTTGGCTTATCAAATAAATAGGCCAACCTCACCAAGTGTTGGCCTATTTTGTTGAGGTGTTGGGCTAATTTTGGTTAGGCTAATGGGCTATTTTCTCCTTTATGCTTACCCACATGTTTGAGCCTAAAAAATGAGCTTGAGTTCCGAGGCTCTCAAGCAATCCAGAACCTCCATTTCTCGGTCCATCAATGGGCCTCATGACAACTTATTACCATCCATACCACAATCCACTCAAGCAAGCCCCAGTTTGAGTGGCTTGGGCCCACTTAGGCTTGTAGCGTGATTGGGTGCGCAACAATGATTTCCCGCTGGACATGACATGTTTTTTTAATTATGATGATTGACGGGATAATTAGCATGGATTTGTAGAGCTAACGCATTCAATAATCTTAATCTCGATTCTTAGCATGAGGGATTATTTATTTGGCATGGCACGTGAAGTGTGACTCGTGCATGGTGGATCTTTGTGTGCTTCAAGTTGGGCCTTTTCTCAATAATGTGCCGTTTTTGGGTCAGGAATTTATTCAGGCCCAACCATGGATTTTTTGGGCCTCAACAAACTCCAAGCATTTCCTTCTCATACTCTACCAAGCTATAAACATCATAGCCTTCAAAACTCAAGCTTTTCCTTCCATTCTCCTTATCTTGAAACTCTTAAACCACCATAGCTAGAGCTTCAGACAACAAGTTCTCAACACCCAAACTCAAGCATATCCAACACCAAGCCAAGCACATGCATTAATTCTCATTTGCTAAATTTGTGGGTCTTTAGCTCCCACACTCCAAGCTCTCCTGCCAAGTTCATACAATCCCTATTCAATATGGGCAAATCATCTTCATCCATTTTCAGAGTTGCCGAAAACGTCAACACAAAACACGCAGCCACTGGAAGAATAGCAGAGTAATGAGTTTCTATGTATTCATATTTGACCTACTCCCCTTATTCACCTATCTATTAACTAACCATTTGATATCACCGCTTTGTTTTCCTTTTTCATGAATTACCTATGATATTTAGGCTAACTCGTATATTCCTACATGCAATTCGCCTATAGTATTTAGGTCAAATATGAATACATAGAAACTCATTAAGATCAGTGAAAACCTCCAACAAACATGTAAATCCTAGGAGTATAGTACTTACCCTAGGCGAATTACAAATCCTAATCACAAGAAGCAAGCCTCAAATTAAGTATGGTATTTACTCTAATTTGCATCCGATTAACTCAATTAAAAGTCTAGATGGTGATCAAGCATCAAGATAATCAACTAACATCAAACGACAATCAATAGATACGTAAAATAAGAAAACTAGATTATCATACTAGGGCTACATCATGCCCTAGCAACATAAAATTAGTTATACATAATCATAGAATTCAACATAAGAAAAAACATAAGGAAGAAAAAAATAAAACTTAGCCAATTGTGGTACTCTTCTGGCCTCTCCAATCTTTCCAAGTCTTTGCGTAACTCCAAGGGAGTTGTTTCTCATCCTTAAATAAAACACCACACGTCTATTCCTACTCTAGCTGGGCTTTTGAAGCCACCCAAAAATAAAGAAAAATATATTAAAACATAAATCTAAAATGGGTAAGTAATTGACTCATCTTCCGACTTTGACTGGGATAGCATGTCAGTTACTTTGCATGCACGTTTGAGGTTGTTCCTCCTACAAGAAAATCCTGAAAAAAATATGTAAATTGTAGATCTTTGTCTTATCTTTCTAGTCATATATCACACGCCTGGAGAAAAATCAGAAAAGTCTTCAAATAATCATTCTTCCACAGCAACACTGTTTTGATGAGATTAAACCTTATGCTGACTTAACTTCAAAGACTACTCTCATTGGCTACTCTGAAAATTATAGAAAAATTCCACAATCATCTTCAAGATCTTAGCTTTCATCTCTAACTGGTCTTGTACAAAAACTCCACCAAAAATTCATATTTCTGTTAAAAACCAACTACTTACTCTGGAAAGCTGAAAATTGAGAAAATAAAGTAATAAGTCCTTTTTAAATCCAATTCTCCTACAAAAACTAAGTATAAAGAGTACATATATGTGTAAATTTATGGACTTATCAAATACCAACAACTTAGATTTTGCTAGTCCTCTAGCAAAATGAAATGAAAAATAAAAACAAAAGAACAAAGACTCAACACAAACAAGCGATCGACTAACTTCCCAATATTGATCTTAGAGATAATGACCACCCATTAGCTAACTTCCAAGAAATAAGCAACAATAACTCAAGACTTTATTGAAGGGTTAACCAAACTTTAATTGAACAATTTGGAGTGTAGTGTGTGAAATAGCCAACATCAATAAAACCCACAACTTAAGCTTCACACAAGTTAAATAACCAAATAAGAACAAGCTTCAGCTTCAAATCTCATCATGGATGTTCACTCTAATAAAAGCACTCAAAATTTGACTAGTTATTGTCACTCATAAATATGTGAGAGGAATCAAAGTACTAGGATGTACTCACATAATTGAAATAGAAGTACAAGACATGAATAAAAGATCTCATAGAAAGATATCGAATACTTGAAAACCTTTTAAACCATCCGACCACAGTCCTTCCACTCCTATTCTCCACATGAGGAACCACACTTCTCCTTGGATCAAGTAGGACTTTCATTAAGGTTGTAATGGGGCTTAGGGTGATGGGTGAGACTAGAAAAAGATATGGATGAACAAACGAAGTCTAAGGACTAAGTAGAGCTTTCCATGCAATTATAACATCTTGCGCTTTAGCACATAACTTCATCTTGATATTGTCTTGAATTTTCTTTTTTTTTTCTTTTTTTTTCTTCACAATTTTCTTTTTTAACTCCATTAGCTTTCTAATCAATCCATGTAGTGAGTGTTAGGCCAATGCCTCCCAAGCTAGATAGCTTTAAGGCATTAAATGTAAAACACTCATAGGGCTTAATAACTCGAGCTGAAAAGAGTTCAAAATGAGCTTTTTTTTTATATATTTTATTTTTAAAAACAGTATCCTTTACTTTCCACATGATTGAACAATTTATGCAATCCTCCCTTAACAATGAAAATACTCTTCAAAACTCCTTAGAAGGGTGTAGGATAAACATATGAAAGATGAAGGTGAGGAGAATTGGGTAAAGAATGAAAAAGGCTTATATCAAAGGCACGAGGGGTTAACTAGGGATAAAAGTGATGCAGGTTGGCTAGAAAGGCTCAAACGAAAGAAACAAGGCCTATTTTACTTCCTAGAATCCATGTGGTTCACGAAGTATGCCTCAAATAGATAATGAAATTAGTTCTAGCAAACAATTTAAACATCCTCAAGTACCAAAACAAAGAATAATGAGATCACAATAACGTAGACAAGAAATTTATAGAATATCATATAACACTCAAGAAAGGAAGGCATAGGCTCAAAAATTTACATAATGAGGGTTATATAAGTCTACACTAGCTCTTATTTAGCCATTTAAATCATGTAAAATCTCCAATCGAAACTCATCTTAATATGGCTATGTGCATAAGGATTTCCCAAGTCTAATCACAAAAATAAGGCTAACACAAAAATAATGTGAAGAATTAGTGTCATGCTTGAAACTTCTTGACAGTAAATTGTCAATAAAATTCAATCTCATCATAGAATTGGGAAGTGACTACCACAAGACTCAAAGTAAAAGAAAATATTTTTGGGTTTTATGACATTTTTCTGGTTCTTTTTATTTTTTTAAGAGAAAGAAAAAAACGAAAATGAAAACAAAATAACAAAATAAAAACCAATTAAATAAAAACTAAAAGTTGAAAGGAATTGAAAACCAATAAACAAAATTGCACTTCTGACCTAGGTGCAAAGAATTACATGTATCTCACAAAATACTTTGCCAAAGTTCACGTTCTTTATATGGTTGAATTCAGAACCAAAAAACAAAGAATGCAATGCGGGCCAAAATACCAAAAGAAAAGAAAAGAAAAGAAAAAAGCAGGCAAGAACAGAATTTGAAACAAAGTAAGAAGACTGCTGCATACACTAAGAAAACAAAGAACTCAATACTAAGAAAACAAAGAACTCAATCACCCACAATTTAAAACAAACATATTGTCCTCAATTGTTTAAAACAACGAAAACTAAGGCTTGCAAAATCAATTAAAGAGAGAGAGGGTGTGAGAACTTCTCGGGTTTGTGTAGGTGTATGGATGAGCAAAATGTAGAATATGTTGAAGTGAGATGATAGACAACGCAACAAACTCAAACACCCACAACTTGTTTCTTGGAATGTCATTGGACCCGGAATAACACCTAGATGCCTCTGATTGTGATGACATCTTGTCTGAATTTGATCTGAAAATTTGACTCTTAGTGACGAAAAATCTGAAGAACACTGTCGCAGAAACCTTTTAGCCACGAAAATTCTTGATGAACAGCCGTTGCTAAAAACCTTTGGTGACAAAAAATCTTCAAATTTTTGGGCAAAACAACAACTATGTTTTTTGGGGTTTTTGGTCCTTTTTTGAGCTTCAAATCATCCTAAAACATAATGTAGGTGACCTGAGACCCCCAAACCTAGTTCAAATCATCATAATAACCATTCTAAACATGTTGGTGATTACAAATTGACCTTAAAAACAACAAAAAAGACATTACGCAAAAATTTTAATTTTGACCAAAATAAGAACCTACTAAGCTATGTTGCTATTTTCTGGCATATAAACTCAACCAATGACAAAAACAAAAAAAAAAAAAAAAAAAAAACAAAAAAAACAAAAAAATTTATGTAACACATTTGAAACATGCTGCAAATATCCTAGGGCTAGAAAAATGCAAAATTTTTTCTTTAGAACACAAAATCCTTTGTTTGATGACGCAAAACTTAACAAAAATAAAAATATGAAAATGTACGAGAAATCACCCATAAACTAAAAACAAAAGCAAAAACAAAAGTTGAGAATCCTGAGGTGCCTCCCAAGAAGCGTTTCTTTATATTCATGGGCTAGACATTTCGAATGTCTACGGTGGTGCCGAATTAGCAAAGAATGCCTACTTCTTCCATGTAGTGCTTGGGCTGTTGTCCAAACTCCTTGCGAACAATAGCCTTGTCATGCAATGTCTTGGTGTGATCCTTGGCAAGGAGACGCCACAAGGGACGGCTCATCTTGGATAACTGTTTGATAAAATTTGGTTGGTCCAAGGGAGAAACGCATGTGTTTCATGTATGGAGCCATTTGGCTTTCAACACCTTAAACTCAATGGATTCGCCTTGAACTCTCAAAGTTAAAGTTCCTTATTGTACATCAATCAATGTACCGGAAGTAGCAAGGGTCGACCTAGCAAGAGTCAGATGTCATGGTCTTTCTCCATGTCAAGAACAAAGAAATCAGCCGGCAACACAAATTGCTTCACACTGATTAACATGTCTTAAATGATTCCTTTAGGATATGTGATTGTTCTATCCGTAATTCGAAGAGAAACGGTAGTACTCTTAAGCTCTCTAATACCGAATCGCTGAAAAATAGACAAAGGCATAAAGTTAATGCTTGAGCCTAAATCTAAAAATGTTTTATCAAATTGAACATCACCAACAATACAAGGAATTGTAAAACTCCTTGGGTCCTTTAGTTTTGGAAGCAATTTCTTGAGCAACACCATGCTACACTCTTCAGTTAACAACACTTTCTCATGCACTACGAATTTTCTCTTGTTTGTACATGCATCCTTCAAAACTTTTGCATAAGAAGAAAATTGTTTGATGGCGATTAGCAATGGAATATTGATATGAACCTTTTGGATTTGATCTTTCTTTTGTTTATGGACTGGTTGGGCTGCTGGAAATGGAAGTAGGGGAACATAAATCCCTTCTTTCATTGGGACGATTTGATAATCATTAGCAGTTTTTTTAGAATCACCTAGTTTGCCTTGAGTAGGTGCTAGAAGTTGTCATTTAGTTTCTTCTCTTCTTTTCCAGCACTTGTCATGACTTCTTCTCATCTATCATATGACTTGCCACTTCTTAGAGTTCTAATGGACTTGACGTGCTCAACATTTCGAGGATTAATTTCGAGTTGGCTTGGGAATGTGCCTTGCGCCATCTCATGCACAATAGTTGTGAGCTAGCCTACTCGAGTTTCTAACTTAATGATGGACGCTTGCATAGTATTCTGATTTTGTTGAGAAATCTGTACAAACTAAGCAATTAAGTCTTCCAACGCTGGTTCTGAGGCTCACTTGAAGGCTGCATTTGCTACTGGAAGGGATGGCTAGAACTAGCTTGTTGTTGCTCGTTGCTCCATGAAAAATTTGGGTGGTTATGTCACCCCAGATTATAGGTGTTCGAATATGGATCATTCTGAGGTCGCTGAAAAGAGTTAACTTGGAGAACTTGCTCAGAACCTTGCGTAGTAGATGAACAAAGTTCCATTAGTTGAGTAGGGGTTAGATTAAATTGTGCAAACTTGCTGTGGGGGAGGTGGAATAACAACACACATAAGAGTTTTAAGTTTTTTCTCAAGGCTTGAAATTTGAGCAGCAACCGCAATGTTGGGGTCAATTTCATGAACTTCTACCTCCTTTGACTGCTCATTTCCCCATTGTTGATTATTATTGGCAAGCAAATCAATTGATCAAACGCTTCTTGAGGTGTCTTCTCCATCAATGCACCTCCACATGCAGAGTCAATGATTCGTTTGTTTCCAGTCGTAAGTCCATAAAAGAAGTGCATCTACATCCAATCAATAATGCCAGGATGAGGGCATTTTTGCAGCAACTCTCTAAATCTCTCCCAAGCTTCATAGAATGGCTCTTGCTCTCCTTAAGTAAAATACATGATATCTCTTCCAAGTTAATTCGTTTTCTATGTAGGGAAGAATTTATGGAGAAATTTTTGTGCTTAGCCCTCCCATGAATTAATGGATTCAACTAGCAGTGAGTGAAGCCAAGCTTTGGCTCTATCCTTTAATTGAAACAGGAACAATTTCAGCCTAATTAACCACTTCATCATAGACATTTTGGATCTCGATGGTGTCACAAAGTCAAAAAATTCCCAAATATGCATGTTAGGATCTTTATTCGGCTTGCCATAGAAAGATGGTAACAAGTGAATCATTTTTCACTTGAGTTCAAATGAATTTGCTTCAACTTCTAGTACTACAATACATGATAGGGTGTTGGAAAGAGTTGGGATGGAGTACTCCTTCAGAGCTCAAGCAGGTTGTGCTTGTTCCATTGCTTCCTCTTGCTCTAATTGTTGTTCCCTAACATTCTTGTCCTCTTCTTGTTTATATTTTCAATGGAACCTCCATCTTCTTGATGTTCTAGTGAGTGAGTGAATTTGTCTTTTCGTTTCCTAACTATTTTCTCAATCTCAGGATCAAACTACATGAGATCTTGACCTTGAGACTGTCTACAAGTCATACACTGAGTCGAACTTAATAAACAAGACAAACAAGAAGCACAAATCAATTCCAATACTCTGAAATTTTCCAGTAAATTTTAAAAAAATAAAAATAAAATAAAACTAAGAAAATAGAAATTAATTATAATATATATATATATATATAATATACAACAAAACAAAAAGAAAACTGAAAAGCTAAATTAAGATTGAACTAAATCGTAGTTGACGACGACAGTCCCCGGCAACAATGCCAAAAACTTATTGTGAATTTTAGACAACTTGCAAAATGGAGATTATAAAGATTAGTCTAAACACAAATTATACTCGCAAGTGCACAAGGTCAATTGTAATTTAGTATGGCAAATACGAGGTCAATCCCATGAAGATTGAGTTCGACTTCCAATTAGTCTAACCTAATTTACTTCACAAAATACTTTAACTACTCCAATTATATAAACAAGAAATTAAACACGTAGCATACACACGTAAACACAAAAAAGGTTTTTGAAATGATGATTTAATTAACAATGAAATTAAAAAAACAAAAGAAGTAGAAAGTCATGAAACACAAAGATGAGAAATTCCAATTGACAAAAGCACGAGGACAATGAATTCATCACTAGTAATCGGATCTAGCCTCTTATTCACCTACCTATTAACTAACCATTTGATGTCGTCGTTTAGTTTTCCTTTTTCATGAGTTACCTATGGTATTTAGGCTAACTCGTATATTCCTACATGCAATTCGCCCATGGTATTTAGGTCAAATATGAACACATAGAAACTCATCTTTGAGTTTTTGAAATGATGATTTAATTAACAATGACATTAAAAAACAAAACAAATAGAAAGTCACGAAACACAAAGATGAGAAATTCCAATCGACAAAAGCACTAGGACAATGAATTCACCACTAGTAATCGGATCTAGCCTCTTATTCACCTATCTATTAACTAACCATTTGATGTCGTTGCTTAGTTTTCCTTTTTCATGAATTACCTATGGTATTTAGGCTATCTCGTATATTCCTACATGCAATTCGCCCATGGTATTTAGGTCAAATATGAACACATAGAAACTCATTAAGATCAGTGAAAACCTCTAACAAGCATGTAAACCCTAGGAGTATGGTATTTACCCTAGACGAATTACAAATCCTAATCACAAGAAGCAAGCCTCAAATTAAGTATGGTATTTACTCTAATTTGCATCTGATTAACTCAATTAAAATTCTACATGGTGATCAAGCATCAAGATAATCACCAAGTTATTAAGAACAATGATTAAGAATCCAACATCAAACGGCAATCAATAGATATGTAAAATAAGTACTAGATTATCATACCAGGGGTACATCATGCCCTAACAATAGAAAATTAGTTATACATAATCATAGGATTCGGCATAAGCAAAAACATAAGGAAGAAAAAATAAAACTTAGCCAATTGCGGTACTCTTCCGGCGTCTCCAATCTCTCCAAGTCTTTGCGTAACTCCAAAGGAGTTGTTTCTCATCCTTAATTAAAACACCACACGGCTATTCCTACCTTATCTGGGCTTTAAAGTCTTCCAAAAATAAAGAAAAACCTACTTTTAAAAAAAATTCCAAAATGGGTAAGGAATTGACTCCTCTTCCTACTTTGACTATGATAACACATTAGTTACTTTGCACACACGTTTGAGGTTTTTCCTCCTCCGCAAATTCGAGAAAAATATGTAAATTGTAGGTCATTGTCTTATCTTTCCAACCATATATCGCACACATTGAGGAAAAATCAGAAAAGTCTTCAAATAATCATTCTTCCACAACAACAAAGTTTTGACAGGATTGCAACTTATGCTAACTTAACTTCAAAGACTGCTCTCATTAGCTGCTCCGAAAATTCTAGAAAAATTCCACAATCATCTTCAAGATCTTAGCTTTCATCTCCAACTGGTCTTGTCAAAAACTCCACCAAAAAGTTGTATTTCCGTTGAAAACCAATTACTTGCTCTGGAAAGCTGAAAATTGAGAAAATAAAGTAATAGGTCCTTTTTAAATTCAATTCTCCTACAAAAACTAAGTCTGAAGAGTACATAAATGTATAAATTTATGGAATTATCCGTAACTAAAGGGGCTTCTCCCATTATGTATGTGGATATTGGAGTCAATTCAGATCATTGTGTGCTGTTTGAATTTAAGTGGCAAAATACATTTTACCTGACGTAATTTTTTTTGTAATTTCCTTCTTTGACATATGCACAAAACAAGAATTAATTATACGTGAGCAGACATTCATGAGTAACCTTCGTGGCTAAAAAGAGAAAAGAAATCGAGAACCATGTATGTTGTTGTGACCAGACATTGTAAATGTGTAAAGGCTCGGAATACTATTGTGTGTCGTGACCAGACATCCAGGTATCCTTTCCCACAGAAAAATAAAATAGAAAACATTGAAAAACATGTATGTTGTCGTGACCGATTTCGAGAACCTTCATTGCAATTTAAAACAAGTATTGAAAATCATGTCTTGTCGTATGTTGCATGTAATTTTGCGGCCATATTAGTCAATTGAGTAGTTAATTAACTATTTTATTGATGACTTGCTTACGAGTTTTTTAGGGATTTGTACAAATAAATACTTTTCTATTAATTTTATTGGTATCAATCAAGGATCTAATTTTTTGGTGGTTTTTTGACCCCAAATATATATATATATATATATATATTCCCGTACTTATTGTTTGTTTTATTTTTTATAATCAAAGCCATATCATAATTTACTTAAAGGACAAAGCCAGTTAGTGGAAATTTTCCAATGATTTACATATGTTATTGTGATTTATAGGGATATTTATAGAAATGTCACCTAAACTTATACCTTAGTTTCAATTTGTCAACTTAAATTTTTTTTTAAGAGAAATGTCACCTGAATTTTTCAAAATTTATAATTTGTCATCTGACTTTAACATCATCCAATTTTTCATCCATAATTAAGGGTATTTTAGTCTTTTCATTTTTAAGGGTGGTTTAAAAATGGAAAAATCATTATACAAAATTGTATATATATTTTAAAATAAACCATTAAAAATCAAGATTCTTTCCGACCAAACATTAAAAAATTGAAAATTGCATTTTTTTTCCATCTGGGGGTGGGTTGCAAGTGGGGATGGGGTGCTCAGGGCTTGGGGGAGAAAAAAAAACAGAGGAGAGGGGAGTTGTGGTTGGGGAGGAAGGGAGAATAGAGAGAAACGACAGGGGGATGGAAAAAAAATGCAATTATCAATTTTTTAATGTATGATAGGAAAGAATCTTGATTTTTAATGGTTTATTTTAAAATATATATACAATTTTGTATAATGATTTTTCCATTTTTAAACCACCCTTAAAAATGAAAAGACTAAAATACCCTTAATCATGGATGAAAAATTGGATGATGTTAAAGTCAGATGACAAATTATAGATTCTAAAGAATTCAGGTGACATTTTTTTTTTTTTTTTTTAAAGTGAGAAATTGAAATTAAGGTGTAAGTTCAGGTCACATTTCTACAAATATCCCTGATTTATATATGGTGTTAAGATCTCTCGATGATCTTCTTTGTAATGTTTTTGTTTCTTGACTGAAAAAAAAAAAAACAAGCCCTCCTCATTTTACCGAATGGTTAATATACCTAATAAGATGGTTAACCTACCTTTTGTTTAATTACCACATGCTTAATATACCTATTTTTCTATATACCTAGATGATTTTATGTAGCTAGAATGATTTACCTAATGATTCAGACCTAATAACAAAGGACTGCTACCCTGTCCTATTTCCCCACCCACCTTATCTTCAAATTTTAAAGATAAATTTACCCATTTGTAAAATGACTTCTAATAAGAACTTAGGGAAAAATCTTTAATATCTAATATGGTTAAAAATAATTAACTTAAATGTAAAATGTAATATTTAAATATTAGAAAAAACTCTAACTAGTTAAAATCATGCCTCCACATAATATATGGTTGTTTGCAAGTACATATAGAGCTATAGCTAGTACAAAAGTAATATAATTAACTTGAAATTAAGATGTCGATCGAGGAGAAGATTGAAATTAAGATGTCGATCCAGCGAAGCATCATAATTCGATGTCTCCAGAAGTGTTCATATAGTTCGAATGAAAACAGAAATGAGGAAAGAAATCCAGAAAGAAACTCCACATCTCTATGGAAGGATGGATTATCTGTCAAGATGCATGTATGGGTGGGCGTATGTAGTGAAACCCTTGTGAATTAATATCCAGACTGAGTTGTCAGCAAACCCTCGTTTTACAGTGAAAGCGCCAATGAAGATTTCATCATGGCAAGCGTTAAAAACCACACCTGACATCAACAATCGGACGGTTGTAGAACACGTAACGGTGGGTTTTGTTCATCTCCAGAAACCAGTCTACTGCTCTCAATTAATTAATTATTTATTTATATTGTGTATAAATATATCAGCTCAGCTGGTTCATATTCAGTTGAGTGAGTCTCAGTATAGTGGGGAGGAGAACTAAGAGATAATCAAATGGCGGAGGAGTTGATTCTGATCATGCAGGATGAGAATAATAACAATAATAGTAATAGTAATCATAATAACATTAGTGTGTCGGTGGTGATTGTAGGAGCTGGTCCTTCTGGCATTGCTACCTCCGCCTTGCTCAATTCTCTGTCAGTTTCAAATCTTGTGCTTGAGAAGGAGGACTGTTGTGGGTCCCTCTGGAAGAAGCGGTCCTACGACCGTCTGAATCTTCACTTGGCAAAGAGCTTCTGCAGTTTGCCGATGATGTCCCATCCCTTCCGAACCTCCATTTTCATGTCGAAAGACGACTTCATTCGTTACCTGGACGAGTACGTGGCCAGGTTCAACGTGAACCCTCGCTACTGCAGTGACGTGGAGGAGGCTGTTTACGATGAAGAGGAAGGCAAGTGGAGGGTGACAGTGAAAGACACCGCTTCCGGGACGGTGTATGAGATCGCATCGGATTTCTTGGTGGTTGCAACTGGAGAAAATAGCCAGCCTTTTCTCCCCAGCGACTTGCCTGGGATGGAGACCTTCCCAGGAAAGGTGATTCATTCCATTGACTATAAAAACGGGGCCGTTTTTAAAGATGAAAAGGTTTTGGTAATTGGCTGTGGCAATTCTGGGATGGAAATCAGCAACGATCTTGCAGACAATGGAGCACATACGTCCATTGTTGTTAGAAGCCAAGTAAGAGTACACATCACCTCTCTTCTAGCTACCTACCATTTCAGTTTAGAAATTAATTTCTCACTACTTTCCGGACATATAGAAAATAAGTTGGCTAATTAAGCTATAGGGTGCATATAATGTGTTTGTCTCCTTCTTTTCTATCTTGCATGCAGCGGGCGTTGAGGTAACCTAATATTTTATTGTTCTCTGGTATATATGAAGCTGGAACGGCGCTCTCTCTCTCTCTCTCTCTCTCTCTCTCTCTCTCTCTCGTTTTGAATGCTTGCATGAGGTACTTGGCACGACAACTGTCAAGTTTAAGCGTTTCACCTCTTTGATGTTAAATTTCTTTATTAGGTTAACTTTTTGTGGTTTTTTTTCTTTTAAATAATTAAAGATCTGGAGAGAATCTGTGGTGAAATAACTAAAATGATTCAGAGAGGCCGGAAGAAAGAATAATAAACAATATGCTTGATAATGTTTATTTATTTATTTTTTGAGAAGATAAGAAATAATTTTGTCTTTGATCTTTATTCCATATTAATTATTCACTTTGTTTTCACATAAAAAAAATTGTATGTCTCGTTTTCTTTCCACTAGCACTTATCTCCTTGATTTTACCAAAATTAAAACCAAAAGGAAGGGTGGTATGTCCGGTTCCTTCTCTAGCATATAATTAAATTTGTTAGGATTAGTCCAAGCAAATTTATTTTATCATTTTTAAGGTTTCTTAAATTTTTTTTAATACAAGCATATAGTCTAAACTGCAAAGATATAAAGGTTTCTCACACGCATGCACATTACTGGGGGTTCAAATTTGTGATCACTAATCTGTAAATCAAGGCTCTTTTTCATTGGACTAGACCATGTTGGCTAAAGTTCCTCATATAATGATTGGTTATTGTTTTGAATAACATTTGTACAAAAGGAAAAACATAAAATAAAAGAAACTAGTTAATTAAGGCCCTTATAAATGTAATTCTCAAAAGTATTACATATTTAAATATATATATTTTTTAAATAACATGCCGGTTTTATTATTGAACAGATTCATGTGCTGAGCAAAGAAATGGTTGGCATTGGCATGCTTCTGTCGAATTACCTCCCACTGAAAATAGTGGACAAGTTTGTGTCACTGCTTGCCAAATTGAGCTACAGTGATTTGTCCAGCCATGGCATTCATCGCCCAGTTGAAGGGCCATTTCTCTTTAAAGCACTTACTGGAAAGACTCCAGTAATTGATCGTGGAACCATCAAGAAAATTCGCTCCAAAAAGATTCAGGTAAATATTGTAACATATATTATATCTCTAATGAAAGGATACATACTTAACAGAATTTCTTCGTAATATTTGTTTTGATACAGGTTTTTCCAGATGTCGTGAGTATAAACCAGAACACTGTGGAATTCAAAGATGGTAAACGACGGTGTTTTGATGCTATTGTGTTGGCAACTGGTTACAAAAGCGTAGCACATAAATGGTTGAAGGTAATTTTATATTTTTTATTGAATATTAAACCGAGAGCAAAGATTTAATGTATTGAGTAATTGTTCACTAATTTGGCATGATATGCATATATATATATATATAGAGAGAGAGAGAGAGAGAGAGAGAGAGAGAGAGAGAGAGATTAATTATTTAATTGTGGATGCAGGACTACAAGTTCCTTCTTACAGATGATGGAAAGCCTAAAGGGAAGTACCCAAACCACTGGAAGGGCGAGAAAGGTGTTTATTGTGTTGGATTAACAGGGAAGGGACTGCCAGGGATTTTCAAAGATTCAAAGGCTGTAACTGAAGACATCTATCAACTTACACTAATGGCACAAAAGTAGTTAATGTGCATTCCATGGGCACTAGTAATGCACGTATGCAGACAGGGGTGTATTTGTGTGTTGTATAAGACATAAATCACTGTTTATGGATTCCTAGTCTTTGCGTTTATAGTTGGTGCATTTTCCTGCATGTCATTTTGTTCGTCATGTTTTCAACACTGTGATGCCCATGGTTTCTAGCACACTATACTCGTAAGCCCCGACATGTTTAATTAAGATTTTTCCTTATAATTTATGTTATATTATGGTATGTTTGTGAATAGAGTCGAGCATACCTAAGCTTAATCTAAAATTTTAGGCCCAAGATACTTTAATTTACGAAAGCCCAAGCAGGTTAGTGTGAGCAAGCTAACCTTCCTATACATTTTAAGAGGCTAGCTAGGGTTCTAGCGCTAGGGTTAAGGCTGGCACATTAGATGGCATATTTAAAAGTGAACATTAGGGTTTAGCTCAGCTGGTTACAAAGGAAAAAAGGTCCAAAATGGGAGAGAGAGTTCAAAAAAGGGAAAAAGGAATTTCTGGAGGCAAACTAACGGTTGGGGTTTAGAGAGGAGGGTCGGTTATCCAATTATTTTATGCCAATCAAGTTGCTATATTGAATTTCCTATAATCCAGTTTAACATGACGAGAATACACATGTGGAGGTGGATTGACATTTAATTGAAGAGAAATTAGAAGCTAATTTGTTTACCGTGCCTCTTGTGAAAACTGAAGATCAATTAGCGGACATCCTTACCAATGTGTTAGCACTATCAAGTTGGACATTAGCAATATCTGTGCACCAACTTACGGGGGAGTGTTAGCACGTATACTTAGAATAGGAAAGTTTATTTCCTAATTGTATTTGAATTCCATGTAATTAGGGATTTTGTTTACTTGTACAAAATAGATGTATATTTTTTACTTCTACATAAAATACCTATTTTTAGAAGTTGATCATGAAGCTAAATTTGATTTTTCTTAAATATATTAAGAGTTTTTATTGTCCTAGAAGATTCAAGGACAAAATATATACGTGTAACTTTCGTTTTGTCAGATAGTTTGACATGTTATATTGTCACATTGTGAACAAAGATATTAACTACTTGAAATTATAAATATTCCTATTGATTGATAGTTTACAGGATCCCTACCCAAATTATGTTCATGCTTGCAGGCACCATCAAACCCAAATTCTGATTGATAGGTAATTACATTGAAAGCTTGTACATTTTTTAGTCGAGGGCCCATAAATTTTTGGTCACTAATCCACAAATATATCATGTAGTCATCCATCAGCATAAGCCTCTAAATTGAAATAGCTAAAGATTCCAAAGTTCTAGTTTTTGTTTTTGTTTTTGTGTTATAGCTTATAATTACTTTGATATGGGTTGTAAGTGGGTGTGGTCCGGTTTGGCTTGGTTTCTATCTCACATTGGAATCGAAACTGATACTATTTAACCAGTGCGGTTCTTTGTTTGTCGCGAATCTCACGGCCTGGTGCTCCGGTGAGGGGATGTGTGTCAACACATGACATCCTTTTGGATGCGGTGCGGTTGCGCGGCGTGCAAGACGGCTCATCGGCGTCGAGATGATGATGAGGTTAGGGTAGAAGATGGTTTAAATGTTGCGTCTGTTTTACGTTCGACTCTAATCAAACGACATTGTGGACCGAGAGAGGAACCGATCTCGGCCGTCAGGTTCACGGCCTGAGCTACAAGGCCGTTTAGTGATGGTGTTGGTGGCGGGTTCTAGGCGGTGCTCCGACGCGTTGCTCAGAGAGCGACGGTCGTATGATATATGGGGTGAGTGAGGAGATAACAGGGATGGTGCTCCAGCTCCTTGAAAATCAAGGGTCGTATGATATATTGATGAATGGATTTTCCTTACAATCTACCACTGCTCCTAAGACAACAAATAAAGGTATTGAAAGTGCATTACAGGAAAATATAATTTGCTTCGTGGGAGGCTTTTGGTTTGGTGTTTGAACCCTTTGAATGTAGTCCTGAGCTTAGTATTTATAGGAGTCCTGGAGGGACATTCGAGGCTGACAAGACTTGCGCGGTGGAGTCTGACCGGGGCAAGTGGGTAGTCAAATCGGCATTTGGGATCATGAACCATGGTGGTTTGGGGTTGAGAAGCATGGTGGTGTGACCCCCATAAATCTCGGCAAATCTCGGCCACCGCCCTGATCGTGGGTTCTGCCCCCTTGGCCGTAGGAACGCATTTAATGCTCTGGTTTGGTGGTTGGTGATCCGAACCTTAAGTCATGAGATTACTTGTGAGAATGTCTGCGCCTAACCACCCTGATTTCCATCACCAAATCCTGACTTTAGTCACTTCTCTTGTGCATTTAATGCTTCTTGTGACTAGTGGGTTTGCTGCGAAGTCAGAGACATTACTTCATTAAATGAAGCATGGGGCCCTGAGGCCACGTGGTGATTTAACCACATCCTTTTTAAGCCGTGTCTTTTACGGCCTTCGGCCTCGGCCTTCAATACTGTGGTCGTGAGGCGAGAGGATTCTGCCTTTGCAGCTCTTCTTTTATTTTTAGGAAGGCGAAATGCTTGACGAAACGGTAGGCGCTAGGGCGAAAGGGGAGTCCCTTCAATTAGTTCATGACCGTGATTTATTAAGCACAAACATTGCCCCCACATCCTTAGATTCTTCGGTCGCGGCCTGGGTAGAGGTCGAAAGGATTCCAAGGGATGGACCCTTTGCCTTCCCGGAAGTGATTAACTTGTGCTTTAAATGCGTAGGTCAATCGGCGCATTAAATGCGCAAGCACGCCTCGCATGCCATTATTGCGCAAACCGCCGTTTTATCTTGTTAAATGAAACGACGGCTTCGAGCTTCCACCACATCATCGCGCATGCGATCGTACGATGCTACGTCTCTCGAGAGAGCCATGCACTTTCATTTCAAACTCTAGCGCCAATATAAAAGCCTGGCCTTCTTCATTTTTCTCCACTCATTTCTGCTCCAGTGGCCTTCCCTTGTAGTTTCTCCGAACTAAGGTTGAGCCATATCCACGAATCCCGCGCCGTGGCCTGATCCAGATGGTTTACTCCCTCCGCTGTCCATCAACAACCTCGTCCCGAACATCGACGTGGGCCAAGGTCGTGGTATGGCCGAGATTCCTTCCGCCCTGGGGGAGAATGACCTCCTTCGATGAGGTCGCGGAGAAACCGCAATGCGATCGATGAAGATGGAAGGGCTTGGTATGACAATTCCAACTTGGCCATGTCCGTTTGGCCTAGCACCTTGTTGCACCCATGGCCGGAGTGACAGCCCTGCTTCACCCACCACAGCTGTGCCCAAAATGACGGCCCCGCCATGGTCGAGCGACGGCCTTGATTGCGACTCGGTTTCATCCATGTCCAGAGTGACGTCCATACCCATGGTTGGAATGACGACCCTGATTTTAGCAGGCTGCACCCTTGTCCAGAGTGACGGCCCGCCATGTCCTGAGTGACGGCCTTGATTGCGACCTAGTTCGCCCATGCCCAGTGACGGCCTTGCCCATGGCCGTGGCTAGTGGAACCGTGGGCGGTGGGGGGACCGTCTAGGGAAGAATCTTCTACCCGTTCAAGCAAGGGGATCAAGAAGCGGCTACCCATAGATTTAGGATGTATTCTATTTTTTGCACATGTATACTTATATGTTTCATTCGGCCATGACCGGCCGTTCTTTTGTAACCGTGACCCCTTTCTTTTAATCTAAATGAAGTATGATCCCCTTTTCTTCTGACCGAATGTATGGTTTTTCTTTTATCTTTGCCGATTGCAAATCTCATAACCCATTCTTGGTCGTCTCCCATAATGACGGGGTATATTTCTTCAAATATGGCCCGTTTATTGGCAAGTTGTGTCATTCCCCATCCATATCTCTTAACTGAAATGCACCTCGCCCAAGGATCCGTTCGATAATAAACGGCCCTTCCCAATTGGGTGAGAATTTGCCGAACCGAGGGTCCTTGGTCCCGATAGGAAGCACAACACGCCATACCAAGTCACCTTCGGCGAAAGTCCTTTATTTCACCTTCTTGTTATAGGACCTCACCGCGATTTGCTTTTGTGCCTGCATTAGGTTATAGGCGTCGAGCCTGGATTGCTCCAAATCTTCTAGCTCCTGAGCCATGGCCTGCTCATAGTCCCTTTCTTCCTGCCCAGGTTGTTCGGTCACCTGGAGAGACCGAACCTTTAGCTCCATCGGAACGATGTCGTCATGACCGTAGGTTAAGGCATAAGGGAATGTGCCAGTAGCCGATCGTTTCGAGACTCGGTAAGCCCAGAGGGCCTCACGGAGTAAGTCGTGCCATGCCCTAGGTTTTTCCTCAATCATTTTCTCGAGGATACCCTTGATTACCTTGTTGCTCACCTCGGCCTGTCCGTTAGACTGTGGGTAGTAGGGTGTCGAGTGGACCAATTTGATCCCCATCCTTTTGGCATATTCTCGAGTCTCGGCTGATGCGAATACCGTGCCGTTATCGACCGTGATGGTTTCTGTATATCAATCAGGACGATGTGATTTTCAAAGAATCGACTGTGCTAGAAATGGACCGATAGGACTTCGCTCGACCCATTTAGTGAAATAGTCGCTGTTACCAAAATCCAGCGTCTGGTTGGACGCGCCCGTAGATTTTGCCGATGATATCCACGGGCCATCCCGAACGGCCATGGTTTAGTAACCGTAGAGGGCGCCACCGTACCCTTTGTATGAGGCCGTAGATTTGACACTTGATGCACCCCTTCGCATATTCTATGCAGTTCTTTAAAATGGTCGGCTAATAATAGCCGTGCCTTCGGATCAACCATCTCATCTCAACGCGATCGGTGAGCGCCGCAAATCCTTTGTGGGATTCGCCATGATAACCTCGATATCTTCGGCGCTGGGGCATATAAGCAATAAACTGTCTGATCCTTTTAGGTACAGCTCGTTCGGATAAATCAAATAACACCGAGCTCGGAATCGAGTAGTCCTTTCATGGTTGCCGGAGGGATCGCGTAGATACTTAACTATGGGGTAGCGCTAGTCGCCGGCCGCTTCGACCTCGCCGGTAACCTCGGCCGATGATACTTGCGCCGCCATTCCTCGCTCGACCAAAGCCTGCTGTGGTGCGCCTCTCGACCCTTTATTATGTGGTCATGGTCGCCGTCCAAATATTCACACCGACGCTACTAGGCCATCTCATTGGCCTCATGGTTTTCGGCTCATGGTACGTAAATGAAGGAGATCCTAGAAAATTCGCGGCCGATTGAGGGCCGTTACATAATACAAGGTCAAATTCTCGCCGTGCACCGATATTCCCGGCCGGTTGGTTAATTACCACCGAGAATCACGAGACCGTGACACAGTCGCCTTCATTTCTTTTAGAATTTCGAGACCGATGATGAGTGCTTCATATTCTGCCTGATTATTGGTGCATTTGAAATCAAGTTGGAACGCAAATTGCCACCTTTGGCCTTGGGGGGATTCGATCACGACCCCGACCCCGCACCTGGCCTTGATACTGGAGCCATCAAAGTACATTATCCAGTAGCTTTTCTCCATATGGGCCATGCCGATCTCAACCTCCAACTCCCCCTCTTGCCCCTAAGCCGGGTGGTAGGCCAAGAAATCGGCCAATGCCTGGCCTTTGACCGACTTCTGAGCCACATATTGGAAGGTGAATTCGGACAATGCCATCGTCCACTTCCCGATCCGGCCGCGTATGATTGGCCGAGTAAGCATGTATTTGATGAGGTCGGTCCTGGAGATGATCTGAACAACCGAAAGAAGCATATAATGGCGCAACTTGGTGGCCGCGAAATAAAGTGCCAAGCATAATTTCTCGATCGGTGAATAGTTTAGCTCGGCCATGTTAAGGGTGCGGCTCGATAATGCATCGCTTGCTCTCGCCATACTCGCTGTTCGGGCCAGCAGACAACCGATAGAGCCTTCCGCCGAATGTAAAGCCTCAAGGGTTTTCTTTTCGTGGCATAAGGACCGTGGTTAAGATAAATATTGCTTGATGTCGCCGAGGGCCGCTTGATGTTCGCCCCACGAGCCTGTCTTTAGTTTGAGCAGAGGAGTTAATGGCCGGCTTTTTCCCGCCAAATTAGATATGAACCGCCTTAAAAGTTGACCTTACCGAGGAAAGACTGGAGTTCCTTTTTGGTCCTCGGCGGTGCCGCCATAATGGCTGTGACTTTATTCTTATCTATCTCGATCCCGTGGACTCAAGAAGCCGCAAAGTTCGGCGGTGATGCCAAGGCACATTTCTTAGGTTCATCTTTAGGTGTGTGCCCGCATGTGATTGAAAGCCTGTCAGAGGTGTCCCACACGGTTGGCTTTGGATGGGGACTTTACAACAACGTCGTCGATGTAGACTTCGACGGTTCGGCCAATTAGGTCGTGAAAAATAAGGTTCGTAGCTCGCTGGTACGTTGCAGGCGTTCTTCAGCCGAATGGCATGACTATCCATTCATAAGTCCCGATTGCGCCCGGACATCTGAACGCCGTCTTGTGGACATCTTCCTCGGCTATGAAGATCTTGTTGTAGCCAGCGTGGCCGCCCATGAAAGACAAAAGCTCGTGCTTCGCGGCTTCGTCCACCAAGAGGTTGGACATAGGCATGGGATACTCGTCCTTGGGGGTCGCGAGGTTTAGATTCCTGTAGTCGGTGCAGATCCTTAAAGCCCCCGTCTTTTTCAACACCGGTACAATGTTAGCCAACCACTCAACGATCGGGCCATGCAGATGAAGCCGGCTTTAAGAAGCCGTTCAATTTCCTTTTGACCTTAAGTCGTACTTTGGTCGAGAATCGCCTCGGCGATTGTTGGAAAGGCCTAAATCCCTCCCTAATTTTTAGCTCGTGCTCGATCAAACTTCTTGGCAATCCAGGCATCTCATGATAATCCCAAGCAAAACAATTCTTATATTCATGAAGCAGGCCGATAATCTCACCTGCTAATTCAGTGGCTCAAAAGTGGCTTACAAAAAGAGGTCGTGGTTCGGGTCGGTCCTACATTTATTTCTAGTAACGGGTCCTGGACCTCGGGGTAGTCATCCTCCATCTCGGGTGCCGTTCCCAAGTCATTAAAGGCCAAAGTGTCCGACTAATCCGACTCGTGGAGGAATTCGACCAAGTTGATCGGCGAGTTTGGCTGTAAGGATTCCTTCGCCCAATGTTCCAGCAGCCTTTCCAAAGAAGTCGCCACGGCCGCTCCCTCCTCTCTAGTGGCTTTGTCTGTCATCTACAGTCGGCTGAGGTCGATCAATACTTCGCGCGAATCTCGCCGAACTTTCTCGCGCCTAACTCCAACACTTTCGAGCCGTTGTCCTGGTTGGCCGGCCGCTTGCATCGTGGCGGTGAGGACAACCCATCAAATGTTGTCGTCATAAATTCGTGCTTGCACGACATTGGTTTCAAATGGTTTTTTGTCGGCTGGGTGTATGGACACCCTTTGGCCGTCCCAGAAGAACAATAGTTGGAAGAGGGATGACGGTATGCGGCCACGGTGATTTTTAACAGCAACACCCGATAGTCTTATATTTATCGTCGACAAAGCTGCTCATGACCACATCGCGGGATGAGGTCCTCCTTGACTTATCCAGCTTCCTCATCAGGAATAGGGAAGGATGTTGACCGTAGCCCCACATCAATGAAGACCTTGGATACAGCACACCCTCCACATGAGCCGAGATGTATAACGGATTGAGGTGTCGTGATTTGTTTGGCTCGTCTCTGGGTATTACCTCGTTAAAAGCCACAGCCAACAATTCTTTCTTTGTCTTTGGCCTCGATCAAGCTTATTCCTCAGCCATGTCATTATCCAGCCGTTGGTCCTGGCCTCTTGGGGCTGAAAACTCAAGACGGTAGCACCAAAACCATGTTCATGCCGACCTCCTTTAGCTTCACTGGTTTCCCCTACTGCAGACTCTTTATTGACCTAGCTGCCATCACTAGCGAGGGTCTTTTCCTCGATCATCCCTAGGATCCCATCGCAGTCCTCATCGGAGAGTCCCAACGCAGAGTCATCCTCGACCTCGTGACCAAAGAGAAGGCCATCGTGGTTGTTTTGGTCTTAGGGGGTTCGAGGTCTCGACTTCCTCCTCTAGGGCTTGCCTAGCCTTAGCTAACGCATCCCTGGCTGCTAAGTAATCATCCAACCGGCTTACCCGGGCCCTTTCCTCGGTCGTCGACCAAAGATGGTGTCGGCCGGGGTCATAGTAAAATATCGACCGAGGTATTCCAAATCGCTTATGACGAAGGGGGCCTTGGCCTCCAATTTTCCCTCGCCAGTCAGAACTGGCATCCTCTTGCCCCGCCTCTCGGTTCTTTGGTATACGCCTTAATGGCCGAGTTGGATTTGTGGTAATGAGGAGCTTTTACGCCTTGGTGTTTCGAGAGCCAAGTCCACGATTTCACTGTTTTGGGTCATGCAAGATAGGTTGATGGCATAGTGGTCCTTGTGGAATTCCATGAGAAAGGACAAACCATTGGCCAAAAGAAGGGTCCCTTCCGTGGTAGACATCAATGATGCCTTCATCCGTTCCCTCCGGGGCCGCGCCTTTAGCTCGACCAAACGGCCGCCATTCCGTGGGGATAATCGTCCCGCTTAGGCACCACGCCCTTGGAGGCTTGACATCTGGCGACCTTCGCAGTGGGGAATGATTGGCATCGATGGTGGTTCGTCTGCAGCTGCCATCTTCTTTTGGCGCTTAACCTCTCGACTGGGCCGTCGATCCTCGCTCGAACTTGCCTCGCATCCTTCTGTTTGGGTCTTTGTCGATGGTTCGGTCTTGCCTCCGTGTCGAGCATGATACCAACATTCATCCCGCACGACCGGTGGTTTGAAAGTCTTCACCCACCTAGAAGCGGCTCGTCTTCGTGGCCTACCGAGGTATCGGGCCTTGTGCCCTAGTCGGTCGAAAACAACTCTTCTCGCTGGCCGTCGATCGATTACGCCAAATTTCCTTATAGTTGGTCGAGATGACTCGATGGCCTTCCTTTTGTTTTCTATGCGGTGAGCCGACCGACTCATGCTTACACCGACCGCACGATCGGCTCTGGTTCGCCAACGGCCCTTCCTTCGCAGCCGACGAACTTCTCTATATTCGCCCGAGCCGGGTGGCGCTGACCATGTTGATGACAATCGGAGGGAATGGCTTAGAGTCGACTTGCATGGCCGCCTTTTTGAGAATTGAAGCTTCTTTTCGTATATCAACCACGGATGACGCGTCTCGCAGAATGACGCATTGTTGGTGTTGTGAGACCAAGAACTGTGGTATTTACGTAACGCGTCTTTTCTTTGAGCGCTTGGGTTTCGAATTTTATGGCGAAGGACAATTTGACCTTTTCTGCGGTTAACGAGGTCAAAGATAGCTTCAGCCCTTGTCAAATCAAAAGTGTAGGCTTTCGTTTCTCGAGTTGCGAACTTGGCCTCGGGAATCTTTGTGCGGCTATTGTCGACCTTGACAAGTCCTTTGCGCACGAATGGCTTGTCTATGCCGACCTGGTGAGCTCATCCGAACTTCGCCGCTCTCGGCCTCTGTGGGGTTATGCTCGCATAGCGACTACGGATTCCAATAGTAAGTCCCTTTGAAGCCGTCCTCTTCGCACCTCTTCTTTCAACAAGGATGCGTGTCGGTCCACCTTGTTGATCAAGTCGCATGTCCCGAATTCAACTCGGAATTTCTTCCGGTATTCAATTCCAACCCTTCTTCGCCATCTTGACAAATTCCCACTCCGGTAGGTTCGTGGCACCAGCCTCGCACGCTTTGCACCACCGCAGTAGTAGCGAGGTGATTCATCTAACGCTTGGCTCATCCTTGCCACTCGGCGACCGTTATTTCCGGTTGGTCCGATAGAAATGCTCGTGGAATATCCTCTCCATGTTAGACCAATCCCTCACCGAATTCGGCGGAAGGTTTATGAACCACGAGAACGTCGCGCGGTCGAGAGTGAATGAATAAACGGAGCTTAGGCGTCGAATCGGCCTCTCCGCACCGGGCTGAGAAACGGCCTATGTGTTCGATGAAGGAGGTCCGCCCATCCCGAGAATAGAATGAATTTTGGCAACCGATAGTTTCGGGAAGAAGGGTTCGGTCAATTTCTGGCGGGTATGGTTTGGTATTCTTATTCTTCCGGCGCTTCGAGCTAGGCCCTCGATCGAGCCCCGAGGGGCGCTTCCGGGCCGCGATCGGGCCACTTGAAGGGGTTCGCCGTTGCGAGCCGGTGGGTGGTACGATATGCGCCGTAGGTTTGACCGGGTTCATATGGGTTGTAGTTGGAATGGCCGAACCTGCATCTGAAGATGGGAGCCTAACGGCAATGACGACGTATGTAATGGTGAAACAGTTTGATTGCTCGACCGTATTCTGTGTGACGGCAGCGGTCGAGTTGCTTGGGCCGGATGGTCCGACGGCCGCAGCGGTGGATCTAAGTTGCTTTGCCCCGATGTCTGACCAAAGCATGGAGTGGGTCGTCGTCATCTCGCTGGGTAGGTCATCCGAGATTTACCCATGTTAGCCGGGATTGCCCCGACTATTTGTCGATGGTGAGAATCTTGGCGTAGCCTAGCGGCTTGGGTGCGGCTAGAGACGCCGAGGTCTGCTTTCGCCGTAGGGCTCGAACCTCTCGCGCTCTTGGCCTCTCTCTGGGTCTCGGGGCGTTGCGGATGATGTCACAGGCATCCTTTCCGAAAAGCGCTCGTAGTTCCGAGGAGAATCATCCATCGCGGCCAAAGGATGTTTCTATCCTGTAGGCTGCTTTGCCATCAGATCTTCCACGATCGCTTGCTCTCTCGGGACTCGCCATGCGATCCGTCGTCATTGCACCTGCTGGCCGAGATTTTGACCGCGTGTTGATCTCGGTGGCTGATTGGTGAGGTGGACTCGGGAGCCTCGGAAGTCATTTCGATTATTTTGTTTTTGAGTTTTGCCTGTGCCTAATTTCCACCATAAGTTTTTTGACAAGTCCTAGGCGGGCCAAAAGTGTTTGTCTATCGCGAATCTCACGGCCTGGTGCTCCGGGCCGAGGATGTGCGTCAACACGTGACGCCCTTCTTTTGGATGGGGTGCGGTTGTGCGCGGGAGTGCAAGCACGGTCTACCGTGCGTCGAGATGATGATGAGGTTCGGGTAGAAGATGGTTTCAATGTTGCGCTGCTTTACGTTCAACTCCTAATCAAACGACATTGTGGCCGAGAGGAACCGATCTCGGCCGTTGTGTTCACGGCCGAGCTACAAGGCCGCTTAGTGATGGTGTTGGTGGCTGGTTTTAGGCGGTGCTCGGTGCGTTGCTCGGAGAGCGACGGTCGTATGATATATGGGGTGAGTGAGGCGATAACAGGGATGGTGCTCCGGCTCCTTGGAAATCAAGGGTCGTATGATATATTGATGAATGGATTTTCCTTACAATCTACCACTACTCCAAAGACAACAAATAAAGGTATTGAAAGTGCATTACAGGAAAATATAATTTGCTTCGTGGGAGGCTTTTGGTTTGGTGTTTGAACCCTTTGAATGTAGTCCTGAGCTTAGTATTTATAGGAGTCCTGGAGGGACATTCGAGGCTGACAAGACCTGCGCGGTGGAGTCCTGGCCGGGGTAAGTGGGTAGTCAGATCGGCATTTGGGATCGTGAAGCATGGCGGTTTGGGGTTGAGAAGCATGGTGGTATGACCTCCATAAATCTCGGTAAATCTCGGCCACCGCCCTGATCGTGGGTTCTGCCCCCTTGGCCGTGGGAACGCATTTAATGCCCTAGTCTGGTGGTTGGTGATCCGACCCTAAGTCGTGAGATTACTTGTGAGAATGTCTGCACCTAACCACCCTGATTTCCATCACCAAATCCTAACTTTAGTCACTTCCCTTGTGCATTTAATGCTTCTTGTGACTAGTGGGTTTGCTGCGAAGTCAGAGGCATTACTTCATTAAATGAAGCGTAGGGCCCTGAGGCCACATGGTGATTTAACCACAACCTTTTTAAGTCGTGTCTTTTATGGCCTTCGGCCTCGGCCTTCAATATTGTGGTCGCGAGGCCGAGAAGATTCTGCCTTTGCAGCTTTTCTTTTGTTTTTAGGAAGGTGAAATGCTTGACGAAACGGTAGGCGCTAGGGCCGAAGGGAAGTCTCTTCAATTAGTTCATGACCGTGATTTATTGAGCACAAACAGCGGTTCAGTCTGATTTTGGTGAAAACAAATTTCAGAAATCAATTAGTTCGGTTTAAACCGATTCCAATGCAGTTTTTGGTTTTTTCGATTTTGGACCGAATTTATATATATATATATATATATAGGTCCAGACATCCGGATTGTTTACTGTGCAGATTCCAAAGTTTGTAGCTGTGTTTCATTGTAAAAAATGATTTGAAGATGTATACTTCTACAACACCGACTGGATATTTTTATATAGCAGTGTAGTGGCTTGATTTGGCAGCATATATAAGAGGAGAAAACTGAAGAAATATTGAGGTCCGCATGCTAAACAATCCGGACATCCTGATAAGAGAAAGACTATATATATTATTTATAAATTCCAACTGAAATTTTATTTTTTGGGCTTAAAAATTCACAAATGACTCAATTTCATGCAAAGATAAATGATTGGGTCTAAAAAAGAGAGGTGCTTTGAAGTTAGGTTTGGGAAAATATTAGTTATATATGGGATTAGAAATTTAATATTGGACTTAAATAATTTATTTTAAAAAAAATACATAGGTTGTCTAGTCTGATCAGATCCGATTTTGTAAGGTGTGAAACAGGCATCAAAACCAATTCGGTGCCGATTTGTTGACTTTTTAGTCAACAAGGTTTTATTTATTTTTTTTTTTCAGGTTTTTTTCCATCCGATGCATCTTGGTGTTCCAGTTTTCCAGTCTCGATGCCCACCCCTAAGTTGTAGTTTCATATAACTAAAAAAAGAGTTCAGAAAATACTTCCTGTTTTTGCACTGCTTTTCATTTGGAGCCTTTCCCATGATTTGCCTAATCTGGACTTCATGTTGTTTTTTCTACTGCTCCGAAACCACATCGTCCTTGAGATGTTAGTAAATTTAACTAGTACTACACACAATTTTCCTTGTTTTCACATTTGAACCTCATTCCAATATAATGTCTGGTTTTCCGAGCATGTCTTTGTCAAATTAGTTCGTTGACTTAAGAGCTATTATAAAATCAAAAAGTCCTCCAAAAAAACACAATAAAATCGTCACATGGAAAAACTTCAAACACACCTAACAATTCCTATTTGAGATAGATATATGGGAACATATTTTTACTAAGAAATGGATAGAGAGTTATACTTTTTGGACACCATACATAGGGAAACTATCTCTTCCCTAGAGTTTCGAAAACTCATTTTGTGGATAGTACCTAAAACTCAAACTAATTTGTAATTATCAAACATAGGAATGTGAAAGCATGTTTTAAGAACCGCTAAACAATACCTTAATTCGCAGGGGCTTGTGGCTTCCGCGGTTGGTTGCCAACAGTACTCTCTCATGCAAGGATTAGAGTCCAAACCCTTCCCTCTTTGACCCAAAAAATAAAAATCGATTCCTTCACCGCTTTAGACTCCTTAGTGACTGAAATTACTTTCATAACTTTTGTTCTGCTAAGCATATAGGGTCATCTCCTTCTTGGCAATACGAAGTATAGTCAAGTAATTTACCTCATCATTTATTCATATACTTTCATTTTAACAGTAGTTACTTTTAATATCGTAGAAGATTACCTACCAAACACCAAGATGAACTGCCACTAGGGTCATACCGTAGTGAAAAGGTATGTTTGGCCTAAGTTCAGGGGTGTCAGATTCGAAACCTCTAGGCACCCATGTGTTCGAGCAAAATTCCTCACGGACACTACTACATTTTACCATTTGCGCGACGAAGAGCATTTCGTCATGCAAAGTTATTTTTAGGCGCACAAATTTCAGCGTGACAGAAAATTCGTCGCGCAAAGAGCGTGAAGAAAGATTTTGCGCGACCTAGTTTTTTCATTAGTCGCGCAAAACTAAGCGACGGTTAACCTTCGTTGCACAAAAGGATTATGGACGACACAATTGGTCATCTCAGACACCTTTGCGCGACGTTTGTATTCGTCCCGCTGTTTGTGTCACAAATATTTGCGCGACGATATGTATTTGTCGTGCAATTCGTGTCTCCAATATTTGAGCGACGATTCTTGTTATGCGACGAAATTGTCGTCGTCACAAGATATCTTTTTCGCGAGACGAAAGTCTTCGTCGCGCAAGAATAAAATATATTTATTTAAAATTTAGCTTTACGTTTTTTTATTTTGTAAAAAAATAAATTTGGTTTTTTTTTTGGTAATAAAATGAAATTGCAATAAAAAAATGTAATGAAGAGAAAAAAAATTATAAAAAATAATATAAATGTATACTACAAGAAAGATGTTTAAAATATAATTATGAAAGTAAAAAACTAATCAAACAATGTTCCAAAATCTACTTGGTCGTCAGGCAGATGCAAGCTGAGGTCTGGACATTGTCCATAGGGGCAGAGGTCCTGGTAGCCATACTCAGGTTGGACGGGCTCGGAGGTCGACGAGGGATCAAAATGCTGGACTGGAATGCTGGACCATGCAAGGGACTCCGAAGCTACGACATCCGACTCAAGCTCGGCAACCTTTGCCAAAGCACACCGATCGCTTGATCTGCGACGATGAACATGTGGTCTACGTTCCCTCTACCGGGCATTCCCCATCCCTCGACAATATGTCCCCGGCCTCCTCTTGAGAGTCTAATCTAACATCTACGTCAAGATCTGAAACCCAGCATCTTGTGGAGGATCCACATACTTGAGCGGAGTATTGGGAGAAAGTTGGGAGGCGGACTCTTGAAGAACCAACTGGCTCCTTTCCACCATCGTCGTCTGTTTAACATAACATAAAATATTAATTAAAACATTCATATAATAATACTTAAAATTAAAATTAAATGAATACTTACATGAAGGGACTCAGCAACTCATTCCTAGGTCGAACATATACGTCGCCAAAGACGTCGATCTCCAGGAATTTGGACCCCCCCTGAATTGAACAAGAGAAGAAAAATGTTATTACGAAAAAGACAAATTAATATTAATGACATTAAAAATTGAATATAAAAAATTTTATTATTACCCGCCGTCGTGAGTCCATCCTATATGAGAAGGGCCTGGAACCTGAATGGTGGAGAAAAGTCTTCTTGTTCCTATTGCTCTTATTGACTTTGGCCTTATTCTGTTATACAAAAAATAAATGTATTAGTTAAAATTGATATGAAATATAAAAAATTAAATAAACATTAGTAAGAAACATGTAATAATTTTGAACTTAATATAAAAAAAATACCACATAATCGGGCGCCTGAAAATGAGCGTAGAGCCACACCTAACTATCCTCCCGCCCCTCAAGCTCATTTGAGCAACCCTCCTGAAGAGCGGCATGCGGATCATCAAATGCCTGAAAATGATGGTGCAAGTCGCTCTTCCACTGCTTGTACCTCTCAACAAAGAGTCTGTTGACATATGCCAACGACTCGTCGTCGTGGTTCTCTAAATTGTAGTTGGTTTGCAATAAATTAATTAGATACAAGTAGTAATAGAAATATATAAAGTTTGAAGGAAAAATAATTAAAAGGTAGGATACACACCGACAACTGTCCGTGCACCTCCGTCTTGATCTCGTCAGGCATGACCTTCCAAGACTTCCATTGCATTGGGCAATGGGTCCGAATGACGTGACCAATGTTGTGGGCTAATGAGCTATGCAATTCTGTCGTCGGTACAGCTCGATGCCGCTCGTCGTATCCGATGTTGATATGACTGTTGGTCACCCACGTGACATTGGCCATCTTCAACTGCCGACATGGCTCCCGAGTTTTCTTCTTGGCTGCAAAGAAATTTAAATTTAAAGTTAAATAAATAAAAAATTCAACTATAAAATATTGGTCCAAAACAACTAGAGTTGAAGGAAATCTTTACCTGGCTGAGACCCCACGCACCAGTAGAGTGCAGCCGATGTGGTATCAATGGTGCCTGGAGGGGCGATGATGACGCCTGGCACTAACGAGGTTGCGCCATTGATGGTGCTGATGATGCCGACGCATGGGACACCCCGACCAACTGGCAAGTGGTCCATCGTTGGAGCAGTGGCAGCCGACGACGGCCGAGCCGGGAGGCGAACTCTGTGCAGTCAACGTCACCTTACGACTTCTAATTAGGTTTGACATCTGCACAATTTCATTAATAAACATATAAATGAATCCAATTTACTAAGCAGATACAATTTCAATCCGAATCGGAACTAATTAATTAAAGCATATCTTGCCCTAAGGTTCACGATTTTGGAGTATCCGGGACTCCAATCCACGATCCATCGAATCCTATACGATCCTAGAAATACAAGGTACAACATACGTGAGTTTGAGTTCGATCCAACGGTCCGAACATATTGAACCCAGAAATCGCACAATAGGCGAAATCCGTTCCATACTTAAACGGTAACCGAATTGAAATTCGAGCACACCTACGCGCTCGTGACAACTAGGGGATCGCATTGGGATACAATGCCCATCTGCTACAGTACCCCATGCACAGGCAACGCGTGGGTGTCCAAAGCGATAACGATCACTGCAAAATTTTCAAAATTAAGGGCCAAGCTTCTTACCCTAGGTTCAGAACATCAATTGGAGGCACTTTTGTTCTTGGACCTACCCCTAAAAATGGCCGGAAGGGTCTGGAATTTAAATTCAAAAATTGGACAAAGTTAGGGTTAAAATTCGAGATACCAAAACTAACAATTAATCAAATCGTACCCAACCATCAGCTAAAGTACGAAAAATAGTAGAGAAATACCTCAGGTGTTAGGTTTGGTGGCCGGAGGAGATAGAATTGACGGTGTTGAAAATCTGTCAAAACCGGCGGCAGCGCGATGATGACGGCAGAGAGGGCTGGGCTTTGAAGGTGGTAGTGGCCCGGTCCTTGAGGCGGTGGCATGGATTGAGCCGAGGTGGTTGACGGCTGGATTTTCCTGTTGGAGAGAGAGGAAGTGGGGAGAAAGTGATGGGTCGAGGTTCGAAGTTTTTTTTCATAAATTTTAATTAAACTTGCGTGACGAAGAACATTAATCGTAGCCCAATATGAGCTTGCGCCACAAAAGCAAATCCTCGTCGCGCAAGGTAAGTTTTCGCCAAAATTTTCGCCATTTGCGCTATGACAGACGTAAACCGTTGTGTAAGGTAATAATTCTACCAAAATTTCGTTACCTTGTGCGATGTAAGACCCCAATAGCGTCGCGCAATCCCTAAACCCTAAAACCCAAATGCCAAAATTTTCGCCAACTTGTGATACGACAGGCGTAAACCGTTGCGCAATCCCCAAACCCTAAAACCCAAACGCCAAAATTTTCGCCAACTTGCACGACGACAGGCGTAAACCCAAACGCCATAAGTTGTGCAACGTAGTTTGTTCCGGCGTTGCGCAAAGTCATGTTGCACATTGCAGTTTAGGCCTTCAAATGATATCGAAAGAATGAGAATGGAAAAGTATGACCTAAAAAAAATTTGAAATTCCATAAATTTAATGTTATTCCAAAAGTATGAGAATGAAGAAGATGATGTGCTTCAAATGATATTGAAAGAATGAGACTGGAAGAGATTGTTGAAATTGACCAAGAGAAAATAATTGAGAAATAGGAAAAATGTTTTTGGTAGATTAATTGAGAAATGGGTGAGTATTTATAGAGTTTGGAATGAGATTTCAGATTGGATCTGATTTGGATTAATTTAAAATATTATTTTCACCATGGATCCGCCCTCTACATACATATATAATATATATATATATATATAAATACATATAGATATATACATGTATATTATTATAATATATATGTATGTATATATGTATATTATATATTATAATATACGTGTATATATGTATATTGTAATATATATATATATGTATATTATAATATATATATGTATATATGTATATTATATTATCATATACTAGTCTCTCCGCACGCGCTTCCGGGCGACTGCGAGAGGCTTTTTTGAAAAAATTTAAATTTATTTTAGAATTAAAAAAGATAATGGGTAGTTGTGTTCCATAAATATAGGATCAATTATCTGATTTTTTTTTAAATATGAAAAAAATGTGAATTTACCATATTATCCCCATTTAAGTAATAATTTCAATCCTTAATGTTTGCATTAATCAAGGGCATTTTTTGGTATTTTGAATGTTTCACCATTCTCTGTCTTTTGCTTTATATATATAGATATTAGCGCGACGATAATTGTATTCGTTGCGCAAAATATGAACCTGCGCGACTCCATAAATATGTCGTCCCAAAACATTAGAACTTTACGCGACGAGTTACTTTTTTGTCACGCAAAATATGACTTTGCGCGGAAGCCATAAATGTGTCGTCGCACAAGATTACATTTCCATGTGACTTGAAAATTATCGCAACCTCCATGATGTATGCGTTCTCGATGTTGCGCAAAGAACTGTTGCTTGACGACAAAAGCATTCGTCGCAAGTGTCCCAAATTTTTTAATTTTTTTTTAACTTTAAAGAATTATTATAAAAAGTACACATGTTACCTTAATCAACTTAAGTTTCAGATTAATTACAGACAAATTTCAAAGACTTCGGTGCAATTAAAAGTTAATTATTTATATTTGAAATATACATTATTATTTTATTCTCCCATGTTAGACTTAATTTACACATTATAGTTTGTATAATAGTGTAGTGCTTGATAAAATCATTAAATAAGAAGGGGTTGCCAAGAAAGAGTGAAGCCAAAAGTGAAGAGGGGTCAAAAACAATTCTTAAGGGCCTGATTCTTGATTTTTTTTTTTTTTTCAATTTTTTCAATTTTTTTCAATTTTTTTTTTATTCTATCAATTTTAAGATTTTCAACTCCAAAATGAGAAAACCCTAATTCTTGAATTCATAAAAAGCACTGAAAATCAAAAAGTTAGATTCAAATCTCTTTTCAAATTTAGGTATATATCTAAATTTCAATCTATATATTAGATGACTTATTTTAATTTGTGACTACCATTTTGTGTGCAACTACTTTTTAATTTGTGAATGTCATCTGTACACTACCATAATTAAATTACAAAAAAAATTCATTTACTATGTTTTACATGGGTAGTCGCTAATAAATTGCATTATTCACCATCTGAACTATAATAACCTTCATTATCGTCGCAATCATCACTTTCAGTCTCCCGATCCTCCTCCTCATCCCTTTCGTTGTTCGGGCCCACTGGAACATCGTATCGCGGAAGATCACTGAGGTCAATTGTAATTGACTGAATCGGTATTTTGATTGAAAACACTCCTTCAAGCTGAAACGGTTCTTGTATAACATTTGTATCTCGAAGTGTTTCTGCATCATTTTCCATGGAAGATTTTAAAAGTTGGTCAGCGTCTTAAGAAACCAGACTAGGGAAGATTAAAGGACGAATTGACTAGGGTTTGAATAATAGACAATTGGGTGAATGATTTCCTGATAATTCTCATTGTCAACAATACAAGGTATATATACAAATACAACATTCAATTACACCTATTTCCAAGGCTAGGAATTCGTGATCCACCTTTGGTGGGATTTGATCTAGACTAAATCAAGTAAGTAAATATTACAAATATATTACAAAGATAATTCTTAACACTCCCATCAAGTTGGAGAGTAAATGTTATGGAGTCTCAACTTGTCATGTAGTGTCACAAATTGATCTTTCCCCAAGGCTTTTGTGAATAAATCTGCCAACTGGAAGCTTGTTGGTACATATGAAATCATTCCAGCTTGCAGTTTTTCTCGAACTATGTGACAATCTATTTCAATGTGTTTTGTACGCTCATGGAAAACTGGATTTGCTGCAATATGCAACGCTGCCTGATTATCATAGAACAATGATGTTGGAGCTCTTTGTGGGACTTTTAAATCCTGTAATATATAGCGCAGCCAAGTGAGCTCCAAACATGTATTAGCCATAGCTCGATATTAGGCTTCTGCTGGTGATCTAGAAACAATGGTTTGTTTCTTAGACTTCCATGAGATGAGAGGGTTTCTAAGAAATACACAATATCCAGTAACTGACCTTCTAGTGGCACGACATCCTCCCCAATCTGAATCACAAAAGGCTTTCAAGGCAAGATTGTTGGAGGCAGGAAAAAACAAACCTTGACCAGGAGTACCTTTGATGTATTTAAGGATCCGTAAAGCAGCATCCCAATGAGGTTTGCGAGGCTGATGCACAAACTCACTCAATGTTCGAACAGAGTAAACTATATCAGGCCTTGTGACAAGAACATAAATCAGTCTCCCAACCAATCTTCTGTACTTAGTTGGATCATTTAGCAATGCTACATCTGTGGGAGTAAGTTTCAAATTTTGCTCCATAGAGTCGTCAACATAGATAAGTACTGCAGTAAATGAATTACCTTCGGCCTTGGTAAATAGTGAATAATTAGCCTTTGATTGTTGATAACTAGCCTTTTGTACACTGTTTGAAAAGGTAGAAAATCAGTTTCTAGAGGCCTGTTTGAGTCCATAGAGGGATTTATTGAGCTAATATACAGTGTTCTCCCCCTGTCGGCGAAGACCAGAAGGAGGCTCCATGTAAACCACTTCGTGTAAATCTCCATGAAGGAAAGCATTCTGGACATCCAACTAGTGGAGGAACCAATTGCAGGCAGCAGCAACAGTAATGAGACATCGGAGAGTGGTGAGTTTTGCTATGGGAGAAAATGTCTTTGGTAATCAATGCCCTCAACCTGAGTGTAGCCCTTAGTAACTAGCCGAGCTTTGTATCGTTCAATGGTGCCATCAGACTTGTATTTGATTTTGTAGACCCATTTGCATCCAATCGGTTTATGACCAACGGGTAAAGGAACCATACTCCATGTGTTATTCTGCTACAAGGCCTCTAATTCTGCATGCATGACATGCCTCCACCTGGGACATGGACACCGCTGTTTTGCGTACACAATTTGTCATCTCGTGCAGTCCCCAAGAACTTGACGCTGTTAACATGGCAATCCAAGAACAATTCAGTGCGAATCGGGCTGAACGCCAAGTTATATAACTCTTTACTGTAGGAGGGGGAATTTGATGATTTCAACTTATTCACCTAATATTATACAAAAACATTAACATGTTAGTTTGAGAACATTAAATAATACAATATATATGTCAAATACAAAACACTTATAACTTACAGAATCCGAAAACCATTGTGGAAACAATTCACGATGTTTCTTGGCATACAAATGTGATGGATGTTCTTGCTTCATCATCTCTTCATGCTCATCTAAGTATGCCATTATTTCATCAAAATTGTTCAGTACGAACCAATGCGCTACCTCCATGTCATTTTAGGAAAACGACTCTCCTCGTACAGGATCTCCAAAGGGACAAGCGCTTTGGGCAATAATAGAAAGTTTCTCATTTCTTAGACCTCTGTCATTATTGCGCTGAGGACAATTGAAAGTCATGTCCACATCTTTTAAATACATTTCATAGAAAGTAAGCGACTCATATTGAACCCAAGCCTCTATAATTGATCCTTCGGGCTTTGCCCTGTTGCGTACAGTTTTTTTTAGCTCTCCGAGAAGCCTGCCAAAATAAAACGAAACGATTCAAATTAGCAAGCATGGGATAAGGATGTATAAACAAGTGATGAGGATTATATACATTTCTATTGGATACATCCATCGATAGTTGACAGGAGCAGTAAGCAATGCCTCTTTTGGCAAGTAAACCATCACATGGATCATACTTGTAAAGAAAGCTGGAGGAAATATCATCTCAAACTTGTATAGGACTTGGACAATGTCATGGAGCAACTGATTAATGCCTGTCTTTCGCAATGTTTTTGCCGTCAGTTGGGAAAAAAATCTGGACAACAACATGATTGGTTTCACTACATCTTCCGGCAAAAGGTGTCGAATACCTACAAGAAGTAGGCGTTGAATAAACACATGGCAGTCATGGCTCTTTAGTCCAGTAAATTCTCCCCTGTCAACATTCAACAATGAGCGATATTAGAAGCATACCCATTGGAAAACTTTACAGACGATACAAACTTTTTAAAAAAAATTTTGTCATTATGTTTCTTGGAAAAAAAATGCCAGATGCCTTCTAGCTTTATCACCGTCCCTGTTCATCCATAAACCTCTTCGTATGCCCATTCTTTCGAAATCAAGACTAGCTTTGATCGTGTCCTTTGTCTTGCCGTCGATATCTAGAATTGTGCCCATCAATATGTCAAAGACATTTTTCTCAACATGCATAACGTCGAGATTGTACCTCAATTTTAGTTTCGACCAATATGGGAGCTCAAAAAACATAGGTTTGTGCGTCCAGTTCAAATGTGTAGAAGGTCTGGTCCGAGTAACTGTTTTCTCAAACAAAGCAAAATCCAAGCAGTTAAGCTGTTTCAAGATCTCATCACCGGACAATTCTCTACGTCTAAGGCGATGCCCTGTGTTCTCGTCGAACTCTTTATCCTTTTCCCGCCACTCGTGGTCCCATGGCAACCATCTCCGATGACCAAGATAACAAACTTTTCCAGTGTGCCAACCAGAAGTTACATCTTCCTTGCATATAGGGCATGCCATATAACCCTTTGTGCTCCACCCAAAAACCATTGCATATGCTGGAAAATCATTCACAGTCCACATAACTACTGCCCGCAAAATGAACATCTTCCCAGTGGATTTATCATATGTGTGCACACCGTTTGTCCATAAATCCTTGAGCTCATCAACTAATGGCTTTAAGTAAACATTGATTGACTTGCCAGGATCCTCAGTTATCAAAACAGTCATCGATTGACTTGCCTTAAGTACTGTTTTTTCATGCATTTCCAAGGCGGCAAATTATATGGGAATATGAAATTGGCCAAGTGTTGTGGTGTTGGTTTAGAACCTCGTACAGATTGAATTTGTCAGTGGCAAGTCCCAATCTAACATTTCGGGGATCAGCATCAAACTCAGGGAACGTTTGATCGAACTCTTTCCATGCCTCCCCATCTGCAGGATGACGCATCACATCATCGTCTACTCGTTTTTCCTTATGCCATCTCATGTCTGTGGCGTATGAGTCGACATATACAATCACTACAACCCAGGTTTCAGGGGCAGATAACAAATGACTTTTTGTGGGATCTTAGTCGTTCTATTATGAGATGTCATCTTGAACCTCGACTCTTTGCATATAAGGCATGCATCCAATGTTTCATACTCTTTGTAGAATAACATGCAATTGTTTATGTAAGCATGAATTTTTTCATAACCCAATCCAAGACCATTCAACACCTTTTGCGGGTGTATATGGTCTTTCTGCAAATAATTGTCCATCAGAAGCATTCTCTTGAAAACCCCTAAAAAGTAATCGAAACACAGGTTTAACATATGATACTTTATTTTTCCGTGCATTAGCTCCACAATGGTCGTGAGAATAGAAAAGCTCTCGCACCTAGGGTATAACTCTTGGTTTGCATTTTTTAACAGTTGTTCATATTATTCGAACTCTACACTATCCATTGAGGTAGGCACACCATCTTCCCCTTCCTAATTGATATTGGTCGATGCAAATGGAAAAGCATCATTTATAATATTCATGACTTGTTCATTAGGATCCACAATAGGTTAAACATTGTCCACTCTTGTGGCATTTGAAGATGAAGCGTTGTCTAATTATTCCCCGTGAAGGTTCCGAATGTTATATGTCTCAATCATTCCATTCCTTACTAAATGAATGCCAACATTTTGAATTGTCTCCCACAACGTGTTGTTACACCTCATACAAGGACAACAGATTTTAGTTGCACTTGGGTTATGTGTACGTCCAAACTCAATAAAATCCTCGATTCCATCCAAGTATTCGTATGCGCATCTATTCGGGTTCTGTATCCACCTCCTACTCATAATTCTTAGAACCACAATCATAACAACCTCATGCGAAGTCATAATCTCACCTCATGCCTCCGGTAAGGGCCCTATCCCATTCAGGAATGCATAGTCATGTCACGTAATTTACGGCTACATGAGATTAGTTTTCAACGTGGATGAATTTTGGCAGCATCTCGATACAGTACTTGAGGTGTACTGTAAGTATAAAATACCTATGTATACGACCAAGAACGTACAGAGATGACACCGAAATCTCCACAATCGAAACCTAATCCTGTAGCCGTACATTACGTGACATGACTATGCATTCTCAAACTGTCCAAATAATGGGACAATTCAAGAATTAATTGGACCGCAATCATGCTTTATGCATCCATGCACAAAATTCAACTAATCTCGAAAGGAAAACTAAGTGTTACTAAAAATAAAAATAAAAGTACGAAGTTAATTTCAATTAACTTCGTACATAATAACACATTGTGCTACATCATGCACAATTTAACAACATAATATAAATATAATTTCACAAAAAAAATATAAACATAACAAACTAAGTTTAACATAATGTAATTAACTTAATATTTTTAAAATATAAAACGAATAAAATACATTCTCAATCGTTCTCCACCAATTGCTAATTACAAATATCCCTAATAAGAACGAAATTAATAGCGTTAGTATGCATTTACATTAATACTTTTAAACAAACGACAAAAAATACTTACCCAATGAACATACTGAATTCCCAGCAGAGGCAGCAGCAGAGTATTTTTTTTTGCATTTTGCCTCTGCAATGACAGAATCCAGATATGAAGAAGAAGGATTTTGCGCGACTAAGGTAATTTTTCGTCTCGCAAAAAAATATTTCGTCGCAAAAGTGGTCCATTTCGTAGCACAAAATAACTTCTCGTCGTGCAAGTAAGTGTCGACATCCCACTTTTGCGCGACGAAATATTGATTTCATGGGACCAAGGTATGTGGACGTGTTTTCCTTCTTTTTGAATCGAATTGCTCAAGTGTTGCATGAACATGTATGAATGTAGATGAACATGGAGTTTTAGGCGTTAAGATAATCGTTTGGATCTGCATGGCATTTAGTTTCCTTCCGCTTTAGTGATAGTCTGAGAGCCTCTGAGGGAAAATCAGCTTCGGTGAGTTCATCGGCAAAGCTCGAGAGTAATGATGTCGAGAGGGCCGATTTTGGGAGCACTTCAAGTTCGAGCGTGACAGAAGTTAGAGGGGGTAGCGGGCAACCTTCGACGTCTAGTCGCCAAAGCTGAAGTTTCAGCCACTGCCCCTAGAGTGGGGGTCTTGAGTGTAGTGATTAGGCGGCAACCCAATATTTGGTGTAGATTTCTTGGAGCCGAATGCCCTGACTGAGGCTGAGCTGGTCAAGATTCGAGCTCAGTATAACATACCGGACTCTGTAGTGATGCGGATTCCAGGGCCATTGGAGTCCCTGAGCAATCCGGATGGTGAAGTGGTCTTCTTCACCGATGTCTTCAAACATGTGCTTCAACTGCCGTTGAGACATTCTGTGCAGAAGATCCTTGCCCAGATCGGCTATGCCCCGGGCGCTTAATCTGAATTTTTGGATTACGCTGCTAAGGAAGATTGTGGCATTCGGCATAGCTGGCGAGGGAGAGCCAAGCTACGAGCAATTCACCTACCTTTACAGTGTGACGAGGGCTAAAAATGTTGATCAAGGGGGTGGGTGCTGTTGAATTGCCTTTTGACAGTCAACGAGGGCATTTCGTGGTCGGGGTGTCTAGCTCGTAAGACTTGGCGTGCGTCGGTGCCTGGTGTCCGGATCTTGGGAGTCGGCACTAGGGGTGATTGTTGTGAGGCATATCCCCACAACCTTCCAAACAATCGATAGGCAGCAAGTTACCGAAGAAGATCGTTTCTTCAGGGCATTCGGCTGAAGACAGGGTTGATTACCAAACCCGAATACGCTCAAGGAAGAAGGAGAAAGAGGAAGAAGAAGCGAAGAAGAGTAAGTGATGCCGTGTGGCATGCGTCTTGTTTCTTTTTTGGCGTACGCCGATTCTTTCCTAACTTGTTTTTCTCGTGCAAGTGGCTGGTGGCAGGGCAATACCCAAAGCTACAAGGAGGCGGAGTCGTGAGCCCTCGTAAGAAGAAAGACGGTCCACCGCGGCAGAGGACGAAGGCTCCTCGTCAGCCGGCGGCCTCACCGAGGAGGTGAGTGGATCGAGCATCGCCAGATAAGAGGGGCGGCCGAGGCCGAGGAAGTCGTGAGGCCTATCTCCAAGTGTTGGGGAAGAGGCCGAGGGGGCCGAGTGAGGATGTGTCCATCCTTATTCTTGACGACGAGGAGGGGGCCGATGCTGAGCAAGTGAACGTGGCTTGCCACCAGAAGGTTGGGCCGTTCGTGAACTGTTTCATTGATGGCATTCAGATGGAGCTCCTAGAGCTTGAGTAGCCGCCGATGAAGCGCCTATTTGGGCGTAGCAAGTCGGCCGAGCCTTCCGCCTTCAGGCTGCTGTAAGTGTTGTTTGTATTTTTGTTTAAAGCGTCTATTCGGGTGACATGTGCTAACCTTGTGTTGTTGCTGGCTGATATGGAGATGTGGCACTGCGTCAAACGAGGCATCAATGCTGCCGAGCGCAGTAAAAAAAGTATGAGGATAGTCGGGCCAAGATTGCCGAGGTTGGGAAGCTAATCCAAGATGCGAATCAGCATGCTGGGGAAAATGCCGCGAAGATTGCAGAGCTATCCTTGAAGTTGGCCTAGGTTGAGAAGGCGGCAATGGATGCCGAGGAGGCTAGGGCTGCGGCGGACGCGGCGAAGGAAGCTGTCCTTCGGTCTTGTGCTACGGAGGTGGAGGAGGCCAAGAAAAAGGCTGTAGCTGAGTATCGAAGCTCGAAAGAGTTCACGGCACTTCTTGACTAGGAGGTGATGGAGCAATGCGAGGATCTTATATACCGATTCAAGTGCTACAATGTCGATAAAAGCTGAACCCCAACTTCCTTCGCGACCCCACCGTTTCCCAAAACGGTGACTGAAGAAATGGTGGAGGCATACAAGGGCGAGGATGTGGATGCCAATTCTTCAAATGGTTCGGATTCAAGCAGTGAGGAGGAAGAGGGGCAGTTGGAATTAAAGAGGGGTTAGGTTCTTTAAAAAAAAACAGGGAAGTAATTGTCTTAAGAACTGACCATTGAGGGGTTATTTGCCAGAACTGATAAAACCCCTTTTTTTTTACATTTAAAAATAAAAGATCTTTTGGGAAATTTTGCCACCCATTATTAAGAGAAAGAAGACCTACTCCAAAGCATTTCTTATAAATATAGGAAAGGGTGAACAGAGCAGAGGACACAAAAAAAATCAAACAACCAAAAATCAACCAAACACAAACACTCAAAATGATCACTTGATCTCTGAGAACCTTCAAATAAACTGAAGCAACCAAGACCTCATTCGAGCCACAGAAGAAGCCTGCTATAAATCAAAACCTCCAGTTCAGACTTAAGAGAAATAAGTCATTCAAAACGAGATTTCTCTCATTACGAATTTGGTTCAGCAAAAGCCAAAACAAGCAGAGTTTGAGTTTTTTACAAATATGAAAACCTCAACAAATTTATGGAGAGCCTTGACCAAGCAAAACAGGTAAATTACAAGACAGCTCCGCTTATCCTCAAGTCCACCACTGCCCCTTCGGACTAAGAAGCCGCACTCGCCCATTCAAAAGGCCTCTCGTGGCTCAAAATAGATTAAAGCTTTGCCAAACTCAAACTTTGTATCGATTTATAAAGCTTAGCATAGTTGGGAACAATCCAGTCTAGCATAGGCATACCCAATCCAGCCCGGATAAGAAGCTTCTATCCAGGCATAAATGGAAGTCCAACATTCTTTTTGTCTTTCTAGAGTTGATTTTTTCCCTTTTGAAGTTTTGTAAAAGGTACTTCTACCTAAAAACAGTTTACTATCTTATCATTTATTCTGGCTAGAACTACCAGTTTTGTACTATGAAAAATTGTGAAGTCCTCACCAGTCTGGGGCAAAAAGAGAACTTACTTGGGAGATATTCCTCACCCAAATTCACAATCGCTTGTTTAGAAATCAGTAACTTGGGTCACAAGTTATCTATTTTTAAGAAGTCTGCTAGGATTTTTATTGCTAGTAGTGGCACGCTCGCACATTAAAGAAATTTGACTTGTTGACTAGTCAATAGTTTTCAAGTCAATGGGGAACTTTACCCTTCCATCATATGAGCAAACACGAAACGGGTGAACAGTTTGGCACGCCCAGTAGGACTTCTCAGTATACATACTCCTAATGAAATTTTCTAAAGTATATGAATATTAGAAGTTCTAGCCAGAACCCACACTGCGCCATGGAGAAAGACCAAGTAGTTCTCTGAGAAGGACTGAGTCGAAGAAAGTGATGCTGTGCGGTTAGCCCATGGCGCATCAGAGCGTATATTCTAGGATCGGCCCAGAGGTGGAATCGATACAGAAGTCGTGTTCGGCAGAGGCTACAACATAGAGGAGCCAGGATACTCAATAACATGACACCATGATGCAATGGAAAGTTAACAGGCAATTCAGGAAGGACCGAGAGGCTGCTATGGCTAAAATCCCAAACCTATATGTTGTGGTCCAGCAGCTAGACCTCCCTTATGGTCCTCTACCAGGATTGGCATGCCATATCAGGAGAACCCTCTCATCGCACAGATAGCTGGAATACCATGACATGGAGAGATCCCAGATGGACAGAGGGGAGGAACCCTCCCATTCACTGAGCATGAGGTTCCACCGGCCGAAAGCCCTCGCACTGGTTACCTAGAATCAGCTGAACTTCCACACTCACAATGCTTTAAATGACATGGGGCACTACAAAGAATGATCAGGGAGATGATGGAACCTGAAGCCACAAGAGGAGAAAGGCCAACCTACTGAAAGCCCTATCCAGCTTACATTGATCGAGATACTCTATCCCTGTGTTTCAAGGTGCCAAACTTCATCTTGTTCAACTGAGAAGATCCCATGCTTCATCGATTGAGCATATAGGCGTGTTTTCAAAGGCATAGCCATAGAAAATAACCCTCTGTCATAAAACTAAGGCTCTTCGAATTCTCTCTCGACAAGCCTTCACTGTACACCACCTACCAAGAAATTCTGCTCAAACTGGGAGCAAATGGAAAATGTTTTCCATGACTATTATTTCGTAATCCAAATGGTTACCATCAATGATCTTTCTACCTCAAACAGAATGAATATGAGCATGCTCGTGACTTTATAACCAGATTCAGAAAACTCAAGATGAAATGCTGGATCCCTATAGAAGAAAGGCACTTCATCCAGATGGCTCAAACCGTCCTTAAAATCTCTCTGAGAAAAAGGTTTGACGGGATGCTGCTTGGAGAACCGCGAATCGCGCATAAGGCATCTAAATATGAGGAGCTTCTTAGGGAAGAACAACAGAAGAGGAACTCTTCCAAAGCCATATACTACAAATCCCCTTCTTCTTCAATACATCTGATTGAGGTGGAATTTGAAGAAGACACAGAAGGCTCAGAGGAAAGAGAAATTCCAGTGGCAAAAATGGCAAACTTAAAACATCCCATTAGCTGCAAGGCTCTTACAAAGCCACCAAAGGACTAGAAGCCACCACCATTCACATGAGGGTTTGTTCTAAACAAGGCAACCTAGAACAAGGTCTATTCCTTCGATCTAACCAAGGCTGATGATTTGTTTGATGAGATACTACTACAAAAGGTAATAGAGACACCCCACAGGTTGCCCAAGCCAGAGAACTCAAGGCGCATAAAGACATGTGCAGTGGCACAATTCTTGGAACCATTCCACCAATAGCTATATTGTTTTCAGGGATGTCATACAGGAAGGAATAATAGCAGGAAGGCTAAAACTGGTGGAGAAACGCCCATCACCACAACAGATCCTTTCTCACCTCAAGTCAACATGGTCAACTTAAATTGGCTGTAATGAACAGAGGCAAACTAACAACAGAAGTTAGCTCCAACAGAGGCAAAAGAGTCACAAGGGAGACTAACCAAAGGCCAAAGGCAACTATCTCGGCTGGGGTAGTATTGTGTTGGAAAAAGTGTGAGAGTGAGTTAGAAGTAACTCTGGACAAGTAGAAACAGCCCACACCTAGCGTTTTTGACAGGATTAGAACATTATACCAACAAGGCCCAGTTCCAGCTTTATCTAAAGACAGAGCCGACAGAAGAACTATCTAAGAGCTGCTTAGTACAGAAGAAGAATGACAGAGTAGACAAAGAAAGAAATACCAATCAGGATGCCCGGAAATGACAAACCTTTGGCAACTATTATAAAAGGTAGATGGTATTCTGTCGGAAAAAGTGGCAGACCAACTTTGGAGTTGACCAGAACTCAAAAGAGAAGGGTTCAAAGGAAATACTGCACCTTCCTCAAGAACAAGGATGCCACACAGGTACTTCCAGAGACAGTTCTGCCAGAAGAGGGAAAAGTCCGTAAATAGCTCATCAAGCATGTAACAAACAACTCTGTTAGCCACAAAAGTCGATAAAAGCATAATCTCCTGGCAAACTTTCTATCCATCTTGCCTCATCCGCAGTCAATCAGCTCAAACCTTCACAAATGCAAGGTGAATCCGAACCTATCCTAGTACAAGGACAAGAAGACTGGATTGAAGAGTATGAAGAGGAGCAGTTAGACTATGACCCATCTGTAGATGACCAGATTGGACTCCTCGAAACTGGAGAACAAAAGGACTGGATAGAGGAGTATGGGGAAGAACAAATGGAATATGATGGAGAACTAGATGAAAAAACTGAGGCCTTTGGTGCAGAATTAGAAAGTTTATTGCAGGGTGATCTGGGCACAACATGGTATTCATCTTGCCATAAAAATTCAGGGTAGTAGAAGGGCAATAAAACACTCTGGAAGGAGACGTGTTCTCTCAAGAAAGCTTTGAGTGCAGGTTGGCAGAACTAGAGGAAGCACCAGAACAAAGCAAACACCTATTGCCAAAATAGGCGGATCATTATGAAACTGGCGCAGAGCAGCTCTGTTTCTCCAAACCAACCAAGGATATGTTCAATCACCTCAGGCCCTTATTCATAACAGCAAACTTTGGAGGGATTCCTATTCCCAAGGTGACGGTAGATGGAGGTGCAGCCATTAATCTTCTACTTCACAGATTGTTAAGCAAGATGGGCAGAACAGAGAAGGACCTGATTCCAACGCGCCTGACTATCACCAACTTTGTTAGGGGCATCACTAAAACTCATGGAATCCTAGACATGGACGTCATAGTTGGAACCAATGAGCTAAAGATTTCATTCTTTGTGGTAGACACCACTTCTACCACTTACAATGCATTGCTTGGCAAGGACTGGATTCACCAAAGCCTATGTGTTCCTTCCACTCTGCATCAACAATTAGCCCTTTGGAATGAAGAAGGTTTCATAGAGATAGTTGAGGCCGATCCACAGCCATTTCTGCCCTCTGCCATGTGTTTTGAGGCAAGGTATTATCATGATGACCTTGGCCCTTTCACCTTCCTTGAAGTCAACCAAAATGGCCGCTGTTGCGTCTAGCTAAGTGCAAGTAGTCACACATAGTAATAATCTTGGAAGTCCAAGTATTGTATCCTCAAGGAGCAGGTAGGCAAATATCTGCACACAAAGAAATAATTAAACGTACCACAATAAAAGTGACAAGCAAAATGGAAAAGTAATTTGATTTGATTGTTGTGGAAATTGAGTTTAAAAATGAAATATCAATAATGGAAATGCTAAGGCATCAAGGTTCAATTCTTTAAACAAAATATGTTTCATGCTCTTTAATCCAAATTATAACTCGATTAAAATCTTCATTGAGAAACTTCAACCGAAAGATAAAAAAATTAAAACGAATTTAATTTTTCAATGTTATCTTTTATTAATGATTGTTCAGAAAATGGAATTGTTTAATAACTCCATGAAAAGATAATAGCACTTAACATCAATCAAAATAAAAGGATATGAAAATATTGAACAACCAAAAATAGAAGAATTTAGCAATTCATACTGTATATTGGATTAAAGAACAATTCACAAACTTACTCAAAGAACATTCCCTTTAGCCTCAGCTAGAGTTCTAGGAACTCATTACAAAGGAAAACATAAACTAAATGGATAAATAAATCTGTCGTAGGGGTGCCCTTGCCAAATAAGTTGATGGGTGATTTATAGTAGTCAATGAGGTGAGTGAGAAGTTAATACATTCGTGGTGGGTGATGAAGGGTTTAACTGAGGGATTAATAGGATTAAACATGTGTTGATGGTGCAGAGTTACCGGAAAAGAAATAACAGTGAGGTAAGTGGGCATTAAATGACTATGAATGACATGAAATAGGCTCTTTAGCTTCAACGATTTTGTCTTCTCTTCTCCCTCTTTACTTCTCTTTATAGTCACAATAATCCCACAATCAATTCTTCAATAAAATCCGCCAGCAATTCTCTTCACACCTAGCTTGAACTTGGACAAATGTATGTCTTCATCTTTTGGCTTTCCAACTTCCTACATAAGATAAATTCACCAAATAAGTTCACCAAATTAATATAGAAAATTCATAAATCCGGTTGGTGAGAATAAAATGTAACAACAAGTGAAATTATATTTATCAAGCCAAAATTATATCATAAAGTCTCCAAAATAATATTAAAAAGATATAATTTGAGACTCTCATCACAACCCCCAACCAGCTTATTGCTAGTCCCTAGCAATTCAAGCGACTAAAAGAAACTCAAATTTAAGTAAAAATGACAAAATAAAATAAATAAAAACAACTAAAACAGCTAAGCCACTTTCGCGGGATACAATTGCATTTAGCGTATGCAACAAGCCTTTAAACCCTTAGGTTACCCCTAAAGGACGAGTTGTAGTCTTGTGAGGGTTTCCAGGGATGATACCCACAAACATCAAGTATGAGGCTAGCACAATTATTCAGAAACATGAAATAAAATAAAATTTGAAAAATAATATCAACATCAGTCACCAACAAAAAGGACAAAGCACAAAGTCCAAATGTTCAATTTATGAACAACATTAAAAGAGAGAACACTTATTTAAAATTTCAAGTTAATCCCACCTCGAAGTCCAAATCACTTCTAATTAGCCAGTAAACTTTTCACATGTTTCATTTGGTGTAAAGTGAACCAACACAATTGAGTGGCATTAGCTAAATTTCAATCACACCAACCTTTTGATCTCAAGAGTTTGTCGAACTCCCTTGCAAGAAACAAACCAAGGTTTTTTATTTTTATTTTATTATTTTAAATATAATATTTTTTTTTCTTTATGTGGGCTATGCAATGCTTAGCTCCATTAAGCTTTCTAATTAACCCATATAGCGAGTGTTAGGCTAGCGACTCTCAAACCAAAAAGGCTTTAAGGCACTAGGTGTAGAGACACCCATAAGAGCTTACTAACTCGAGTTAAAAAGGCTACGAAACTAAACTAGCCGCACAAAATTATTCACACCCAAAGCTTCACCGTTTGACGCGAACACTCACTGCTGATTAGGAAAGAGGCCCTGTTACTAAGTAGAAGTTTGAGTAGAACACTGTTGAGACCCAAAAAATTCATGGTTGGGCCCGAATGAATTATCAGCCCAAAATGACAGTCCATTAAGAAAAAGCGTAAAGCAGAGTACACAAAAACCCACCACATGCGAATTATAGTTCACGTGCCACGCTAAATAAATAAATTCGCTAGGGGTTGAGATAAAATATATTGGATCTACAAGCCCATGCGCAAATTAAACATGGCAGGGCGATAAATTAAAACATGCCAAGCGACATGCCATGCCAAGCACGAAATCGTTATCTCACACCCAACCACGCTACAAGCCTAAGTGGGCCCAACCACTCAAACACCGGGGGCTTGCTTGAGTGAGTTGTGGTATGAATGGTAATGAATCAACATGAGGCCCATTGATGGGCCGAGAAATGGAAAGTCTCGAGTTGCTTGGGCGCCTCGAGACTCAAGCCCATTTCTTAGGCCCAAACATGTGGGTGAGCACAAGAGAGAAAAATAGCCCAATAGCCCCATGCAAAATAGCCTATGGACACAACCAAAAAGCCCAATGTTTAACAAAAAAAGCCCATTTGCTTAGGGAACCACCTTGGCCCATATAAAATTTCAAAAAATAAAATAAAAGGTTGGCAGATTCATTGAGCAAAGCTGCTGGGAGGCTCCATCACATGCAGGGAGCAAGTTCCAAGCCAGAGACACTCAAAGAACCAAGGAATACTAGCCTGCAGGCTGTCAGAAGCACCCTTTGGACCAGCATATATTTTCACTTCCTTTCCTTCATTAGATTTGGCCAAAGAAGGGGGAAGGAAAGAAGAAAAAACAGTAGCCAAGAATGGAAGTTCCCACTAAATAGCTGCAGGAAAGGGGGCATTAAGCTCCCATATTTCTTGAATTCGTGCAAATAGATAAGGCAATTTTTGCCAAGATAGGGAAGTCAAAGAAGAAGAGGAGAAAGGAGGAAAAAGCTTAGCCAAAATAGGTAGAAGCCATTAGGGTTTCTTGAAAAACGGTGGTTTCCAGCAGCTATAAATTGAGGCTTCTCCTACCTAATGAGGGCAACTCAAATTCAGAGAGCAGGCCTTCTCTCTAACTTGCAAAAACCCAGCAACCTCGGGTACTCTTCATCTCCTTCTCCATTTTGTTCTTCTAGCAGCTGCCAGAAAAACTCTGCTATTCATTTTTCCTTTCCTAGCCAAATCCCTCACAAAACATCTCATTCCTTACCTTAACACTTTCTTTTCTCATAAAGCAAGCCTAAATTCTCTCTTAGTGCTAAACTCATGTTGATTTTGCTCCCATGCCACATGCCACTCACACTGAGCTAAAAGGATTATCTGTAAGCATGCCAAAACCTTCTGTAAGTTACCATTATTCTGGTTGGTGAAGATAGCCAAAATATTTCCTAAGTCTTTGCTGCCCTTTCGAAGTATTTTTGGGGCTTAATTGTCGAACCCAAACAAAGGGGACAGTCTCGTCGTCTCTTTACGCAGCCCACCATTATAGCTGCAGGAAGAAAAAGACCCCTACAAACACTATTAATTCCTAAACCTTTTTTTTTTTTTTAACCAAGATGAGTCAAAAGCTAGGTCTTCCAGGTTTACCAAAGACAAAAGATTAAGCACAATTGGTTTTTAACTGTATACCCCACAAAATGTGTTAGTGTGCTTGTGTAAATTGTCGAAGTATAACTCATGAATCATCCACTAACTAGAAATAAATGAAAAAGACACAGAAGTGGGATGATTATCATATCGTTTATATGTTCTCAATCTTAAAATCATTCATAAATCTAAGTGCAATGCAATCTTGTCACATACAGACTATGAAAAACAAACAACACAATGCACTAATCTCATAAACATTTTTTTTCTCACACTTTTAAGTTTTTTTTTTTCAAAATAAATGACGAAAATAAATGCAAATAAACAAAATAAACAAAAAAAATGCAAAAACAAACCCAACCCAAAAAACAAAAACAAAAACAAAAAACGAAAGGAAAACTAACATGTTGCAACAAGAAAATAATACAATAAACACATCTTCTCCACCCCCAATCAAAGACTGACATTGTCCTCAATGTTTAAACATATAAGCATAATAAAAGGAAGAGGGTAGCATTACCTGAGAATTGGCATCCAAAGTGAAAGCCTGCAACGTGTTAGTGTAAAAACAAAACCAAAAAAAAACTAAAATGAATTCTTTTTTTTCAAGTGAACAAAAATTTCTAAACTAATTATATACAATAGATGGACTAAGGGAAGTCCAAACAATCCTGGTAAACAGGTTCGTTCAAAGAAATGGTCTCATCTTCTGGAACACATCTCCCCAAGTAAGGTTTAAGTCGTTGGCCATTAACCTTAAAAATATTTCTATTTAGCTCTTAATTTTCTAGGAAACAAATGAAGTCTAGAATTATACAAAAGAACAAGTTGAGAAGGCTCAAAAAAATTTCTCAAAATATTTTTATCATGAAAAACTTTAGTACGTCCTTTGTAAATTCGTGAGTTCTCATATGCATCATTCCTGACTTCCTCAAGTTCATTCAATTGGAGTTTTCTCAAGGTACCTGCATCTCCAAGACTAAAGTTAAACAATTTGATAGCCCAATATGCTTGATGTACGTTCTAATTCAACAGGTAAATGACAAGGTTTACCATAAATTAGCCTATATGGGGACATACCAAGAGGTGATTTGTATGCAGTACGGTATGCCCACAAAGCATTAGTCAGTCTCAATGACCAATCCTTTTGGGTTGGATTCACCGTCTTTTCCAAAATTTGCTTGATTTCCCTGTTTGCAAGTTCTGCTTGGCCATTTGTCTGTGGATGGTATGGAGTGGAAATCTTATGGGTTATCCCATATTTTTTCATCAAAGCTGCAAATGGTCGGTTGTAAAAATGTGATCCTCCATCAATATTTTTTCATTAAAATCTTCATTGAGAAACTTTAACCGGAAGATAAAGAAATTAAAACCAAATTAATTTTTCAATGTTATCTTTTATTAATGATTGTTCAGAAAATGGAATTGCTCAATAACTACTCTTTTAATTTAAAAGCATGCTAAGTCAGTTCTTAACAATGAGAAAAATATAATTGAACTCATGAAAAGATAATAGCACTTAACATCTATCAAAATAAAAGGATATGAAAATATTGAACAACCAAAAATAAAAGAATTTAGCAATTCATACTATATATTGGATTAAAGAACAATTCACAAACTTACTCAAAGAACATTCCCTTTAGCCTTAGCTAGAGTTCTAGCAACTCATTACAAAGGAAAACATAAACTAAATGGATAAAGAAATTTGTCGTAGGGGTGCCCTTGCCAAATAAGTTGATGGGTGATTTATAGTAGTCAATGAGGTGAGTGGGAAGTTAATACATTTGTGGTGGGTGATGAAGGGTTTAATTGAGGGATTAATTGGATTACACATGTGTTGATGGTAGAGAGTTACTAGAAAAGAAATAACGGTGAGGTAAGTGGGCGTTAAATGGCTATGAATGACATGAAATAGGCTATTTAGCTTCAACAGTTTTGTCTTCTCTTCTCCCTCTTTACTTCTCTTTATAGTCACAATAATCCGACAATCAATTCTTCAATAAAATCCGCCAACAATTCTCTTCACACCTAGCTTGAACTTGGACAAATGTATGTCTTCAAAGGCTTTCCAACTTCCTACATAAGATAATTCACCTAATAAGTTCACCAAATTAATTAGAAAATTCATAAATTCGGTTGGTGAGAATAAAATGTAACAACAAGTAAAATTATATTTATTAAGCCAAAATTATATCATAAAGTCTCCAAAATAATATTAAAAAGATATAATTTGAGACTCTCATTAGCCACCCCCATGGTGTTACGGCCCAAAGACTCATTGAAGATGGTTTAGCCAGTTCTCTAGAAGACTGGAATAGACCTTTTATTCTAAACCTCCAGAACTCTAATGTTTAGTCCCAATCAATAAGAAAAGGATCGAGTTGCAACAATCCGATCCATTACAAAAAGATTGTTGATATATTGGGAAGAAAGGAAGCTCTTTATGCATAATCCAACCATCAATATGGCAGAATTCACCCATGAGAGCACTGAAGAACAAGAAGAGAGTTTACAAGAGGAAGTACTAGATTTTGCACCAACAGCACTGGATGACTCTTTGCCAGAAGTGGAAGATCCATTGTAGGAAATAAACTTAGGGATATAAGAGGATCCAAGACCCACTTTCATTAATGCGTTGTTGAAAGAACCACTCAAAGGTGAAATCATTGCACTTTTGCATGATTTTAGAGACTATTTTGCTTGGCATTATCATGTGATGCCTGGATTAGACAGAAAATCGGTAGAGCACAAGCTCTAATCAAACTGTGCATCCTTCCAGTCAAACAAGCCAGAAGAACAATGTCTATGGAAACAAAATTGAAAGTCAAGGAAGAAATAGAAAGATTGCTCAAGGAAGGATTCATCATACTAGCCATTTATGTTGACTGGGTAGCCAATATTGTGCCAGTTCTGAAGAGAAAAATAGGGCTTAGGATCTGTGTGGATTACAGGAATCTGAATGAAGCATCTCCCAAGGACGAATATCCTATGCCAGTGGTATATATGCTGGTCGATGGAGCTACCCATAACCAAATGCTATCTTTTATGGACGGCAATGCAGGATATAATCAAATTATGGTAGCAGAAGAAGACATCCATAAAACACCCTTCATGTGCCCAGGACATATAGGTGCTTTTGAATATACTGTAATGCCTTTTGGCTTAAGAAATGCAGGAGCTACTTATCAAAGAGCAATGAATTTCGTTTTCCACGACATGATAGGCCATTTTTTAGAAGTATACATAGATGATGTGGTCATTAAATCCTCAGAAGAGGGAGATCATGTATCAAACTGGAGAAAGGCATTCCTAAGAATGAGACAACATAAGTTGAAAATGAATCCCAAAAAATATGTTTTTGGAGTTCAAGCAGGAAATTTCTTGGGTTTCTTGGTCCACCAAAGGGGCATAGAGATTGACAAAAATAAAGCAAAATCCATCATAGAAGCTCTACCACCCCGGAACAAGAAAGAATTGCAGAGTCTCCTAGAAAAAATTAATTTTCTAAGGAGATTCATTTCCAAGTCTGCAGGAAAAATCTAGCACTTCTCCTCCTTGCTAAGGTTAAAACAAGAACAGACGTTTAAGTGGGAGGACCAGAATCAATAGGCTTTTGAGGAAATCAAACATTACCTCTCAAATCCGTCATTCTGGCCCCACGAAAGAGAGGCAGACCACTCAAACTCTATGTTTTTGCATCAAAAGTGTCCATTGGAAGTCTGTTAATTCAAGATAACAAGAAGGGGAAGGAACAGGCAGTCTACTATCTGAGCAGGACTCTGACAGAATTAGAAATGTAATATTCTGCAATAAAAGGCTTTGTCTAGCCTTATACTTCACTATTGTAAAACTCAGACACTACATGCTGCCCTTCACCATCTACATCATTGCCAAGACAGACCTAATCAAGTACATGCTAACAAAGACAATGTTGAGAGGCAGAATTGGAAAATGGACTCTGGCTTTGACAGAATTTGCTTTCAGTTATGTCCATCCGAAAGCTGTCAAAGGACAAGCTGTGGCAGATTTCTTAGCAGATCATCCAGGGGAAGAGATTGAAAACATGGATTCTTTGGATATAGCAAATGCAGATATGTTGACTAGAGCTCATACTTGCCTTAACAATCCCATCTATTCAGTTCACCTTACACCTTGGAAGCTGTACTTTGATGGGTAAAAAACTAATGTAATTTCTGGGGCAGGGATTGTTTTAAAGGAGCCACTAGGGATCATACATTGTTATTCTTTCTAGCTAGATTTTTAGTGCACGAACAACAGGGCTGAATATGAGGCTTTAATCATTGGCCTAGAAATGCTGGTAGAGTTAGGGATCCAATCTGTAGAAATCCTGGGAGATTCTATGCTTGTGTTAAAACAGATTGCTGGAGAATACAAGTGTTTAAATCCTTCTTTAGCTGTCTATCTAGTGGCATCCAGAAACCTTCTGATAGAATTCAGAGAAGCTACCTAGGAACACATTTCGAGAAAAGAAAACTTTGCAGCCAATGAAATGGATCAGGTAGCAACAAGTATACAAATGCCTGAAGACTGTGTGCAAAGGATCATCAAGGTAGGAAAGAAAAGTCTACCATCTGTTCTAACCGGAGGAATGGAGATAGATGTCAATTCTGCCATAATCACTGAAGATGATTGGAGAAATCCCATTATAAATTACTTACAGTATCCAACCCTGCCTTCTGAGAAGATGAGGTACTTTTGAGGTGCCTGGGAAAGAAAGAGTACATGAAGGTCATAGGAGAAACTCATGAAGGAATCTGTGGAGCTCATCAAGGAGGAAGAAAAATGTGCTGGTTAATTAGAAGGTATGGCTACTTCTGGCCAACCATGATGAAAGATTGCATTGACTACTCCAAGGGATGTGAGGCTTGTTAAAGGCATGACCTAATCCAGTAGGCTCCTTCAGTTCCCATGAATCTAGTAGTCAAGTCATGGTCATTCAGAGGATGGGCAATGGATCTCATTGGCAAGATTTATCCAGCCAGTAGCAAACAACACTGCTTCATCATTGTACCCGCAGATTATTTCACCAAATGGGTGGAAGCCCAACCTGTCAAATCCACTACATCTTAAGAAATCATCACTTTCATAGAAGAGCATATTATAAAAAGGTTTGGCATTCCAGAGTCAATCACAACTGATAGGGGATCTTCTTTCATACCTGGAGAAATGCTAGATATGGTAGAAGCATTCAAATTCAAACTACTTCAATCCGCTCCTTACTATGCTTAAGCTAACGGACAGGCAGAATCAAGTAATAAGGTGATCATCAACATTATCATAAAAATGCTTGAGAAAAATCCAAAGCAATCGCATGAGAAGTTATCAGAAACTCTATGGGCATATAGGACTTCAAAAAGAGAAGCAACTATCATGACCCTATATGCTCTAACTTATGGCCATGATGCAATTCTGCTAATGGAAATAGCAGTCCAGTCTCTCAGAATTGCTCATCAACACAGTCTAGTTGGAGAAGACTACTCTCAAGCCATGCTGCTAGAACTGGAAGGATTGGATGCAGGTAGGATTGATACCCTCAACAAACTCTTAGCAGGAAAACAGGTTGTATCAAGGGCCTACAACAGAAGAGTTATAAACAAGAGTTTTGAAGAGGGAGAAATAGTCTAAAAAGCAGTTCTGCCCCTTGGAACACATATAGCTGGATATGGAAAGTGGTCACCTATATGGGAAGACCCTTTCATAATTAAGCAAATCCTTGGAATGGGGGGCATACAGATTACAGGATCGACATAGAGATAATCATGCTGCACCAATTAATGGCAAGTGATTGAAGAAATTTTATCCAACTATGTGGGATTCACAGGCTGCACAAGCAGATCCAGAGATAAAGAAGGAACAAGATGAAACTGTTGTTTAAACTTCTGTTCAGAATTTATTTTTGTTCCGATTTGTTAAGTTTATTTCCTTTTATTTTTCAGCTTTTTTTTATTTTGTCAAAAGAAATTGAAAAATCCAAAAATTTCAACAAAGAAATAAACTTTTATTAGATATAGTCATTTTATGACTAAGTTTATTACAATTTCATAATTTAAATTTAAAACCCTAATTTCCTAAGGGTTTCCAGCAAACTGGCCTTCTTGATCAAAAGTTCCTTTTGGAGTAGCACCCTCGTGGATTGAGGCTTCTGCAATCTCCATTGTTGGCCTGGAAGCTGAGACCATATTTCGTATGAGGAAGGTCGTCTTGGTCTTACTACTTAGTCCTGCCCCAAGCCTGTTCTGCTTGCCCCTCAAGCTAGTCAGCTGCTTTTGAAGTTCTTCAATGTGCTTTTCCAGTTTATCAGCAGTAGTCTTGGTCTCCTTGTAATAGGCAACCATCATATCCAATTCTGCCTTCTGTTTCTGATGGTCAACCAGGTTGGCTTCATGAGTAGCTTTGCAAAATTCTAATGCTTTAAAAGAGGGCTTGAGATCTTCATAACGATTATGAAGATTGAGCACATCTCTCGCCAAGCCTAGGCTGATTTCAAGAATGGGCCTAGGAGCCATGTTTTCTCTATGCAGCAGGTCCAGGTCCTTCATCGGTTGGTCAACAGCTTCTTGGTTTTCTTCCAAATCCAGTGGATTGCCAGATCTTCACTCTATCCACTGCCTCATTCACGCCTTGGATTTTGCCTTGCCTGGAGTGGAGCTAAGCTTCTCCAGTTTGGGATTTTGCCTTGCCTGGAGTGGAGCTAAACTTCTCCAATTTGTCCAGCTAGGCATCTAGGTCCATAGCTTCAAACTTTGCCAATTCTGGATCAGCAAAGGAGGCCGTGGTGGATGAACCTAGAAGAGAATGGATGGGTATCTACAAAAAAAATTCAAGTCAGTTTTTCAGATAACGTCATAATAGGAAAAGAAAGAAAGACTAGGGTACAAAATACTCACGGCAACAATGGGAGGCTTTAGAGGGCTAGTCACCACTGCCAAGATTCCAGCAGCTCTGGGTACAAAATTCACTGTTCCTCATATGCCAAAACAACAGAGAATCTCTCGCCTCTGATCCTCGAAAAGGGCCAACTCCGAGCTCGTTCTGCCCTCGGTATTTCTTGTTGTTTCGCACTAAGGCAATACTTTCTGCTATTACCTCAGCAGGAATCTCCTCCTACAAATGACCATAAGTCAGAAGTTAGAAGTCAGAAGAACAAGAGCAAATGTAAAACAATCGTGCCATTAGAATGAAATCTCACTTCTTCTTCTGAATCTTTCTCTTTTTCTTTCTTCGAAGGAACATCTCCTTCTCTTTCTCTTTCTTTCTCCTTCTCCTGCTCAACAGCTTCAAAGCCTTTCGCAGCTTATCATCAGTTCTAAAAGTCTCAGTTGGAACGGCTACAGGCTCTTCTATCTCATCATATTCAACTCTGATCCTCTTTCTAAGTTTTTTTGACCTAGTAGAGGAGGAGGAGGACTTTCAGCTGCACAGAACAATGAATGAAGGTTAGAAGAATGGGCAAAGCAGAACGGATTCAAGGAAATAGTTGGGAATGTTAGAATCTTACTAGAAACTTCAGGCTAAGCGGCGCTACTTTGAGCAAGAGCAGCTTTTCTTTTCCTTCGCAGAAGGAGTGGCCTTAATAGGTGGTTGTTTTACCGAGTTTCATCCTCTTCATATCCAGAGGGAAGCTCCAGATCTCCAGCAGCAATGACAGAACTAACTGCATAGAAAAGCAGACAAATCAGATGCCAATCCAAAGCAAGAAAAGATAGAAGAAACAGAATGAGGGAAAGCTTACCAATCACTTCTCTAGCCTTGACAGACTGACCACCTATGTTCCTTGTTAAAGAAGGATCTGTTGTAGGCAGAACAAAATGTTAGAATCCATCACAGACAAAACGAATAAATCACAGACAGAATCAAGGGTCTACCTTCTATGGCTTGAGCATTGATGGCCTTGATGGTCTGCACCATGAATTTGTGAGTCTCCTCTCCTACATGAACAATCCAAGAATCCCAGCCATCAAAAGGGATTTCAGCAAAGGTCGGAGGCCAGGCCTTGGAATCTTGCTTTCCACCAAGCGCCAAACTCAGCAGAATCGCAGGAGTTCTTAGGTCGATATAGAGCATCCGCTGTTGTTTATCTTATTCACTGCGCATCGCATCCTTGTGCACTTCCGGATCATCTGCATCTCTCCGAAGTAGCCCGATTGCAACTCCTATAGGATTTGAGCAGAATGAGTGAGGGCAGCCAAGTTGTCTTGCGCAGAAGTTGGGATGATAGACTTCTATCCCCAAATGATAATTTGGAGGCTTTCCACCTTCATGAGGCAGATCTCTCGGCAGGGTAACACTCAGGAATTTCGTCCCAAGTCTATTCAGCATATTCCACTTCGGGCCCTCTCAAACAGCCGGTATCCAGCTAAAACTAGGGATAAGTTCTTTTGAGCACCACCTACCATTGAGCAATGACCTCTTGGTGCAAGGCTCAAGAACATCGTGCACTCCTCGATTGAACGCTTGGGCACTTCGCGATATTAAAGGGAGAGCCGATTTGATCCTTAGGCGTAACTATATCTTGGAACCTCGGGGAAGTAAACTGCAGCCGATCCGATCATCCAAAATGCGCCGGGAGCAGCATGTGTTCAATGAATTCTCCGTGGTGGCGGTATGCGTGTTCTTGAACAAATGAGCCAGAATCAGAGGCCTAAGCCCCCGGTGTGGTTGTGCATGGCTTCGCAGTGGCTATACTCAAGTAGAACTACCGAGGAACGATTGAGGAAGACGAATCTATTCAGCTAGTACGGAAGAACAAAGCATGTGTTACGATCCTGTCCTTCTCAAGATCGAACTTCCTCAAATAATTAGAGAAAGAACAGCCTGTTGATTGTGGTGGAGAGATAGTGAACTTGGACAGCTTTTTCTTGGTTCTTTCTTCGATGATAGTCACCAACAGATCAACAGCCTTCCATGGGGTCGAACCCAAAGATCGTGAGCCATATCCAGCATGGTTGGTGTCATCGGGCCCACACGAAAATCAAATGTATTACTGGCAGAATTCCATAAACAAAGGGCAACGGCAAGTACGTTCTCATCCCTATTGATGGATTGCTTGGATAGGAGAACAACGTCATAGATTCCAGCCCTCTTCTAGTGAGCTCAATATCTCAGAAGAAGTCTGTCAATCTAGTTCGCCCACTTGACTGGACTGTTCCTCACCTCATTGGATGGGAACGAACGACTCTTCCATTTCAGCAGGGACATGGCCAAACCAATAGGGACCTAGAACTAGGGTGTTCTCAAACAAGTGAAGGACATTTTCGCCCAGGTTTTTTTGGGCAAAAGGATGGAGCTTGCACCGAACCTCAATGGCGTGCTTATCAATACCAAGAATGTAGGCAGGACGAAAGAAGAGGAAGACTGGGCATGGTTTTTTGGAGATGACATTTTCAAGAGTTAAGCTAAGAATAGAGGAAATAATTCAGAAAAAGTCAAAAGTCTGAGAAAAGCGAAAGATTATGAGAAAATATGGAAAGAAAACAAAGTCTGAAAGGGTTAGGTTTTTCGAATAAACAAGAACTGTTGGGTTTTAAAACTTATTTAAAAGAGCTCGAAATCGTGGAGAAGACGAGGCATCATCTAATAATGGCTAGCTAATAACTAGCTAGTAGCTACCCAGTTTCCCACGAAGTCTAGCTCAAGAGACAAGACGTGGCACACATGGGTTAATCGAAACAGAAGAAAGTGGCGCGCAACATTAATGGCGAATTGATTCAATCTGAACCATTGAAAATTGAAAACAAAAACGTTTTTCAAAACAATTCATATTCAAGGGGGCATTGTTTGGGCCAAAATTCTACACACCCAGCCCAACACTAAAAGCCCAGAGAATTCAGATTCAATGAGGCATTGTTCAAACTGGAAAATCAAACTAACCATCACAATTTGAGCTCTCACAGGGGGCAGTTGGAATTAAAGAGGGGTTAGGTTCTTTTTCAAAAAAAAACAGGGAAGTAATTGTCTTAAGAACTGACCATTGAGTGCTTATCTGTCAAAACTGATAAAACCCCCTTTTTTTTACATTTAAAAATGAAAGATCTTTTGGGAAATTTTGCCACCCATTATTAAAAGAAAGAAGCCCCACTCCAAAGCATTTCTTATAAATATAGGAGAGGGTGAACAAAGCAGAGGACACAAAAAAAAAAAAAAAAAATCAACACTCAAAATGATCACTTGATCTCTGAGAACCTTCAAACACTCATTTGAGCCACAGAAGAAGCCAGCTATAAATCAGAACCTCCAGTTTAGACTTAAGAGAAATAAGTCATTCAAAACGAGATTTCTCTCGTTACAAATTTGGTTCAGCAAAAGTCAAAACAAGTAGAGTTTGAGTTTTTTACAAATATGAAAACCTCAATAAATTTAAGAAGAGCCCTGACCAAGCAGAATGTACCATAGTACAGCTCGCTCAAGAATCCTCAAGTTCAACCACTTCTTCCCCTTCAGATCAAGAGGCTGCAATTCACCCCATTTAAAGGCCTCCCTGTGGCTCAAAAAGATTAAAGCCCGCCAAACTCAAACTTTGGTATCGATTTACACCAAGCTTAGCAAATGAAGTTGGGAACAGTCCCTAGCACAGCATACCCAGTCTAGCCTGGATCAAAAGCTTCTGTCCAGGAAGAAATAGAAGTCCAGCCTTCTTTTTATCTTTCTAGAGTTGATTTTTCCCTTTTAAGTCCAACCTAAAAACAGTTTACTATCTTATCATTTATTCTGGCCAGAACTACCAGTTTTGTACTATGAAAAATTGTGATGTCCTCACCAGTTTGAGGCAAGAAAAGAAGTTACTTGGGAGATATTCCTCACCCAAATTCACAATCGCTTGTTTAGAAATTAGTAACTTAGGGCACAAGTTATTTATTCTTAAGAAGTCTGCTAGGATTTTTATTGCTAGCAGTGGCATGCTTGCACATTAAAGAAAGTTGACTTGTTGACCACTCAATGGTTTTCAAGTCAATGGGGAACTTTACCCTTCCATCACAGGAGCAAACACTAAACGAGTGAACAAGTGCTTTGGCTTCAGTCCGTTTTGTAAAGTAATCGACGGCTACGACTGCAAACTTGAGCTGTCCCTTGCCTTGGGGCATTGGGCCGATGAGATCGAGTCCCCATTGTGCGAATGGCCAAGGGCTCGTTATAGGAGTGAGTGGTTCGGCAGGTAGCTTTGGAATGGAACCGAAGTGTTGGCACTGATCGCATTTTTGCACGATCTTGACAGCATCAGTGTGGAGAGTTATCTAATAGTAGCCTTGCTGAACGACTTTGAAGGCCAAAGATCAGGATCCCGAATGGTCATCACACGCACCATCTTGAATTTCTCGCAGGATATATTCCCCCCGTTGTGGAGTAACACATTGTAGCAACGGTAGGGACTGGCCTCGTCGATAGAGGCTGTTTTGCAAGAGAAGGTATCGTGCTAATCGGTGTTGGATAGCTTTGGCCTTGGCGTTGTCAATCGGAAGCGTTGACCTCGGCTTTGGTGGTGCTTCGTCGAGCGAGGACTTCTATTGGTACGTGGCGTCCGACACGGTCATCAATTGTCGATGCAAGCCTTGAAAGAGCATCGGCATGACTATTCTCGAATCTGGGGATCTGCCAAATTTGGTATGCGTTGAACTGATCGAACAATCGATGGGTCAGTGCAAGATAGCCACCATGGACTCGTCTTTTTCCTTGAATTCAGTGATCACCTGGATGACGACTAGTTGGGAGTCACTACAGATCGTCAGCCATTCGGCACCCATGCTTTTGGCAAAACATAGGCCCGCCAAGAGGGCTTCGTATTCGGCTTCGTTGTTGGATCGAATGTACGTTCACCTGAATTTGCATCCGCGATGCTGAGGGCTGTTCCGTGATAGGACCAATCAAATGATCATTTTCAGAAGGAAGTGTTAGTTTCAAAATGAAATCAGCTACAGCTTGTCCCATTTCAAGAGGCCGAGGGTGATAACGTATGTCAAATTCGCCGAGCTCGATGGCCCATTTGATCGATCTGATGTCTTCGTTTTTGCAGGACTTGCCGTAGGGCTAGTTGGTCAATACTTTGACGGTGCAAGCCTAGAAGTACGGTCGGAGCTTGCACGCAGAGATAATGAGAGCGTAGGCCAATTTTTCAAGTTGGGGGTGTCGTTGCTTTGCATCCTGCAATGCATGGCTTGTATAGAAGATGGGGAGCTCAATGCCGTTCGGTCTACGAATGAGTACAGAACTTAATGCCATTGTCGACATTGAGAAGTAGATGATGAGGTTTTCTCCTGGAAAAGGGTTGGACAGCAGCGGGGCCCTACTCATGTAGGCTTTAAGATCTCCAAACGCTCACGCCTCGAAAGTCCAAACGACCTGCCGTTTACTTCCTTTGAGAGCTTCAAGAATTGGGCACATCGGTCGTGGCTTTGGATATAAAGCGGGCAAAGGCGGTGACTTGGCCACCGAGGCTCAACATCCTTCTTCGCCTTCAATACCGCATATTGAGTAACGCCTGAATTTTCTCGGGTTAGCTTCGATGCCTCACCGGCTTAGGTGCCGAACATGAGGGAGAGGTTCGTAAGATGATTGTCGACCCCGCTTTTGACTAGCATGTCGCTCACGAGACTTCCATCGAAGCGCAAATGAGTTCAGCAAATATTTTGTTGACCAGGCATTGATATGTTGCCTCTGCATTCTTCAGGCCGAATGGCATGACGTTGTAGCAGTAGAGGCCTCTATCGGTGATGAATGTCTTATGTTCGCGATCAGCAGGATGCATGAAGATTTGGTTGTAGCCTGAATAGGTGTCCATGAAGCTGAGGAGTTCATGGCTGGCCATGGCGTCCACCAGTTGGTCGATTCTTAGTAGCGGGAAGCTATCTTTTGAGCATTCCTTGTTTAGATTCATATAATCCTGGCACATTCGCCAGGCTCCACTAGATTTCTTTACCAAAACTGAATTAGAGAGCCAGATAGGGTAGTTTACCTCTCAGATGAAGCCGATTGCTTAAAGCTTGTCTACTTCGAGCTTCATTTCTTCGCACTACCGTTCGCATCATATGATCGTCTCTTCCGGATCGTTTGAAAGAAGGGAAGATGCTGAGTTTGTGGCGAGATGACATCCAGGAAATGCCGGCATGTCATCGTAGGACTAGGAAAAAACTTCTAAAAGGCAATGAATTCGGTCCGAAGAGACAGATCGAGGGAGGTGCCGATCCTAACCTGCTGGTCCCTCTGTGTGTCGAAAATGGATATCGCTTCTAGCTCTTCAACAATAGAGCTATGCATGAAGCCTTCGTCCCGGCGGTCGTCAGGATGCTCGACCCTTCCTTATCATTCGGCATGGTCATGGTGGAAACGGCCAGGGATTCGATGTTTTCTGTCCCGATACTCGAGTTGCCGATTCTCCCGTGGAAGACACATAACATATTTGTGCGCTCAATTGGTCCCCTCGCACTTGTCTGACACTAGAGTGCGTTGGGAATTTGAGGAGCAGCATATGCGGCGATAATAAGGCCTTCATTCGGGTGAGGGCGGGCCTACCGATGATGGCATTATAAGCTGTCAGACAGTTGACCATCAGGAAGTAAGTGTAGACGAGCGCCCTTCGGGGTTGATGCTGATGGCAAGGGGGAGTTGGATGCTTCTGATTGGCTCCACAACATCACCTGAGAAGCTCAGGATGGGTGATGTCCTTGTTGAGGCATTGGTGTTTGATTCCGAGGCCTTTGAAGGCATCGGCAAAGAGCACATTGACCAAACTTCCGGTGTCGATGAGGATTCGGCCTACGTTGAAATCGGCAACTTCTGCCCGAATGATCATGGGATCGGAGTGGGGAAAAATGATGCCCTTTTCTTCTTCCTCGAAAAAGGTGATTGGTTCCCATCCGATTAGCCGAATTTTTCTATTGCGCCCTTCAGTGACACTAAGGATCTGAGGGTGCCAAACGGCACGCATGTAACTTTTGATGGACGGATTGCTAGAATCGATAATCGGTGTACCGCCACTGATCATGTTGATCTACCGAGTGCCCGGCTGTTTGGGGGCTAGATGTGTATTTAGATACTGGTCTAGTTTGCCTTCATTGATCAGCCTTTCGACAATCTTGCGGAGGGCGATGCATAATTCGGTATCATGGTCGTTGTAGTGGTGGTATCTTTTGTCGCAGCCAAGGAAGTTTCTTGCTATTTGGTTTTGGTATCATCTGGTTCTCATTTACGAGAACGTGCTCGTAGGTGGTGTTGAGCAGGGTGAATACCTCAGCTTGTTGATTCTTCGAGCCCCGGTTGTTGGCTGCGCAAATCTCACGGCCGGTGCTCCGGGCCGAGGGGATGTGCTTTAACACGTGACGCCCTTCTTTTGGATGCGGTGCGGTTGTGCGCGGGCGTGCCAGCACGGTTTACCATGCGTCGAGATGGTGATAAGGTTTGGGTAGAAGATGGTTAAATGATGCACCTGTTTTGAGTTCGACTCCTAATCAAACGATTGTGGCCTAGAGAGGAACTGATCTCGGCCGTTAGGTTCACGGCCTGAGCTACAAGGCCGTTTAGTGGTGGTGTTGGTGGCGGGTTTTAAGCGGTACTTCGGCGCGTTGCTCGAGAGCAACGGTCGTATGATATATGGGGTGAATGAGACGATAACAGAGATGGTGCTCCGGCACCTTGAAAACCAAGGGTCGTATGATATATTGATGAATGAATTTTCCTTACAATCTACCACTACTCCTAGGAAAGCAAATAAAGGTATTGAAAGTGCATTACAGGAAAATATAATTTGCTTCGTGAGAGGCTTTTGGTTTGGTGTTTGAACCCTTTGAATGTAGTCTTGAGCTTAGTATTTATAGGGGGAGTCCTGGAGGGACAATCGAGGTTGAAAAGATCTGCGTGGTGGAGCCTGATCGGGGCAAGTGGGTGGTTAAATTGGCATTTGGGATCGTGAAGCATGGTGGTGTGACCCCCATAAATCCCGGAAAATCTCGGCCACCACCCTGATCGTGGGTTCTGCCCCCTTGGCCGTGGGAATGCATTTAATGCCCGGTCCAGTCCTGGATCTTTCCCTGCTGGTGCCCAAGATCGATTATGTTCCTCTTCGATTCGGCTTGATCTTCTAGAGGAGTAGGCCGATGGTGGGATCGGTATGGGGCAGGTTGGTGCAAAGGGGCTCGGTCTTGTGGGCGGGTATTTGATGGTTTCCGCTCGGCCGGAGTTTCGACAAAACGGCTCCGCCGATCGCCCTTTGTTGCGGCCCGATCGTTTTGATAGTGAGATTGTCTGGGCTTTGCCGATCGGTAGGATGCCGTGTTTTCAGGAGAAGTCAGAACATAGTCTGATTCGTTTGTTTCTCCAAGCCCAATCTTGTTGTACCTCTGCCAGAGGGGGGACTTTGGCCAGAGGACATCCAAACGCCGATCGTCGAGTTTTACCTGAACCTGTAATGGTGACGGTTTGCATTCCCTACATCGATCATTGAGTCGGTCTTGGCAATCGGAGTAGACTCTGTAATCTTGCTGCCGGTTCTTCGAGGAGGGGATGAATAGTTGTCGGGAGGGGGAAGGTTTGGCTGTCGCTCGTTCCTTCTCCCTACCGCTAGGCTTCGGCACACTCTTGAATGATTGTTCCTGCCGAAGGGCGGTAGTTCGCTCTAGATCATCCTCCAATTGGGCTGAATGCGATTGTTGACCGTTGAGCTCCTTCTGGGTGTCATCTAGTTTGGAAGATAGGATATTGTTATGCTCCTGCATCTTTGCCATTTCTTTTTGGAGGGCTTCCATTCGAGCCTCAAGCGTGTTCTGCCGAACGGGTGTGTCCATTCGCAGCGTACTCGGTGGAAGAGCGGGCTCGCTCCACCGCCAGGCCGATGGTGGTAGTATCATCGTAACGAGGGAGGATGGTGGATTCATCTTTGCTCCAGAGAGATATGGGCCGATCGATGATCGAAGCTTCCCACAAACGGCGCCAACTGCTTGCGCCAAAACTACACGATAGTGATAGGGCTAAGTTACTGTATGTTGATGATCGTTGACCGAGAGGCCTTCTTCCCGTGGCGCCCTGCGGCTAAAGTGGACGCTGATCCGAGCCAAGACAAACGACAGTGAGGTCTTGAGCACCAGCAGTGATGTCGGCCGTAGACCCTCTGATGCCAAAGTTAGTGACTAAGAGCTAACATCAATGTGGATGCACAGCCAAGTTGGAAGTCTTATCCTTTGGCTAAGGCCAAGGGGCTTTATTTATAGAGGGCGTTTAGTATTCTGGTAGCACTTAATTTCAATGTGGGAGTCGTGGGAGTTTCTCGGTGGTCGATATGCGCCTTGACAAGCTTTGGGAAGGGGTCTTCGAGGTTGTCTTGTACAATCGATCGGGCGTTCTGACCGCGCCCTCAAGTTCGTTCCGCATATGATACCAATCGACGCCATTTGAGAGTGAGCAGGAGCCGTCGCCGATTGGAGAACATGTATGAATCGGCAAGGGGTGCCGATTGGACTATTCGGCGCTGCTGTGGTTGGTTTTATCCTCGTTCTATTTCCACATGTCGTGATGTGAGTAGAGGGTCAGATATGGTACAAACAGATAATAATCGCTACTATGTCATCACATCTCCAACCATGTTGGGGCTAAACTAAAAATTCCACCCTCCAAAATACAACTATTCGTATATTGCTCGAACTTAAACAGTTTTTTCCTCCAACCATGCACACTCATAATTTGAGTCCGCATCTTTATTAAATTGTTTAAAAATGGTTAACCCCTATTTTTATTTTTCGTAATTTTTCCTAACATTATTTTGTTTCAACATTCGTGATGTATTTTTTTGAACATTTTAACCTAAAAAAAATTCAAACTCCACAACATAATATAATTTCACTTCAAAATAAAGTTAAAAATTGAATATAGTGGATTATTTAACAAATGGATTTCCATTTATAGAGTTTGGAATGAGTTTTGGATTGGATCTGATTTAGATAGATTTAAAGTATTATTTTGGCTGTTGAATTTAATTTGGACCGTTAGATATTTTTATTTTCCATTGAAATCACTTGGAAAAATCTGGGTCGTTGGATCCATATAGCCATTGGGTTTTAATGAAAAAAAAAAAAAAAAATCCCCAATTAACTTCACATAGAAGTCGTTGGATTCCGATGGCTACTTCACCAAAACACCAAAACAGAAAATTCATGGCATGCAATTGAATCTGCCACATAAATTCAGTGCAACTAAATCTGATATGGAGGTCATCCATTGAAAATCCCTCCTAATTGAAGCAAAACGATTCAGTAGGCTAGCACTAAAACACATACAAAATCAGTGGTCGGGTGAAAATATAAAATGTGATGGTGTGTGATGGATTATGTTAGCGGAGATAATTTAGGAAGAAGTGACGTGTAGAGAACATTTTTATTTCTCTAAAATTGTATGTGGGTGTAACGAATGTTTTCTGTTAAAAAAAAACCAAAACAAAACGAATGCTGGGTTTATATATATATTATGTTCATTTATATTTTCTTTGCATTTTGTAACTAGAGGCAAAGTCTACACCAATGTGAGGATTTCTAGGGCAATAACCTTTCGTTTGGATGAGAGAAAATAACTTAGAATTTAATTTAAAGTATGAAATTTAAGAGGCGAAATTGATAATTCCCTTGTTTAGAAACTTAAGAGTAGAATTTATTAAAATGACACGTAGAAAAAATCGTGAAAATTAGGCTATCAAATTCCTGAGTTTAATTTTCATCAAAATAAACGTCATTTCACAATTTTCATAATGCCATTTATAAAATTGGACATAAATAAATAAAATATTGAAATCTTCAATTGCCAGAAATTAAAATGATAGAAATATAACTAACTTCATCCAAACAAAGGATAAAGGAATATTAATCTCACAGAAACCAATAAATCAATAGCTGAGTACGAGTATGAGACAAATTGTAAATTTAAATGCCAAGTTCACAACTTCACTTGGAAAATTATCCAAAATTATACAAGGTTTGTCATTTTTGTGGGTGATTATACGGATTTAGACGTATCTGGTAGGAAAATAGGTTGTACGGAGCTCTCCTTGCCTAAACCAAATTAGGAGGCAAAATTAATCCATAAATGACTTCATAAGATCCACCCAAATTCCTAATACTCAACTTTTCCAAACAGCGAAAACATTAGGAAGCATAGAAGTAAATATTGTTGACAGATAAGCTACAACTACTTACATTCTAATTGTGAAATTAGCAGGGTCTAAATTGTTAGTGAGACTAAATACAACTTTTTTATTTACAAGAGCCCGTGAAGACTGACAAGGAAATGACAAATGGAAATTAAAACAAAAAATAAGGGAAAAAACACAGGAGGCTTTCAGATTCGATGATCACATCTGCCTATCATCCTAAGGTCGAAAACTGTAGACTAGGCGGAGCTATGCATACAATGTTTTACAAATGAAAGAATCAATGATACAACACTCGCTATATATGCATTCATACACCTGATTCTTCCTTGACAGTCTCCAAAGATTCTAATTCGGACATCATCCGAGAGTATTCGTCATTGAGCTCTTTTATTTCACTTCTAAGCTGTGTCACCTGCACAAATACAATAATTTGAACTAGACAGTTCAGGCAAGCTTTCCAACTATTGAGCTTTAAGGTTTACAGAGGAGTATAACATGAAAGCAAGAGAAATGGCAATCGCAGGTACGGAGAATATAGCAGAGACAGACCAAGTCATCCAGCTCAACAAGCAGCTGCCCAACTCATCACAGTGGAAGCTGCTGCAGGAAATTTCAACCAAATGGAGCTAACTTTCCTAAACTTATTGTGACATTCTATAAGCTTAAGTTAATGAGAAATCCTCGAGAATTCTATTTATGGAGCTTTCATTTTCTAAGAAAGTTAATAGAATTTTCTTTAAGTCCTTTCAACATCATTTCACATGCAAAAGAATTGAAGATGGGTCAAAACCCCCTCTTACTGAGGAAAAATCTCCACAAGAAGTTCGATGGACTGCCAAAAGTTTGAACACTACACAAAGCAATAAAATATTAAGAAGGTATTGAGATAAGACACCTAATCGAGTAGCTAGCTCAAAGGAAGGAAAGAACACTTTCATTAAGTAGCCCCGTCATTAGACCAAACAAAAAGGAAAAAGAAATCTTAGACGCAAGTACAAGTGTTAAATACTCGATAGAAGTAATTATTTGGTGCCATTTGGAATACCTTGAGATTTAATTCTTCCCCTCTCTTCTCATATTCCAAACATCTGAAAAGGTGAAACAAATAGCTAAGAATCTAAATATTCAGTACGTAAATATCTTCATTATGCAAGAAACGGATTGCTCACGCAATGAAATTGACGTCAAAATAACGATGCAGGTGATCTACTCACTTAGCCCGGAGCTTTTTGTTCTCTTGCATCAAATTTACAGCCTCTGCATCTTTCAGCTGGCTTCCAGTAGGATTCACAAGCTAGAAAAGTAAATGCGTTAAAGAGCAACAAATCAGAGACTATTATTTACATTCTAAAACATTCTTTTTGGCTTGAGGCCACAGAGAAGTGTTCATAATTTAGAAACAGTGCACACCCATATCTTAAACAGACTGGGATTGCATGATGTCAACATGGGTACATTAGGCTAACAAGCACAAGTCTGAGTAAAACATACAAAAACACAGAAATATCAATGAAATTTACATTGAAAATATGTGGTTGGATCAAACTGATTTTAAGAAGGCTCTCAAAATTTGGTGGGGGAAAGACCAGGTATTTAGCTGGGAAGGGTACAAATTTATGAGCAGGTTGAAATTGTTGAAAGCAAAGATGAAACGCTGGAGCAAGGAGGTGTTTGGAGATGTGGAGTCCACTAAATGGGAGGCTGAAGTTGATCTCCGTGAGGGGCTGGAAGGGCTGGATAGCGTCTTGAGGAAGGAAAGGGAAGATCTACACTTCTTGGTAGGTGATTTAGTTTTCAAGGAGGAAGTGAAGTGGAGACACAGAGGTAAAGTTAAATGGGCTAGAGATGGAGATGGTAATACCAAAAAAATTCATAAGATGGCCACTGGCTACATTGATAGGTTACAAGTGGAGGCTGTAGGTATTATTGATAACAAGAAGGGTATTGAATCGGAGGTAATTAATTTTTTCAAGAGGTTTTATAGTAGTAACAAGGAAGTGGGTTGGGGGCTGGAGGGATTAAATTGGTGCCCAATTAGCAATGTGGAGGTGGCTTGGATCGAGAGGCTGTTTGAGGAGGTGGAGGTTTTTTTTGGACAAAAAAGGAGGTGGAGGTTTGTAATGCCGTCTTTGATTGCGGAAAGGACAAGTCGCCAGGTGCTGATGGTTTCACTCTGTTCTTCTTCCAATCTTGCTGGGACACTGTCAAAGGTAATATTATGAAGGTGACGGAGAATTTCTATGATACTGGGGTCTTCAATGTGGTTACAAATGAAACTTTGATCTGTCTTATCCCAAAAGAGAGACTGTTAAGATTAGGGATTACAGGCCTATTAGTTTGGTGACTAGCTTATACAAAGTGGTGTCCAAAGTTTTGGCCTCGAGACTAAGGGAGGTATTCGGCGGTACTATTTCCCTTTCCCAGGGAGCTTTTGTGAAAAATAGGCAGATTCTGGATGCTGTTTTGGTTGCTGATGAGGTTGTCGAGCACGCCAAGAAGTCTAATAAGTTGGGTTTGGTCTTTAAAATTGATTTTGAACATACATATGATCATGTAGAATGGAAATTTGTGGATGATGTTTTGGAAAGAAAGGGCTTTGGAGGGAGATAGAGAAGTTGGATCAAGGGTTGTTTAGAGTCTGATAATTTCTCTATCATGATTAACGGGAGGCCCAGGATCCGTTATCCCCATTTTTGTTCACTTTGGTGATCAATGTGCTAAGTAGGCTTATGGAGAAGGCTCAAGAGAATTAATAAATCTAAATGTTCTTTTGTGGGAATAAATTATAGTACCTCATATTCGGATTTGCTAGCTGGTGGTTGGGGTTGCGAGGTGGGTGGGTGGCCTATGAAGTATTTAGGCCTTCCCCCCGGCAGTAATCCTAGAGCACCAGTGGTGGAGAAGGTACACATGAGACTTCAAAAGTGGAAGTGAGCATTTCTTTCTAGAGGCAGAAGGTTATTCAAGCTGTTTTGAGTGGTATCCCAACCTATTATATGTCACTTTTTAAAATGTCTAGCAGCGTGGCTAATAAAGTGTAAAAGCACATGAGATCCTTTTTATGAAATGAGTGGAGGCAAGGAAAACTTAAGATTGAAGGCGGGCTTGGAGTGAAGGAAAACCTAATTCCTTGTGGAATCTGGTGATTAGCAGTAAGTACAGGGTTGCTAGGAATGGGTGGGATGCCAATCCAACTACTACTAGCTCCTCTCGTAACCCTCGGAAGGATATTTCAGCTGGGTACCATTCCTTTTTACAGTGTTGCGGGTTTGAGGTGGGAAGTAGGGATAGGGTGAGATTTTGGGAGGACAATTGCTTTATCCTTCTATTCCCTGTATTTTGGGTCGTTGGACAGCAGCTTATAGCTACTGCCATGCTTGGACTCACCAAACATTGGAAAACAATTGATTTCCCACCCCCAAACCTCCTTTCCCATCAACCAAATGGGGCCCTAGTGTAATCTTGAAGGTGGTGGATCAAGAAAAGGTTGGATCTAAACTTTTGAAGGAACACAATCCATACAAGTTTGAAGGCACGATGATACAAGAAAGTTGTTAGAGATGAGATGACTTCTTTAGATTGTGTTGTGATAATTCTGAGTATGTTGATTTTCTTGGAGTTGATGCTTTTGATTTGAAGATTGCCAAGAAATTCGTTGATCATGTCAATCTAATAGCTTTTGGATTGAACAGTTTTTGGGTTGCAAGATTGTCTACAAAAGATAACTGGAAGTGTTCTCGAAGGATTAAATATTCTAATGGTGTGTTTACTAATTAGGAATTGGAATTCTCATCAGAAATTGAATTCCACCTCTTGAAGATTCATGTGTTTACTTCGCATCAAGGAATTGAGAAGTAAGTGGAGCCCACACAAAATTATAAATTGAATTCCTGATTTTGAAGGAATTCAATTCTTGAATGGGAGGTGGTATTCTAATTCCTGGAGAACTAGCCTATTAGGAATTCATATTTTTTACCTATTATATCCTTAACACAATTTTTAAAATTCCAAATTTGCCATCTACTTTAACCCAACAACAAGGACATTTTAGTAATTAATTCCACTCCTACCTCAATTCCGTATGGTTTAGTAAACAACTTCAATAAGAATCCGGAATCTAACTCCCCTCAATCCATATAGTTTAGTAAACAACTTCAATAGGAATTTGGAATCTAATTCTCCTCAATCCAACTCCTCCTCAATTCAATTCCTCCTAATCCAATTACGGATTAGTAAACATGCCATAAGTATCTATTTCTTTGGAGTGGGAAGGTTTAATTTCACGGCAAAGTTTTATAGATAGTTTATGTACGTGGAGGTTGAGTTTGGACAGATTCAGTAAAAGGTTGGAATTTGAAGACGAATTCTTCACAACCCGGTGGAATTGATGCAAGAGAATAAACATAAGTGTTCAAGAATTGTCTGATATTCAAAATACCTCCTTATTTGTAAAGGAAGAATCCAGTTTCAAGCTTCTCTTAGAGTCTTCAATAATAACGGTTTAGATTCGAGGACCGAGTCTTTTCCAACCAGGAGAGTTTCATGCAGGAGCATCTATGAAGCTCTCTAAGATTACTTAGGCCCGTTAGTCAATTGGACTAGGATTTCGTTTAATTTCCTTTGTCAATTAGGGTTTCTTATCAAACTAGGAATAGGAATGCTTAGCTGGTATATTCTAGTATAAATAGGCTATTTAGAGCCTCTTGGCTAAACCCTTTAGTCTATAGAGTTTCTATTGGGATTTTGCCCTACAACTCAATTATCTTCGTTTCAACTTCTATTTCATTGCTTTATCCTTCTATGCATGTTTGGGTCGTTGGACAGCAGTTTATAGCCGCTGCCGTGCATCAATTCTGAAGGATCTTTTTCCTAGATTATTCGCACCTTCTACAAAGCACCTTTTATGCATTTCTCCTTTCGTGGTCATTCAGGTCTTGCCTCAATTGGGACTTCGGGATTAGGAGGAACTTGAAATTGGGGGGGGGGGGGCGCGCGGTGTTGGGCATTAAGGAATTAAATTGTCTCACTCTAGATTGGATAGGAAATGGTGGGAGCTCGAGGGTTCAGGGACATTCTCAAGCAAATCTTGTCGATCTTTTCTTCTCAACAATGGGATGGCTGAGGCTTTCCCTCCTTATTCAAGTCAAATCTCCTTCAAAGGTTAAAGTTCTTTTCTGGTTGATGGCCCTTGGAAAAGTAAACACATCTAATCTTGTCCAAAGAAGAAGACTGTATATGTGTTTGTCTCCTCACTGGTGTGCTTTATGCAAAATGAGTGAGGAAAACGCGGATCATCTTTTCTTACAATTCCCCTTCTCTTTAAGTCTTTGGTGGACCTTGCTGAGGGAGGTTAAGGCTGTTTGGGTGTTCTTCTGATCTTCTCAGTTCTCATTTTGTTGTATGGGGCAGGGGGAAGCGTGCTTCAACCTTATCTGGCTGGAGCGTAACAGGAGGATTTTCGGCGAGTATAAGGGAGTGGGTGTTGGAAAATTATGGGATAGAGTTAAATTCTGGGCTGCTTTATGGGCTTCTGTCACCCCAGATTTCAAAGATTATTCTTACTTCTCTATATTGAGGGATATGGCTGCTGCTGTAACGTGAAGTGTTTTGGTGTCTTGTTTATCTTTAGTTTTGCTGGATCTTGTTTCGATTCTCTGACTCGTTTTCTTTTAGTCCTTGTGGTGTTGCGGAGTCTCTGTTGTTTTGCTAGTGTCTTTGTTGTAGTGTTTCTGTTCTGGTTCTGGTTTCGTCTGTTATTTTGTTTTTGCTTGTTTTGGATTGTGGATCCCTTATCCACTACTTGTTTCCACTTCGTTTTTCTTTGAATAAAATTCGTTTCTATTCGAAAAAAATTAAAACTCAAATTACAAAAGCTCAGACTCCAACAGAAGCTAAAATGCTTTTCTTTAACTGGAATGGAAAGTGTGGTAATTTTAAAAGGTTCCCTACTGACCTGTACATTCTGACTTTTCCCATCAATCAGCTTGGCCTTCACATTTTTTACTGGTGGAATATCACCATTCTCCTTTCTCTTCATCCTTCCAACTACACCAGTACAAGGCACCATCAGTAAACATTCAATGAGAAAAACAAATCTTAACTAAAGCAGTTACCTTGGGAGTTGGGTATTAATTGCTCAAATCTTCCAAGTGCTGCCTTTTTACTACCAACAGCAGGGGAACTTTGACCCAATGTGACAGGTTGTTGAACACCACTATGTGGCGTACGACTGGATGAAACTTGTGGGATAAGCTTTTTCTTTACCTGATACCCAATTAGCCCACAATGATAATCCCTGTCAAAGTTCAATACAACACATCAGGTTCACAGCCACTACCACTTTTCTTTTCAAAAGAAACTTTGTAGGAAACAGCATAGACTCAGGTATGAATGCCAGATGCAGGGTAGTGTCCCAATGTCAGTGCATTGTTTCATGTATTTGGAGCATCCAGTGGCCATACCATTACCAGTGTCATGTTTTATTGACATGGATGCAGGCTAAATACAAGGGTCCATGTGGATAGTAACTTGACCCACCTCATTTTTCTCTTCTATTAATACAAATGGCCAAACAATTTGGTCACTTAATATAAATCAATTGGAAGTTATGTACAAAGTTCTTCCGTACATAAATAAACAAAATTAATCAAATTCATTGGGTTATGCAAAAGTTCCTCATTGTTATACAGGAGGGGGGACACAAGAAAAATGAATATTTTTGCTGTTATTGAAAAAAATACAAGACCATTAGTGTAGCAAGTAGATTACCAGTATTCCCATGTCATCTCCTTCAAACGAGCTTCAAGTTTCTGAAAAAGAGAAGTTTTCTCAAAATCTTGTTTGTTGTGACTGGGCTCAACAAAATTTGCTTCCAAAACACCTATACAATAGCCAGCAAACATTGGTCTATAATTACAACACCCTCAAAAAGCATAATAGTGTCAATAAGAAGAGTGGTTTAGTAGATTATTACCAACAACCCCACGACCCCTACTGTCTAAATAGCTCACGACCTGCCAAAATGGCTGCAAAGGAGGGGAAAACGGAAATAGTTTATAAAGCACAACCTTGTCACTTTAAATATAACAGATGCTATACAATTAAATACATTTGTTATGGATTAAGATAAAAAGAAAATAGAAAAACGAAATTATTCAATAGAAAGTACAAAAGCTTGTAGGATTTTATACAAAAGGCACAATACCAGATTTAAATGTGAGCAATAGTCTAATTTAGCATTCCTTACAATTTCACACCATTTTTTTTGCTACAACATAACCCATTTCATTACACAACATGATACTAAAACATGAACCAAACTCATGGACCAGAAAAATATTCTCAATGGGGTCTCAAGCTTTCAGTTTTTTGCCACAGAAAATTTTGTTCGTGTACCAGCAGTAATTACATGTACTGAGACAATATAAATGACACAACAAAAATTTTGAAAGGGGAAAACAAAAATATATATATATATATATATATATAGAGAGAGAGAGAGAGAGAGAGAGAGAGAGAGAAATTTGGGCATAATGAATCAGCCTGAGTACTAGTGAGATATATTGTGTCTCTGTGGGAGTAAAAACAGCGGGAAAATTAATTGCAAATATTGCCTCGAAACTATATTTATAGCCAACACACTGCTAGCAGAATGCTAAATTCCATAAGATACCTGCATCAGATGTTTTTTTGCGATACATAAAAACCTACAGTGTGTGCATGTGTGCTCCTATGAATAACCTTGTGCTTTTCCAGAAATCACATGTACGGTGAAGGACAAAATAAATAGCCTAAACATTATTTGATAGCCAACACCACAGCAGAAAAGTCAAATTCAGCAAGGAAAAGATACCAATATTAGACGATTTTTGTGATAAACATTGAAGCCATGGAAACTGACATGTGGAGCTTCTTTAAGAAATCCAATAGTCGTAATAACTTGACCCTGCATGGTTAAGCCACTACATCATTAAAGCAGAGATCAAAGAGATAGCAGTAGTTCAAATAAGAAGAACTTAAGTTTGTCCGTCTGCAATGGGAAACAACTGTTTCAAAATTGTGGTACAACCTCCACAGAACCTCCCGTTTGTGGTTTATACAAGATAAATTCTGGAAATTTGAGATCATTGGCAATATTATGATGCTCAACAACTCGTCCACGAAGTACTATTTGAAAGGTTTCCGGTATCCGCAAGTATAAGATGGACAAGTATACCTGTGGAGAATAGAGAACTATCAAACTCCACTCAGAGAACTCAAATTCTTATATATTAATGAAGTGTGCATATGCTATACTTGGATTACCCGGAGAGAATAATGGAAACGGTTAGCAATGTGCTCTTCATTTACTGTCTTCCATTTGGCTGAAGCGTTAACTTTTTTGGTATCCCCACTAATATGAATATCCTGCACCACCAAGTCACAAAAAGCCACCTCATCGGATGAGGACACATTACATTTCAAAATAAAATAAAAGAGAAGAACAGGGAAGATGAAAGAAATTGTCTACCTCAGGATCTGTATCAAAGTCTAGCTCCACATTCCCGTCATCATTGAACCATAAATTATAGATAATAACCTTTGTACCATGAGCTCCAATGTCATTAAACTGCCATCTCAAGAGAAAAATGAAAATAAATCAAACTATCACCAAATGAACATACATATCAACAAAGCTTAACTATGAAAGCTATAGAAATACCTTGACACACGAATTGAAGTTCATAGCGATACATGCTTTAGAGTAGGTGAAAGTGCTCATATCAGTTTATTTCAAACTAGAGTAACTTAAACTTACACACTAAATAGTACATACTATATTTTATATATTTTTTAAAAAATAAGATAGATGACAATCATATTTATTATCTATTTAATTCTTGTTCATGCATCAAGTTCTTCCTTGTTCCAGGTGTACGGCTGTGCAAGCGAGTTCTTTGTTTTAAGCTTTTTATCTACCCTTCTCTTTCTTCTACTCTTATTCTCCTTCTCTTCTAAGGATGTAATCAGAAATAGTATAAAACCCAAGCCCCTCTCTTTCTATTTTAAATCAGCAAGTAATGTACAAGTAAAGGAACGGATTCTCTTGTGAAGCATTAAAAACCACAATCAGACCCACATACTCCCTGTCCCAACTTTTCAAAAAATAATTGCAACAGATATCTGTCATATCCTGACAGGTTTTTATTTATAGGAATACCTAGACAGTACAGTAACCAAATCTTGGCCATATCCACTGCGTACTGGTGGGGGTGTGTATGGGATGATATTGGTATCTGATACCCCATACCTACAATATTTGAAGGATCAGTACTTAATAGATTCAGAGTATACCCATCTAAATTTAACAGACAAGGAAAATAATGTTCTCAAGGTGATATTTCCCTTCTCAAAATACAAAGATCACTGCCCAAAAAGTTTTATGAATTAGGTGACAATGTTCTAGAGGAAGTGGTGTGCATGTCTAGAGTTCATGATGATCAATTCAGTGGGTAACTTGATGCGGACATCATTGATTAGTTGCCTGATTTATTTGTCAGTTTCCTAGGTTCTCTAGTTTTCCAGATTTTAGTAGGATTTGATTTAAGTTTCCTAGTTTATTTGGATTGCCTCCTTTGTGGATTATGATTTCTGTTTAGTACGGGATTTTTCCTATTGTCTCTAGGTTTTAGTTTGCTATAAATACACCTCTCATGTAATTCATTAGGGAGATTGGAGATTTGAGATATTGAGAAAAGTTTACTTTCCAGAGATTGGACAATTCTTGGTGTGAAGCCAAGGCATCCTTATCATCTATTTTCTATATTTTTTTCATTGTTTTTGCTTCCACTAAGCTACCTAAATCTATAATTCACCCATATCCTACATCAAATTTGGTATCAGATTTGATTAATTGCCTGATTTATTTGTTAGTTTCCTAGGTTCTATAGTTTTCCAGATTTTAGTACGATTTGATTTAAGTTTCCTAGTTTATTTCGATTGGTTCCTTTGTGGATGTTTTCCAGATTTTAGTACGATTTGATTTAAGTTTCCTAGTTTATTTCGATTGTTTCCTTTGTGGATTAGGATTTCTGTCCAGTAAGGGATTTTATCCTATTGTCTCTAGGTTTTAGTTCCCTATAAGTACCCCTCTCATGTAATTCACTGGGGAGATTGGATATTTGAGAAATTGAGAAAAGTTTACTTTCCAGACATTGGAGAATTCTTGGTGTGAAGCCAAGTCATCCTTATCATCTTTTTTCTTTTTCCTTTTTTTTCATTGTTTTCGCTTCCACTAAGCTACCTAAATCTATAATTCACCCATATCCTACATCATAACAGCGCTTACCAAATAAACTATACTTATGATCAATATTTGAATGGTGCAGTGAATACAAAAAACAGAAAAAGAGCCCTCTCTCTCTCCATATATATATCTATATATATACCGAATGAAAAAAGAAGTTTAATACATAGCAAAGAAAATGTTGTAGAAAATTACCTGCTTCAGAAGATCAGCCTCCGTTGAATATGGGGACCACTGCAACAGCATGGAAAGATTAGACATGAAATGTTCCGTCCCATGCATTATTTCTAATGTCTCAGTTGATGTGTTGAATTCATAATCCACCTGCAATTGACATGAGCTGTTAATACTAGATACTAAATGTAAGAGTATCGTCGAATAATCAAAAACCAAAAAAAGAAAAAAGAAAAATTAAAATCTCCAAACATAGTGCATATGCTTCTCCATCAAGAAATTGATAATTCATGTTGTAGCTAGTATAAACATGGCATTACAATGGCACATCAAATTTCCTGGTCATCCATTTACTAGCACATAGAACAATAAGCCACATTTTGCATACTGTTTAACCTCTATCACACAGATAAGAAAACAGGAATGAAAAGTATACACACACTACCAGAAGCTTGAGCAAGAAAGCTCACCATCGGTACTACTATTCTGTCATGGCCTGTTCGTGCCAAGAATGTATAAGAGAGAAGACCAATGCTTTGAGTCAATACCCTGGATAAAATAAACGAGTAGAGAAACAACAGCATCAATTTAAGGCACAAAGTATTACCACTAAAGTAGGATGGCATTAAATTGCATCCCAAATATAGTACATCCTTCACACACACACACAAAGGAAGAGATGGAGGGAGCAAGGTAGAAGGTCCTTAGGCAAGGAAAAAGTTGTGAACAGATCCAAATGTCACAGAGATCTCACATATGGCATTCATGACTCATGATATATGTATTTACTTACACAATAATAGATTCAAACAGAGAGCTCAGGTGGAGGGAGGTGAACAGGTCTTTAGGGAAGGAACAATTTCATAAGAATATCAAATGGCACCCAACGGCCTCCAAAGATTCATATATCTTAAATAGTTGAGTTTTGAATGTTTCAACAGTCATTTTACCGATCCTCCTATCATTGTCCACTTATCCTCCCACCCCCAAAGAAAAAAAAAAGGAAACAAAAGACAATCAATTATAGTGCAAAATCATAGTAAAATTCCTCTTTCTTGTTGATAAAGAATTGACAAACACACGTTCAAAAACCTTTGGATCACCATATAAAAATTTTGTTTGTTGAAAATCAGAAAATAGTAACATTTCGAATAATCACAATAAACTAAGAGAACAATGAAACTAAAAGTACTATAAATATAACTAATGGAGTCAAACCTCTTATCCTGGTGACGGCTGAACACAATAACATCTGCACCAAGTCTCATAGTACTGGTCTTGAAGCCATTTCCATCTGGAAGGCTACAAGTCAACCAATAAATGCCAAAGGAGATAATAAAACAGATTTCAGAATGAATGGTAAAATTTATACATTGTCCAATGGCTGATTTTGATTTCTTATCTGAAAACCCAAAACTCATACAGCGCCGCATAGCTTCAGGGTCCATCCCACTACCATTATCTACAAAGTATCAAATTTTGGACAAGCTAGGTAAATACATCTCAGATATTAAAGATTGTAAGAATAAAAGAATCCTGTACACATACACCCATACCTTGAATTAACAATGCTGGACTTCCATCCCTTGGATTTGAGGTTTTATCTACAATGACAAAAGTGGCCCCATTTTGGATCTATCCAAATTAACAATGAAGAAGAGTGAAATGCAAAACATGATATGATTCGTCAAACTCTCAAAACTAGGTCAAAACATAATCAGGGTAAACGCCATAAGAAAGGCCATGACTGAAAAGGCATTGACCCAATATCCTTTTTCTTTTTTCTTGATGTACCAATAGTACTTTTAGAAGGAAATAAATAAAACATATTCTTCCACTAACATATATATACATGCCCACTAATTTTTATTTGGCCAAGGAATCCAGGTTCTTACACCCTACAAATAGCTTAGGTAAAGATCAGCCTATTTATTAAACGTCCACAGCCTCAAATTCACTGAGCTTCACATGGATATGCAATGCCTCTTCTATAGATTACTATTTTCCAATGACTTGACAACTTTTGCTCATCTTGTATCTTCTTTAATTACGAGGAAACTAAACCAAAAAAAGGTGAGAAAATATCATGAAAAGAAAGTTATTAGATACTCTGAAACCATTAAAGATTCTACTCAAATATAAAATCTCTATCTTAACACGTTTATCTGAAAATCTCTATGACTCTTGTTTAATTCAATTGCAAGACCAAGCAGATTGTTATTACTCTTCACCACCACAGAGGAAAAAAAAAAGTAAGATATAAACATTCACAAATTACCTCATCAACTGCATTGTCAAGTAGTTCTGCTATGGCTGAAAACAAGAATAAAAAAAAGGAATGTACTGTCCTTGTCAAAAAGGAAAAAAGCACAACATACATAAAGTTGAATTCATTAACATATACATAAAGAAGAATGAAGATTGAATTTACCACCAAAGGCCCATTTATGTGAAGTGGCATTTGAATGAAGGAACATTGGGTGGACATGTAGATAGTTTTTGCCATCTGTGATCCAGAAAGAGGAATGTCATAGAACATACCATGCATAAACAATATTAGATGCAGAAGATTGCAAATATTGCATTGTATATGAAAAACCTTATCATCAAAACAAAAGTGATCACCAGAAAAATCATGAAAACTCGTGAAAGAGCCTCAACAGAATTAGTTGGCCTACTAATCAGACAATATATGCTTTAACCACCAATATTAGTAAAATTCCAGATGCACTACACTCAAGTACAAAATACAACAGTAGATAGTAGAATACTTTGAATTGTGACTTTAGAACCAATGCCACCATTGTAGTTCCCAGCTTTCCAAAACTGCCGACAAAGTGGTGCTGGAGATAAAGGCGATGTATAAGAAAGGCCAGTATCATCCACTGGTGACTGCCCTTGGTCTAATATACTAGAGCTACTGTGACCAGTACTTAGAGCATTTGAGCTCCTATTTTCTTCAGATTCTCTTATTGCACATGGGGTTTTTGACTTTTGATGCTTCGCAAGTAGAGCCTTATTGTTCTCATTCTGTTGCAATTTTCTTCCAACGAGACTGGCTCCAACTTAACAGGTTTCACATCAACCTCTCCAAGTTCATCATCGCTAGATAAATCTACAATGTCTGTTAAGGTCATCCTGCACACTATAACAGAAATTAAACATGCATGCAACCAGGTAAGCATTTTAAATAAACAATGGGCACAACTCCTACAACACCATAACATCAAAAAGCAAGCAGGACATGAAAAATCAAATTCAAAAACCCAAGACATTGATAGATCAACAAAGACTAAATGAAGTCTTTTTCATAAGGTGTTTTACTCAATGGACAAGCAACAAGTCAAAATTACACCAAACTCAATCATGTAACCTGATCTTCTTTTGGTAAGAAAATGAAATTTTATTAAAGAAAGAAAAAAAAACGATTACAAAAACAAATGGACAATAGATCCTTCAGAAACAAATTTAAGCTAATAACATCCCAAGAGAAACAAGAAAACAGGCACAAGAAGCCTACAAGGCCAAACATAACCACACCCTTAAATACCACTTTATACAATGTGAATTTGCTATTAAGCAATTCAGGTGAATAAAAGGTTAGGGAGTTTTAGTTGAAAAGCAAAAGACTGTTTCATGAAATCAGCTACACAAAGGTCCTACAAAAATAATCAGACAAGTTCATAGGTCTCACCAGATTAGCTGTTAAGAGACTAATATGTACATTGAGCTGTTCATCTAAAAGAGACTAAATTTAAACAAAAATAAGATAGCAGCAAAGATATACAAGCTAAGAGGGAGAGGATTCACACAATGACACTGAATTGTTCACCTAAAAGTGCTTGTAAAAGTAATAGAAAAGTTACCTTAATCAATGGTCAAAATGGGGATTTGCACATGCTCTGCTCAAGTAGGTGACACCTAACATAAATTTACTCAAAATTGTAACCAACTTTGCACATCAAAAGAGCTAGCAATGACAAAGAAATTAAAAACTAGAAAAAAATACAACTAATACCGAATTCAAGAATCAAATCAGACAATCAATATAATTAAAGTAAGTCTAACAGCTTTATACCCAACCGTTTTATCATAAGAATCAGAACCACATCTTAAATTTCCGACACAAATGAACTACAATTAAAAACCAATATAGAATAATTAATCGTACTCATAGTAAGTACTCGTAGGCAAATTCAAAAATAACAGGAAAAAAAACCCAGAAAAGTTATTAATCAAAGAAAACCTCATAATAGAAATTTACCCCAATTTCTATATAAATCCAAAATATAAACAAAAAAGATAATTCAGTACCCAAATAATTTAACCTAAAGCAAATTAGGGACACATAATCGCTTTGTTAGAAACCCTAGAACATATACATAGTTAAAAAAGAGAGAGTTACAAAATTATATAAGTTACCTGCCATAGAGAAGCTACTGACTACTGGTTAATCTGCTTGGCAATGGAAGAAGAGGGAGGGGACTGGGAGAGAGAGCGACCCAGCACGAGACAGAATGCCAGCTTGCAAAAGAGCGAGCCCGCACGAGACACAAAGCCAGCGTGCGAGAGAGAGGGCCAGAGCGACAGAAATTGAAAGGGCCAGAGCGAGAGAGATCTGAATTGAATTGGGTATTTATGAGGTGTGCTAGACTCTGCATGCGCGTCTGTCTTTCATAAAAATAAGATTCATTATCTGATTTTTATTTTTATTTTATTTTTTATTTTTTTAATATAAAAAATTGTGAATTTATCATATTATTCTTATTTAATTAATAATTTCAATTCTTAATGTTTGTATTAACCAATAGCATTTCTGATATTTTGAATATTTTATCATTCTCTGCCTTTTGTTTTATATATATAGATAAATTATTTTTTCAATACAACCTATAGTCTAACTACACGGAGTTTTCACACACACAACTATGATGTTTTGATATTCAAACTTGAGATCTCTCATCTGTAAATCAACGCCCTTTTTCACTCAACTTGACCCATTGACATAAGGTATAAACTTTTAAGAAACCGCTTCAATTTCTTTTTTAGTAGTGTGAAGCATGGTTGATATTGTATTGGGCTGGTCTGGCTCGAAATTTATTGGGTCAACTCAAGTTGAGCCTAACAATTTTTTTCTATTTTTTAAGTCAAGTAGGGTTGAGCCAAGTTTCAAAGGCCTTAGCCTGCGTCCTTTTTTTTTTTTTTCCTTTTTTTCTAAGTTTTTTAAATTTTTTTGTTACAAATTTTTAGACAACAATGAAAAAATTAATTTAAGCCAAGACATGTGTAAGAAAAAAAGTGTACTGTTATAAAATGAAGAGGATTTTGGAAGAAACAATGGAAAAACAATTCTCAAGAGCTCAACCATGAGTTCCTACTCATCTAGTCTTGTATTTGATTCATCCTTGGTGCATATTTATAAGCATAGAAAATACATAGTTTATTTAGGTTTCAATCACATCACAAAGGTATAGTGGAAGAAGTAGGTATGGTGGATATATGGTGGGGTTAGTCACTTATTAGTTATTAGGTATGATGGTGACATCCACTTATCCATGTAAAACATGGATTTACAACACTCCCTTTGGATGTCTACCATGCATGGAATATGTCTTATTAAAAACCTTGCTAGTAAAAGTCAGTGGGATAAAAAGTGATCAAAGGAAAAAAGAGTGCATAAGCATGTGTAACATAAAATTATGTGTATAGAACACCGTCACTCGTGCAACACTGCCTCATTAAAACCTTGCCAGAAAAAACCTAATGGGACAAAAATCTAGATGAAGTAAAAAGAGTACAGTGTGTGAAGATCTTTATTGATGGCACACTCCCCTTGATGCTTGCAAAATATCCTTAAGCCATACTGTTGATCATCTTTCTGAATGTCACAATTGGCATTGCTTCTGTGAGTCAATCTTGTAATATTGTTGGATGCTCCCCTTGAATAATTACTTCCCTTTAATAACTTCATACTTCGATGACCCATCACTCATGATATTGATATCACATTTGTGCTTCAAGGAGTGATCTTTGATAATGCTTGCATAAAACTTCTTGTTGTAGCGTCATTGGAGGATCCATGTGTGTTATCATTTATCTAATCCCTATTGAGGTTAGAGTAATACAAAAAAATATCTAGGCTATTTTCGTAAGCCTTTCACTTCATATAATGGGTTGATTTTCATATGCTATATATAAAAGATACTAATAATAATAATGATAATGACCTCATATTTATAATGATAAGAGCGTTAAACATTTATCTGGTATAATCAGTCATTCATTCATATCCTTGTATATTTTTGAGAATATTGCATATGTTATTTCATACATACAAGGAGTCTAAATATTTCTCATAACTTTAAACATTTGAATATGTTGCAACATCTTTAAATTTGAATTCAATCAAAGTACTCTCTAAAGCAATTTATACATATTAATATTGAGTACAAATTTTGTGCTTCAAGCACATGGCCTTTCGAGAATTGCTTCATGCAATTTTAATCATTCAAGGGTTTTATTTAAGGGATTACACTTCATGTCACACTATATAGCTTTATACTCAGCTATTTATTCCTCTTATACGTCTGTAGGGAATCGCTTCTGGTGATATGCTCCCATGCATTTAATAACCCTTAAAGATAGCAAGTTGGTCTCCGTAAATGTGTAATAAGAAGGCACAATTGCATGTGTAAATATGGATAACCTCAACATTCCTTGTTTCAACTAGAAACATTTGTGTCATATAAAGTGAATATATTCCTCTTTATTCTGAACACCCATGTATAACCTTCAGGGTAACATCCTTTTGGGATTCATACTATGGGGTTATTCTTTCACGTTCATCCTCATTTGTAATGGAATTGCCTATTTCCATTTTGGCCAATGATTTTGTCGACATTTAATAATAGAACGTGGTTCCAATCAATTTGTTCAAATATAACCTGTCACGCTAAGAGTTGTAGTGAGCCTATAAAATGCACCGGTTCTATGAACCCATGCTAATTATCCCGCCAAACGTTGTTTTGATTCGACCATAGCCCTTTACAATACAATGAAATTCGAGCACAAGCACGCCAATCGACATGTCATGCTAAGCAGAAAAACCCCTTATTTTACACCTAGCCATGCTACAAGCTTAAGTGGGCCTAAGCCACGGAAATGCTTGGGGCTTGCTGAGCTAGTTGTGGTGTGGATGGTTACGAGCATTCACGAGGCTTATTGATGAGCCAAGAAGTTGAAGTTTTGGGCTGCTTGGGAGCCCCAAAACTCGAGCCCATTTCTTGAGCCCAAATACGTGGATAAGCATGAAAGAGAGAAAAGATAGCCCATCACCTTAGAAAGTTGGCCCATCATCTTATTAAATTAGCCCATCACCTTAGGAGTAGCACAAGCAACCTAGAAAATATCTTAGGAAAGTCTTCAGCACATGGCCAAAGACAAACCCAAGATAGACCATCTAAAAAACCAAAGGATACTTGCATATGCAAGCTGCTGGGAGTCTCCATCACATGGGCAAAGACAAACCACAATAGCACTTATGCAGGCTATTGGAAGCAAGACACCCTTCAGACCAACACAGTTACCCATTTCTTTCTCCTACCAGCTCTTGCCATGAAATAAGGAGAAAAGAAGGAGAGATGGTAGCCAAAGATAGGAGATTGCCACTGGAACAGCTGCAGGAAGGCTCTAGAGCTCCCAAAAATCTTGTCTCTGTGTGTTTAGCCTAGGAAGGATTTCACTAAATGGAGATGAATCAAAATAAGAGGAAAGGAAGGGAAGGGAGACTTGGCAGATTTAGGAAGAATCAGCTAGGATTTCTTGGGAAGAAGGAGCTTCCAGTGCCTATAAAAGGGGCCATCTCCTACCTATCATATCAACCACATCTAGGGAGAGCAAGCATCCCCTCTCACTACTGGAACCCTTCAATTTTGAGCTATGTTCTTCCATTTCTTCCCCTTTTCTCTTGTGGCAAAACACTCAAGATTGTGACGAAGCTTTCGTCAAGCCGCCAGAAGATTTGCTCAAGCCACCCTTTCTTCCACCCTCATCTTTTCCTCTCTTCCCTTAACAAATCCTCTCAAAATTCACTCTCCCCTTACTTTGAACCCCTGTTTCTCATAGCAAATCCAAGCATTCTCTCTCTAATGCTACACTCATGAATGCTCAGCTCCTATGCCACAAGCTTCTCATGCTAAGCCATAATATTGATCTGCAACAATTGTCTATCTTGTCGGTGAGAGGAACCAAAGTGCTTCTTAAAGCTCTACGAGCTTTTCAAAGCACTCTTAGGGCCTGGTTCTTGAACTCAAGCAGAGGGGCAAGCATACTCTCCCACTGCTGGAAGCACCAGATTCAAGCTCTAGTTCTTCCATCTTCTCATTATATATATATATCATATCTTTTTCTCTCTTTCTCCAAAAACCTTATTCAAAATTTGAAACACTTATCTTCTGAAGCCAAATTGAAATCATGGGCATCACCTTTTTGGTGAGAAATCCAAAGGCGCGACCAAGCATTCTTCAAGTTGCTGGAAGCTAAATCAAACAAGTAGAAGCTGCTGGAACACCTGTTCCACTATATTTCAAGCAAACCTTCCAACATCTGCCCCACCTCTATCATCAGGCAATAGCTTCACAGTAGCTGATGTATCCTTCTTAACAAAACTTTCAATGTACTGAAGAGCCATTGAAGAAGACCAAAGCACTCCTTAAGGTCTCAACTTTTTCGGGATGTTTTGGGGCCTAATGCCGCAAACTCAGACAGGGGCGCAAGAGAGCTCGATCTACTTCGCAGTAGTCCAACAAGCCCATTATAACTCTTAACAAGAAGATATTCTTTGAAAAACCCTAGATGGCTAGAGACCTATAAACACATAGTCTCATTCAATACACAAGGTAATCCAATTTTTTACCTGAGAACCCCATTTTCTCTCTCTTTGGTCGTCCCCCTCTCTCTACACTTTCCTTCACACAGTCCGGTCACCAGTCTCTTTCTGTGAGAGAAAACTCAGTTCCCTTTTTTACCTATTGCCTTATCTTTTCTCAAATATCCAATCGAACTTACTTAGGCATCGGAGGGCCTTTGGCCAATACCCCTCAGGTGTTGTCTTTTACTCTTGTTTGTTTCATAGGAACCAAGGAAAAGAGAGAAGGAAGCTCGAAGAGTGAAGAATCTGCACACGAATATTCTCTTGTGAGAAATTTGCACAAACAATTGGTGCTTTCATTGAGAGCACGAGTTATACTCAACACGTACTCTTGAATCCGTTTCCTCCTATTCGTCACTCAACGAAACTCTTCCAAACGACCATGGTTGGAAGCAAGAGCAAGAGAAGCAAGACCACCGCGACGACACAATCGGTGATAGATCCAAACTACCAAGATGGCACGACAATAGATCCAAACTACCAGGATGGCACGGCGTGGAGCCATCCCCACGCTCTACCGCTGTTATCATGGATCGAGCTACAATCCTGGCGACTTCTTGTCTTGCCCAAAGTGACAGAGAGCACAATCCCGGTTCACCACACCACGCCACCTCCGACCACCTCACCGCAGACGACCGCCTCGCCAGATCCCACCATCGAGCCTATGGCTCACCCACGCATATCCGCTAGAGCATCTTTGCAGCCTCACGGTATGGTGGTTGCCACGACCTTGTAGCAACATAGCCGGTTTGACTAGTTTCATCTTAACGTCGCCGCCTGTGACCAACTTTGCGCTACTGCCGACTTCGGCCCAATCTTGGAGCAAGTATGTCCATTCCCTATTTTGCCTCCTCCCTCAACGTAAGATCCCATGTACACCTTCCTTAACCCCGTGTGCAAATAGGCTCCATATAATTTTCTCCTCCTAATCCACGAAGTCAAGCGTACCTCAGTCTTAGAGTTGATCAGCTAGCTCAAAGAGTGGACAACCAAAACAATTTAGTTGGACAGCTCCTCAACCAGATTGACTTGGTCCTAGACCTTGGCCTTAGACTGTAAGACGAAGAAAGAAGGATGGATGAACGCACCCACATGCATTTTGAAAGGTCCCATGTAGGTCAAGTAGGAGTAAGCAGACAAGGAGAATGGCAAGAGTGTGTTCAGCACATTGGCATGTCGCAAACATTCCTGAGCCACGCTCAAATCAGATCGAATATCTGATTGAGGTTAAGTCGAAAGTCAACGTGCACGAGAGGTTGAGCTCACAATCCAATGTTCAAGCTCACCTAGCCAGCAGAGAAGCGTTCACTTGAGACTAGGCTCTCAAGAAAATCAACCTCACAATCATCCCTATGAAATATAAGAGGAAAGACGCCACCTACTCACTCCCAAGAAGCCTCACAATCAGTCTACCAACACATCTCGCAGGCAGGATGGTCGAAGAGATCTGCTCTAAGGAGACAACGAGGAGGTAAACCAACGACACCCAAATCGTTAAAGACACCAACGTGAACTACAGGCCATGCAAGCAAAAGATGTTGAGAAGCTAGTCAATGACTAGCTTCGAGACTTGAAGATCGAAGGAGATTTTGAGGATGGCTTGCGCAGGGAGGTAGACTAAGTGAACTCTTCATTATTCATTGTCGAAATCGAGAAGGCAGCTCCACTGAAGCGATTCTCAATGCCTTCTTTCACATACTTCAAATGGGATTCCGATCCCGAGAGCCATCTGAAGCACTTCAAAAGTATTATGATTCTCTACAAAGCCGAAGACGCACTAATGTGCAAGGTGTTTGTTATGACCTTATAAGGAGCTAGCATTCGTCTTCACCAAGGAGTACACTTCTAAGCGGACGATAAAAAAGAACCGTGACCACTTGTTCAACCTGCATAAGAAGCATGATGAGTCCCTCCGAGACTACATCAAGAGATTCAAAGCAAAAAAGGCAAACATCGTAGGTTGCGATGATCGAATCACATTATATGCCTTCAAGAAGGGCTTGCTAACTGGGCACGACTTATACCACAAGCTTACTATCGCTCTCAGCCAAACTCTAACAGAGGTCTTCACCACTGCAGAGTGCTACACACTCTAGGTGAAGAGACCACCGCCTTTGAAAGGAGACCTGAACAAGAGGGATTCTAGAAAATAATGTGCCTTCCATGTGGTACACACTCATTTCACGAATAATTGCTTTGCCTGGAAAAAGCACCTTGAAGAACTGGTGAGAGAAGACCAGCGCACAAAGTTCATAGCAAAGCGGGCCATCCAATGTATTGAGGACCACGATGCAAATAAGGGGCCTCGCAAAAAGAAGAAGATTAAAGCAGGCTCTGTTATCTCCCAAGTCTTGACCACTGCACAGCAATTGAAGACGATCACAAGATTGGCTTCCAAAAGAAAGATTTAAGTAGGCTTGATTTACGGTATAACAATGCCCTCATTATAAGCATCTAGATCGCGCAAGGCATGATCAACTGAGTTCATGTGGACGAGGGCAACGCAACCAACATCCAACAGATGGGAATGGAGACCAAGGTCAACAGGTCAGGCAAGTTGCTGACCGGCTTCAATAGAGCAACGACGATCACGTGGGAGCGATAGAGCTTGACGTCTACTCCCACCAGTGATCAGTGCCCATACATTCATGATCATTGACGAAGTCTCTCCCTACAATAGCATCCTCAGAAGACCATGGATTGGTAAGATCAATGCCATCACATCTGCCATGCACTAGAAAATTCGTTACCCAATCCCTAGGAGTGGTGTCCAGATCAATAGCGATCAAGCAATGACAAGAATGTGCTCAGCTTAAGGGTTGAAGGAAAGCAAGCAAGCATAATTCGTCCATATAAACCAAGCATATCTAAAGGGAGTAGACGAACAAGGGAGGAAGCATATCCCGTTCTTGATAGTCAAGCAAATCAGAAGGGAAAGGGAATAGTCATTCCCCAATAGCAATTAAAGAACCAAGACCAAGACGAGGGAATCCGCCTAGAGGTCACCCTCGAAGAAGGATGGAAACCCGAAGGGGACGTCGAACTAGTACCCCTTGATCTTGACAAGGCGTAAAGAAAAGCGCGGATCGACTCTCGTCTAAGCCCAAAAAGGAAGGTGGAGCTTACAGCCTTCCTCAAGAACAACAAAAACGGGTTCGCATGGTCGCCATCTGACATGTTAGGCATCAATCCATAGATCATTCGCCATCGTCTTCACGTTAACCCAGCGAGCAAACTAATAGCACAGAAGAGACGTAACTTCGCTCTCGAGCGAGTTGCCTTCATCGGCCGAGATCGACAAGCTCGTAGCTATCATTTTCATTAAAGAAGTCTCCTACGCAGAGTGGCTGGCCAACATTGTTCTTGTGGCAAAGAAAGACCAATTCAATTGGAGAGTTTACGTCGATTATACCAACCTCAACAAGGCTTCCTTAAAAGACAAATTTTCGCTGCCAAGAATTGATCAGCTCATAGATTCAACTTTCAACAATCAACTGCTAAGCTTCATAGACACTTACTCCGATTACAATTAAATTATGATGCATGTGGGCGATAAAACAAAGACTTCTATCATAACTGAAAGAGGCACATATTGCTACAAAGCCATGCCCTTTGGGCTGAAAAATGCCAAACCAACATACCAGAGGCTCGCAAACAAGATTTTCAGGGAGAAAGTTGGCTAGACGATGGAGGTCTACATAGACGGCATGGTAGTCAAAGCTCCTCGACGAGCAAATCACATCAAGAATCTTGCCGAATCATTCAGTCTGCTCCGAAAGTTACAACATGAAGTTGAACCCGAGCAAGTGCACATTTGAAGTCTCATCCGGTCGATTTTGGGATACTTAATCACCCAAAGAGGTATCGAAGCACATCCAAATCAAATCAAGCTCATCCTTAACATGAAGTCGCCTGCTACGATGAGGGAGATATAAAGTCTAATGGGCATAACAACAACTCTCAGCCGATTCCTTTCAAGATCCACCTATAAGTGCAGACTATTCTTCAAAGCCTTGATGAAAGGACAAAGAGACAAGTGGGATGAAGAGTGCGAAGTAGCTTTCCAAAACTTGAAGTCCTACGTCACTTCACCTCCCCTACTCTCAAAACCAGTACTAGGTGAAGAGTTGTTCATTTACTTGACAGTGTCTAATTCAGCAATCACTTAACTCTCATTCGAGAAGAGTTGGGGGCACAAAGTCCTGGTATTATACACGTCAAAAGCCCTCCTTGATGCAGAGACTCACTATCAGAAAATTGAGAGGCTAATTTTGTCACTTGTAGTTTCCGCAAGAAAGTTAAGACCCTACTACCAAGCTTACCAAATTATCGTTATGACATAAATTTCTTTGAGATCGATTCTTCATAATCTCGACGCTTCTCAACAACTCATGAAGTGGACTATTAAACTAAGTCAGTACGACCTTCTTTACAGGCCGAAAACTGCTATAAAAGCCCATGCTTTAGTAGATTTCGTTGCAAAGTTCACTCCATCAGCCGAAAAAGAGAAGATGGTCAATATACCTAAGGAAAGTTCAATAGCAGACGAGACCTCCTCTGTTGATCATGACAAGCCTAAAGACATGTGGTAGTTGCGAGTAGACGGAGTGTAAAATCACAAGGGAGCTAGAGCAGGCGTCATTATAATCACGCTGAACGAGACTTTGTTGGATCAAGCCATCACACTAGGCTTTCTAGCATTAAACAACGAAGCAAAGTACAAGGCACTACTTGTTGGCCTGTGCTCGACAAATGAGCTATCAATCAAAAGGCTAGCCATTTACTTAGACTCCTAGCTGATCACAAATCAAGCTTCAGGCGAATACATGGCAAAGCACCTAAGAATGATCTGTTTGTCTGTCGCGAATCTCACGGCCTGGTGCTCGGGCCGAGGGGATGTGCATCAACACGTGACGCCCTTCTTTTGGATGCGGTGCGGTTGTGCGCGGGCGTGCCAGCACGGTCTCACCGTGCGTCGAGATTAGTGGTGGTGTTGATGGCGGGTTTTAGGCGGTGCTCCGGTAGCGTTGCTCGAGAGCGACGGTCGTATGATATATGGGGTGAGTGAGGCGATACAGAGATGGTGCTCCGGCGCCTTAAAAATCAAGGGTCGTATGATATATTGATGAATGGATTTTCCTTACAATCTACCACTACTCCTAAGAAAACAAATAAAGGTATTGACCCCCATAAATCTCGGTAAATCTACCACCGCCTGATCAGGTTCTACCCCTTGGCCGTGGGAATGCATTTAATGTCCTGGTCTGGTGGTTGGTGATCTGACCTTAAGTCGTAAGATTACTTGTGAGAATGTCTGCGCCTAACCACCCTGATTTCCATCACCAAATCCTGACTTTAGCCACTTCTCTTGTGCATTAAATGCTTCTTGTGACTAGTAAGTTTGCTGCGAAGTCAGAGGCATTACTTCAATTAATGGAACGTGGGGCCCTGAGGCCACGTGGTGATTCAACCACAACTTTTTTAAGCCGTGTCTTTTACGGCCTTTGGCCTCGGCCTTCAATACTGCATCGTGAGACCGAGAGGATTCGCCTTTGCAGCTTTTCTTTTATTCTTAGGAAGGCCAAATGCTTGACGAAACGGTAGGCGCTAGGGCCGAAGGGAAGTTCCTTCAATCAGTTCATGACCGTAATTTATTAGGCACAAACATTGCCCTCACATCCCTGGATTCTTTGCTGGCGGTCGAAAGGATTCAAGGGATGGACCCTTGCCTTCCGAAGTGATTTGATTGGTGCTTTAAATGCGTAGGTTAGTTGGTGCCTTAAATGCGTAAGCACGTCTCGCAGCCATTATTGCGCAAACCGCCGTTTTGTCTTGTTAAATGAAACGACGGCTTCGAAGCTCCGCCACGCCATCGCGCATGCGAACGCATACCGCTCGTCTCTTGAGAGAGCCATGCCTTTTCGTTTCAAACTCTAGCGTCAATATAAAAGCCTGGCCTTCTTCATTTTTCTCCACTCCTTCCCCTCCATTCCAACCTGCTCCAGTGGCCTCCCCCTCGTAGCTTCTCCGTAACCAAGGTTGATCCATATCCACGGTCTTGATTTGCGACCCGATTTCGCCCATGTCCGAGTGACGGCCTTGCTTATGGTCGTGGCTGGAACGTGGCGGTGGAGGGACCGTCTAGGGAAGAATCATCTACCTGTTCAAGCAAGGGGATCAAGAAGCGGCCGTTCATAGATTTAGGATGTATTCTATTTTTCGCACATGTATGCTTATATGTTTCATTTAGCCATGACCGGCCATTCTTTTGTGATCGTGACCCCTTTCTTTTAATCTAAATGAAGTATAACCCCCTTTTCTTCTAACCGAATGTATGGTTTTTCTTTTATCTTTGCCAATTGCAAACCTCATAACCCATTCTTGGCCGTCTCCCATAATGACGGGGTATATTTCTTCAAATATTGGTCGTTTATTGGCAAGTTGTGCCATTCCCTATCCCTATCTCTTAACTGAAATGCACCTCGGCTAAGGATTCGTTCGATAATAAATGGCCCTTCCCAATTGGGTGAGAATTTGCCGAACCGAGGGCCCTTAGTCCCGATAGGAAGCACGGCACGCCATACCAAGTCGCCTTCGACGAAAGTCCTTTGCTTCACCTTCTTGTTGTAGGACCTCGCTGCGATATGCTTTTGTGCCTGCATTAGGTTATAGGCGTCGAGCCCTGAATTGCTCCAAATCTTCTAACTCGAGCCATGGCTGCGCATAGTCCTTTTCTTCCCGCCAGTGTTGTTCGGTCACACGAGAGATCGAACCTTTAGCTCCATCGAACGATGGCGTCATGATCGTAGGTTAAGGCATAAGAGGATGTGCCAGTAGTCGATCGTTTCGAGACTCGGTAAGCCTAGAGGGCCTCAGGGAGTAAGTCGTGCCACGCCCTAGGTTTTTCCTCAATCATTTTCTCGAGGATACCCTTGATTACCTTGTTGCTCGCCTCGGCCTGTCCGTTAGACTGTGGGTAGTAGGGTGTCGAGTGGACCAATTTGATCCCCATCCTTTCGGCGTATTCTTGAGTCTCGGTGATCACGAATACCGGGCCGTTATCGGCCGTGATGGTTTCGGGTATACCGAATCAGAGACGATGTGATTTTCAAAGAATCACCACCTGTGTGCTAGAAATGGACCGATAGGACTCCGCCTCGACCCATTTAGTGAAATAGTCAGTTGCCACCAAAATCCAGCGTTGGTTGGACGCCGGTCGGATAGATTTTGCCTATGATATCCACGACCCATCCCCGAACGGCCATGGTTTAGTAACCGGGTGGAGGGCGTCACCAGACCCTTTGTATGGGCCGTAGATTTGACACTTGATGCACCCCTTCGCATATTCTATGCAGTTCTTTAAAATGGTCGGCCAATAATAGCTGTGCCTCCGGACCAACCATCTCATCTTAACGCCGGACTAGTGAGCGCCGCAAATCCCTTTGTGGGATTCGGCCATGATAACCTTGATATCTTCGGCGCTAGGGCATAGGAGCAATAAACTGTTTGATCCTTTTGGTACAGCTCTCGATAAATCAAATAACACCGAGCCTCTGCGAGTAGTCCTTTCATGATTGCCGAGGGATCACGCAGATACTTTACGTGGTAGCACGACGACTTTGGCCGCTCGACCTCGTCGGTAATTTGGCCGATGACACTTGCTGTCATTCCTCGCTCGGCCAAAGCCGACACGGCGCCTCGATCCTTATTACGCGGCCGTGGTCGCTGCTCAAATGTTCACACCGATGGGCCATCTCATTAGCCTCATGGTTTTCGGCGCGCGACGTAAACGAAGGAGATCCTAGAAAATTCGTCGGTCGTATTGAGGGCCGTTACATAATACAAGGTTAAATTCTCGCTCGTGCACCGATATTCCCTGGTCGGTTGGTTAATTACCACCGGTGAGAATCACCGTGAGACCAGTGACACGGGTCGCCTTCATTTCTTTTAGAATTTCAAGGCCGATGATGAGTGCTTCATATTCTGCCTGATTATTGGTGCATTTGAAATCAAGCTAGAACGCAAATTGCCACCTTTGTCCTTGGGATTTGATCACGACCCGCCCTGCACTGGTCTCGATCTGGAGCCATCAAGTACATGGTCCAGTAGTTTTTCTCCATATGGGCCATAAAAGGTAGAAGATGATGATGAGATTCGGGTAGAAGATGGTTTAAATGTTGCACCTGTTTTGCGTTCGACTCCTAATCAAACGATCGTGGCGAGAGAGGAACCGATCTCGCCGTCAGTTCACGGCCGAGCTACAAGGCCGTTTAGTGGTGGTGTTGGTGGCGGGTTTTAGGCGGTGCTCCGGCGCGTTGCTCAAAGAGCGACGGTCGTATGATATATAGGGTGAGTGAGGTGATAACGGAGATGGTGCTCCGGCGCCTTGAAAATCAAGGGTCGTATGATATATTGATGAATGAATTTTCCTTACAATCTACCACTACTCCTAAGAAAACAAATAAAGGTATTGAAAGTGCATTATAGGAAAATATAATTTGCTCCGTGGGAGGCTTTTGGTTTGGTGTTTAAACCCTTTGAATGTAGTCCTGAGCTTAGTATTTATAGGAGTCTTGGAGGGACATTCGAGGCTGACAAGACCTGAGCGGTGGAGCCTGACCGGGGCAAGTGGGTAGTCAAATCGACATTTGGGATCGTGAAGCATGGCAGTTTGGGGTTGAGAAGCATGGTGGTGTGACCCCCATAAATCTCGCCCACCACCCTGATCGTGGGTTCTGCCCCCTTAGCCGTGGGAACGCATTTAATGCCCTAGTCTAGTGGTTGATGATCTGACCTTAAGTCGTAAGATTACTTGTGAGAATGTCTGCGCCTAACCACCATGATTTCCATCACCAAATCCTGACTTCAGCCACTTCCCTTGTGCATTAAATGCTTCTTGTGACTAGTGGGTTTGCTGCGAAGTCAGAGGCATTACTTCATTAAATGGAGTGTGGGGCCCTGAGGCCACGTGGTGATTCAAACACATCTTTTTTAAGCCGTGTCTTTTACGGCCTTTGGCCTCGGCCTTCAATACTACGGTGGCGAGGCCGAAAGGATTCTGCCTTTGCAGCTTTTTTTTTGTTCTTAGGAAGGCGAAATGCTTGATGAAACGGTAGGCGCCAGGGCCGAAGGGAAGTCCCTTCAATCAGTTCATGACCGTGATTTATTAGGCACAAACATTCCAGTATCTCAACAAAGTCCAGAAGCTTTTGAAGGCATTCCCTACCTTCACTATCTAACAAATTTTCCAGCAAGAAAACACACATGTAGATGTGTTGGCAAGTTTGGGATCAATGCTAGATACTCAGTTCAGATGTTCAATTCCAGTTGAGCACCTTCATCAACCAAGCATCGAAGAAGTAGAGCCACCAGACCTAATGCAGATCTATGAGGATTCCAATTGGCATCATCGACTAGCTGGTAAACAAAAATTTGCCAAGGGTGAAGTCTAAAGCTAGAAAAATCAAGTAGAATGCTGCGAGATTCTATATGAAAGACAACAAGCTTGTTCGAAGGTCATATTCCGACCCTCATCTCACCTGCATAAAGTATCCACACACTCTCGAAAAGCTCTGCAAAATCCATGATGGCGAGTGTGGCAACCATTCTAGGGGCAGATCACTCGCTTAGAAAGCTCTAAACATAGGCTACACATAGTATGTCAAAAGATGCGATCAATGCCAGTGATACAAGCCTATACCGAGCTTGCCTGTAAAAGCGTACCATCCATAAAACAACCCGTGGCCGTTCACAATGGACCATTGACTTAGTGGGACCCATGCCACTAGCACCTAGCAAGAAAGACATGATGATTGTCACCACAGACTACTTTACTAAATGGATCGAGGTTGAAGCTTTATCTTCTACTAAAAAAGCTGGCGTTGAGAGATTTATCTGGAAGAAGAGACTGGAAGGTGCAGAAAGAAAATGGGTCGATGAACTACCTAGAGTAACGTGGACTTATCACACCAACAAAACAAAATCCACTGGCAAAACCTCATTTTCCCTCGCATACGGAACTGAGGCAATCATCTCACCTCATATCATTGTTCCATCCATGAGCATTGAGAATGGTAACCTGGATCAAAATTGCTAGCAGATGAAGGTCAACCTCAACCTACTCGTCGAATAAAGAGAAAAGGCCATTGTTTGAGTTGCAGCTTATCAATAGCAATTGATATCCTGCTACAACAAAAGAGCCAAAGTTAGACGGTTCCAACCAAGAGACCTTGTGCTCAGGAAAGCCTTCATTATAGCCCAAAGGCAATGATAAGAGAAGATGAAACCCAGTTGGGAAGGTCCATACATGATCAACCAAACTGGAGGCAGAGGAAGCTACACACTTGACACTCTGGAAGGAAAGGAGATTCCAAGACAATGGAATGCATGTCATCTCCAAATATATTACCCATGAAGCTTCCGTCTATTGGCCCAGTCCCTAGCAGGACGACAGAACCCTGCCCAAATTTGAAGAAGAAAAACAACTACTGATGAGTTCAGGCTATTTATCAAGTTATTTTCATTTCAAATAAAGCGACGTAATCATATAAGCATCAATACAAGTTCAGTTTTTCATTCAAAAGAAATGTGCAGTTATCCATGAAATGTCCTAAGGAGACGCATGCTGCTGTGCCATCGCCTATAAGCGCGTCTTGAGGGAGATGTAGGTGACAACTATGAAGCGTCCTAGTGGAGAAGCGGGCCAAGCAGTGTGGCCCATAAGCAACGTCCTAAGGGAGACACAACTTATGCAAACCGTAGCCCATAAGGAACGTCCTAAGGGAGATGCGGGCCTAGCAGATTGTCGCCTATAAGCAGCCTCCTAAGAGATGGAGGGCTACAACTGTGAAGCTGTTCTAAGGAGACGCAGCTAAGCAAACCGTCGCCCATAAGGAGCATCTTAAGGGAGAAGCAGGCCAACACCCATGAAGCATCCTAAGAGAGACACAGTCAAGCAGTGTCACCTATAAGCATCGTCCTAAGGGAGATATAGGCGACAACCATGAAGCGCCTTAAGGGAGAAGCGGGCCAAGCACCATTGCCTATAAGTAATGTCTTAAGGGAGACGAGGTCAAGCAGATCACCTATAAGCGTGTCCTAAAAGAGACGTAGGCTGCTGGCCGTTGCCCATAAGTAGCGTCCTAAGGGAGACACACGGTGACATCTGTGGAGCGTCCTAAATGAGATGTATGTCAAGCGACTGTCGTCCATGAGCAGCATCCTAAGGGAGACGTAGGCCAAGTAGGATGTCGCCCATAAGTAATGTCCTAAGGGAAAAGCATAAGAGCACCCTTTAAGGTAAGTGGTGGGTAAACATTCAAGCATCCTAAGGGAGATGTAAAATCAAGGCACTAGCAAGTCACTCAAGTAGTTCACAAGACTCAACAAAATTTTGGTTTAAATAACTAAAATTTTCATAGCAAAGTGACCAATTGCCTAGAGTTCAACAAAAGAAAGATGGTCAAATAAGACCAATTATTTCAAACAGAAAAGCAGATTACAGAGCTTGGAAGAATAAAAGATCCCCATATACTGGTCAATGACCTCCTCAGCTTCCGCCTGATCAACTACGCCCTCCATGGCTCCACCTATCTCGACTACATGCTCATCAAATGTAGCCATGTACGTAGGCCAAACAGGTCGTTGCCCATAAGTAGCGTCCAAAGGGAGACACACGGTGACATCTGTGGAGCATCCTAAATGAGATGTATATCAAGTCGACGTCGTCCATGAGCAGCATCCTAAGGGAGACGTAGGCCAAGCAGGGTGTCGCCCATAAGCAGCGTCCTAAGAGAAAAGCATAAGAGCACCCTTTAGGGTAAGTGGTGGGTAAACATTCAAGCATCCTAAGGGAGATGTAAAATCAAGGCACTAGCAAGTCACTCAAGTAGTTCACAAGACTTAACAAAATTTTGGTTTAAATAACTAAAATTTTCATAGCAAAGTGATAATTGCCTAGAGTTCAACAAAAGAAAGATGGTCAAATAAGACCAATTATTTCAAACATAAAAGCATATTACAGAGCTTGGAAGAATAAAAGATCCCCATATACTGGTCAATGACCTCCTCAGCTTCGCCTGATCAACTACGCCCTCCATGGCTCTGCCTATCTCAACTACATGCTCATCAAATGTAGCCACCCAACTGCCTGATCACTAAGTCTGCCGCCACCTCATCACCTGCACCATTCTTGGCATCATCCTCCTCAGCTACAGTCTCGTCAACCACCTTGAGCAAATTAGACACACATGCACCTCTTACAGAGTTGGACTTGTCAACCTTTGGACTAGCTATTCGCATTTATGAAAAACCCTTTGCCTGAGTAGATGACTCCCTCTCATTCTTAGTCGCCGCCATCCTCATCTCTAAAAGAGTCAACGTCGGTGAATCAACTCCATGTTTGACTGCTTGTGGCTCTACAGATGAATCATGATGACTAGGTGGAGGAGCAGCCCTCCCAATTCGATCCTCATCCTTTGATTGGTGCAGACGACTCAAACTTCGGGGAGGAATGTCAGCAATTGTTTGCTTCTCAACAAGCAAACTGGCTCAAGAATGGACTTATTTGCAGGGTAGATTGAAGTCTTTGAGCTGGTCAGTGGGAAACTTGAGCAGAATGTCCCGAACATTCCACATACCATCAACTTTCTTGCTATCAGGGCTGACGAGATGCTTGACCTAGGCAGACGATGAAGGAGTAGCTCCTACTTGAGTATTCCCAGCAAACGAGACCTCTTTTGAAGAAGACTTTATCACAACAGAAAGGAGTTTCGGCTTCTTTCTTAGCGGAGACACATCTATTTCCCGTGAAGTTGCAACCTTATCCTTGGAAGACTTAGTCTTGGACTTTCTTTTTTAGCGGAGACACATCCATCGGTTGAGCACTCCTCCTGTTCGACGGGTAGATCATCCTAGTTTAGACCATACTACTTCCATCTCCCAACCACCAGGGATGCTCAGAGCCAGGCGAAACTTAACCATGTCTAACTCAAGATCCAGTCTCTTGCAAATGTGATTCTCTGCAAACAGTAAGACAAAAGTCAGTCCGTCACAGATAAAAGAATTCGGACAAAAAGAAAATGAATCAATAGAAGTATAACATACCATCGCAGTAAGTGACGGGAAGAAGCAGAAGTCAGTTGAGACTATCAAACAACTTGGCTTTACACACACGAGCTTGGGCATACTTCTTGTAATGCCTCACTTCGAAGAAGTAGAAGAACTCCTGCGCAGTCAGCTCTAGCTTGAAGAAACGGTTCAGATTCTCAAAGCACATGATCACCTAGTAGACGTTTAGAGTACATTGGCTAGAGGCACACTCCATTGTGCAGAACACCTTTCTGAAAAATATTGACAAGGGGAATGTGAAGTCCAAGGAGAAATAGAAGGAACGGAACATGATAATCCTAGCATCTGGATCATTCGAGTCCATATAAGGCGTATCGTCAATCGAAGACTCCACCAACTTGACATGCACGTCATCAGGTATGGCAGAAGCATAAGTGGCACAACACTTCTTGTGCACCTTGGAACCAGCCCATAGGTATAAAGGTACTCGCAAACTCGGGGACCGGCTATTATCATCGGAAGAAAGTATCAATCAATAGCTGCAAAAAGGGAAGAAAATAGCAAGTCAAATAGTGTGTTAAAAAAAAATATATATATATATATAAGGAAGGCCACTTGCCCCGAGCCATCGACACGGCACCTCGGCTCGAGCCAAGCTACAACCTATCCGAGCAAGTCATGACGGCTAGCTTCAAAAAGAAAAAAACAAGGAAGGAACCGCCACTTTAACGAGCCGCTCGATCGCCATCAAGCACTGCGACGGGACACTCAACGCAACCTAGCTACGAATCATAGCAAAAGCCTCGGTTCAATAACCAGCTTGCAATGAAGCAGAAAAAGGGAGGAATAACTATCACTGTAAGCAACGGCAGCAGCAGCAATGCAGCCATTGTCCACCTTTCCCATTCGTCTAACTCTCATGTAGCAACGACAACCAGCAGCCTGCGCTAGCTAGCCCTCATTGCAAGCAAAGGAAAACAAAAGGGAAGGAGGCCACGACAGCCGCCGCCACTTTGATAGCCACCACAACACCACTACCATCGACACCACTGCTGATCACGATGACAACCATCCAGGCCTATCCACCACCACACCAATGACAAAACCTAAAACAAGCTTAAAGATCCATTATTACCAAAACCACCATTGCAAGGCCAAAAATCTCCTCAGATTTTCAATTCCATAACCTATTCCAAGCAAGCACTTCCAGCACATGTCATATTTCAAACATCCTTCCAACATCTACCTAGCAAAACACTTCAAGCACCTATTCCACATCAACCAAACCGCTTCCAGCATCTACTCCATGTTAAGCAAAACACTTCAAGCACCTGTCCGCATCAAGCAAACCACTTCCAACATCTACTCCATGTCAAGCAAACCACTTCTAGCACCTACTCCATGTCAAGAAAAACACTTAAAGCACCTATTACAAGCTTTCAAACATCTTCCAACATCTACCCATCATGCCGGTTGTTTGAGCAAAATTCGGCACAGGGAATATTCACAGGTTGATTCCTCGACCTTCGATCTTCCTTCTCTCTCTTTCTTAATCCTTGCGAAATAAATAGGAGTAAATATACCATACCTGGGGGTGTTGGCCAAAAGCCCTTCGATGCCCAAATTAATTCAATTGGATCTCGATAAAGATACGACAATAGCTAAAGTGGAGGGAGTTTTCTCTCACGGGGAGAGCCGGGTGGCCTTAGCCGTGTGTGGTGGCACATTGCCATGTGAGGAGAGAGAGTGAGAGGGGAGGTGTGTGTGTGTGTGTGTGTGTGTGTGTGAGTGAGAGAGAGAGAGAGAGAGAGAGAGAGAGAGAGAGAGAGAGAGAGAGTGTGTGTGTGTGTGTGAGAGAGGAATTTCTATAGGCTTTTAGAATTACCTTGAATGTCTTGTGTAGCTATGTAGGGTTTTGGGAGAATAATCCTTATTTGGTTAGGATTATTCTTCCCCAAAAAGATGATAGGAATTACTCCAAGAGATTTGGTGGAAATTGGTTCCTTGATTTAGGGAAATATTCCTATCTTAAATCAAAGATAATTTCCCTAATTAAATAGAACAGTCTATCCAACTGCATCTGGGCTTTCTTTTTTGATTTGGGCTCCTTTTGCGAGTAGGACTCCTAATTGGAGTAGGCCTTTGACTTCTTCTTGGAGTTGGGCTCTCAATGGGAATAAGCTTGTGATTTCTCCTTGACCTAGGGTACCCAACCTTTATAAATCCTAGGCTTCTCTTCGCTCCTCTACAAATTGAAAACTTGTCTTCCTCTACTTTCCAGCTTGTGAGAGAGATATTGGAGAAGTGTACTGCTTGTTGAAGAGAGGAGTTGTCGTGCACACCAAGGTAGGTCATGCTTGGTTTTTGTATAAATTTTTTTCCTTGATTTTTCTTCATTGTGAAGACCGGCTAGTCATGATTGGTGGGTTGTTGTCATGACATGAGTAGCTGCTGAAGTGGCTGGACGACTAGCGGCGCGATAGTGGCAATTGCGGTGGTTCTTGCTGCCATTATTTTCATCTGGAGTCGGGTTGCGAGCCGGCTGCTGGATCGTAGTTTTTGTGGTTTGGCACCGGGCTATGTTGCGCTTGTTGTGGGACGCTTTCGCTGCAGCCTCTTTTACTACTTTTTGTTGTTGCTAGAGTTGGGCTATGTCGTGATGTGCTCAACAGGTTGGGGCTCGGCTTGGGCTAAGAGACTACGTCGGTGGCTCAAGCAGCGTGGCCTTCTTCTTCCTTGCTACGACTTGAATTGTGATTTTTTGACTCATAATTTCACTTGTGAATTTCTTCTTCTCTCTTTTTTTTTTTTTTTTTGCAGCTAGTCAACAGTCATGTCTTCCGATAAGGGTAGCCAATCACCTAGTTCATAAGTACCTTTGTACCTGTGAGGTGGTTCTAAGGTGTACAAAGAAAGATTCATGGCTAATTTGTATCGTGGAATGTCCGAGGCTCACTTCCAGAAGTGGTGTGCCACCTATGTTTCTACCATACCTGATGACGTATATGTCAAGCTGGCTGCGCCTTGTATGGATCCAAACAATTAGGATGCCAGAATTATCACATTCCATCCTTTCTACTTCTCCTTGGGCTTCACATTCCCATTATCGAAGTTCTTCAAGAAGGTATTCTACATCATGGAGTGTGCCCCAAGCCAATATTCTCCGAACGTCTACCTAGCGATCATGTGTTTTGAGAATCTGAGTCGTTTCTTCAAGCTAGGTCTGATAGTGCAAGAGTTCTTTTACTTCTTCAAAGTGAGGCGCTATGAGAAGTATGCCCAAGTTAATGTGTGCAACGCCAAGTTGTTTAACAGTCTCAGCCAAGAAGATCACGTATGGCAAACCGATGTGTTGGAGGTCAGCAGATGGTGGGAAAGCGAGGTCAACGATGGTCCACTTGTTCCCCTTACTTACTGTGGTGGTACATCATACTCTATTGATCTGCTTCAATTTTGTATGAATTCTTTCATGTGTGACTAACTGATTTCTGTCTTCTGCATGCAAAGAATGATATCAGCAAGCACTAGATCTCAACCCGGACATGGTTAAGATCCCATTGGGCTCTGAACATCCTTACAAGGTTTCGCGAATGGCGCTGGCTGTTGAGCGAGTATCGGAAGAAAGATAGTGGTCTGCCCCGCCAAGAGTGTTGAGAGATGAAAACAGTATGACTCGGACTTGGATGATCTGTCTGTCGAATAAGAGGGTCCTCGACTGAACCCCTGAAAAGGCTAATGCCAAGTCCTCCAAGGATAAAGTTGCAACTTCGAGGCCAAGGGATGTATCTCCACTGAGAAAAAACCCGAGACTTCTTTCTGCTATGAACAAGTCTTCTTTGAAAGAGGTTTCGTTTGCTGAGAAGACTCAAGTGGGAGGTGCTTCTTCGTTGTCTACTAGGGCCAAGCATCTTGTCAGTATGGATAATAAGAAGATTGGCGGCATGCGGAATGTTCAAGACATTCTACTCAAGTCTCCAACTAACCAACTCAAAAACTGCAATATGCCCTACAAAGAAGTCTGTTCCCGTATCAGTTCACTGGCGAAACAAAGAGCGCTAACATTCTTCCTCGAAGTTTGAGTTGCCAGCACCAGTCAAGGGATGAGGATCTAACTAGGAGGACTACTTCTCCATTTAACAATCACGATCCATCAATCGAGCCACAAGCAATCATGCACCGCAATGATTTGGCATCATTGATTCCTATAGAGGTGAGGATGACTGGATCAGATAGCGAAGGGTCTTTCGGAAACGAGAACAGCTTGTCCACAGGTTGACAAGTCCAACTCTGCAGGAGATGCATATATGTCTGATCTGCTCAAGATGAACTTTCTATTAAGCCCGTCTGCTTGCGCAAAGCTGGTTGATTGTATACATCAGGCTAGTGATCTTGGTGAAAAAAACATGCATCTAATGCTTAGCAAATGAACTTTAGCCACAACCTATACAACAAAAACATTCTAAATGGTAATTCATTTTGTTTCTACTAGTTGAGCTAAACGTTTTTCATTTTAAACCAAGTATCTTAGCCTAGTCTCTGTGAACACAAATAGAAAAGGGAAAAAGGGAATAGATCTTTACCCTTGATGATCTTTTCTTGATTTCTCAAGAATGAACACCTTTGTTGGAAAGACCTTTTCTTTCTCTTGATTTTGACTCCTTCACCTTAAGGCCCCAAGATCGGAGTCCTCTACCTTACCACACCAAATGCTCCTAAAGATTAAGAAAAGGTAATCAAGAAGTATGGATGCTAGTCTACTTCTTGATTAGACCAATTTTTGGTTTATGGAAGATGAGATGCAAAGATGATCACTCATCAACCAAAGTAGGAAACCAAAAAACCATAGCTAGGTTTTCTCCAACACATAGCTTATATAGGACAACATGTTGACTTTTAACCATTGACTTTGACATTTGATTATCAACCATTGACTTGTGTCTCCTCATTTCATTTCTCCTCATTTGTACCTCTAATCACATTCTTTGGGTGTGCAGATCCATAGGTTCTCTGTACCAAGGTAGTGGGTTAACTCAACTCCTCATTGATGATATACGAATTAAATTCCACAATTTAATTCTTCCTATTAATAAAGGTTAATTGAAACCTTTTAGGGCATCCACAAACCATGGTTGTCGCCTAGCAGCAAGTCACGGTTATCTGAGCTAAATGAGACGTTGTGAAAGAATTTACTCAAATTGGAATGACCATGCAATTGAATCCTTCTCTTATGTCAATACTCCTTATTCACATTATTAGATCATGGAATCCGATTGTCAATATCCTAATGTGAATCATTCATTTTATATGATTATTTTGGTAAGATTTGAAGACTTCTTCTTTCAAGTCTTATCCGCTACACTGCGCAGAGATTTGACCAATCATATCTTAGAGTATTCTCTCTCCTTTTTTGAGAGTAGAGATTCCTTATTATACATTCATTTGCTTCCATGACTCTATTAAGAATCCTGATGAGCACCTTTTAGCTATGCCTAATTCAGCATGACCATATAGTGCTCTCAAAGATTAACAACATAGTCATAAAATATCTATGATGCCTCAAGTCTAAGGATTAGTTTGCACCATTGCAATTTATGAGTCCCATTTTGACATGTGAGTAAAGACTTCCATGTTGTAACTCATGTGTTGGATCGCGTTCAGTATACTTGTTCTTCTACAAACACCTACACACATATCGATGTGTCTCCACACTTAATGACTTGAGACCTGTCATTCCCTATATATAGAGACGATACGGTGTGTACTGGTCTTTATGGAATATTGATGCCCAATCAATATTCCTATGACCAAGAACATGTTCAGGACTTAGGGATAATGAGAAGTCTCCATGTATGCAATCTCATTACATAGCTCACATATCCACTTGTGTATTCCTTGGACTATGGTTGTTCTACATATTGAAAGATAATACATGATGATTTAATGTATAAAACAACATTTCTTGCCCATTGATAACATAATATGTCTTTTATCAAAGATGTCCTTAACTCTAACTATTACATAATTAGTTGGCTTCAAAGGCATATTTCTAACACTTGGCACATCTCAAGTCTTTCCTTGGAGAAGCAAAGGGAAGCGGCTGTCACTTTGCTTCAAAAAGGTGTAGTATTTAAAGGCCATTCAGAACTCATCTACTGTTGCCCTATCTTCTACTCAACTCAATGAGTTCGAGAAGGAGAATGTTGATCTGACTGGCAAGCTTTTGGCCGAGCATATCCACCATGAAACCAAGATATATGAAATAAAGGAGAGCATGTTTGTGCTGAAGAGTTCCCTTGCTAAAAAAATATAGCGAACTCAACTCTTCTACTGCTAACTTGCATGGTGGCAAAGAGGCCTACTTCCGTCTTGAGGGCAAGAATGTAGACATATCCCAGAGTTACGAAAAACTTCTGGCCAAGTTTGACACTTATCACAAGGCTATTGAAAGATCCAAGTCCATGGCTATTGTCGAAGCATACAAGCTAGGCTACTTGGACTGCAAGAGTAGTGCAGTTCCTTGTCATTCCATTGAAGATAAAGATGTTGAAATTTTCTATCCTAACATGGCCCCTGCTCAAGGTGTTCAAATCAATGTTGTGGATATAGAGGCAGCCGAAGAGCATGTGGCTAATGAGATTGCAAATGAGGAGGATGATGCCAAGAAGGGCGCAGCTGACGAGTTGGCGACAATTTGGCCGAGCGCAGCTAGATATGCAAAGCAGATGGCTGCATCGATAAGCATGTGGTGAAGCTGGGCTGAGCCGCATAGGGCATATTTGATTAAGAGAAAGCTGAGAAGGTCACTGACCGGTAGATGGAGACTCTTCTTATCTTTTCAAGCTTTGTAATCGGAGTTTCTATATGTAATAATTGGTCTTGTTTAACCATCTTTCTTTTGTTGAACTCTGGCTAGTTGGTCACTTTGCTATGAAAATTTTAGTTATTTAAACCAAATTTTTTACTGGTCTTGTAAATTGCTTGAGTGACCTGCTGGCAGGTGCCCTATGCCTCCCTCAGGAAGTTTTGGCGGTCTTCTTGCGTCTCCCTTAGGACGCGTTGGATCTTCTCTCAAACACTTGGTTGAATGAAAACTCGAACTTGCATTGATGTTTGTGTGATTACATCAGATATAGCTCTTCTTCAATTGTAGTGGATAGGGCTTAGTTGCCTGCTAGGGTCCAAGCAGGTTAGCAGGAGCTTCATGGGTAATACCTTCAAAGGTGATGGGTATTCCACTGTCTTGGAATTTCCTTTCCTTCCATGATATCTAGCATATAGCTTCCTCTGCCCCAACTGAGCTCTATTTTCTTTGATCCTTGCGTTTCTGCTAAAATGAAGGCTTTGAACAAGGTTGGAATTGTCTAACTTTGGCTTTTTTGTTGTAGTAAGACGTCAACTGCTATTGATAAGCTACAACTCAAAAAATGACCTTCATTTGCTCATAATTCTGATCAAGGTTGCCCACCTGGATGGAATAGTGATATGAGGAGGAATAACTCCTTCAGTTCTATAGGAGAGGGAAACTGGGGTTTTGCTAGTTGATCTTCTTTTGGTGGTACGATAAGCCCATAGAACCCCAGGTAGTTCATCGATCCATTTTTCTTTGGCACCTTCCAGTCTTTTCTTTAAGCAATCTAGCAGAATCTTATTAGATGCTTCTACTTGGCCATTGCCTACCATGACATGCTATGCCTTGCAATATTCGAGGCAAGCAAGGCTAGTTGAAACTTGTAGAGTGAGGGTATGTGAAAAGCATCTGTTGGATACGTCCCCTCTTCTATTCTGAGAATGAAATAAGTAATAACGAGCCATCAGATTTAAAGAATGAACCTTCCTTCCAAGATGTATGTCGTCTGACCCAACTTCTAAATAGAAGGTAAAGCCGGAAAGGATAATCATCATACCTTTCTCCAATTGCTGGTTGGTTTGGGTCTAGTGGCACACCATGCCTTGCCATACTCAAGGTAAGGGGGGATCTTTGAGGCTTGTCGAATGAGGCTATTAAAGGCTTGGCATGCCATGGCATGGCATGTTTTTCCATATTCAAGGCAAGATTGGTTATTTGAGGATCGGCGAGCAAGGTTATGTGACACTTGGGGTGCTATTGCATGGCATGCTTTGCCATAATCAAGGCAAGCGAGGCCATTTGAGGTTTGTCAAGCGAAGATATGTAAGGCATTACTAGCCATATTCAAGGCAACCGAGGCTATTTAAGCCTTGTCCTGCCATGGCATACCATGCCTAGCTATACTTGAGGCACGCGAGGCTATTTGAGGCTTGTTGAGCGAGGCTATGTGAGGCTTGGCTTGCCATTGCATAGCATGCTTTGCCATATTCAAGGTATAGAAGGATATTTGAGGGTTGTCGAGCGAGGCCATGTGAGGCTTGGTGTGCCATTGCATGGCATGCTTTGCCATATTCAAAGCAAGCGAGGCTATGATACATTGCTTTCCATATTTAAGGCAATCAATGCTCTTTGAGCCTTGTCCTGCCATGGCATGCCATGTCTTGCGAAGGGAACTTACTTTTCTTCTTGTCCCCATTCCCAGCATAATTTCGCCACCTTTAGAAGGGGAATCACGAGGAACTGGCCTCAGAAGGTCACCAACTGTGTCATCCAAAATATTAGGAATCTCTCGACCTTGCAAGGGAGTTTCCCATGCCACTGACTTTTGCCCCTTCATCATAGGCCCAAGAGTCACACTCTTTCCCCGACCCCTCTTTTGTTGGACCCCAACTATAACATCATCACAACAATCATCCTCCATAGTGGGCATATCTATCTTTTGAGGAGGATTTGTAAGAAATTTAACAAGGGTGACACACATCACAGCTGGATCATCCCAATTTATGTCCGGGGGTGTATATTGCACCTCTTCTTTCTCATTTTGTACAGACACCTGTCTCTTCTCGGTTACTCCACCATCCTCAATCTTATGAGTCTCCTTTCCACATCCTCAGTCTTCTCAACCTCTTCTCCATCATCCTCAGTCTTCTCAACCTCCTCTCTATCATCCTCAATCTTCACATTGCCAACTCTTCTGTAACACCATTTTTCCCTCAACACAGCCTCGACATGACAGGTAGACTTCTCCGAAAGTAAAACTCTCTCCTCTACCTGACCCTTCTCACGATGCAATACTACAATCCCATTCCTCAACTGCTGCACAACAGAGTTTAACTCATCAAAGTCCTTACATACACGCGGGTGTACACTAGGTGCATCAGACAGCCTCAATATAAATCAATTATATTTTTTAATCCATGAATAATTTGTGGCTTAAAAGAGGATTGATCTTAAGCCACCACATTTTCATGGCTTAAGTACGTAGAGGCTTTTAAACTACATAAACTTTATAGTTTAACTTCATTTACTCTTTTACTTCAGTTATTTTTGGAAACCAAAACTTGTATAAATATGTAGGTTATTGAATGTAATAGATAAGCAAAACTCAAAGCAGTTCCTTAGCTTCTTCCTTTTGTTTCCCTAATTGTCTTAAAATTTCTCTCTTTCCCTTATTCCTATAAATTAGAAATTCATAGTTCTATTGACTTGAAGTTTTAGATCAGAGAGAGACGATCATTTTTATACTAAGATCGCTGGAAACCGCAGTGAGACGACGTCGTTCTCAGCGAAGAAGGTGCGGCTGTCATGCGCCTGAGATATAGAGAGGAAGAGGCGAAGAAGAAGTCGGGAAAGAGAGAGAGAAAGAAGAAAAGAAAAGAGAAATAAAAAGAAATGACTAGCTTACTGTAGTGGTATTGTAGCATAGAGTAGCAAATTTGAAAAAGCATAATACGTCCTTTCCGTTTCTAGACCAAAACTCCTTTGTTCATACTTGGAATTGAGCGTCCCATCTGTGTACGAACTCGTGACGTTGAGCTCTATACCATGGCGTGACTTAAATTCCCAAAATCATTCCCAAACAAAAAGTGACCAAAAATACCCCTACGTCTAAGGGCAAAATTGTAATTTCATAAATGAATACTTAATTGAACATTGAAATTTTGGGACGCGGGGTTACAACCTTCCCCCTTAGGAAATTTCGTCCCCAAAATTTTTACACCAGTTCCTGGGCAATACTGACAACCGTACTTGTCCATGTCTCTAGAAAATTCAATTTTCAACTTAAGCTTAAAAGCTTTTCCATTTACTTTTGTCAATTAAATTGACAATTGTTCCTCCTGTCCAATGATCCAAACAATCGATTTTAATATCCACTGAACATTTCTTTTAGACCATTGTACGACCTAATCTCATTGTTAAACCACAATAAAAGAAACTTTCCCACAATCCTCAAACTCTCCACTTGTTCCTCCAAGACTTTCCTTAGTCTTAAAAAAATAAATTCACCCGTAAGATAAATATAAATGTAACTCTGAATGATCCATAAACAGAACACTTCATTCACTTCAATTCTCAACCAATACACGGAAAACTAACAACATCAAACCACTAAAAAACAACCAAACATCCAAAATAACACTGCTATTCTTAAAGCAAACAACTATCACAACACCACACTTCAAATACTTTTGTCTCCCTTCAAGAGACTAAGACCGAGCAGACCTTGTGCTTTCTTTGCTTCGTCATCCTCATCATAAGGCTTTAAACTCCCAATCTCCACTACAAGTACGATAGAATTCAAAATTTGAGCCTCAAAAGTGGCCTTAGCATGTCGTGAACTCTGGTCTTCCACCTTGGGTTCTAAAATCTTCAATCTACTGACCCATTTTCTCCTGATCCTGTCAAACCCTCTTATTTATAATTTCCACCTCATCTAGCTTTTGTCGCCTTTCTCTGGAGTACCTATCCACCATGCTTAATCGTATACCCTTATCCTTATGAAATACATCTTATTCCTTCAACCATTCCTCTTTCTTCTTTGGCATCTTTCAATTATCTACAGCAACCAAAATACGATCACCCTTTTTCTCCACTTTCAACATCTTCATTACTGAGTGGCATTCTTCAAGCATAATCATCAAACTGCAAGTCTCTCAAGCAACACGTTTATGTTCAGCATTTAACTCCATCTTCACATTGTGAGCTTCCCGAGTAGTTTGGTCACATTCACTTTTTAACTCTTTCTTTTGATCCTTGATCAACGTATGGCACTCCTGGAGTACATTCCTCAAATTTTCCAACTAGGCTGTAAACACCTGCACTTCCTAGTTCTTAGCAATCAGTTGTTGCCCTACATTGACTACAGAGGCATCACATTGTATGCTTAAAGCCATCGCATTGTCTGTAGCGTTAGATTCATCCTTCTTCCCCAGTACTCATATGTCTATTGGTGTTAACAGACCCTTTGCTACTCCAACAACCACATGTTATCATTTCCCCCTGAATCAATACAAATAAGAAACGCATCTCTTCCAACTGTGAATAATATCCTCTCTAATCGTAATTGGACAAGATCAACCTCTGATACAGTCTTTAGCATCCTCCGCTTTTGCATTCCCAGCAATGCAACAAGACTCTTGAAAATGCTTAATATGTCCTTTTTATTTCTATACCAAAACTCCTTTGTTAAAAATCGGAATTGAGCGTGTCACCTGTCTACGAACTCGTAACAACGAGCTCTACGCAATGGCATGACTTAAATTCCCAAAACCATTCCTGAACAAAAAGTGACCAAAAATACCCCTATGCCTAAGGGCCAAGTTGTAATTTCATAAATGAATACTTAATTGAATATTGAAATTTTGGGACTGTGAGTTACAGGAGGTTTTTGAGGAAGTGAAAGAGAAAGACTAGACGAGGGAGGTCCTGCGACAAGAGAAGAGGAATACATAAATTTAAGTCTAGTATAGCCGGTAGTGAAAACAACCGAGGAAGTGAAAGGGAAAGACTAGACGAGAAAGGTTTTGTGACAAGAGAAGAGGAATACACAAATTTATGTCTAGTAGGTGAAAGTTCACATTTTCAGTGTTATGATTTTAGGGTTCATTCATAAATAAATTCAAAAGAAAGGCGCGATTGTAAAGAAGAAAGAAAATTAATGAAGAAGAGAGGCTCGTTTTTTGGGAAGAGAGACGACATTGGAATTTTCACGACATGACACATAGGCTAAGGGGAAAGCTGCAGTGTACCAGTTTGTATTGTAAGCTTGCTTTTTCTCCTAAACCGTTCAGATGCATTTCAACAGTTGTGATTGATTCTCATATAGCTATTATCACCTTAACTGAGTGCTAGGTTCACAATTTCCTTCATATTTTTATTGAAATAGTAAAGAATGTCGATGCCAAAGTCTCTCTCTCTCTCTCTCTCTCTCTGTGTGTGTCTCAGTTTCTAGTTGTTTTCCTATGCTAATTTCATGGAAATTAACTTTGTAATTTTACATTTGAAATGGTACTTCCTAGATGTGCAGATGATAAACCTTTTGTGCCACCATATCAGGTGTCCAAGGAGAAGGCAAAGAACTTGGGTGTTTGTGGGAGCTTTCATCCCACAAGAATATTCATCTAAGATTCCACCGTCTTCTTTGCTTCTCTTTTTCCCCGCAAAACAAATCAGAATAAGAGAACCACACCCAGGGGGTGTTAGCCAAAGGCCCTCCGATGCCTACGTTAGGTCAAGTGTTTGTAAGAAAACAATAGCTAACAATAAGATGAAGATTTCTCTAGGGTGAGAACCAGGTGGTCGGAGCCTTGTGTGTGTGTGTGTGAGAGAGAGAGAGAGAGAGAGAGTATGGCGGCTAGGGTTTGTGAGAGAGAATTTCTGCAAAGTTTCAAATAGAAATTTAGACGTACCTTAACCCTTGTTCGGAAGAATAATTCCACAGATAGAAAGGAATTATTCTTCCCTGATTTGGTGAGATCGATGTAATGAGGGATTTAATTTAAATCAAATCCCTAATTAAGGCAGTAATGAAATAACTCCTAATTAAATCGAGTAACTCCTAATTTGGTCAAATAATTTCCAAATTGATTGGCGTAATTATTTGACCTAGGATCTGAGATATTTTGCTGCCACAGTATTGAATTCATTCCATTAGAGGTTAGCATCAAGGAAACAGTTGAAAGCTTGAACGAAAAGAATTTTGTCAATTTTTGAGTCTTCTTGTTTCAGTATAGTAAAGGTCTTTGCAATAAATTAAGTTTGTGTTATGTTTTCGGTTGGTGTTTTTGGTTTAGTGACTTTTAGTCTCCTCACACCAAAAAAGAAAAACAAGGTCTTTTTTACTTTTTAGTTTATGATTGCTTATATCGTTCAGTGAATTTCTAGACAAGTGTTGCATTGCAGTTTCTATTTAATTATAATTGGCTAAATGGTTTTATTATTGGATATTGATATGATTTTTGAAGTTTATCGAAATTATATAATTTTGTCATCAATGGATATAATCTTTTTGACTTTGTTTAGTTGCTTGTTTTCATGATGGCTTAGCTTTTTGGTTTTGGTTTTGGTTTTGGTTTTTTTGTTTTTGTTAGTATGGTTGCAACTTGATCAGAAATTGCATCACAGTTTCTGATTGTTTAATTTGAATTTTTTAAGCCCCAATAATGATTGGATTTTGGGAAGAAGTCTATCTGATTTTGAAGCTATATGTTCTTTTGACTTAGTTTTAGTACTTTGATCATGGCTTTTGCCCTTTTGTTGCTTTACAATTTTGTTGAGTTAGTTTTTGTTTGGTCAGTTTTGGTTTCAAAATGGATTGTAGTTTCTATTTTTAATAGTGAATTTTTTTACAAAAATAACTTTAATATTTTTGTTTTGTTTTTTGTTACTCTTCCAATTATGTTTTTGTTAAATTGTAGAGCATGAGGTATTTTGTTAAATTGTTAAATTGTAGAGCATGAGACATTTTGTTAAATTGTAGAGTCTGGGCTTTTATTGTAGTCTTCGGTCGGTAGAGGATGTTGTATTGGCTTAGCTCTATAGCCTACTTCATGAGTTGTTTAGAAGCGTTAGGGCTATGGAGGATTGACCTCAAAGGAAAGTCAGTCATGACGATGACTCAGTGAGCTTGGTAGTAGGGTCGTAGCTTTCTCGTGGAAACTATAAAGGCCAAAATGAGCTTATTCAATTTTGTGCAGCGAGTCTCTACATCGAGGAGAGCTTTTGACGTGTAGAATACCGGATGTTGGGCCACCAGTTCTTCTCGGATGAGAGCTAAGCTGACGGCCGAGTCCGACACTTCTAGGTACACGAACAAGTCTTCACCAGGAATTTTCTTTGAGAGTAGGGGAGGTGAAGTAAGGTAAATCTTTAGATTTTGGAAAGCTACTTCGCACTCCTCGTCCCACTTGTCTTTTTGTCCCTTCTTCAAAGCATTGAAGAATGGTCTGCACTTGTCGATAGATCTTGAGAGGAATTGGTTGAGGGTTATTGCTCTGCCCGTCAAACTTTGTATTTCCTTCACTGTGGAAGGGTGACTTCATCTTGAGAATGGCTTTGATTTGGCGTGGGTGTGCCTCGATACCTCGTTGTGTGACTAGGTATCCCAAGAATCGGTCGGACAATACACTAAACGTGCATTTACTTGGATTCAGATTTCATGTGATACTGGCAGAGCAGGTTGAATGCCTCAGTGAGGTTCTTGATGTGGTCTGCACGCCTAGGGGCTTTGACCAACATGTCGTCCACATAAACTTCCATGGTTTTTCCAATCTGCTCCTTGAAAATTTTATTCACCAGCCTTACGTAGGTTGCTCTAGCATTCTTCAGCCTAAAGGGCATGACTTTGTTGCAGTAGGTCCCCTCTCGATGATGAAAGAAGTCTTCGCGTTGTCATCTTCATGCATTAAGATTTGATTATAGCAGGAGTAAGAGTCCATGAAGCTGAGCAGTTGACTACCAGAAGTTGAACCCACGAGCTAGTCGATTCTCAGCTATGGGAAGTTGTCTTTAGGGCATGCTTTCTTGAGGTCGATGTAATCGATGCAAACTCTCCATTTGCCCTTTTCTAGTTGTGCCACTAGAACAATGTTGGCTAGCCACTCTGAGTAGGAGACCTCTTCAATGAAGCCGTCAGCTAGGAGCTTGTTGATCTTGGCTTCAATGATCACGACCCTCTCAGGAGCGAAGTTGCGTCTCTTCTACACCACTGGCTCGTTGGCAGGGTTGACATGGAGCTGGTGGCGGATGATGTTCGGGTCGATGCTAGGCATGTCAGATGGCAACCATGCGAACATGTCTTTGTTGTTCTGGAGGAAGGTGGTCAATTCTACCTTCTCATCTAGGCTTAGGCACAAGCCGATCCACAATTTTTTGTCCTGGCTAGTCAGGATCGAGGGGTACTAACTCAACGTCTTCCATAGGTTTCTAACATTCTTCAAGGGAGCCTTCCAGGAGGATTCCCTCGTCTTGATCCTTCTTGTTTGGGTTTTGGTGCCAGCCAATATGCGTTTCTTTGTCTGGCTGGCCAAGATCAGGGGGTACTAACTCAACGTCATCCTCAAGCTTCCAACCCTTTTCAGGGGAGTCTTCCTAGTGGATTCCCTCGCCTTGATCCTGGCTCCTTAGCTGCTATTGCGAGGTAGCAATTCTCTTCCCATTTGGGTTTGCTTGTCCTGCTTGGAGCATGTCCTGCCACTTCAGCAGCCTGCATTCTGGTGTGAATTGCAACTACTTGCTCTTCTTGAACCCTTGGGCTGTGCATCTCCTCGCCATGGCTTGGTCACTGTCGATCTGTCCAATCCCGCCCAGGGATGGGGTAATGATTTTCTGGTGTAGGGCAGATGTGATGGCTTCAACATTGTTAATCCATGGTTAACCTAAGATTCAGTTGTAAGGGAGACCTCGTCGATGACCATGACCACCGAGGGTGAGTAGATGTCAAGGTCAATTGTTCCCACAGTAATTGACTTGGCTCCATCAAAGTCGGTGACCAATCTGGAAAGTTTGATGATCTTGGGCTCCAATCCATCTGTTGGATAACAGATAGCTGTAGGATGTTGGCTGCGCTGCCCTCGTCCCCGTGAACTCACTCGATCACAGCTTGTTCAACTTGGATGCAAATGACTAGGGCATCATTATGGTGCAAATCAAGCCCGATCAAGTCCTTCTTTTGAAAGCCGATGATAGATGTGTCTTCAATGACTGGTTTGCTAGTTGTGACTTGGGAGACATAAGTCGCCTGCGTGATCTTTCTCTTAAGCTTCTTAGTGCTTAGCCCAGACTCTTGGGAGTTGATTAGAATAGTGTTGATATGTATGACTTTTTAGGGAGGTTTCTTGGCAGCTGCATCACGGTCCTCGATCTGCTGGATGACCTTCTTTGTGATAAATTTCATGCAATGGCCATCTTTGACCAGCTTCGCTAAGTGCCTTTTTCAAGCATTGTAGTTGTTGGTGTAATGACCGTGCTCCACGTGGAATGCGCAATATTTACTGGTGCCTCTCCTTGATAAGTCTCCCCTCAGATGCGGCAGTCTCCTCACCAACGACTTATCCTTCACTTGTGCAAAGATCTAGTGGATCGAGATAGTAAACTTAATGAAGGTTACTGTCTCCGAGCCTCTCTCTTGGGGCCGTGATCTGTGCTTGTCCCAAGCTTTGTGCTCAAACTTGTTGCTCAATTGGTTTACCTGCCTTGTCGGGTGGTCAGACTTGCTTGCTGACTTTCTTCGGGCAATACGGTCATCGTCCTAAAGTGCGTATCGCTCTGCCTTTGCAAAGACTTATGGCAAGGTTTGGCTTATGGTTGTGGCTAGCTCACGGTATACCTCTTGTTCGGTTGGCAAGCCTTTCTTAAAAGCTGAGGATGCAACTAGGTCATCGCATCCTATGATGTTCGCCTTCTCAGCCTTAAACCTTTTGAGGTAGTCTCGAAGAGACTTGTCTGGATTCTTGCACAAGTTGAACAGGTGGTCTGCATGCTTTTTGATCGTCTAGTAAGAAGTGTACTCTTTTCTGAAAATGAAGGTGAACTCCTTGAAGCTGCCTATCGACGAGGACAGTAGAGTGTGGAACCAACCTTGAGCTGCCCCTTGCAGAGTCATCGCGAACACCTAGCACATCAGGGCATCGTCTGCCTTGTATAAGATCATAGCGCTTTTGAAGTGCCACAAATAGCTATCGGGGTTAGAGTCCCCCTTGAACGGAGTGATGGACGGTGTTGTGAACCGCTTTTTCGGTGTAGCTCGTTGCACCTCGTTGGTAAAGGACGAGCAGTAGACTCGATCAATTTCCCTGCGCAAGGCCTCCTCTGTGCTTCCTCTAAGTTGGATACCTTGGAGTCGGTCATTCACTAGCCTCTCGACATCTTTTGCCCGTAGGGCTGGTGGCTCGGGTCGATGTTTTCGGTGCCTCAGCTTCCAAAGGTCGATCCTCTTGTTTATTATGCCCGTGGGGAAGATTAGGAGATTAAGCTTGTGAGGATTCCTCTACGAATTGTCGTTATGTAATGGTTCTCGAGTGGGTTGGTGTGCGTCAGCAGTTGCATTCATCACGCAATTGTTCAAGAACTCGAACTCTTTGTAGGCCCAGCCTAGATTAGATACTTCCTTGTGGGCCCAAGAGAGCGTGGACATTAGACTGTGGGCCCAGCTTCTCGTGTCCTTGGACCTAACCTCGACGAATCATCGGTGGCTCAGTACGGCTTGCGGATGTCTGCGTCTCATCAGCACAATCTCGTTCTCTCCCTTACCCGTTTGTCCCCATCTGACCAGCCTGGGACCTCTCGAACTACTCGCACGTCCTTCTCTCCTCGTCCCAGGATCCAAGGCTAGAGCCTTGATGCAAGTTGATCTGCCTGAGTAGCTAGCCAATCAAGTTGTTTTGATCGTTGACCATCTATGTGAGTTGATCAACCCGTGAGTTAAGGTCCACCTAACTGCGCGGGTCGAGTAGAGAGGTGTGCATCGGGTTGAATGACATATGGGCAAGGGCTCCATTGGACGCATACACAGGTGCATACGTCAAGTGTGGTTGCATAGGAGGAAGAGAATGGATTTGCTCCAAGACTGGGACAATGTCGAAGTAGCCATGGGGCTGTGCAACAAATTCGGCAGTTGAATGGTGCCACTACTGCTGCGTTTCGGAATAATAATTCCACATATGGAAAGGAATTATTCTTCCATGATTTGGCAAGATTGATGTAATTAGGGATTTGATTTAAATCAAATCCCTAATTAATTGCAAGAATCAAATAACTCCCAATTAAATCGAGTAACTCCCAATTAGGTCAAATAATTCCTAAATTGATTGGCATAATTATTTGACCTAAGATCTGAGATATTTTGCTTCCACAGTGTTGAATTCATTCCATTAGAGGTTAGCATCAAGGAAACCGTTGAAGCTTGAAGGAAAAGAATTTTGTCAATTTTTGAGTCTTCTTGTTTCAATACAGTAAAGGTCTTTGCAATAAATTAAGTTTGTGTTATGTTTCAATTGGTGTTTTTGGTTTAGTGACTTTTAGTCTCCTCACACCCAAAAAGAAAAACAAGGTCTTTTTTATTTTTTAGTTTATGATTGCTTATATCGTTCAGTGAATTTCTAGACAAGTGTTGCATTGCAGTTTTACACACACTGCATTGCAGTTTCCATTTTATTACAATTGGCTAAATTGTTTTATCACTGGATATTGGTATGTTTTTTGAAGTTGATGGAAATTATACAATTGTGTCATCAATGGATATCTCTTTTTGACTTTGTTTAGTTGCTTGTTTTCATGATGGCTTTGCTTTTTGGTTTGTTTTTGTTTTTGTTTTTGTTAGTGTGGTTGCAATTTGATCAGAAATTGCAGTGCAATTTCTGATTGTTTAATTTGAATTTTTTAAATACAAATTTATAAATAAACCCAATTCTAGACATGTATTTATAAAAAATAAAAAAAAACCCAAACACTATTTAAACATAGAAACACACTCAAAATCAACCCTAAAATCAACAATTGTATATTTTTTGGGTGTGTTTATAAATGGGTTTTAAGTGTGTGTAATCATGGGTTTTGGGTGTGTTTATAAAGTGTTTTAGGTGTTGAGTTTTTTTATAATTTCAGCCCCCATTTTGGATGTTTTAATGAAACTCCCTTTTTTAAACGCCAATGATGATTGGATTTTAGGAAGAAGTCTATCTGATTTTGAAGCTATATGTTATTTTGACTTAGTTTTAGTATTTTAATCATGGCTTTTGCCTTTTTATTCCTTTACTATTTTGTTGAGTTAGTTTCTGTTTGGTCAGTTTTGGTTACAAAATGGATTGTAGTTTCTATTTTTAATAGTGAATTTTTTTTTTTTAAAATAACTTTAATAATTTTGTTTTGTTTTTTGTTACTCTTCCAATTATGTTTTTGTTAAATTGTAGAGCATGAGGTATTTGGTACAAATCTTGCATGTATTAGTGTTGAAATGATTTTTTTATTTATTTAAAAAAGGTGACTGGTAATATAAATATTGTGCAACTCAACTAATATTACAACAACCTAAATGAATTTTTTATTTATTTAAAAAAGGTGACTGGTAATATAAATATTGTGCAACTCAACTAATATCACAAGGTTGTTGTAGTGGTTTGTGAAAGAGGCTTTCCTCCTTTGAGAGTCAAGATTCGAGTCTCTTCAAGCACACAAAATTTTCTATTTTTTAAGGGTAAATAAATGGCAACGGAGTTTGTCACCGATTGGTGGCTGGCCAACAATGGGCGGCAAAGACAGTGGATGGCAGTGGCAGCTGACCGCAAGGGAGATTGCCGGAGGTGGACATGTGGCATAGTGTACTTGACTTAGAAGGAGTGACATTGTGTGTAATTTTGATGTTTTTTAATTACATTATTGTAAAATTAGATACTACTTTTTGGTCTTAGGTGAAATTGTATTCCTATCTTCTAATTAGTAAACTATATAGTGTTTTTAAATGAAAGCTCCCTTGATTTAAAGAGAAAAGCCAATAAACTTACTCGATCAAAGAAATGATCATATATATAATACATTATTTAATAAATACACATATTGCTAATATTTTTACTATAAATAAAGCCCTTTTATTACTGAATCTAAAATTTTGTTATGTATCTTTACATAAATTTCTCATATTTATTATTGTTATGTATCTTTACATTTGTTATTACTTGCATATTATTTATTTTTTAAATTATAGTGTTTGTTAGCTCACCCTCTACTTAACTTAAATTCACTCAAACTCATCTATAATGCATTTCTTTCAATTTTATTGTGTCAAAACAATAGATAATTGATTATTTGAACATCTTCTAAAAGTATTATTAAAAATTTCCAAGTTTTTCTACCACTTTCCGTCATTCTTATCTATTTTTTATCGATATCGATATCGATATTTTGTCAATATTTCCATCGATATTTTCGTATTTTTGGACCACTGATGTTTCCGAAACCCTCAATATTTAAATCCTTGCTATGACTAGCAAAGAACGTGTTGGGTTAGAGAAAGATGAGAGAGAAAAAGTATTTTGATGAGAGAAATTTACCTTTATGAGAAAAAACATTTTAATTTATTTTTCATTTCAAAATTTACCTTTGGGTTGATTTATTAGCACAAAGAAGGCAAAAGAACAAGTAGTCATATACGTGCATAAAAGTCCTATTTTGAAATTGATTTTTACGTAGTTCCAACATACATGTCCCTCCACGTGTTAAGCTTGCAACATGTGTGTTTATCCACGTGTTAAGTTTGAGTGATGCCACGCATAGGAGAACGTGATGAGAGTATTTGTCCAATATTGGAAAGTTAACGGTCCTATCATGGGCTTTTAAGAAGTAGGGTGTGCTTCGCTGCGGATGTTATCATCTTGCTCTGCTGCTAAGCCTGCATCTAAAGTCATACTGTATTGCCAATAGATAATAATGAAGTGTACATAATGTCTTCTAATCTACACCCACAAGCAGTAGAGTAGAGAAACTATCAACATCCATCTCTCATATTTGCAGCTCTATGTATATTTTCTATGCTTTCCGACATTAATAGCACAGAAACCATAAGGTCAATGGATGTCTGTCTAAATCTATCGAATGGGGGATAGAAAATGCCCCTCAAGAAAAAAGAAAAACAAAAGAAAGAATGCTGACATAAAACACCAACATTACTGGCGATGCACCATCATGGCAAAATTTGTTGAAATATAACGCTGATTTTACTTCATTTCTTGCATATCCTCCTCAGTCTTCCAAACAACATCCTCCAGGCATGTAGAGAGGTTCTTATAGAACTGCAGAGAAAAAAGGGTAAATAATTCAACTAACATTCAAGTATGTCAACTTCTAACCTCCAATGTACTAAAAAGCTAGCTCACATATGTTAAGGTATGTGATAAGTAGGCTAATAGTAAGCTAGCTCACATAAGTATCCCCCCCACCCCCCCCAAAAAAAAAATTTCCAAAACAAAAAAACAAAACATAAACAAAAACCAGGCCCTCTATCTTACTTGCACTTGTTCCAGACCATGCCCCGAGTACGACGACCATAAATCCTAGTAGGAAGCTTATTTTACATATCACATTTCCCAGAAAATTGGATAAACATGTCATGAGAATATACACATCAAATAATAAATAAAGTTCACAGAAGCAAGATTACCTTGTGGAACTCCAAGGTGTCCCCTTTGGCTTTTCGCACCTCAACCATGTGAAGAGAAGGTGCCACTTGAAATATCTGATCAATGCAAGTGTATGTAAAAACAAAGTCTAACTGATACTGATCTATCTTACTAGTTACATGATCAACACAACTTGATATGTACCTCTGTGGCAACATTAAGGTTTCCCTTTCTTCCAGCTTTCATGTTTTCAAGCCTCATCTGAGAGAATACATAAAACTCGTTATCTTCCCAACATAGTACACAAAATGCCTCAAATCCTAAAATTCCAAATTCTGCATGTCCTCACCTTGTAGTTTTTTTTATGTACATCAAAACCAAGAGGCTTTGCAGCTTCTTCAATTTTATGAATTATCTCATTGGCAGGGCATTTGGATGTGAACCTTGTTTCTCTCTTAAATTCCTGCAGATTAATTTTACAAAAGGATAAACAATAGCAGATAACATCAGAAAAAGCAATGTGTTTCATAGAACAATGCGTTTTATTTTAACTGTTTTTTAGTTTTCACTAATTACACTTATCTTTCCTATTACACAAATTTATGAAACTTAGCCTTTTATCACCAAGATTCCAAAGAAACCTAAAATGCTGATGAGAGAGTGATGGAAAATTTCACAACATATATCGGACTCCTTAAAACGTGTAACAGGCATAATACTATGTACAACACATGCAGCTAAAGAAATCCAGCATGCCCTTCAACAAGCAAACCTGTTCTACATCAAACAAATTCCCCAGGTTAAGCCCCTTTGACATTGAAATTAACTCAAATGCATTCATAGCTGCTGGTTGTTCTTCCTTCTTTTCTGTCACATGGTGCTCCTGTCATGAAACCAAGAACATGCATCAGACAAATTTTAGAATAGCACCAATTTCTTTCAAGAAACTTTTTATTATGCCTACCACCCAAAGACAAAATCTTATTCATAATTAATAGAATCCCTTCCACATACTTCTGAATCCTTAAAAACAGCTTCTACATCATCCAAGTTTGTATCTTCTTTCTCCTCAAACACAAGTGACTTGTAATCCTTCTTGAACCATTCATCTTCAAGAATTTCAGCAATAGTGATACGCTGCCATATAAAACAGGAAATCAGGATTGCCAACTAAATAACTGGTGGTGAGAGAACATTTAAGGAAAGTCCACATAAAAAATTTGGTAATTGATAAATTCTCAGTTCTGGAGGCCACTTCAAAAGCTGCACAAATTGTACTTTGAGGTACAATTATACATGCTCAACATATTCAAACAATCAGGTTAATGCAAATGAATTTTAAGCAACAGATCATATTATCATGAATTTTAACTAACAGATAATATTATCATGAATTTTAACGTGAATTTAAGAAATTGAAAGGGAAATAAATAAGTCAATTAGTAAAATTTTTTTTTTTTTTTTTTTAAGGAAACAGGATTTATTGCAAAAGTCAATAAATTACAAAGGTGGTCAAGATGACCACAATAAAATAGTAAAGGAAAGCAGAAACGGAGCAGGAAAAATGTTCAATATATGAATTCTTGGTTTCTGTCTCCATCTGTTGTGACTAAGGAAGGAAAATTATGAAATAAATATGTAACAAATGGATGACACAATGAAGGGTAAAAAGCACACAGCATAATGCCTCAGTTTATGCACAACTGACAGTGGTTAGGCACCTTCAAATCGTTTTGGTAATCATAGGAGATCGGAATGGATGTTCAAACTTGACCGTTGAAGGAAGGGTTTCCAAAACTTTATTTCTGTTTTGCCTAGGTAGTAGATCTTGAGTTCAGATGGAATTACGTGGAGGCATTCACTTCCTCTCATTCTCAGTTCCCCTTGCTATCATGGGGTTTCCATTCCTTTATGTTTTTGAACTTCTTATTGAGTTTTGTAACTAAGTAGACTATGCTCTCATAAATCCATGTTTAGGGTGACCTTTATTTGTTTAAAGTGTCTCAGACCTCTATGAGATTGTTGGAGATTGTTCTTTTGAGGATTAGGGATTATTATTGTGATTTTCGTACAGGTCAAGAATTTGGGATAGTGCTAATTACAGGGGAGACTGCTGGATTTTAAGTAGAAGTCGAGTCCTTATTTGCTCCAAGGTTTGGATCAAGGTTAGTTAGCTATTGGGCCCAACACCCAATTGGTATTGGACATGCTCAAGACTCCTCTACGGTTCCAAGGGGAGAAATCCAAGAGTGGGTCCCAACAGTTTCCTCTTTGGCTTTTTATGATTCCTTTGTTATTTTGTGTTTCACGGACTACTTGACCATGCTTCTAATTTCTTTTCTTTTTGTTTTCTCTTAATAAAACTGTCTTTTTTTAACCATAAAACCATTTGTTTTTAGCATGAATATACATCACTACCCAGGTGCAGATTGCAAAAAGTGGCACTATATTAATCAGATATGAGAATCGGCTCCAAAGCCATGAGCTTATCAACGGGATGCGCACAAGTACTTACAGTCATAGGATTGGGATCCAAAATTCGAGCTATTAACTTCATGGCACCAAAAGAGAGCCAAGGGGGACAAGTGAATTCAGCTGCTGAGATCTGCACACATAGCAACAGAAAGTAATAAACAGAAGATGAAGAAGACTACATGGTTGCAATATACAATCAGTAAATTGCTCACTTTTTTATACAGGGTCATAAGATTAGAATCATCAAAAGGCAAGTAACCTGCAAGCAATACAAAGAGTATCACTCCACATGACCACAAGTCCGCAGTCGCCCCATCATAGCCTCTATCATTAAGGACCTAAATTCAAAGAGAGTACATGTTCACAAGATTAAGGATCAAAAGTGTAGAAAGAGATATATAATGTGGAAGAAGTTTGGCATGAATAAATATCCACACCTCAGGAGCAACATAATTTGGAGTTCCACATGTAGTGTGAAGCAAGCCGTCATCCTGCCAGTGAAATTTTACAGTAAAAAATAAATGCTGGACCTTTAAGATGTATCATGTCATTTCAAAAATGAACCAACCTAATTAGAACAATAGTCGCATGTGCATCACAGATTACAGCGTACATGAAAGTCTTAAGTGAGCCAGAGACTAAATTTCAGATATCTTCAATCTTATAAATGTTATACCAATTTCAAGAATTTCAAAAAGAGTTCAAAACTTGTGTCTACAAATAGTTAGACAACTTAAATATATTTATATAGAACCTCCACACAAGAAGCTAACATCAGTAGGATCAAATGATATTTACAGATGAATGATGAAAGAAAGTGAATTGAGATGGCATTATATTATTTATACCCTGACTTGTTGGGACAGTGCACTCAATCCAAAATCTGAAACCTTAAGGTTCCCATATGCATCCAATAGCAAATTTTCTGGCTGCAAGAAAATACATGAAAATGAAAGGTTATTATTTATCGTTCTCTTATATTTATATCTGTTATTCACTTGTTTGCAAAGGTTAAGTACCTTCAGATCTCTATGATAGACACCTCTGCTATGGCAGTAATCAACAGCATTAATAAGCTGTTGGAAGTATCTCCGTGCTTCATCTTCTCTCATCCGTCCATGGTTTACCTTCAAATAGAAAGAAGTTTCCATCAAAAAATACGCACTCTCTACCAAATAATTAGCGGCCCTTGAAGAGAATATATGTTAAATGGGAATGGTTAAACTGTGTTCTGGACCCCAATATGTAATTTATTTTTGTAAAATGGATAATGCAAAAAAATTGAACAAAACTGGCAGAAAATTAACTCACAATTTTGTCAAAGAGCTCCCCACCGGTAACGAACTCCATAACTATAAATATCTTTGTCTTACTCCCCATTACCTGAAAATATGGAAAATTATCAAAAGACTCTGCACCTTAAGGAAATCAACTTAAGGTCAAAATGTAGTGCCATTTTTGCTGGTTTTCAATGGAGTCACTTTTCCCTTACTAGAAACTTCCTACCTAGTCCTGCAGCCAATTGCAAAATCTTGCACCACAGCAGCTCTACACTAGATGGAAGCTGCATATGGTCCACATCATCACTGCTACTGAAAACAGCCCACTTTTCTATTTTTGCTATGTTTTATTTGGCTAGAGATATTGTGGTGGTATGAAAAAATTACAACAATCCAACGCAAACAGAGAGTGAGAAGAAAGAGAGAGGGAAGGAATTGAACTTTTTCAGAGAACACAGTCTTCTTCTTTTTTAATCACATTTTCCTGCCAATTTGTAGTGGCTATGGATCATCAACTGATAGTAGTGAGGAGATACTTAATAGAAGAGGAAATCTGGTAAGAATTGTTTAAAATGCCTGCGATTTTGTATGTGTTCGTATTCCATAGCAGCAGTGATGTCTACCAGGCTTCTATTTGCTGCACATTGGCATTGATGAGGGTAGGAATCCACAGAATTGACAATGTTTTCCCCAAGGGAGTAAAGCTGTACTCATTAAAGATTAACATATGCAATACAAAATCATGACTAAAGTCATGTTTATCATCCCAACAGTGAAATATTAACATCTCCTGATGAAAGGTACCAGTCATTGCAATTTTGAACTTTCAGATTTATCCCAATACCATAAAATTTGGTAAGGTAGAAGGATAACTCCAATAAAAATGTGCTCCTTGGAAAAGAAAAAAGAAATGAAATTTTGGTTGGATTTTATTTTTCATGGACATGCAAACATCTCTTTGGAAACCTATTGAAGGAAGTAACATATTTTGGCTGAAGAAAACAGAAACAAGTTGGTGATATTCCTCCATTAACTTATGACATCCACATAACAAGAAGACCTACTTCAGATAACCTGCAAGGTGAATGTAGAAAGCCACACACCACATGTGTTGCACACTGAAGTTCACACACACACACACACACACACACACATATATATATATATATATATATAGAGAGAGAGAGAGAGAGAGAGAGAGAGAGAGAGACCTCAAATAACCGAACAACATTTGGATGCTTAATCAGCTTCATTGTTGCTATTTCCCGTTTAATCTGTAAAAGTATGAAAAAGCAAAACATATATGATTAGACCTTTATTACTAAGTCAACTTCTTAGCTCCTTTCTGCTAAAATTTTAAATTATGTTCAGGATATGCATACAAAAAGAAAACAGAAAAACAAGAACCCTTCTAAACTTTCCCAGGTACAAAATTTTTCAACCAATTAAATGTACATCATCTTAGGAATGCAATCCAACAAGTGGAATTAGGCCTGCAAACCATTTGCAAGACAACATCTCAAAATCTTTTCATATTTTAATGAAACAGCAACTGAGAAATAATAACTCATAGCCAAAGCAGAACAGAAAAGAATCTTCCGTAACTAGATCACACATGTAATGTCTAATTATATATAAAAACAAAAATTAAAGAAAAATAAGGAGGAGAGAGAATGAACTGCAACTAAGAATAATGTGAAAGGGACCTGTTCAGCCATCTTGTGTTTGAGAACCTTCTCTTTGTCAATAATCTTGAGAGCTACAGGTTCCCCAGAATCAGAATTTCTAGCAAACTTCACTTTTGCAAATGTTCCCTCACCAATTGTCCTTCCCACCTCATATTTACCCACTCGACGCTTGATTTTTTGTTTATTCATTCTCGATTTACTAATTCAATTTCTGACACTTGCAGTTGAGGGGGCTCTCAAAGAAGGGTCCTGAAATGCACATCAGAAAACTTGTGTCTCAGACGCATTAGATTGCCAAGGATAATCTAGACCAACATGAACATTATTTTAACTCAAGCAAAACCCAGAAACTACTTGTAGCATTGTAAACCCAACAAATTATGCAATAATTGTCTTGTGTTAAAAATTATATAAATTTAGTGATACAAGTGTTGGGTGACTAAAACAAATAGCACAGGTGCTAGGAGAAACCTCATTACTCAAATCAAGCAGCCAACTAGATACATACAACAAGAGTAGTCAAATATAGTTGGTGCTCTAAAACCACAATCCCAGATACAATACAACCAGAATGTGATCTATTTGCTCACACAACCAGAATTTACACCCACTTCATAAAACCCCAAGTAGTACAATCCGGATAAATAAATAAGAAAAAAAAAATCCGGATAAATAAGAAGACCAAAAAAATTAATTCAATCAAAGAAGAATCGTAGCTAAAATTTGACAACTAGTATCTACCAACAAAAAAAAAAGTGATCTTATTACAAACCCCAAAATTCCTTCACCTTCAAATATGCAAACCCAACCTCTTAAACACGGCATGCACTGCAGGTATTCAAAACCGAATTCCAGAATTGATCCGACCCAGATGACCCAGAAACGAATTTCTCTACACGGAGAGCCCAAATTGAAAAACTGAACACAGAAAACGCCTCTAAGCTGTCACAGTAATCTTCAATAATTGGGCTTCAAGAAACAACCAGAAGGAATTAATATGCCAATGAATGAGTAATTTAAGAAGGCAATTACTGAATATGAACATGAAAAAAACATGCGCATATACAAACAAATGTATGTGAAGAACTATTTTTTGAATTAAAAAATAATAGAATAATTGTAAAAGTGGAATTGGGAAAGAGAAAATACATGAGGATATAGTTGAAGTTAATGAGATAAAGAAGAGAGGGTGGCAGCTTGAGCTGAGCTGAGGTGTTGCCGATAATGGAATGGCTTTTGAGTTGTCTCGAAAGGCAACGAGAGACATTAGTTGACTGCTATGGAATCGTTGCAGACAAAGCTTAAAGCTGCGAATATTTTCTTCTCTCTCCTCCTTTTACCAATCATTTAAGCTTTTATTATTATTAAAATCACTATTATTTTTGGATTTTAATATATATTTAATCCATTTTATATATTGTATGAGGAAAATGAATTATTGAGTATGGCCTCTCTCTCCTGCCGCAAGAGAATCTGGTCCACGTGTTATGTGATGGGTTGTTCAGCTTTTTTCCTTTGTCGTACAGCTTCCTTCAGACTTGCAGGCCCACCTAAATCAGTAAATGCATCTTATCTACACTGCATCATTTATTATCTATTTCTATCATCCTTAATTTTTTTTTTTTTTTCTTTTTTAAGGATAAAATGTCTTTTCTTTAATTAATAATTAAATTAAGAATAAATTTCACTTTATTACACGAAGTTTTTTTTGTCTAAGGGCAAGTCCAGTGCGGAAGCCAAATTGGGCAAAAGGCTGCCCTCGCGAGCCCAAGCAGCTCCAGCACGGAAGATTGAGCCAGGGCAATCGCTGGGTCCCACCAGCAGGCCAATGGCAAGTCTCGCCAGTTTTGCCATGACGTCGATCTTGAGTGTCACGCTAACGCGTCGATATGGTAATTCAATTTTTTACCGCACGTGAATTACATGCGCCAAAAAAATTTGACTTCAGCGTCCGTCGTGATGACTTAGCTAAAAATTGCAAAAAATTCGAAAAAATTCTGAAATTTTTTAAAAAATACCCAAAAATTCTATATTTTTTCCCTATAAATACCTAACCATTTTTTTTACTTTCCACACCAAATCTTCATACAATTTCTTCTCCATCCAATATTTTTTACTCTCCACTCACATTATTCACTTTTCACACCAATTCTCCATACAAACTCTTCTCCTTCCAATATTTTTTACTTTCCACTCACAATTTTCACTTCCACACCAATTCTCCATACAAACTCTTCTCCTTCCAATATTTTTTACTCTCCACTCACATTTTTCTACTACTTTCCATTTGTATAAAAAAAAAAAAAAAAAAAACGAATAGCATCTTCTGTCGAAGTCGGAGGCTCGTGGTCAACTCAGGAAGATATTGCGTTGTGTCAATCTTGGGTGAATATTAGTCATGACCCTATCACGGGCAATGAGATGAAATTCCATCATATGTGGAGCAAAATTCATGGAGAATTTTGTCAAAGATTGGGTTCTATTCGGACCGAAATGACCTTATCTAGTAGCTAGAAACTTCTGAATAAAGAGTTATGGAAATGGAAAAATGCCTTGACAAAAGCAAAGGAGAACATTCGAAGCGGTCAAAATTTTACCGATGAGGTAAAATATTTATAATTTCCATTTTAATCAATTCAATGTCACTTTTTTTTATAGCATATTCTATTTCTTTTTCTTGCATAATCTTTTTTTTTTTCTTGTGCTCCTTTAATTTGTCTATATTTTCTTGCATAATCAATTTTATTTTTGCATTTCAAAATAGTTTATATTTTCTTGCATAATAATTTTTGTTTCTCGCACTTCCAATTATTTATTTTTAATAGATCATACAAGCACAAATGTGGTTCGGTGCCACGGGGCAAGGCAAAAAGAGTTTCGTGCATTTCCAATGTTGGGAAGTTGTGAAGGATTGTTCAAGATTCAAAATTATTCCCACCGGTCCAGCAATTGTGTTCAATGAGATGCCGCTCCACGATTCGCCATCAACCGATTTGCCATTGGGCTCCCCAATGGAAACGGAGTCACCACTCCCACGTCCGCCGAGACCTATTGGGAGAAAGGCGGCAAAGGTCAAGAGAGGAGGCACTTCGACCAATGAATGTGTACAATTATTGGAGCAAATAGCTAAGAACACCTCACTAAGAATGGAGAGAGATTTGAAAAGAGATGAAATGGACGTGGCACGAGAGGAAGCATTTGTCATTCAACAGCAGAAGGCACAAGACAAAGACATGGATGATAGAGAGATGAAAATCATGGCCATGGATACGAGTCATATGTATCCCGAAACAAAGGCATATTGGAAGCTAAGACGAAGGGATGTGATGAGAAGAAAACTTTTCCATGACGACGGACCTAGCAATACGGATTGGTTAAATGATGAAAACCATTAGGTTGTATTGAAACGCAAAGGCCATATGTTGTATTGTTGTATTGTTGTCTTGTTGTATTATCCTTTAATTTGTTGTATTGTTTCCTTTTTATTAAAAAAAAAAAGCATTAAATAAAATGACTATTTATTAAAAACATTTGAGCATCAAAACAAATATTAATTAAAAACAAACCTTAATTTATTGCAAACAACACACAAAACAAACCATACATAAAAGCATAATAATAATAAAAAGCATAATTCCAAAAAACACCACACACAAAATAAAGCATAATTAAAAACAAAGCATAATTCCAAACAAAGCACTAATCTTGACTTCATCCATTGTGATTGCCTTTCATCTCCCACAAGTGCTCGACCAAGTCACCTTGACGTATCTCGTGAACATATGAAGATTGCATTTCTTGATACCGATCAATCATGGGGTTGTTGAATCGACCATCCCAAAGTAACGGTTCGGGGCTCCATTGGTAGTCCATTTGGTCTAATCGGCTTTTCATATATTCTTATCAACGCCGTGTTCATTGGATCGGGTTCAAACACTTATGGAGCATCGTAGTCATACTCATTCTCCACAATCATGTTGTGGAGGATGATGCAAGTCATCATAATACTTCGTAGCACCTCCTCATCTAGCATCCGAGCAGCACCCTTAATAACCGCCCAACGAGCTTGCAAGATACCGAAACACCTTTCCACGTCTTTCCTGTAACCTTCTTGAAAGGAAGCAAAACTTCTTTCCTTCTCGGATTGGGGATTCAGAATTGTTTTCAAGAATATCGTCCATCTAGGATAAATTCTATTGGCAAGGTAGTACGCACTAGAGTATACGGTATTGTTGATTTGGTACGTGACTGGGGGGAATGACCTCGCAATACCTCATCGAACACCGGGGATTGACCAAGGACATTGAGGTCATTCTGAGATCCGGCAACCCCGAAGAAGGCATGCCAAACCCAACAGTCGAATGAAGCTACGGCCTCCAAAATTATACTTTTTTGGCCCTTCCGATTCCCGTACTCTCCTTGCCAAGCAGTAGGACAATTCTTCCACTGCCAATGCATGCAATCGATGCTTCCAATCATTCCTGGGAAACCTCGAGCCTAACCTTTTTGTAGAAGCCGTTGCAAGTCCCTTGGCGTAGGTTTGCGAAGGTACTCCCTCGTGTACAAATTTTCCACTGCATCACAGAATCTCACCAAGCACTCTAGGATAGTAGATTTTCTCATCCTTGCAATCTCATCCACCTGCTCTGCAGATGCCCCATAAGCAAGCATCCGCAAAGCAGCTGTAAGTTTTTGCTCTAGGATAAGACCCAAAGCTCCAACAGCATCATGTTTTTGAATGAAGTATGTGTCGTAATTACAAATATCATGCATGATTTTTTGGAACAAATGTGACTGCATTCTATATCTCTCTAGAAACTTAGAAGCGGGATATAACGAATTTGGGATAAAATAATCCTCCATGAGATTCTTACCCCGAGACTCCCTACGTCTGTCCACATTCGGGGTACGACGACGACGATGTTGCCTTGATTGATCCATCATACACACTACTGCTGCAAGCATTTGTTCCTCTTCTTAATCGGCGTCCCGATCTTCTTGAGCACATCTACGCTGGATTTCTTCCCTTTGTTTCTGTTGCCTCTCCAACACCCTCGACAAGTTTGACATTGAGAGTAGAATGTGTTTTGTAAAATCTGAGAAATGAAGGAATAGATAAGAGATGGTGTGAGAGGTATGAGTTGATAGTGTAGTTTTATAGAGGGATTTAGAAGATAGAGATGACACGTGGCACAATTTTAGAGGATGAAAATCTTATCTGAAATCTGAGATTATAATTTTTTAAAAATATCTGAAAATCTTATCTGACATGGGACACGTGGCACAATTTTAGAAGGTGAAAATCTTATCTAAAATATGAGATTATAATTTTTTTTTAAATATCTGAAAATCTTATATAACATGGGACACGTGGCACAATTTTAGAGGGTGAAAATCTTATCTAAAATCTGAGATTATAATTTTTTAAAAATATTTGAAAATCTTATCTGACATTGGACACGTGACACAATTTTAGAAGGTGAAAATTTTATCTAAAATCTGAGATTATAAATTTTTTTTTTAATATTTGAAAATCATATCTGACATGGAACACGTGACACAATTTTAGAGGGTGAAAATCTTAGCCGAAAATTTAATTACAAAAGATTATCAAAATTAATGGTTTAAAGTATAAAAAAATAGGAAATAAAGTACAGTGAATAGTAATTGCCTTAGACTTGCCCTAGACTTTGCCCTCATGAGTGAAACCACAAATGCAAAGGCTGACACTATTCACGTGAATAGTGGCAGCCCTTGCTTGCCCTTGCCTTAGACTTAGTCCTTGTGGGTGGAGATGCTCTAAGATGCATGCCTAATTTTGATTTTACTACCATTTTCATACCTCTTTTAGTTTAATTGTCAAATTTTCCGTTAAACAATGATATGGTATTCATAGTTCCACGTTGACTCACTGGATTTGCATACACCACCCCATACCCAAAAATTCTCAACACACCCAACCTATTCTTTTCCTCCCCAAATTCAACATTTTTCAACATTTTTTTCACAAATCCAAGACAAATTCAACATTTTTTTTTCCCAAATCCAACACACATTTAACATAGTTGAAGGTCAAGGAGGAAGGACCCATCTCGGCACAAACCGTCATTACCTTCGGAGGATGAGTTGGGGTTCGTGGCTGTCAAAGAGAGAGGAGGAAGGTGTTGTAGCAGCAATGGGGCTAGGACTAGGATGCAGAGAATTTGGGGGGTCGGGGTGAGGCGGGGTTTGACGCGAAAGAGAGATGGAAATGAAGAGAGATAATCCAGATCTGATTTTATGGGGCTGGGTCGCGGAGATCTTGTGGTGATTTGGTATGAGTGATGCTCAAACTCGAATATTCGACCTCTTTTTTACTAATTCATCAATCCAATCCTTCTCACAAAATCATCCCATCTAAAATTTCTCAATTTCTTGAAATTTAGTTCTACCCTTTATTTGAAGAAGTTTGTTGCAAGTTGTCTAGTTGGTTTTGGTCAACTTTGTCAGTTTAGAGAATTTGTTCGCTATTATGTAAAATGTTGGATAGCTAATGTTTTCTAAGATCTACCTCATGTTCTATACTTTTCTCAAGCATGTATGTGGTGGGTTTGAGAGTAACGTTGCTTCAAGTGGTGGTGATAGTGTTCATTTAAGTTTTTTTAGATTTCAAATGTTTTCGGTTCTGTAGGCTTGGATTGAGATCATGTTTAATTTTAGTGATGTGAGTTCTTTGTGCAAACTTTTTCCACTTTAGTTTTTTTTTTTTTTTTTTTAAGAGGTGGGCATAAGAAACAGAAAGCCACACAATTGAGTCGATCCAAGCTGGAAAAAAAACTAGGACAGACTGAGTTAACTAAAAAAGTCAAATTGGTTGGAACAGGTTTGGACCGATTATGGCTTCAATTTTAGTTGAATAATAGCTAAAGCAGTTGACTTATTAATAATGGGGAAATTTGCATAAATACTACGTGAACTTTTAGGTATGTGCGTCATTACCATATGAACTTTTTATTTTTAATTTTAACCACTTGAACTTTGTAAAGTGTTGTAATCCACTACCTACTTCTAACTCCGTAAAAATTTCCGTTAAGTTTAAGGCACTTTTTGTCAAATACACAATAATAAAATCTCCATGACTAGCATCATTCATGTTCCTTCTTCGAATACGATAAGCTTCAGTTGGGGAGAAACCAAGGCCTTCTAAACATGTTGTGGTTGTGTCATGGTCTGAATTTATGATGATCATATATGTCAGTCAGCTCCAAACACCATGGCCACCTCTTCTTTTGAATGTCCTTTTGGTCTCCCTGGCAAGTGTTGGATACCATGTAAATTTAAAGGAAACTTTAACGGAGCTAGACGTAGATGGTAGATTGCAACACTTTATAATATTTACACATTTCATCATGATATTGGTAGTTTAGCATGTCCATAATTTTAGAGTATAGAATCGGCCATATGCAGCCTATTTCCTAACTTATTTCAATCGAAACCGCAAGTCAAAGTTTGACATATATACAAAAATAATTCATCAAAAACACATAATAAAAAATCTCTGCACACATGTCAAACTGTGATTGACATGAAAGTAGGAGTTCCTACTTTCCAGGGAAGTAAATTGGTATTTTCCACTTTTAATTTCTCTCATCTCTACAAAGGAAATTGATACTGCTATCGAATAAATTGTACTTTAAAAGCCTGATGGTCAAACAAGCTTTATTTTATCCTACAACTTGCAATACTGAATATTCTGTTTATGTTATGGTTAATTCTTTCTTTGCAAATGAGGAAGCCATACTATGATCTAAACTTTTATTGCTCTAATTCATAAGGTTAAACCCTCTGAAAAAGTCCATCATTTTAGGCCTATCACTCTTTGTCATGTAAGTCTTTTTATTCCATTTTCATTTCATCAATCAAATTTCCAAATCTACACTCACTTGCTAAGGACAATTTTTTTAAAAAAAATTTATGAAGTTTCAAAATATTAATATAAATTAACGGTGTATTTGGATGAAGTAATTCTAATTTCCATGGAAATTGTAAATGACGGAATTTCCAATTACATCATTTAAAAATTCCATAAGTTGCAAATTTCTATGGAATAATATATATGGATAAGTGCACTTTTTGGGTGTTAATAGAACCTCCATATATAAATGGTAGGAAAATTTTCATAAATACCATTTGAACTTTTATTTTTTATTTTTAACCACCTAAACTTTGTAGAGTGTTGCAATCCACCACCTACATCTAATTCCATTAAAATTTACGTTAAGTGGAATACATTTTCGTCAGTTCACTATAACTAAAAAACTAAGCAGCTAAGAGAATCTACAACTTATCCTTTGCCCACCACAAGAATAACCCTTTTCCCATATTTCCTATCTCATCCTCATGCTAAAACCCTCCCTAAACCTCGTATCTTTCTTCCCCACTTGGCTGCTTCATTGGAACAAGTTGATGAGACATACAAAATGGTAAAACCTGATGGAGTTCAGTGTGGCCTTGTGGGAGAGATAATCTCAATGTTTGAGAAGAAGGGGTTTGATAATCCCAAGAGACAAAAAGCAGAGTGTTTGTTCTTGGGTGTGGTGGGGGGAGGAATTGAGATTGGAAATGGGTAGGGGATTAGGGTAATGCGTGGTATAAGAGCATCCGCAATCATGCTCCTTGTTTTTTAGTTAAAATTTAGCTAAAAACACTAGAAAGCTATTTTAGGAGCTCTTTGTAAAATTTCAACTCTAACCATGCTCTCTAGTTTAGGAAATCATAAATGATTTATTTCTTTTTTAAGTATAGCATAAATAATCCATCTTCATATAAAATAATAATAATAAATAGTTAACATTAAATAAATACTTAAAATAGTATTGAAGTCAATAAGTATTTAATTATTGGGAGCCACTAGGAGTCATTTCTCACTCCTCAGGTTTAGGAGCTCATAGAGGTCTCCCTATTTTAGGAGTTGGATAGGGAGCATGGTTGAAGGTGGGTTTTCTCACTTTCTCTATAAATTTTATCTAAGGAGGTGGTTTAAGGAGTTCATTATGGATGCTCTAATTAGGTTACTTTTATTTTTTAAATTATGTTTCTTTATAATTCTTTTTAGTTACAGTTAATTGACGAAAATATCCCTAAATTTAATGGAAACTTTAACGGAGTTAGACATAGGTATTGGATTGTGTAGGGGATTTTTCATTCCAGTAGCTGCAAATGGGCTTGCGCTGTTGTAAAGAGCAAATATATGAAGTTGCCCATGTTCTTGAGTTCAAGAATCAGTCCCCAAAAGTGCTTCGAAAAGTTCGTGGAGTCTTAGGAAGGACTTTGGTTTCTTTCACCAACAAGAGAGACAGTTGTTTACATATCAATATTATGGCTTGGCTTAAGGAGCTTGTGGCATGGAGGCTGAGCCTTCATGAGTTTAGCAATAGAGAGAGAAAGCTTGTATTTCTTATGAGAAACAGAGGTTCAGAGCAAAGGGAGAGGGAAATTTGGGAAGATTTGATGAAGGATGAGAGGGAGAGGTGGGGATAAAAGGATGGGTGGCTTGAGTAGATTTTCCATCAGCTCGATGATTGCTTGATCGTGCTCTGGATGGTTTGCTAGAACAGAAAAGAAGAAGATGGGAGAACAAGACTTGAAATTGAAGGTTCCAGCAATGCATGGGAATGCTTGCTCTTTCAGGATGTGTTGTCCCGCTGGGTAGGAGATGGGGATAAAAGGATGGGTGGCTTGAGTAGATTTTCCAGCAGCTCTACAATTGCTTGATCGTGCTCTAGATGGTTTGTCGGAAGAGAAAAGAAGAAGATGGGAGAACAAGGCTTGAAATTGAAGGTTCCAGCAGTGCGTGGGGATGCCTGCTCTTTCATGATGTGTTATCCTGCTGGGTAGGAGATGCCCTTTTATAGGCGCTGAAAGCTCCTTCTTTCTAGAAAACCCTAGCTAGTTCTCCCCAATTTTGCGAAGTATTATTCTCCATTTTCCCTTCACTTCCTTCGATTCAACCTTCATTTGTGAAATTTCCTTAATCCAAACACACTGGGACAAGATGTTTTGGAGCTCCAGAGTCTTCTTGCAACTAGCCTCTATATCACCTTCCATCCCTGGCAACACTCTCTCCCCATTTCATTTCTTATTTTCTGGCATGAGCTGGTAAAGGAAAGAATGGGTAAGGGTGCTGGTCCGAAGGGTGTTTTACTTCCAGTAGCCTGCACATGTGAGTTTCCTTTGGTTTTAATGATGGCTTGTTTTGGATTTGGCTCTAGTAATGTGTTAGAGATTTTCTTGGGACATTTTTCAAGATCATGGGCCACCTTCTTCTAAGGTGCTGGGCTATTTCCTAAGGTGATATTGGCCACTTTTTCTAAGGTGATGGGCCACATTTTCTAAGGTGATGTGCCATTTTTCTCTCTCATGTTTACCCATATGTTTGGGCTCAAGAAATGGGCTTGAGTTTTGGCTATCGTGAACACTTATAACCATCCATACCAAAACCCGCTCAGCAAGCCACAGGCATTTGTGTGGCTTGGGCCCACTTAAGCTTGTAGCGTAGCTTGGTACTAAAATAAAGGTTTTCTTTACTTGACGTTGCGTGTCGTGTGGCTTATTTGTGCTCGGACTCTGCCATATTGTAACGGGCTATGACGAACCAAGCAGTGCTTGACGGGACAATGAGTGCGGGTTCATGGAACCAATACAAATTACAGGCTCATTGCGACCTCTTTGCATGGCAGTGTGCATATTGGCGCGTGGCATGCAGACCATAACTTGTGATAGTGCATACGACAAATTCTTGCGTACCCCGGTCGGGCTTCTTTCTCGAATGAGTGTTGTACTAGACTAGAAATATATTTGGGGCTAACCTTGGATTTTTTGGGCATCAACAAATTGCAAAACTTTACAAAGTTTAGGTGGTTAAAAATTAAATTAAAAGTTTAGGTGGTAATGGTACACATACCTAAAAGTTCATGTGGTATTTATGCAAATTTCCCTAACTGTAATTTGTATTGATTTTTAATTTTTTCAAGAAAAGATTGTAGTTCATTAAACTGAAAGGAACATTACATGATAAGAACTAGCATGTTAACGGCAGCCTCATTAAACCGAAAGGAACAATATTACAAAATATTATTGTATTAGGAAATATTATTGTAATATATTTAATTTCCTGTATTATTTTAGATCAAATCCCACCTAAAGTGGATCACAGCTTCTAAGCCTAGGAAGTAGGAATTCTACATGTATATGTATCTTGGTTTGTAGACCTTTGTCAATACAATGAGAATATTCAAACAAACCTCTTACTTCTTGAGATGGTATCAAAGCATCTTGGTACTTAACCTTTTGTTCAAACCCAAGCACACCTCCATCATGACAGGTGGAGAGCAAACATCACCAAAAACCGATTCCAAGCATTCAAGCACCAGCAACACAAATCCCAGTATGGATTCATCACACCCAACCGATTCCAAACATTCAAACACCAGCAATGCAAATCCTAGTATGGATTCATCACATTAATACTTTCTTCATCATTCAGATCACCCCGGTCTCATGCTCGTTCCAATAAAATTGAACGGCGCCAATTACCCATCTTGGAGCAAATCCATGATTCATGCTCTCTAGATAAGAACAAAATTGGCTTTGTCAATGGATCCATTAAGCCTCCTTCAGAAACCAAACAACTGACATAATATGCACTCTGGAATCGATGCAACATTATGATTTTATCACGGCTTGCTCACTCGGTGGAGCATGATCTGGCCAAATCATTCGTTCATGCCATGATTGTCTATCAAGTGTGGCAAGATTTTAAAGACCAATTCTCATGAAAGAACACACCAACAATATATCAGATACAGAAGTCCATCGCCTTTCTCTCACAAGGCACCATGACAGTCTCAGATTGTTACACAAAACTAAAAGATCTTTGGGATGAATTAGAGACACATCAAACCTCAATCACTTGTAACCAGATGAAGGCACATAATGCACAAAAAGAAGAAGATCGGATGATGTAATTTCTCATGTGCCTTACCGACACCTACAACGGTGTTCGTAGCAATATCCTCATGGTGACACCATTGTCTAATGTTCGTCAAGCCTACTCACTCGTCATTCAAGATGAAACACAATGAAAAATTACTCCTATGATGGAATGGCAAAGTTCCTCACTGCCTTGAGAACCATAGACTAGTCAACAAGTCAACTTTCTTTGGTGTGCGAGCATGCCACTGCTAGTAATAAAAATTCTAGCAGACTTAGTTTGGAATGGATAACTTGCGCCCCAAGTTACTGATTTCTGCATACAAACGATTGTGAATTTGGGTGAGGAATATCTCCCAAGTAAGTTCTTTTCTTGCCTCAGACTGGTAAGGACTTTAACAATTTATCTCAGTATAAAGAGGTTGTTCTAGCCAGAATGGTTGATGGAATTTAAACTATTTTTAGGCGGAACTGCCTTTTACAAAACTATAACAATAAATACTCATGCTAGAGAGAGATGAAGAGACAGCTGGAACTCCATTTCTGTCGGATGGAAGGTTCTGATCCGGGCTAGACCGACATGCTGGGCCGGATGGACCGCTGACCAATTTGACTGCTAAGCTTCAACTGTAAATCGATACCAAAGGTTGATCCTGGCAGAGCTTCAATGTACCTCAAGCTTTTGTGAAGCTTTTGAGTGGCGTAAGTGCGGTTTCAATTTGCGCGCGTATGATCGCTTTTGAGGGCTTTAGGTCTAAAGACTGCACTGTGAATTTTGTTGAGGTTTTCCATGTTTGGGGAAAGCTCAAGCTCTACATGTCTTGGTTTTTTGCTGAACCAAATTTGTAACGAGAGAAATCTCGTTTTGAATGACTTATTCCTTAAGTATGAGCCTTGGGAATTCTGATCTGAAGCTGGTTTCACTTCAAATTCAAGTGGGCTTTTTGGTTGATTTTTGAGTTGTCCATTTGACTGATGGTTTTCTTGTATAAGATTTTGTTTGATTGGGTGTTGAATTTTTTGTCTCCTTTCCTTGTTCACTCTTTCTTTGTATTTATAGTCTTCTGGAGTAGGGTGATTTTGTTTAATATTGGGCGGCAAAAAGATATCTCCTCTTTTTTTCTTTTTTAATGGAAAGAAAGAAAAATAGGATTTCATCAGTTTTGGCAGGTATGCTCTCAAATAGGCAATCACTTCCCTATTTTTCTTGAAAAAGAACCTAATCTCTTTTCCCAATTTCAACTGCCCTTTGTGAGATTTCATCCGTGATGGTTAGTTTGACTTCTTTTCTGGACAGCTCCCTGCTTTTCTGCTTATCCTTATCTCGAGATTGTAACTTGCTTATCTCTTTGGGAGAATTACCTTATCTGTAAAAATAGAAGAAAAAATCTCTGAATATATATATATATGTAAGAGGGATTTTGATCTTCGATTTTTCAGTTTTTGAAACGACTTGATGTCATAAACTTTTCAATTGCTTCTTCTATGACAGTTGCCATTGTTGACTTTTCTTTATCCCAGAGATGTCACGTGGGTTTGTTTCGCTTCGGCTCCCCTTTTTTATCACATCGGGCCCTGTGAGGCCTGTGTTAGTTTTGTTCGCTTTGATAAGCTTTGGGCGGGCTCTTACGGTTTTTGGGCTTCCATCTTCGCTTCTCGAAGACCAAATTGCTTTGATTTTTGCACCTTTTTCGGGCCTCCTCCACGGGTGTGTCAATTTTAGGCCCAAACAATGCCCCTTAAGTCTCAATCGCTTTTGGAATGGTTTCAGACTTAAATGACATGGCCATTAAATTGGCGCGTGGTAAATTTCTTCCGTTATCCTACATCCGCCACGCTTCCCGCTAAGCTAGTGCCTGTGTGAAAAAATTACATTAGCTCTTTATTAGCTAGTCAATATCGATGACGCTTTGTCTTTCCACGTCGTCTTCTCTTTCCCACGCTGGCTTCTTAAAAGAAATTTAAAACCACTATTCCTGTTCACCTGAAAACCTAGTACTTTCAGACTCCATTCCTCTTGAGCTTTCTTTCTTTCGATAACTCCCTTTCGCTCGATCCGCCTTGCCCTTCCTGTCAACCTTCCTTTTAGAAAACAATTCCGAGAAATGTCTTCCCAAATCCCGTGCTCAATCTTCCTCTGCTCAGTTCCTCCAGATTACATTATGGGATTGATAAGCATGCGATAGAGGTTAGGAGCAAGCTCCATCCTTTTGCCCAGAAAAACCTAGACGAAAATGTCCTCCATTTGTTCGAAAATACCTTGGTGCCGGGCCTCACTGGTTTGGTCCGTTCCTCCCGAGATGGCAGAACCGATGAAGAAGGATGCCTGAGGCCCTTTATGTTTCGAGAGTTCTTCTGCTATGGCTTCTCATTCTTGGGTTAGCAAGAACTTAAGTCGTTCGCTCCCATCTAGTGAAGTGAGAAACAGTCCACCAAGTGGGTTGACTGGATTGACGGCTTCTTCCCCAATTTGGTGCTCACTGAAACGGGCTGGAATTTATGACGCCATACTTCGTCTGTGCAAACTATCACGAGATGAGAACTCGCTGTCGCCGCCTGTGTTTCGCACTCGCTAGTAACACTTTCGGCTTTCGCGATAGGCCCCATGGCTCTAACTCGCTAGATATGGCTCAGATTTTCGGTTTTAGGCCCCATGGAAGACCCGTTGATGCTGTTGGTGATTATCACAGAAGAAAAACTAGCGAAGCTAGCCAAGCCATTCAACATCTCTCCACGATCAACTGTAATTGCTCCTTCTCCAATTATCTTAGAAAATTCGGTGTTGAGAAGGACAAGGACCAAAGATATGTCGTTTCTTCAGTATTAGTGAACAGTTTATTCCGCCTAACCGCTTCTTCTGCAGCTTCGCTGAGTATAGACACTGGCGTAAGCTTTGCATAATCACACTGCGATGTTGGACTCGGGCCTACAGCTGATTCGCTCATCTATTCAAGAACACGCATCGCCACCCCGAGTATCCACTAAATCTGCGCTCTGGCGCCTTCGGATGATTCAGATCCGCCGCAGTCTATTTTCCGAATTGAGGTTTCGGACATAGTTACGCCCGAGGATCAGTTCGCTCGACCACCGTTGTCGCGTAAGTCCCCAAGAGGTCAATTGATGAGTACCGATGATCTTCGTGGGCATTGTACTAAGAGGTCGCAGACATGGCAAGTGGTGATCGGAGAACCTATCCTTGGTTTCAACACGGATACCGTTTGTTTCGTAAAGAGCCGTAAGAAGAATCGCCAGAATCGATTTCGTGAAGAAGTTCCCTGAGTGTGACCTTGCCCTGTAGATCGCCTCACGGAGGAGGAAAGCCTCCAAATTATCATTTGGAGGCGTAAGTTTACCATCCCAACCTGCAGTAAGGCGGCTTGGCGCCTCACTCATACCCCTCAAGTCATATAGAAGCTGCAATCGGGGCTCTTCTTGGAGCGATGCAGATGATTTGGAGGTCCACAAAGATGCTAGGTGTGCAGTGAATAAGATCAACAATAGTGCAGATGCCCTTTATCCTTCATGGGAACCAATTCCTAGCTTTTGAGTTTGATGCTTGGTGGAAGGCCAGATTTCGTGATCTGCCTATTTCTAGTACCGCACTTAAGGTTCTTTTTAAAGGTTGGGACAACTGGACTGTCCACACAGACGAGGAGACTCATAAGTTCATGGTGCAGACCATCAAAGACATCAATATTCAAGTTATAGAAGGTAATTTCTCAATTCTGTCTGTCGTTGCCCATTCTGTTTTTAGTGATGATACTAATATTTTATTTTGTCTGTAATTAGATCCCTCTTTGACAAAGAATATTGGTAGCCAACCTGCCCAGAATGGAGAGGTGTTTGGTGAGTTTTGATGTCTGCTCAGCTTCTCCTATCATTTCTTTGCTGGATTGACCCTTGACTTTTGTTTTCTGCATAGTTAACTCATATTGTCTGGGGATCTGGAGCTGCCCTCCGGGATAGAGAAGAGGAAGAGGAAGAAGAAGAATAAGAAGATCGGGTAGAACAGACTTACTGTCGAGGCCACTTCTCCTGTTAGAAGAAAAAGAAAAGAAATTGCCCAATCTGTGACTCAGGTATATTTTGACAGCTTTCTTTTTGAGTTCTTCATAATTCTGCTCGCCATAATTCTTAAAGCTCATTTTCTGTTTATTGTAGCCGAAGTCCCTCTCCTCCCTACTAAGTCAAAAAGACTTAGAAAGAAGATTGTAGAAGAATATGTGGCCCCGGAGGGAACTAGGGCAGTTCCTACCACCACTTCGCACGGATGATGATCTGAGAGAGGCTTTCGAGGTGTGGAGCAAGAGAAGGAGCTGGAAGAGCTAGAAGAAGTAGGAGAGGGGCCTCAAGAGAAGGCCAAGACAGTGGAAGAAGAGGTGAGTCTTATTTATTTTGGCAGTATTCGTTTCGCTTCACTTTTATTTCTTCTGCTCGACTTCAGGCATCCATATGAGGAAATTTCTCTGAGGTGATAGCGGAGAGCATTGCCTTGGCTCGGAAGCAGCAGGAAGATATAGGGACAGGCTAACTAACTCAGAGGTGGCCCTTTTTGATGATCCAGAGGCAGAACATTCTATTGCCGCTCCAGTGAGGACCAGTGGAGGAATCCGGATCGAGCTCAGGAGCAGTAACAAGTGGTTGCCGCCCTCAGAGTGAAAGTACGCTGCCGTTCCTAGCTTTATGGTGAGTTCTGTCCTTACTCTGTCTTTTCCTGTCTTATGTAGGTTTGTCCTTCTTTTGTCTCCTAACCATCAAATCTTTAGGTAGAAATACCAAAATTGGGACCTTGGTAGTGAGGACCTACCCCTTGCACCTCCGATTGTTCTTGTAAGTGTTATTGTATTTTTATTTTCTTCTATTTCTTCCTAGTTCGACTTATGCTTCCTTCTACAGATGCCTATTCATTCCTTGCAGTTCATCCGCCACACCTCTTTTTGAGTGGTAGAATTGGTTATGGACCTAGATGCCCACCGACAAGTTGGAAAAGCTCACCTCAGAGGCAAGATAAAGTCCAAGGCGTGGAAGAGGCAATGGAGAGATCAAGATCCGTAGTCTCGAATCGAGATGGATGAGGGCATGGAGGTCTTTGACCAACCGATGAAGGATCTGGATCTGCTGCACAGGCAGAACATGGCCCTAAAACCTATACTTGAGATGAGCCTTGGCTTGGCAAGGGATGTGCTCTACCTTCACGACCGTTATGAGGATCAAGCCCACCTTCAAAACCTCTAAGTTCTGCAAGGCCACTCTTGAAGCCAACTTGGCTGATTTTGCAAAGCGTATGCGAATCGACCAGATGGTGGTGGGGTATAAAGAAGCCAAAGCCATGCGGACAAACTGAGAAACAGACATGAGTTTCAAAATAGTGGCAGAGCACCGGAAGTGCAGCAAGCTCTGGGCTGGATTGAGCTCCAAGACTAAGGCCACTTTCCTTGTGCGAACATGGTTGCCTTCTAGACCACCGAGATTGCAAAGGCTTCAATTTATCAGGGGGTGCTGCTTCAAAAAGAACTTTCTATCAAGAAGACCAATCTGCAAGAGACTCTTAGAAAATTAGGATTTTGATTTTGTTATTTATTCATGCTTTCTTATTTTTGCTTTTTGATGAATAGTTTGCCATGGGGAACGGCTTATTTATTTTAAATAAAGTTTATTTTTGTTGCAATTCTTGTTTTCAATTTCTATTGATGAAATAAACAGAATCAGTAGTAGAAATACAAAAGGAACAACTTTAAGATAACTTTAGAACAAAGATAACTTCAGACGGAATCAAAAGTTTTTAGTGTAGTCCCGCCTCTATCCCAGGATCTGTTTGTACAGCCTGTGAATCCCACATGGTTGGATAAAACTTTTTTAACCATTCCAAGGATCTGATTGATTATGAAAGGGCCTTCCCATGTAGGTGACCACTTTCCATAACCAGCCACATGTGTTCCAAGGGGCAGAACTACTTTCCAGACTATCTCCCCTTCTTCAAAACTCTTGTTCTTGACTCTTTTGTTGTAAGCCCTTGATACAGCTTGCTTTCCTGCCAGGAGTTTGTTGAGAGTGTCAATTCTGCTTGCATCTAATCCTTCCAGTTCCAGCAGCATGGCGTGGGAGTAGTTTTCTCCTACTAAATTATGTTGGCGAGCAAGTCTGAGGGACTGAACAGCTATCTCCATAGGCAGAATTGCATCATGACCGTAGGTTCATGCATAGGGAGTCATGCCAGTTGCTTCTCTTTTTGAAGTTCTATATGCCCACAGAGTTTCTGACAACTTCTCATGCCACTGTTTTGGATTCTTCTCAAGCATTTTTCTGATAATGTTGATGATCACTTTGTTGCTTGATTCCTCCTGTCCATTGGATTGGGCATAATAAGGAGTGGACTGGAGCAGTCTGAATTTGAATGCCTCTGCCATGTCCAACATTTCCGCAGATATGAAGGAAGATCCTCTATCAGTTGTGATTGATTCTGGGATGTCAAATCTTTGTATAATATGTTTCTTCTATGAAAGTGATGATCTCTTGAGATGTAGTGGATTTAACAGCCTTGGCTTCTACCCACTTAGTGAAATAGTCTGTGGCAACAATGATAAAGCAGTGTTGCTGGCTGCTGGCTAGATAGATCTTGCCAATGAGGTCCATTGCCCATCCTCTAAAGGGCCATGGCTTTACCACTGGATTCATGGGAATTGAGGGAGCCTGCTGGATTGGGCCGTGTCTTTGACAAGATTCATATCCCTTGGAATAGTTAATGCAATCTTTCATCATGGTTGGCCAGAAGTAGCCATATCTTCTAATTAACCAGCACATTTTTCTCCCACCTTGATGTGCTCCACAGATTCCTTCATGGGTTTCCCCCATGACTTTCATGTATTTTTTCTTTCCGAGGCACCTTAAAAGCACCTCATCCTTACTTTTTCAGACCCGATCTTCGTTCCACATAAGGTAATTTAAAGCCATGATTCTGACTCTCTTTTCAGATGGCAGAGTTGTATATCGCAAGTAAGTCATGATAGGATTTCTCCAATCATCTTCAGTGATTGTGGCAGAATTGACATCTATTTCCATTCCCCGGTCGTAATGATGGTAGGCTTTTCTTCCTATCCCGATGATTCTTTGTACACAATCTTCGGGCATTTGTATGCTGTCATACACCGAGCCAATTCATTGGTGTAAAATTTTCTTCCCTTGGGATATGTTCCCGAGTGGCTTCTCAATTTCAGAAGATTCCTAGCTGCCACCAAGTAGACGGCTAGAGAAGGACTTAGGCACTTGTATTCCCAAAGAATTTGTTTTAAAACCAGCATGGAATCTCCTGAATTTCCATGATTGATTCCTAGTTCTACCAGATTTCCAAGCCAATGATTAAAGCCTCATATTCTTGTTGTTGGTGCACCTGGAAATCCAATTGGAAAGAGTAATGTTGTCCGATTCCAAGTGGTTCTTCCAAAACAATTCCCGCCTCAAGCTATATCGTTTTTGATCCATCAAAGTATAACTTCCAAGGTGCAAGATGAATGAATAGATAGGATTGTTCAGGCAGGTGTGAACTCTGGTTAATAGATTTTCATTTGCTATGTCTAAAGAGTCCATGTTTTCAATCTCCTCCCGGATGATCTGCTAGGAAGTCTACAGCTTGTCCTTTGACGGCTTTCGAGGAACATACCAAGGCAAATTCTGTCAAGGCCAAGGTCCATTTTCCACCCGCCTCTCAGCATTGGTCTTGTTAGCATGTATTTGATCAAATCTGTTTTGGCAATGATGTAGATGGTGTATGGCAAGCATGTAATGTCCGAGCTTCACAAAGAAGTGAAGTACAAGGCTAGGCAAAGTCTTTCAATTGCAAAATATTTTCTTTCCACCTCTGTCAGAGTTCTGCTTAGGTAGTAGACTGCCTGTTCCTTCCCTTCCTTGTTATCTTGAACCAATAAACTTCCAATGGATATTTCTGATGCAGATACATAGAGCTTGAGTGGTCTGCCCCTCTTTGGTGGGGACAGAACTGGTGGATTTGAGAGGTAATGCTTGATTTCCTCAAAAGCTTGTTGGTGCTATTCTTCCCACTTAAAGGTTTGTTCCTGTTTCAATCTTAACAAAGAAGAGAAAGGTTGGATATTTCCTGCATAATTGGATATAAATCTCCTTAAAAAATTAATTTTTCCTAAGAGACTCTGCAATTTTTTCTTGTTTCTAGGCGGCAAAGCTTCTATGATGGATTTTGCTTTGTTTTTGTCGATCTCTATGCCTCTTTGGTGGACCAAGAATCCTAGGAAATTTCCCGCTTGAACTCCAAAAACGCACTTCTTTGGGTTCATTTTCAGTTTATGTTGCCTCATCTTTAGGAATGCTCTCCTTAGATTTGTCATGTAGTTTCCCTCCTTTGGTGATTTAATCACCACATCATCAATATAAACTTCCAAGGAATGCCCTATCATATCATGGAAAACAGAATTCATTGCCCTTTGATAGGTAGCCCCTGCATTTCTCAAGCCAAAAGGCATTACAGTTGTACTCAAAAGCACCTACATGTCCCTGGACACATGAAGGCTGTTTTGTGGATGTCTTCTTCGCCATCATGATCTGATTGTAACTCTGCGTTGCCATCCATAAAAGATAGCATCTGGTTGTGGGCAGCTCCATCTACTAGCATGTCGCCATTGGCATAGGGTACTCATCCTTGGGAGAGGCCTCATTCAGATTCCTGTAATCCAAACAGATTCTAATCGCCTGCTTTTTCTTTTAGAACTGGTACAATATTAGCTAGCCAATCAAGATAGATGGTGGCCCTGATGAATCCTGCGCTTGAACAACCTTTCTATTTCTTCTTTGACTTTCAGTTCTGTGTCCATGGACATCCTTCTTCTGGCCTGTTTGATTGGAAGGTATCCTTCTTTGATTGGCAGCCTGTGTTCTACCAATTCCCTATCTAATCTTGGCATCTCATGATAATGCCAAGCAAAACAATCTCTAAACTCTTGTAGAAGTGCAATGAGTTCATTCTTAAGTGGTTCTTTCAATAGTGCGCTGATAAAGGTAGGCCTTGGATCCTCCCCTGTTCCTAAGTTTATTTCCTGTAAAGGATCTTCCACCTCTGGCAGAGAGTCATCCAAAGGCACTGGTGCAAAATCTAACACTTCTTCCTGTAGTTCCTCTTCCTCCTGGTCTTCCGTGCTTTCATGAGTGAATTCTGCCATATTGATGGTGGATTCTCGCAAAAAGCTTTCTTTCCTCCCAGTATATCAACAATCTTTTTCTAATGGATCGATTGTTGCAAATCGATCCTTCTCTCGTTGATTGGGACTAAACATCGAGTTCCGGAAGTTTAGAACAAAAGGTCTGCTCCAGTCCTCCAAAGAGTTGGTTAGACCTTCTTCAATAAGCCTCTGGGTCGTGACACCATGGGGGCGGCCGTTCAGTTGACTCCAAAGAAGGTGAAAGGACCAAGGTCATCATGATAGTACCTTGCCTCACAACACATGGCAGAAGGTAGAAATGGCCGTGGATCGGCCTCTACTATCTCCATGTAGCCTTCTTCATAGACTCGATGAATCCAGTCTCGCTAAGCAGTGCATTGTAAGTGGTAGAAGTAGTATCTACCACAAAGAATGCAATCTTCAGCTTCTTGCTTCCTACTGTAACATCCACATCTAGGATCCCAAGGGTTTTGGTGATGCCCCCTGCGAAATTGGTGACGGTCAAGCGGGTTGGCATTAAATCCCTTCTGCTCGCCCATTTTGTCAAGATTCGTGAGGCGTAGGTTGATGGCTGCACCTCCATCTACCATAATTTTGGGGATGGGAACACCCCCAAAGTTTGCTGTTATAAACAAGGGTCCGAGGTGATTTGCCATTTCTTTGGTTGGTTTGGAGAAGCAAAGTCGGTCCGCAGCCACTTGTTGGTAGTTTCTTCTCGGGATTGCTCGCTTGTCGCCCGCATCTTTTCTCGCTTCGCCAACTTGCATTCAAAACTCTCCGAAAATACATCTCCGTCCTGAGTGCTCTCCGTCCCTCTACCCTGTAACTTTTCTAGCGTATGAACACCATATTGATGCCTAGGTCACCTCGTAATAAATCTTCCACTGCACCTAAAGGCCTCGGCCAGATCCACCTCCGTCATACTCCATCTGCTCTCCACCGTATTCCTCTGCCCATTCTCCTGCTTCTTCTATTTCGAGGAGCGATTCTCGCCATCCGCAAATGGCTCATAATCCACCGCTTCCTTTTCATACTCCTCACCCACCCTCCGCCTTTCTTCCGGAAGAGGATCGGTTTTTCCTCCTCGTTGTGGAGTTTTCAGAGATTTTCTCGAGGTGGAGGTAGGATGGATAGAAGGCCCTCAAGACTCGCTTTCATCAACCTCTCGTGGTTGAGAGATTGCTTGTTCTGTCTGGGAAGCACTTCGTTCTTTCCTTTTTGGCGAATTGTTGTCCTAAGTACCTGCATTGTTCTTGTTATTGAGGAATGTGCAGTATTGTCTCGACCCTCCTCCTTTGAGTTCTTGTTAGTTCCATTGTTGGTCTGCCATTATTCCCAACAGAATACCATCTGCCTTCAATGATGGGTGCCAGAGGTTTCTCATTTCCGGGCATTTTTATTGATATTTCCTCCTTAGGCTACTTAGTCATTCTTCTGCTGGGTTGGACAGCTTGGGGTAGTTTCTCTGTCTGGCTCTATCATGGGACGTGGTCCCAATCCGTCAAAAACACTTGGAGTGGGCAGTTCCTGCTTGTCCAGACCACTTTCAATTCACCTCACACTTGCACCTCGCTACAGAGCACTACCCCAATGAAATGGTTGCTTTTGGTCTCTCCACAGTCTCTTTTGAAACTATTCTCGCTTCTACTGGAGCTAGCCTCGGAAGAGTTTCTCTTATGCTATTCTTCCCGAGCAGCTCCTCGTACTTGGATGCTTTATCCGCCATTTGCAGATCTCCAAACAAAGATCCTATCAAATCTTTTTCTCAGAGAAATCTTTAGGGCACTGAGCCATTTGGATGAAGTGTCTTTCTTCCATGGGGATTCGGCACTTTATTTTGAGCTTCCTGAACTCGCTTATAAAGTCTTGGGCAGGTTCATCTTCACTCTGCTTGAGGGCGGCAAGGTCACCGATGGTGACTTCGTCAATCTGTAATAGTAGTCATGGAAGACACTCTCCATTTGTTCCTGTGTTTGAATGGAATTTGTCGCAGATTGGTGTACTAAGTGAAAGCTTGTCCAGAGAGAGAATTCCCAAAAGCCTTAGCTTTAATAGTGGGTTATTTTCTATGGCTATGCATTGACAGAAAATCGCCACGTGCTCGATCGATGAAGCGTGGGGATCCTCTCCGTTGAATAAAGTGAAGTTCGGCACTTTGAAACCCGGGACAAAGGTATCCGATCAATGTAAAGTGGATATGGTCAGAGGTGGGTCTCTCTCCTCCCGGCCTCAGCTCCATCATTTCCTCGATCATCCTTGCAATGCCCCTACGCCATTTAAAGCATTAACAGGGAGGAGATTTTGCCCCGCTCGGCCGGGCATAATTAATTCAGGTTCGCCTATATAGCCTAGGCGTAACTTCTTCCTGTGTTCCTCCTGCTCTTCCGCACTGGTGGTTCCTCGAGTTTGCCCACCGCTCTGACATTGTTAGCATAAGGGTAGTTTCCATCCGCCTCTCCTTCCTCTTGCGGTGGAGGGAATGGATTGGGATCCATCCTTCTAGGCCTGTAGGGTATCTCGCTCGAGCACTGCCATAGGGTGATCTGTGGGGCCGCTTGTTGTGGAACAGCCGAGGCCTGGCTGATTCTGAACTTTTCTGGCGCATTGCCTTCGCCTCATTGGGGCCTCGACGCTCTTGGATAGGAAGAGCTCATTCCTCTCGTCCACTTGGACTTCCTTCGCTCGCATTCCCTATCTGCAATAAGAGGATTCTCTTGATATGGCCATGCCAATCGTGGGGACCATAGGGAAGGTCTAGTTCTTTGGACCACCTCATTTGATTGGGAATTCGCCATGGCGACCTCACGATCCTTCCCGAATTGCTTGTTGACCGCCATTGCATCATGGTCATATTATTTAGAGTATCCTGGCCTTTGTGTTGTGACCTCTTGTCGTAACACGCATTCCCGAGTTCATCCTTCCGAGCCGATCCTCGACCTTCTCGCTCCTCAGGCCGCCATGTGCCGAGTGCCGGCATCACTCTCTTCCGACTCAGTCCTTCCCGAGAGCCACTTGGTTTATTTCCATGTCGTGGTGTGGGTTCTGGCTAGAGCTTCCAGCATACATGAACTTGAGAAGAATTCTATGAGAATATGTATACTGAGAAGTCTCACTGGGCGTGCCAAATTGTTCACCCGTTTTGCTTTTACTCCTATGATGGAAGGGCAAAGTTCCCCACTACCTTGAGAACCATAGACTGGTCAACAAGTCAGCTTTCTTTGGTGTGCGAGCATGCCACTGCTAGTAATAAAAATTCTAGCAGACTTAGTTTGGAATGGATAACTTGCGCCCCAAGTTACTGATTTCTGCAAACAAACGATTGTGAATTTGGGTGAGGAATATCTCCCAAGTAAGTTCTTTTCTTGCCTCAGACTGGTGAAGACTTTAACAATTTATCTCAGTATAAAGAGGTTGTTCGCCAGAATGGTTGATGGAATTTAAACTGCTTTTAGGCGGAATCGCCTTTTACAAAACTATAACAATAAATACTCATGCTAGAGAGATGAAGAGACACCGAACTCCATTTTCGGGATGGAAGGTTCGATCCGGCTAGATCGACATGCTCGGCCGGATGGACCGTTGACCAATTTGACCGCTAAACTTCAATCAAATCGATACCAAAGGTTGATCCTAGCAGAGCTTCAATGTACCTCAAGCTTTTGTGAAGCTTTTGAGTGGGCGTAATGCGGTTTCCTCAATATGCGCGCGTATGATCGCTTTTGAGGGCTTTAGGGGCTAGAGACTGACTGTGAATTTTGTTGAGGTTTTCCATGTTTGGGGAAAGCTTAAGCTCTACCTGTCTTGGTTTTTTGCTGAACCAAATTTGTGAGAGAAATCTCGTTTTGAATGACTTATTCCTTAAGTCTAAGCCTTGGGAATTCTGATCTGAAGCTGGTTTCACTTGAAATTCAAGTGGGCTTTTTGGTTGATTTTTGAGTTGTCCATTTGACTGATGGTTTTCTTGTATAAGATTTTGTTTGATTGGGTGTTGAATTTTTTGTCTCCTTTCCATGTTCACTCTTTCTTTGTATTTATAGTCTTCTGGAGTAGGGTGATTCTGTTTAATATTGGACGGCAAAGATATCTCCCTTTTTTTCTTTTTAATGGAAAGAAAGAAAATAGGATTTCATCAGTTTTGGCAGATAGGCTCTCAAATAGGCAATCACTTCCCTGTTTTTCTTGAAAAAGAACCTAATCTGTTTTCCCAATTTCAACTGCCCCTTGTGAGATTTCATCCGTGATGGTTAGTTTGACTTCTTTTCTGGACAACTCCCTGCTTTCCTGCTTATCCTTCTCTGATATTGTAGCTTGCTTATCTCTTTGGGAGAATTACCTTCTCTGTAAAAATAGAAGAAAAAATCTCTGAATGTATATATATATATGTAAGAGGGATTTTGATCTTCAGATTTTTCAAGTTTTTCATAACAGCTTGATGTCATAAACTTTTCAATCACTTATTCTATGACAGTTGTCATTGTTGACTTTCCTTTATCGCAGAGATGTCACGTGGGTTTGTTTCCTGCTTGGGCTCCCCTTTATCACATCGGGCCTGTGAGGCCCTGTTTGTTTTGTTCGCTTTGATAAGCTTTGGGCTGGGCTCTTCTGGTTTTTGGGCTTCCATCTTCCTGTTTCTCGAAGACCAAATTGCTTTGATTTTTGCAGCCTTTTTCTGGGCCTCCTCCGCCGGGCTGGGTGTGTCAATTTTTAGGCCCAAACAGGATCAACCGAGAATTTTTCCATCGCCACTACGATACAGAGCCGATCTCACAATTTCTCAAATAATTCCAAACACTGTGATCACTATGATAGGAACGGCCATACAATTGAAGAATATCAGACCCTAAAGTTTTATTGCCCATAATGTGATAAGAAAGGCAACATTAAGGATCGATGCAAATTTAAAATGGCACATGGGTTCCCAACCATACAGGAACCCAAAACAATCGGCAAAACCAAGGACATAGAGGAATTCAACAGCAACAGAGACAAGGACCTTGCGATCAGCAAAGATCCTTTCCTGCTGCCAACGTAGCAGACACAACCCAAGTTGGGGCCCAACAACAATGCACAGCAACATTATCCCAGTTCCCTAGTTTCAACCATTGGGCACAACATCCAGCCCAATTGTCCCATCTGCTAGCCTCTCAACAGAACCCTCTCGATGGGCTCTCTGCAAACTAGCTTCAACAACTAGCCCATGTTGTCTCTCTAATAAATTTGAATAATGCTTCTGGTAATAGCAATGTATATGTTAATGTTGCAGGTCTGTCTCCTTTTCTTGTTGCCTCAATTAATTATGTATTCACCAAACCTTGGATTTTGGATAGCGGAGCTATTGATAACATCACCTCCGGTCCCACACTTTTTACACAAACAAAGTCTTCACAAATACCAATCGTCAATTTACCCACTGGGTTTTTTGCTGTTCACCTGTTTTGTGGAAGGGTAAAGTTTCCCATTGCCTTAAAAACCATTGATTGGTCAACAAGTCAACTTTCTTTAGTGTGCGAGCGTGCCACTGCTAGTAATAGAAATTCTAGCAAACTTCTTAAAAATAGATAACTTGCACCCCAAGTCACTGATTTCTAAACAAGCGATTGTGAATTTGGGCGAGCAATATCTCCCAAGTAAGTTCTTTTCCTGCCTCAAACTGGTGAGGATTTCACAATTTATCACAGTACAAGATTGGTAGTTTTGGCTGAATAAATAACAATAAAGTAGACTGCTTTTAGGCGAACGCCCTTTACAAGACTCGGAGGGAAAAATCAACTCTAGAAAGACAAAAGAAAGTCGAATTCCATTTCTGCCTGGATAGAAGCTTCTAATCCAGCCGGACGGGTATATCTGTGTTGGATTTGGTATCAATAACTTCAATTAAACTTCATTGTAAATCAATACCAAGCGTTCGAGTTTGGCGAGCTTTAATCTATTTCGAGACACTGGGAGGCTTTTTGAATGGGCAGAATTGTGGTCTTTTCAGTTTGAAAGTGGTAGAAGTGGTGGACTTGAGGATTATTGAGAATGGCTGTATTGTGGTACTGTTCTCTGAGTTAGGGCTCTCCATAAATTTGTTGAGGTTTTAATATCAGTAAAAACTCAAACTTTGCTTGTTTTGGCTTTTGCTGAACCAAATTTGTAATGAGAGAAATCTCGTTTTGAATGACTTATTTTCCTTAAGTATGAACTGAAAGTTCTGATTTATAGCTGGCTTCTTCTGTGGCTCAAATGAGCTTTTGGTTGCTTCGGTTTGTTTGAAGGTTCCAGAGATCAAGTGATCACTTTGAGTTTTTGTCTTTGGTTGATTTTTTGGTTGTTTGTTTGTTTTTTTTTTTATGGCCTCCTGCTCTATTTATCCTCTCTTATATTTATAGGAAATGTTGGAGTGGAATTTCTAATCCTTTTAAAAATGGGCGGCAGATTTTCTAAAAGAGATCTTTTATTTTAAAATGCAAAGAAAAAATGGGTTTTATCAATTCTGGCAGATAAGCCTCCAATAGTCAGTTCCTAAGGCAGTCACTTCCCTGTATTTTTTGAAAAAGAAACCAAACCCTTCTTTAATTTCAACTGCTTTGTAAGAATTCAAACTGTGATGGTTAGTTTGATTTTCCAGATGAACAACTCCCTGCATCCTACTTATCTCCCAAAACATAGTCTGCTTATCTCTTGAAAATGGTGCCTTCTTTGGAGCAGAAATTTTTCTAAATATATAAAAAGGGATTTTGATCTTCTGGTGGCAGAGATTTCAAAGATGTCCTTTTATACCTGCCCCTATTAATTCTTTATCAATCTCAGTTGAAATTGCTGACTTTTCTCAAGTCATGAGGTCACGTGGGTCTGCTTCTTTCCTGGGCTCATCTTTCTTTACTTTAAACATGCCAAACCCAATTTGGTTTTCTTCGAAGCCCAAGTCATCCTCGTGGTGGGATAGGTTCTGGGCTGGGCTTTCTTGGATTTTGAATTTTGGGCCCTTGATTTTAATTTAGATGCAAAGTTCAAACTGCTCGGCCCCTGAAGTTTTCTTTGTTATTTCTGGGCCTCCAATGTTGGGTTGGGTGCGCAGGATTTTGGCCCAAACATCTGCCCAAATCGCTTCCACAGGGATAGCCCCATTCAATTTAAATTTCACTTTAGACAATGTCTTATGTGTTCCCTCTTTTCGCTGAAATCTTATGTCTGCTAGCAAGGTTACCACTTCTCTAAACCGTCATGCTATTTTGTTTCCCACTTTCTATGTCTTGCAGGACTTGGCTATGGGGAAGATGATTGGCTCAGGTAAGCAGCGTGGTGGTCTCTATTACATGTCTCCATTACAAAGGACACCCGTCACTTATCAAGTTTCTCATCCCTCCAATTTGTGGCACATGTGCCTTGGACACCTATCACCTTCTCGTCTTAAATTAATTTCTTCATTCTTGTCTTCCAGTAATCTCTCTTTTGATGACAATTGTACTGTTTGTCCCATGGCCAAGCAAACAAGACTTTCGTTCCCCTTAAGTTCAATAAAAACTCATGCTCCTTTTACAGTGTAATATCTAGGGCCCACACAAAGTTCCCACACATTCAGGGGCACATTTCTTTCTTACTATTGTAGATGATTTTACTAGATGCACATGGCTATTTCTGATGCAGCACAAGTCTGAGACGCAAAATATTCTCAAATCTTTTGTCACCTTTGCTCATACTCAGTTTCATGCCACCATTAAAGCCATCCGAGTAGACAATGGTTCTGAATTTTTGTCCATAAGAAATTTTTTCCAAACTATAGGCATCGAATATCAACGCACTTGTGTTTACACTCCACAACAAAATGGAGTCGTTGAATGCAAGCATTGCCATATTCTCATTGTAGTGCGTGCCTTGAGTTTCCAATCCCAATTACCTCTTACTTTTTGGGGTGAACATGTCTTAACCGCAGTCTAACTCATGAACCGCCCCATTATTATCCACCAAATCCCCTTTTGAACTACTATACCATCACCAACCATCATTCGATCACTTGAGAGTTTTTGGTTACCTTTGTTATGCAACGGTTGTGCAGCCTACTCATAAATTTGACCTTTGTGCTCAACGTTGCGTCTTTGTTAGATACCCCACTAGTAAAAAAGGTTACAAGCTTTACAATTTAGAGACCAAGAAATTTCTCGTAAGTCATGATGCTAAATTTTGTGAAAACACTTTTCCTTTTTCCCAAATTGCCAACCCCAATGCTCCCAGTTTTATGTAGCCCCACTTTCCACCTCCTGGCCCTGATAATGCTAATCGTTGGGCCCAGACACCCAACCCATCGAGCCAAGCATACTAGAGCCAATCCGGCCAAGCTTCACCGAGTTGATAAAGACTGATGCGCTTCCAACCGTGTCACCCCATGCCCCTGCTCCTGACGAGCTTGCCAATCTTGACAACCCTATAGGACCCGTGTCTCCTTAGCCCCCCTCACACATCCCATCAGACATGTCCCCTTTCCAGCAAATCCCACTTCGCCTTTTTCACCTGCTCCAGAATCCTCTCTAATGCCTAACCATCAGGCCAACCCCACTCCTATTACCCTTCCACGTCAGTCACTTCACCCTAAGCAACCTCCTCTATGGCATAAAGATTACCACATGTCCACCCAAGTCAGTCACTCAATCTCGATGCTTTGTTTTGCGTCAAGTACTCGATATCCACTCTCTCACTTCCTTTCATACTCCCATTTGTCTTTTGCATATTCTCCTTTTCTGATTAACATTTTAGGTCACACCTAACCTACATCATATGCTCAAGCTATCCTTGCTCCAAATTGGCAACAGGCCATGACTACAAAATTAGAGGCTTTGCAGCACAATAACACTTGGAGTTTGGTTCCTCTACCCATTTGTCATAAACCGATTGGCTGCAAATGGGTTTACAAAATCAAATAGAAGTCCGATGGCACCATTGAGTGCTACAAAGCTTGCCTTGTTGCTAAAGGATACACTCAAGTTGAGGGCATTGACTACCAAGAAACCTTTTCTCCTACAGCCAAACTCACTACCCTCCGTTGTCTGCTGACTGTTGCTACTACTCGCCACTGGTTCATCCATCAACTGGACATTCAGAATGCCTTTCTTCATGGCGATTTGCATGAAGTGGTATACATGGAGCCTCCTTTTGGTCTTCGCCAACATGAGGAGAACACTATATGTCATCTCAACAAGTCCCTCTATGGACTCAAACAGGCTTCTAGAAACTGGTTCTCCACTTTTTCAGACACCATTCAGAAAGCTGGAAATTAGCACTTTATTTACTACAGTTCTTATCTATGTTGATGACATACTTCTCATAGGCAATGATCTTCAAGAAATGGAACATCTCAAAACATTCATTCTCAAACGCTTCCGCATCAAAGATCTTGGAAATTTGAAATATTTTTTGGGTATTGAATTCTCTCATTCCAAGAAAGATATTTTTATGCCTTAGAGAGAATACACGCTAGATATTTTGGAAGATTCAGGACTTCTGGGGGCACTTCCAGACAAGTTTCCAATGGAACAAAATTTGAAACTCACTCCCACAAATAGAGCACTGATGCATGATCCAACTAATTACAAAAGACTAGTTGGTAGACTGATTTATCTCACTGTCACAAGGCCTGACATAGCCTATTCCGTTCGAACATTGAGTGAATTCATGCATCAATCTCGAAAACCTCATTGGGATACTGCCTTATGAATCCTCAAATATATCGAAGGTACTCGTGGTCAAGGTTTATTATTTCCTGACTCTAACAATCTTGCCTTGAAAGCCTTTTGTGATTCATATTGGGGAGGTTGTCGTGCCACAAGGACGTCGATTATAGGATATTGTGTTTTTCTTGGAAATGCCCTTACCTCATGGAAATCCAAGAAACAAGCTAATGCCTCTAGATCATCAACAAAAGCTGAATATCGAGCTATGGCTAATACTTGTTTGGAGCTGACTTGGATGCGCTACATATTACAGGATTTAAAGGTCCCACAGACGGCTCATGTGCCATTATTTTGTGAAGATCAGGTAGCTTTGTATATTCCAGCAAAGCCTATTTTTCATGAATGTGCAAAACACATTGAAATAGATTGTCACATAGTTCAAGAAAAATTGCAAGCTGGAATGATTAGTCCTTGATATGTACCTACACGCTTCCAGCTGGCAAATGTGTTTATGAAGGCCTTGAGAAATGATCAATTTGTGACACTACGAGACAAGTTGGGTCTTCTTGATATTCACTCTCCAACTTGAAGGGAAGTATTGCGAAATATTGTTGTATTAGGAAATATTACTGTAATATATTTAATTTCCTGTATTATTCTAGATCAAATCCCACCTAAAGTGGATCACAGCTTCTAATCCCACCTTAAGATATATATATATATATATATATATATATATATATATATACAGAGAGCTTCCATTGAGGGATCCCTCAAATAAGCTTATTTGAGGGACACCCCTTGTAGGGCCCACTCCGGATTGTATTTCACTAATCCAAACCGTCTATTTTGTAGATACACATTCAAAGATCATCTCTACAAAAAATCACTTGAATCCGATATCTTTTGACCATGCAATTGAGTTCTTGAAATTTTAGTATTTTCTTGAAGCACCGTGTTCATTGATTTTGTAGGACACAATTGGATGTCGAAACGGTTTCCGATTTGTCTAATTTTTTGTAAGGATGATCTATGAATGAAGACCTAAAAAATAGATGGTTTTGATCATTGGAAAAAAAATTGTAGGGTACCCTAAAGGGCATCCCTCAAATAAAATTATTTGAGGATCCCTCAACAGAAGGGGACTGTATATATATATATTGTCAATACAACGAAAATATTCAAACAAACCTCTTATTTCCTAATAATCCGCTTTTCACAAATAATCTCATTCTAACTACATATTATACAAAAACACTTACAGTATGTTTGGATGAGAAAATTTAAAAGTACAAAGGAATTGAATTAGAAATAACTGAAATTAATATTCTAAAATGTGCAAAGTTTCTTATTTGGCTAATGAATTTAAACATAGAATTTAACATTTATTTGTAAAGCTACCTTTTTTAGAACTCAATCTCTCTTTAAATTTTCAAAATGATGACTATTTAGATAGAATTTAAAGTTGCGATTTATGACCTTTAAATTCGATGTTTATTCTCACGTTGGAATTTATAAATTTCTTGTTTAGTTATCCAAACATGAGAATTGGTTTATGTCAATTTAGAAATTCTGACTTTTGTCAAAATGCCAAGTTTATTTCCCTCATTTCAAACAAACTGTTATAGAACCTATTTAGAGAGAAACCCAAATTAGCAAATTGTCGTTTTCTAATTGGTTCTTAGTGTGTTAAATTTTCTAAGAATCAATTAGAAAATGACAAGTGGTTAGTATAAAAACCGAAGCTATATTGCTGATCCAAACAGACATAATAGCACCATTAAACACATACATTCTCCTTCCTGCCTAGCAACAGTTCGACACAATCGAATCTTACAAAATGGTCATACTTAATAATATACTACACTAAATAAAAACCAGCTTATAAAGCTCAGAAATCACGTCTATTCACATCTCATCCAGCATTTGTTCTCAAAAGGGGTAAAAGTTGGAGCTCAACTAACTCATGACATAATAACAGAAAGCTGGGCACCATCCAGATCGTAAACGATAAATGTGATTCTCAATATACTCGGTTACTGATAGTTTGGTAAAGAGACTTTAGCTGTGTGTTCCATTTATCTATAGCAGCATATTTCTTCATTCCCTTTGACCTGCACATTGTTTGCGAATGAATCAGTGGCAATCAAACATGGACTATTACCATGAACCAGCATCCATGGATTAAAAGTAAAAGGTATGAGTCAAGTAAACAGACCTGTCACCACGCTCTAAGAGCCGGTTCACCTGATCTATATGTCCATCGATTCGGTTATCCAATATAAGCGAAACCAAGAGTTGCTCAACATCTTTCTCAGGCACATTAAGTTCCTGAACATCAACAAAGTTCAGTAAGTTTACAGGTGATATGACCAAGCGCATAATGGCAGCAGCGATGGTCATATTGAAAAAAAAAAGTATTTGAACTAAAAGATAAAACCCATCCAGTGTTTCTCAAGAGTTAATGATTAAACAAGCACAACAAAACAATGAGCAACAAATACAAAAAGATTGAACGTATGGCCCACCTTTGATATGAAGGGAATCCGAATTCTAGTGTACGGCTTGATAAGTTTAAGCAGAACTTGTGTCCTAACATTCTTCAACAGATCTTCAATATAGTTTCGGATGAACGGATCATCCATAATTGTCCTCCTGTTACTCTGAAAAAAGTACAAATGCCAATTCAACTAAGGGAAATAATACAGAAAGACAGAGAAAAGAAAAAAAAATGAACGATACACACAAACACAGAGGTAGGTTTAACTTGCATAACGTCGTGTTAGAGAAGAATAACACCTTAAGAATTTTCTCGAACTCCAGTATCTCATTTCGTTGATATGCTGCTATCAGATTTGTCATTGCCAAGATCTCAGGATCGTTTTTATACCTATGGAACCGAAATCATAAGAACAGAAGGAAATACAAGAACTTGAAAACACCAAAATAAAAAACATATTTTCAAAACTTACGGCTTTGCTTCTTGACCATCAAATGGATTAACCTCTGACTCCATCAGCATATTAGCCAGAACTAGATACCTGTCAAGCAACGCACATTGAACATGGAGAGATTAGTAAAACCTGGGGAACACAAAGACAATCACCATATATCTAGTGTATCCCAGTTTAAATCAACTCGAAGACAATCGCCATATATCAACAAAGGAATTTGTGTCACGTAATTAAGAAACACACAAACATAATGAGTTTAACCAAAGGAATTGTCATCATGTTGTCTAAGTCTTCAAATCATATCACTACAAATTCAAAATTAACAGCCATTCAACGTTTCTACTAAAATTTATACTATAAAAACGGTTATTTGTCGACAAATTCTACCATAACCTTGGTAAAATAAAAATTCATCGTCTTAAATTCCAATTATAGGTATTTATTATCCAAATGGTCATGCAATTGTCTCCATTAATTTCATATGTTAGATGGTGCATTTTACATGTAGTATGACTTCAGCTCTCATCCATGGTGAACTGTGAGGTTGACTCCATCATCATTAGTAAACCTTATCATCTAAGTTTCATACCCCTCATAGGTGATAGCACATAATGATTTGTAGACTTCACCTCCACTTTTGAAAACTATCAACAGTGAGAGAGAGAGAGAGAGAAATAGGATGAACGCCTATTAACAAGTCCAAATGGAAAAAAAAAAAAAAAAACGCATGGCCCCAGAGAGCATACTTCAAGCATTGTATACGCCTCTGGTTCCCAGCTTCATCGTAGTTCTTAAAGGCTTCAAAAAAATCTGTGGCTGCATCCGCCCACTGACGCTCTGCCATATGCATCTTCCCCCCACACTCACGAATTATTCCCATGATCCTAGGATGAGGTATTGCTGACTTGATTGCAAGAGCTTTTTGGTATAATTGCTGCATTCAATCCAGAGTCAGATGCTGCTAAATCACAACAGCAAACAGAAACACACAAAATGACAAAAAGTATATTCCTTGATGAATTATCACTACGACGACAATTGTAAGGAGGCCTTGTTTAGCCTTTTACGAAATATGAGACACTAGCTACAAAAATTATATTGTTCCCTTGGATTTCATTCGGGGGAGGCGTTCTTCCGTTTACATTTCAAGGGCTACAAATCGTCCCCTTGGGATATTGAAAGGCATTATCCACTTAAGCATTTTCCATATGTTGTTATACAATCATGAGGAAGTTTTCCTATCCTAATTATTAATAATATTGACTAATTAACTTGGGGCAAACAACACAATCTTTCAAAATTATGCATGCATACATTTGACTATATAAAGTTCTGTTTTATATATTGACGGATGCTCTATGGTTGCTGGCATTGAGTGCAGGAACCCAACCCACCAAACCCAACATGAACTTCAGGAAACTCAGACGCATTGACTCCAACCTGAGGAACCTAACAAACTTATATATAATTAGACAAAATCTATTATATTTCTTTTTCATACCCAGAAATCCACCAATCCTCAAAGTGGCACAGCTTTGAAACTGGGGCCTCCTGCCGAACCCTACAATCTTTGGGAGATAGGAAATACTAGCAAATAGCTAGGTAGGTACCTTGGGGGTTCAAACCTAAGACTGCATGGGAGCAAACCATGGGCCTGACTGTTCCAACTAATGTAACATATATGCCAACCAACAAATATATATACACATTATTTAGTTATAGATTTAAAACAATAAGTATTTCATGATTCTTGTTCTTCATCCTTATTTATGCTTGAAGATCCACTTTGATTGAAACAATCAACCAAAACAAGCACTTAAAAATGACCATTTACTTATGTTGTAATACAACTGAGGTGTTGTACTTTTTTTCCGAAATTTAGAAATTATTACCCCATTGTTTCATAATAGTATCCCAGCATTTGTTTTTCACATAACTCGACCCAATCCTCCTAATAACTTGATTTGAAATCTACATGAACCACTTTTCAATTAAACTTTCATTTCAACAGTATTTTACATTTAAAATCCTTTAACCAACCCTGATCATGGGGCATCAGAAACACCGCCTGAGCTATTTACAACATGAGCCAATTAAACATACGGATGATCTTCTGACCACTCCACTGAATTTCTTACCAACTTCGGCAAGAATATTTCTCTAGTCTAAAACTTATCATATAGACATAATCTAATGTTGAAGCTGCTTGTACAGTGGAAATGCACAGACAAGAAATAACCGCTTGTGGGCATATTGGTAAAAATATTGAGATTGTGAAATGCAGAAGTTAGCGCAACTCAACCAAAAGGGATCTGAGATGCATAAATTTTTTTAACTGAACCCCAGAATTAATGTGGATCTCATCTTCCTAGAAATTTTCCAACTCATATGCTTTTCATTGATCCGGTATGATTTAGAAGATCAATTGAAGAATTAGGAAACACTTATTTCCTTCAATTTCGATTTAACTTATTCATGGAAGACCATTTTTGCCTTTTGCTTTCTTCTCTTTAAAAAGGGTCATAAGTATATACATGCATGCATTTTAGGGGTAGGGTTAAGTGTGGGGGCAACGGAAGGGGAGGGTGAAGGTGACTGAGAAGGAAGGAGCAAGGGCAGTTTGGGTATAATAGGGTGAGACGAGTAAATTTATATATATATTAAAATAAGGTCAGCTAGGATATGGAAATGGCCGGGGGGCACTGGCTCCACTCTTAAAAATTCCACATGAATAAATTTTACAAAAGAAACCGTCTTTTGCTACAATACATACAATAAGTTCAACGTCTATCTGTTACCGTGCTCATAACACTTACATGTTCTATTCAATTTGAGAACAGATAGATCAGAGAGAAAAGCATCACACCAATTTCCCCTACTTCAAACTCTTGTTCTCTCAATTTAACAAATAAAAAAGTTAAGCAAACCAGAGTTAACCCCACTGAAATACTGGTATCAATAATCTATTTAGCATTATATCCTTGTGCTTTAATTAAACCAAACCCTACATCTCAGAGTCTGGCAGAAAATGCATATCACATAGACAGAGTAGAGAGAAATCAGAGAGAGAAAGAGAGGTAGTCTTCAATCAAGACTGAAGATTATTACCTTGAGCTTTTTGTTATTTTTAGTCTCCGTGTACATCTGAATCTCAATTGCATAAACCTCCAGAAGTTGACTTCCTTTCTTTTGGTCATCTGTACCATCTTCTTTTTGACAAGATTTATGGAGTTCTTTCAGAATCTAATAGTTCAACACAGGTTATGATCAGCCTTTTAAGATCACAATCAGCATAATATTTTGTGGAAAGGTATCATCCAAATAGACAGATTACCTTATTCATTCGCCCATATTCACCCATATCAAACCAAATTTTGCACAGCTTAAGATTTGTCTTGAACCAAAGTCTCTGCACAACAAGAGGTCAGATTGCATTCATATTAGAAATTAAAAACTTATGCTAAAACTATGGTTATATTCTGACCTCATTCTTTGCCTCTTCAAGGGCCTTTAAAGTGGTCTGATAGAACTCTTGCAGGAGACCAAAGTTCTGACTAGCTGAACCAGAAACAAAATCCATAATATTGTTTATACATTTTTCACTGTAATTTCGTGTTACTGCTGATTTGATGTATGTTAACATCACCCTGTACGCATCCATCATTTCTTTATACCTCCCCAGACGATAATAGAGCTTCACAGTTTGCTTCAAAGCTTTAAATCCCCTGTAACATATTTATTTAACTTTTTAGAAAAAACTTTATTAAAAGCAAAAACTATGTATAGAAACGTTCATGGGACATAAACGGACAACTTATGATAAGAAATAATAAGCCCAAAACACTGTAATCTGAAAACAGAATGCACAATATAAAAAATAAAATAAAAACTGAACTAAAAACAAACTACAAGAAAACATATCGTCACTACAGCTATGAAATCTAACAGAAAAACATACAAGGAATCCCCCTAAAATCTGCACAAACCAATTCCCACAGTGCTGACCAAATCTAACTTGATCCCAAGGATCTTCCACATCAACGCCTTTCTAATGCTAAAAAAATTATCCTATTACACTCCAACCCAATTACCCAACAGATAGCTAATGCCAAACAACATGAAAAATGAAACGAAGCCTTTCTGTTGCAAAAGAAACTACTATAAGATTTGCATGTAAAACACCCTGACCCATCTAACTTCCAACTCCTAACATTGGTTTTTGAAGGAACAAATGAGCCCATCCCATGCTTCCTAACAGTGAAGCATCTTCCACCTTCAAATCCCAATTATAAGGAAAATAAATAGCATCCGCACACCTTGAAATACACTCATAGTGTTTTCTAGAAAGTGCATGTAACCTGGGAAACAGCGTCTGCAGTGGCCCTTCTCCCAGCCACAAAACCTCTCAAAATCTCACCCTTTCCCCATTATTCACTACAAACTTGCACAACTTTAAAAAAATTAAAAAAAAAATTGAGGAAGGAGAGTTAACAAACTACACAAGTGTTTAGGGTACAAAATTTAATCCCCTGTTGAAAAATTTAATTATTAAGGAATACCTCCAACAAATGAATTCAGAAGGAAAACAATATCTGCACAAGTTTGGTAGTTCCATTCAAGGCTCATGAAAAGGGAAAAATATAAGCATAAAGTTTCCAATGCACATATACACCATAAACTATACATCTTTTAAATGAAGTTTGGTAGTTGCCATGTGTTCCCCCATCATACTTCTTTCACAATTTAAATGAAGATGTATTGTATCTCAAGTTAAGAATAAAGCCCTCCCTGTTTCCCCATGCTTTCAGCTGTGAAAGAAAAATAGAAAGAAAAACTAGAAGCAAAAAAAAACAAACAATCAAGATTAATCCTGGGTTCTCACTAATCCTAACTTCATTTCACAACAAGGGCATTCTATTATCATCCTCGAAGACCACATCTACAAGCATAATCGTCTTCCAGACTCATTAAATTCTATTTTTCCTTCCCTCTAAAAAAGAATATAGGAATTAAACAAAGAGAACATCTAAATTTTAAGGTGTTGCCAGAACTCGTTTACTTTTTTCAGCAAAAGTTTATTGGTGTTACTCACCACTCGGCCTTCTCAGGCTCCATTCGAACTACTTCGTCGAATCCCGAAAGTGCTCCTTCGGGATCTGTCTCAACCAAACCTGAGTTTTTTTTGGAAGTCAGATAAAAAAATAAAAAATCATCCAGTGTGGCAAAGAGAAAAGAAATACGATTGAACCCTAACTGTTCCAAAATAAAAATAAAAATACTATTGAACCCTAAAAGCAAAAGCTAAGAACCCATGTTCATCAGAAAAGAAAGGATGAGAACCCATTGAAATCTATCGCGAAAATCAAACCTAAAAATACCTTTAGAGTTGTAATATTGGTTCTCAATGTCAACATCCTGTTCCTCAGGCTCCTCATCCGAGTACTCGAATCCGTAATCTTCCATATCAGCATCTGCATACACACACATACACTTATAGATAATGCGGCATTCAATAATTTTGTGAATAAATATATACATATATATAAATCTCGGGAGAGAAAGAGACCGGAACCCATGACTGCTCAAGAGCCAAGAAGGAATTCTGAGCTTTCAAAGCGTTTAAGATTCGGAAGCTACTGAAAGCAGAAGAGAGCAGAGAGGAGACTGAATCGAGAGAGGGCTCAAATCCCTCTTATTAGGGCATTCCGATTGAAAAGGGCGCTTTGGGACTTCGCACGCAAACTGTCTGTGACATCGTCATTTTAGATCACTACAATTTCTCGGGTGATTTTATTTGTAGCCAATTATTTGCTAATTTTAAACCAGAATAACCTATTTTACTCTTAGAGTACTTTGTTGTGTTTTCATCCATTGTGACAACAACTATTCACATGAGATACTGAGGAGAGAAATTTGTATGAAGTTTGGTATGGGAAGTGAAAACTATGACTAAGTATTGATTTTTAAAAAAAATTTGAATTTTTTGGTATTTTTATAGGATTTTATAGATTTTTTTAATTTGTTTATTTATTGCGGACGTCAACAATTAGGCTCATCTTGCCTGAGGGCTTTGTTTCATGGGCCCCAGCAGCTGCCTTAGCCAGCCCTACAACTGTTTTGGGCCTAGCCCGACTTGCTAGAACTGCCCTTATACGTAATTATTGTTAAGAATAAAAAAACATTTTAAATTAAATTAAATTAAATTTGCTCACTACACACCCATATACGTTCCTGCAATCCTAGTTATGCTTTTTTCACAAACCATTATGTTCCTACAACCCTAACAAGGTTTATACGGTTTATATTGGTGAAAACATATCTAGTATTTATTCATAAATGGTGAGACTGAAGTTAGGGAGGCTTCGAATGAGGTATGAGTTTACTTTTTGGTGTTTTTCAAGTTTAGGGTTGTATGGTGGTCGCTGGTTATATGCAATACACCAATACTGACCGCGATAGGAAAACTCGGTGGCATGCCATCGAAACATTGAACCTGTTTGGGTTATATTTGGCCGGTTGTTAACTTAAGATGCGGTGGAGATCCACCGTAACGTGGAAAGGGCTTCGGTGACGTATGACCAACTTTTACCTATCATTCAGTGGCGACGAACTGAAATATATTTATTTTTTCAATAACTTATTGTCGACCACAAATTTAATTAAAGCTATTTTGACTTTACTCCTATTGAAGGAACATCAACAAGGTGACGTCGCTACTGAAGGCATAGAATGTGTAATGGAATTTAGTGATTAATTCACAAATTATTCAGTGATCATTTTGAGTATCCTTTTTTTTTTTTTTTTGGGTCTAAAATCCTTTTTAGTATTATTAACGTGGCATTAATGCTTCAAATAACGTGAGTTTAATGTATAGATATTCAAAGGTAAAGATACATTAATTAGATGGGCTTATGCAGAAGGCAAAATGAGTAATATCGTAATTGTAATTACAAGGTCTGATTCTAGAGGTGAGGGCAAGAGGAGACCTCGAGTAATACTTGCTTCTGAGAGGAGCAGTAAATATAGGTCTTAAAAGTCTACTAAGACAACTGGTGTAAGGTCGGATGCAAATGGTGATACTGTTATTGAAATTATAGTTTTCCTTTTCCGTAAAGCCAAATACAAAACATTTATATTATAAATAACATATAAACAAATTGGAAAACTTTTAAGGTACAATGAAATTGAAGAAAAATAAATTAATAGGTAAGTAAAAGCAAAATAAATTATAAATAAGAATGTGAATTTGGTACAGTGAAGCATGTTAAACATGTTGTCCTAAAGCCTTTGTAGTCTCTCAACGTGCAGGTACTGACGGTTTACAAGACTCTAAGATAAGACTCTCTTGTACACAAACTCAAAATCCTCTATGAGCACATTCATAGACGGATATAGGTATCCAAGTCACAAAACCATTGCCAAAATAATAATATAAAGTAGAAAATATATATAAAAGTAGAAAATGAGAGAATAAGTTTGTGGTGGTGATTGTGGTATGTGATATTTTGATGGTGTATTGTTGGGTGTTCAAATGTGAAGGAGGAGTGGGCTTTTATAAGCATCCAAATAACATGCAATCTTTACCACATTAAACTAGAAAATTAAGTAGAAATAAAACCTGAAAATTAAATATGTATAACCCCACAATAAATAAAATAAAACAGCTAAAATAATTAAATAAATAAAAACGGTTAAAATTTTAAAACCTTTTTAAAATTCCAACAGATGCGAAAAAGTATTCTAAGGATATTGGTACCAAGAAATGTGGATGCCCTTCTTGTTAAAAGGTGTTAATATTGGTGATGAGGAATTGCTCAGGATGGTAGGGCTCAACAACATCGCAACATTTGAGCATCCCTAAGTAGAATTCAACAATTGGAAATGGGTGGTGTTCCCTTTCAAACTTGTAAGGTTCCCATATAACTTGAAGTATGATGCGCAATATAGAATGAACTAATGTAAAAAATAAAATATCAAAAACAGTATATATAAAATAAAAAACACAACAAAGTTGGATAATCATGTAAGAGAAACACACCTAATCAGCATTCAAAGTGTCAAGTCGATGTCTATACTTATGCATGTTTACCGATGTTGTCCCATTGTCTCGTCGTGGAGTCCAATGAAGAGCATGAGGTTGGACCTCTGAATAATCAAGGTCACGATCATGAACAACAACACCATGCATGTGCTCATACACCTATGCCCCCAGCAAAGTCATGCACCTAGCATTCTGCTTCACCTTAGACCTCGAAGCTTGGCCTAATTGCCTATACAACCACGCTAAACACTTAGACCCCCATGAAATAACCAACAATACTATTAAGGTCCCTAAGTAGTCTAAGCTATACAATTTGGACTCTTGTGCCAGTCTTGTCAACAAACAAAGTGCAACCAAAGAGATATAGCAAATATGCTCTGGCAGAATACATGTTGCACTCCTCTGATTTATGTTTGAAACATTGGAGAATCACCCCCGTAACCATGGCAAACTCACATACTCATCACTCTATTTGTGTAATTGTTCATTAGCCTCTTCATTAGGCATTCCTAAGTAATTGACTAACAACTCGTAATTTGTGTCGCTATCATCTTCAAGAGGAGAGATCGTTGCACCAGACACAGGAATGCCTAAAATAGATAACACATCATCCAATGTGATGGTCATCTCACCAAAAGGCATCTGAAAGGTGTTCGTTTCGGGACCTCTCAACAAAGGCATATACAACAATCTTATCTGCATTCCGATAAGAACACATAATAAGTTGCTCTAACCCAGACCTCTAAATGTACCCTTTAAATATACCATTATTTGGTTTAGCCCACCAATTCCACTCATGAAGGGTAGATGTCTTCGACATGCACCTAAAAGGCTCACGTTCCTGTAGTCAAATACAAAAAAATATTTAGGTTAATTACCATGAACCAAAGGAATATTGTGATTTCTTATGTTAGAGTAAAATGACTTACCTAGTTATTCCAAATTGCAGCTGCTATGTGAGTTTTGAAACTTGTAAGTAAAGATGGATCAATGAAATAACAATGTTAGGGCATGGTAATGTCTTTGATAATATTTTTTAAAAATGTATTTAGAAAATGAAAACGAGAAAACAAATATGTATTTTCAAGATTCGAGAATACTGGTAACTTAATTAGAAAACAGTTTCAACGAACAAAAACACTGGAAAGGTGTTTGGTAGTACACTTGGGAAAAACAGAAACAAAGAATGTGTAATTTAATTAAAATGCATCATGTAATCAATATTTAAGCTATATCAAAGGTATTTATTTTTGTTAATATCATGTAATTTAATTAAAATGCATCATGTAAAAAGTATAAATTTTTAATGTAAAAAAAAAAAAACTAGAATTATATTTGAAAAATGAAAAAGAAACGACCTCAACCTACTCTGAGCAAAAGAAAACAAAAAACACACCTTTTTTTTTTTTTTTGTTAGAACACCCCACCTCATTTTCATCATCTAAACATTTCTCCCCCTTCTCCATTTTCTTTGTCAAACCCCTCATATCTCTCTCTCTCTCTCTCTCTCTCTCTCTCTCCATTTTTGTTGACTAAACACCATTGAGATATTGACCAACAAAAAAAAACACTACTAAAATCTCTAAGATCTCAATAAACAGCCTATCATTTTTATTGTGCCTCATTATCAAAGTTTCAAGATGATACTCTCTTTGCAACAAAATTAGGTAGATGAGTTTTGTAGTTGTTCAATTAGCTTGATGGTGCTGGTGCTTTGATTGAGTATGGGTGGTGGAGGTGCTGGTGTCAATTGCTGTTTACTAGGTGGCGGTGATATGTATTGGGTTCGATTAAAAACAAGGTTCATTTAGACATCTAGTTTATCAAAAATTCAGTTGATAGGCAACGAAAGACTTTAAACAAAATCCCAGAGCTAAAAAACAAAACTTTTCAAAGGATCTTAAGGTTCAAGGGGGTTGATGTGCTATATAAACTACTTTACAAGAAAGTAAAGAGAGAAAGGTAGATAGAAACTCACCCTTAGAGCACAACTTGAGTCCAACCCAAGTATTCCACCAAGTGATGGTGATAGGATCCACTTTCTTCTTCTCCAAGTTGCAAAATAGGATCCACTTTCTTCTTCTCCAGGTCGCAAATGACACTTGTAGCCCCTGTGGTTTCCAACTTTTATTACTAAGGTCCCTGTGATTTCAATTTTGTCACTTTTGCCACTGTGGTATAAGAGTCCAAGCAATTCTATGACACTTCTCAATTTCCGTCTGATTCTTTTTAGTTCTGTTAGGGCATCAGCTATTGCCGTTAGTTATTGAATAAGTGGGGGGGGGGGCATTAAGGTAAAATCCCCTGTAATTGATAGCACTCCTGCGATAGTGGAATAAACGAGCGTTCTCATTCTTTGTACTCCAGAGAAAGAGAACATGAAGGCTCGAATCCTCAAACACAAATTAGGGATTTCTTTTGGGCCTTTTAGGGTTTAATTGAAAAATTCTCATATGTGCGTAAAAGTTAATCAATTGATGGAGCTGGTTACACAACTAAAATGATGAAGAGCATAGGAGAAGGCAGTGGAAGCTTGAACAAACTAGGTTAGAAAGAGCTTGATTATTTAACTTGGTTTCAATTTGATATAGGGGCTTTCAATGGTTAAAGTGTTTTTTGCTTTCAATGCTTTGTTTTTTGGGAAATAACTCAAAATGCCACCCTTTTATAATTTTTTTTTTCTTCTGAAAATACCACCCCTCCCTTAAAATTTTAAAACTACCACCTATAAATACATCTTTATTGTCCACTGATTGCACATATTTCACTTTTTCAAAAAAATTATTCTCTCTCAACTCTCTTGGCTCCGTCTCCATCTCTCTCTTGGCTCTGTCTCTCTCTGTCGCTGAGCTCTCACTCTCTCTTCGCTTTGTCTCTCTGTCGCTCAACTCTCACTTTGTCTTCGCTCAGCTCTCACCTCTCTTCGGTCTTTCTCAGTCTCTCTCTCTCTCTCTCTCTCTCTCTCTGACGCATTAGTCTGCCTCCCTCAGCGGTGTGTTCATCGAAGCTTAACTCCACAGTTCATATCCACAAGGTACTATTCATCATCATTTGCTTAGGGTTTAGGGGTTTTTTTGAAGTTGGGTTAGGGTGTATGGGTTTCTATGAAATTGGTTTAGGGTTTATGGGTTTCTATGAAATTGAGTTAGAGGTTTCTTCAGAATTGGTTTAGAGTTTAGGGGTTTCTCTGAAATTGGTTTGGGGTATAGGGGTTATGTGATTCTGATGATTCCATGTTTGAAATAGTTAAGGAGTGTGTTCTTTTTTCTTTGTTTGAAACTGCTGTTGTTATGGATGTTGTATTGCTGTTGGATTGCCATTTTAGTGGTGTTATATTGGCATTGTAGTGCTGTTTTATTGCTAGTTTATTTTGGTTTTATTCCCGTTCCATGGTAGGTTTAATGGTTTTGGCAATTTATGCAATTGGATTCTGTGTTTGTTTGTTGCTTTGTTTCATACAAAGAAGGGAAATTGTAGGTGTTCATTTATAGTCTCTACATTAGCCACATGAATCTTTATAGTTTGTTTTACAGTTGCAGTGAATTTTGTTGAAAATTTAATATTGACTAATATTTATTTGTTCCTGTTGAAAATTTTTAATGTCATTAACAACTGTTCACCCGTTTTTTGTTTGTTCCTGTGATGGTAGGGTAAAGTTCCCCATTGCCTTGAAAACCATTGACTGGTCAACAAGTCAACTTTCTTTAGTGTGTGAGCGTGCCACTGCTAGCAATGAGAAATCCTAGCAAACTTCTTAAAAATAGATAACTTGCGCCCTAAGTTACTGATTTCTAAACAAGCGATTGTGAATTTGGGTGATGAATATCTCCCAATTAAGTTCTTTTCTTGCCTCAAACTGATGAGGACTTCACAATTTTTCACAGTACAAAATCGGTAGTTCTGGCTAGAATAAATAATAAGAAAGTGAATTGTTTTTAGGCGGAACGCCTTTTGCAAAACTCAAAAGGAAAATCCAACTCTAGAACGACAAAAAGAAGGTTTGGACTTCCATTTCGCTGGATAGATGCTTCGATCCGGGCTAGACTGGATATGTCTGTCTGGACTACCAATAACTTCAATTAAGTTTCAGCTGTAAATCGATACCAACATTCGAGTTTGGCATAGCTTCAATCTATTTCAAGCCCTGTAAGGCTTTTTGAATGGGTAAAATTGGGACCTCTTTAGTCTGGAAGGGGCGAAGTGGTGGACTTAATCACCGAGCTAGAAGCGCCTGTGGTACATTACCTTGATCAGGGCTCTCCATAAATTTGTTGAGGTTTTCATATTTGTAAAAACCCGAACTCTGCTTGATTTGGCTTATGCTAAACCAAATTTGTAACAAGAGAAATCTCATTTTGAATGACTTATTTCTCTAAGTCTAAACTGAAGTTGGAGATTTTGATTTGTAGCTAGCTTCTTTCTTGTGGCTCAATGAGATTTGGTTGCTTCAGTTTATTTGAAGGCTTTTGAGATCAAGTGATCATTTGATTTTGTCTTTGATTGATTTTTTTGGTTTTAGAGATTGGGCCCAATTTAATTCTTTTGTCGATCTGCTTAGTTGTAACCGCCATTTAATTTGGCATTTTTTACAACTCTGTCCTTTCGAAAAAAGACATGGGCTTTTGTCGTGGATTGGGCTTTCTTTCTTCTTGGTAATCAAAGCCTAGTCCCTGGTTCCTTTCTGTTTTGTGGGCCTTTCCTTGCGAAGATGGGCTGGTGCTTTTAGATTTATTTTTGGCCCAAACAACAACGTTCATAGGTTGTGTGTTGTGGAAGTACACTTTTCATAACATGCTGAAACAACGCATTATAGTATATAAATTTTTACAACGTGTATTTACTGCACGTTGTTGAAAAGAAATTTAGAGTTTTTTTACAACACGCTTGAGATTTTTTTACAACACACCCTTGGCGTGTTGTTGTATGTTTAGGTCTACAACATGTAGCACATGTTGTCGAAACTATATCACGATCCTAAAAAATTGAAAGAAAAAAAAACTAAATTTTTTTACCAAAAAAGGTGCCAAATTTTTTTGCTGGAGAAACTCCCTCTCTCTCAAAATCTGAAGTGTTCTAAATATTTTACAAACTCTCTACATCTTTTAAACCCCTAGAACTTTTCTCCAATCATACAAGGATTAGGAAACTTAAAACTCCCAAAAACCTTAGGAAAAACTAGCCAAAAAGGCTAAAAATTCAGCATTGGATTTGCGCTATCCGCTCGAGCGTTAGAAGCTGGGCAAAAAATCAAGTCTTTGCCACTCGATCACTTGCAACTTCTGCTCGAGCGCCAGAATGTAGTCACACAATTTGCAACCTGAACCACTTGTACGAAAACTAATGTAACTTTCTCTAGAAAACTCGAAATCATGAACCGTAAAGTAGATCTATGTGCATAGGCAGTTTCTTGACTTGCAAGTTTCTAATTCCAAATTTATGTATTCTTTACTCATTTTCAACATATTTTGCTCCTTTTAGCGCCAACTCAAGCCTAGGGATGATTTCCTACAAAACTGATACTAAACACATCAAAACAACCAATTTCACAAAAGCAACTAATGCAAATAATAGGAATAGGGCATAGGAAAAAAGCACAAATATGGAGTTATCACTTCTTTCAAATCTTATCTACTACTTTACGCAGAGATTTGATAAATCATATCCTTAGAGTATTCTCTCTCCTTGGTGAAAATAGAGATTCCTTGCTATATATTCATTTGCCTACATGACTTTATTGAGAGTCCTAATGAACACCTTTAGGTCATGTCTTATGTAACACAACTGTATGGGGCCCTCAAAAACAAACAATATAGCCACAAGACATCTATCATGTCTCATGTTTAAGGATTAGTTTACACTATTGCAATTTATGAGTTCTAGTTTGATATGTGAGTAAAAACTTTCATTCTAGAACTCATGTATTTGATCGCTTTAGTGTATACTTGTTCTCCTGCAAGCACCTGCACACATATCTTTGTGTCGATACACTCAATGACTTGAGACATCGTCATTGTCTACATATAGAGAAGATATTTTGTGTATTGGTCTTGGTGGAATATCAACGCCCAATTGATATTCCTATGACCAGGAACATATTTAGGATTAGGGACCATGATAAGCCTCGATGTATACAATCTCATTACATAGTTCTCATGTCCACTTATATATTCCTAGGACTATAGTTGTTTTACTGTTATGATAATATACCAAATATCATGGTTGAAAACAACTGGTCTTGCCCATGAATAACTTAATAAGTTATTACATAAGATGTCCTTAACATTAATTATCGTATAATTAGTTAGTTTTAAGGATATACTACTAACACATTCCACTCTTGGGTTTTTGATGTGTAGGTGAGACATCCTCACTCTCATTTTCTTTAGCCAAAAATCAGTTCAACCTAAAGAAAGTCTAGCATCTGAGTTCTCTAAGTTGATTTCTCTCCATCTCTAGTCCATTTTAGTGTGGGGAGGTAGAGGACTTCACTCTTGGAGTTTTGGGCTGAGGAGCTTGTTAGAAGAGGAAGAAAAGAAGGCATTTTCTTACAAACGTGTTCATTCTTGGCTTGTCCAAGAAATAGTCATCAATGGTAAAATCTTATCCATTTCTCTATTTTCTATTTTGTGCTCAAAAAGACTAGATCATAAGATACTCGAGTTAAAATGAAAAAGACTTAGCTCAACTAAAATAAGCAAAATCGCACCAAAGCTCAGAATCACACAGATCAGATCGAACACCAAAATTAACCTTGATTATGCATGCAAAAGAAAAGTTACTAAAAATCATACCACAAAACATGATCAAAATCAAAGAGAAAAATGAAAAAAAGTGAATGAAATCGAAACAGAAGATCAGAGCTCCAATCGCAACTGAAGAACTAGAGCTCCACCACGTAAAAGAGCAACCGAATCAGAAAGCCAAATTTCAAATCGAGCATACTTTAAACACACGGGGTTAAAAGGGACATTTACTTTGCAAGTTTTAAAGTTGGGCCAGACTTTTAAAGAAAAAAAAGGTACAATTGTTTTTTTAGTGATTAATTCAAGTTGGGCCAACGAGTCTGGGCCTCTTTGTGGCAAATCCAAAACAAAATTTGATTCTTATGTATCAAAACTCAAACATAAGTACTCTATGTATCAAATCCTCATTAGTAAGGATTCTTTTCACTAAAATCTAATTTTTTCTATAAAAAAATTAATATTTAACATTTAAAAAAAAAAAAAAAAAAGGGGTTTCTACAAGAAGCACGGCAACCCAAAATCAAGCCTAAGGACCGAAGTAAAGAGACTAACAAGAAAATAAGTGACGAGACCGTGGAAACAAGCGAAGATCATTTTCTTTTTTCAAGGGAAGATGAATGATAATTTTATATTAGAGTAAAATGGACAACTGATATTTAAGATATCTGTTGGGTCTAGAAAACATTTGGTAGGCCCAAAATAAATTTTAGAATGAAGAAAAAATCAAACTTTGCGATCCAGCGGATGTCGTCACTTGCTCTGATTGGGGCCGTGCGCTTGACCCGTACATAATAATAAAACTGAAAAAAAAAAAAAAAAAAACACCAAGTTAGCAATTTGACATGAAACTCTTCCGGTCAGAAATTTCAACGATACAGAAATTCAATAGAGACAGGTGGCCACTGAGTCAAAACCGTATTAATATCAGAGTGGGGCCAAAAAAAATTTCTTTAAAGTTGGACACCAAAATAGTATGAATATTGTAATACTTTTCAATGCAAGAACTTTTCGTGCGTACAGCGGCTGGTTTCTTCCATTGACCAAAAGCTTTGAGCAGCTGCTTCCCGTCAAATGTCAATGGACTCTTCTCTCTCTTGCTTTCACATTTCTCTGTTTTCCTTGGCCTTCCGTACCTACTGCCACAGTCACCAATTAATCGTGTACAAAGTGGGTTTCCAAATTTGTTTGATGAATTTGCCAAATGTTTCAAATATATGGGCATGCCATGTCCAGTCAACCATTGAGGTTTGGTTCTGAGTTCTGAGGCACAAACAGTCTCCTCCTTCATGATGGGAAACTGCTGCAGAAAATCTGCCAAGTGTGCTCATGCTTCTTCCATCAACTTCTCTGGTATTAATCTGCAGCTTCTTTCATTTTGGTCTTGAATTTTGTTTTTAATTATTTTTGTCCTGTTTACACTCCTTCATGGTGGGTTTCACTTCATGTTATTCTATTTTAAATCAGATAAATTAAATACTATGAATTTGTAGGTTTTTGTGTGTGTGTTTAACTGTGGTTCCCTCTCTGGTTTTTTTAAGAAACATAAATCCATCAATAATCTGACTGTCCAAGGAACACTGTTGCATCGGTCTTGTAGCTGAATTGGTTAAGATTAATCATTCAAGCACGCGAGGCGGTGTGTTCGATTCCTTCCTCCTCCAATATGACTTCCATCAACGAAAAGAAATGGACTGTCAGAGTTTTTGTATCTTCTTTAGTTTTGATATATGAAGATGATCTGCTTCTGAATCTATCAACGAATTAAGTTTCATCTCTGTTTTTTCTAGTGCGTGCTGATCTTATTCTAAATTGATGTTCTTAGTATCCGAGACCATTTTATCACTAGAGTTTAGTTGATTTTATTTGTAACTTATTCTGCATATTATGTTCTAGTGCCTTCTCGTTTTCGTTTACTGCATATTTTTTGTTCAAGCATTGCTGCAACGTGAAAATAAATGAAACACATACATGCTTCGTTTCATATTTCTATGGTTTTCCATTAACATAGTTTTATGACCAGTATTTTTCTGCATAGTAATTTGAAGGTCAATCTTTGTAGCTGCTTACCTCTTTCATCTTTTAGGAAGTACAAAGTCTAATGGCAAGGGACAGCTGGATACAACCTCCTCCATCCAAGAAACACCATCAGGAGGTTTGAACAAAGCTTTAATAGTGGCCAAGGCTGATACATCTGTCCCTAGCAGCCTCAAGTCCTTCAGTTTCAGTGATCTCAAGAATGCTACTAAGAACTTCCGGTCAGAGAGTCTGCTCGGAGAGGGAGGGTTTGGGTGGGTTTTCAAAGGATGGATTGATGCAAACACCTTTGCTCCCACTAAACCTGGAACAGGGTTAGTGGTGGCTATCAAGAGACTCAAGCGAGAAAGCTTTCAAGGCCACAAGGAGTGGCTCGTATGTCGAATCTGGACCGTTTTACTTTCCATTTTAACCTTGCTTTTCTGAATCTGAATTTGTATCACTTTTCAATTTTTCAGGCAGAAGTTAACTATCTTGGTCAGCTTCACCATGGAAATCTTGTGAAACTCATAGGGTATTGCTCAGAATCTGACAATAGACTTCTAGTTTACGAGTTCATGCCTAAGGGAAGCTTGGAGAATCATTTGTTTAGAAGTGAGTACAAGTACATACCCTTTCGTCGTATTTTTTTGAATTGTTATGTGCTATTGCTTCTCACCAATTCACCTATAAGTTTGTTACTTGGTAATTTTACATATAGATTGATGTCTTCCTGGCTAAATACTCTTGTCAAACAAATGGATACAATAATTTAACGCCAAGGACTGTTGATTCTGGATCAATCTCAGTAGACAGTAGCTGCTAGCGAGCTCATACTTATGAACTTGATACCTATAATTTTTTCAGTTCATTCTTGCCTAATACTTGATCTTAAGATAACCTGCACTTGCCGAATTCTACTCTGCACTTTGTGAAATGGTCTTTCACTAATAATTATGAGCTTATGTTATTCTGTTTCAGATTTTTACTAACAACCTTTGCTCAATCCCCATTAATATCCCTCCAGTTAATTTTTAAGTTTTTAATAACAAGTAGATAGATTTTCTTGCATACAGTTGGGTAGCATCCTTTGTAAAGAAGTAGCCGAATTTGAACAAATTTATGTTCTTTGATGAAATTTTTGTAGAGACTTCTAGGCTGATGAGATGACCTGCTGTCTTTCCTTTAACCATGACCCGTAATCCGGCTAGAACTTGAACAGGTTTGTGGACCAAAAATATTGGTAGCCACAGTTAAGAGAAACAGACACCATTTTCTTCATTTTTTATGAAGATAGAAATGAAGAACATATCTTGACCAGTTTGGGCACCATAAAATTTGCTCAACAGAAATCCGAAAGATATTTTGGCATTCTCGATTATTACTGCTTTCATAACTATTCCTGGTAAATGATCCCAGTTTGAAAGCTATATAAGGATCCATTTAGCCAAGGGACCTATGTGGCAAATGCATTGATGTGTTCTTAGCATTTAGAATGGTGGAGATAATTGCACGTTTCTGTTCCTCTGTTTAGACTTTCTTTCTAATTTTAGAACAGTGATCCCTTCTGCTACTCTTTGATCCATCAGCAGAAGACTATATTGCATCAACCGCAAAATAGGAAGCTGTCGTCAAATAAACATTGTTTTTCGCTAGTAAAGTACCAAATCGTTACCTTGTTTTTGTTTATTCTTCTGCAGAAGGTGTTCAACCCATCAGTTGGGCTGTGCGGATGAATATTGCAATTGATGTGGCAAGGGGGTTGTCCTTCCTACATAGTTTAAATGCTAATGTTATCTATCGTGACTTGAAAGCTTCAAACGTTCTACTTGATTCGGTATGCTTAGACATCAAAAGCTCCAGTTTGTGAACGATTGCTGAATTGTAATCACAAGCCTGAGAGAGTTTTCATGTGATGTATGCAGGATTTCAATGCTAGGCTTTCGGATTTTGGGTTAGCAAGAGATGGTCCTACTGGAGACAACACTCATGTTTCAACCAGGGTGGTCGGAACTCGAGGCTATGCTGCACCAGAATATGTTGCTACAGGTTAGTGTTATTTTTCAACTGCATCCATAATATTTTCACCGATAATCCTGGAAAAGAGAGAACCAGCAAATAAAATTGAGCTACAAAAAGAATAGAAGACGCCCTCAACCACATAGAACAATTGAGTTATTAATTTTCATAGGATGAGAAAACTACTAGGAAATGATATCAATCATACATTGCATGTTGGATTTCTTATTCACTGACATCAAAATTCTTGAGGAACTGCGATTTAACTTGTGTACCAATAGACTCACGACAAATGAAATGATGATTAAAAACTTTCTGGATTTTAACAAAAAAGAAAAAGGAAAGGCTTGATGTTTTACTTCATAATTACTAAACCGGATTACATAAAAACGAGAACAAACATAAAGAAATGCTGGTGAACTTAAAGAGAGATTATAAAGATGCTCATAAGAAGGAGAAACAAAAGAAATGAAATGGTACCTGAAGACTGAAAACTTAAACTACATAAGTTTTATCCACTTAATACAATTTTTTGTTTGTTATGGAAATCATAATGTATTTACTGAATGAAATTGTCGTTCCTCTTTGTTTTAACGAGCTGCAGGTCACTTGACACCAAAGAGTGATGTGTATAGCTTCGGGGTTGTGTTGTTAGAGCTACTAACAGGAAGACGAGCAATGGATGATGAGAGGGCTGGGAGTGTTGAGGAAACATTGGTGGATTGGGCAAAGCCATTCTTAAGTGATACAAAACGAGTCTTAAGAATCATGGACACAAGGTTGGGAGGTCAATACCCCAAGAAAGCAGCACAAACTGCAGCTGAACTTACTTTACAGTGCCTTCATACAGACCCAAAGTACAGGCCACTCATGATTGATGTTCTAGCCTCATTGGAACGCCTCCACCCAAAGAACACATTACGAACTCAACCACATAAACCAGAGCATCATGGGGCCAAGCATTTGAACCATCCTCACAGGATAACAAATTGAAACACAAAATTGGAATGAGTTTTATTTTCCTCATTTGCAGAAGCAACTTTCTTACAAATATACATAAATATATGTGTGTGTGTGTAGAACAAATGTGCTTTCTAGGGATTTGGTATACGAAAAGATGATGACGCATTATAGTTATACTTGTTTTGTGAGTAGTGAGATTGTACATTATACTTGTTCTGATAGATTGATGAATCTCCACTTTTCCTTTCCCCTAAAGTGAACAGATTTTTTTTTCTTTGGGTAAACGAATAGTACATGAACTAAAGAAAAGGGACACAGCCCAATACAAGAAAACAATTTACAAACCAAAAGGCCCTAGCAGAGCATATATATGTGTATATATATATACGTCTCCAGAAATTCTTATGCGGACGTCAGACGTTATTATTGTACGGACGCCATGTATTTTTTACTACCCCTCCTTGCTTTTCTCCCTGTTTACAATGGCATCCGCACAATAATAATGTGCTGGATAAGAGAATAATTGTATATAACTCAATAATAATAAAAATTTGTATTTTATTCATATATTCAACTAGTGTAAATTTTTCTAGCCTTTTAAAATTATATATAATTTCTCCTTTTAAAGTTGTTTAGTACCTTCATTGTGTTTTAGCTTCTAGATTCTAGTTGGATTTCATTTGATATGTTGTCAAATTTGGTACTTTTACACCACGCATTATAGTCACAGTTTTAAATACTGAAAATGTTGTATTGTCTTTTAATATTTGCTACACGCATTATAGTCACAGTTTCAAAAATATGTCGTGCCAATCCAAAACAAGACCTATACTTGTTACTTCAAGGGGGGATTTGGGCTTTACAAAATCCCTCCTTCAAATCCTAAGGGGATTTCTGAATCCTCCTAGTGGCTCTTCCAAACAAGGTAATTGGTTCATAAGAATTTTTAAATCCCATGAAAACCCAAATCTCTTGACCAAATCCCTCATCCAAATAGGCCCGTAGTTATAGTTTGTTATCCATGTGTTTGTTGACAAGCCAAAATCTAAAACCCAAAAGTTTAGTTCTATGATTATATTGCATGTCTATGATTATGATGACAAAAATGAATGCTTTGCAGCAACAAAAAAAATTTAAGCAAGCTAAAACCCAAGAATTCAATCAAGCAAACACCAAATGAGTATGACTTTTTTTTTTTTTTTCTTCCCAAGAATGAGTGTGACTTTAATATAGTGTTTATGTTTATGTTTGCGTAAAAATTGACTTTGGGCCAATTTCATGGCTTTAAGAGCACCTTCAGCGTAGCGGCCCGAATCAGCCAAAAGGAGCTAGAGGCCCGAAACCAACTCCAGTGCACGAAGTTCAGCCCAAGCAAGGCATGGGACCCACCAACCGGGCAAGCCCACGGGAAATCTGGTGGGCTCTTGCCCGAAGGCGCTGATGTTAGTCGTGACGTCGCGCGTCACGAAATTAATTTTTATACCGTTGGCATGTGAAATTCACTCGCCAACAGAAAAAAATTTGATTTCAGTCGTTGACATCACGATTGCCGCCAGTGCTAACAACCACCAATGGGAAGAAGCCACGTGGCACTTCCTGGACACTCCAATCTATTTTTTTTTTCCGAAATCCGACAGTTGTGATTTTTTTTGGCAAAAAATTATGGATTTTTTCCCTATAAATACCTAACAATTTTATTCACTTTCCACACCAAATCTTCATACAAACTCTTCTCCTGTCAATATTTTTTACTTTCCACTCACATTTTTCTACTACTTTCCGTTTGTATCAAAAAAACAAATGGCATCTTCCAGTGAAGTAGGAGGCGCGTGGACAACTCATGAAGATTTTGTGTTGTGTGAGTGTTGGGTGAAAGTTGGTCATCGCCCAGTCACGGGCAATAAGATCGCCTCGGACGGAAATGGCCTTGGGTAGTATGTGGAAAATTTTGAATAAAGAGTTAGGGAAATGGAGAGATGCGTTGGCAAAAGCGATGGACAACATTCGAAGCGGTCATAATCTTGCCGAAGAGGTAAAATATTAATAAATGCCATTTTATTCAATTTAATGTAACTTTTTTTTTTCTTGCATTACCAATTTGTTTATATTTTTTTGCATTTCTAATTTGTTTATATTTTCTTGCTTTTTTTTTTCCTTTTCCATTTCCAATTTGTTTCTATTTTCTTGCATTTCCATTTTTTTTTAATAGATTATACAAGCACAAATGTGGTTCGGTGTCATGGGCCAAGGCAAAAAGAGTTTCATGAATCACCAATGTTGGGATGTTGTGAAAAATTGTCCGAGATTCAAAATTATTTTCATTGGTCCAACGGTAGTCTAGAATGAGACGCCGCTCTACGATTCATCGGCAATTGATTCGCCATTGGACTCCTCAATGGATCGAGACTCACCAATCCAACATAAGCCGAGACCTATTGTGTAACAACCCAAACCTAAAATTAATATTTAACTATTAATTTATTAGAGGAAAAGACTAAAATGCCCTTAGAATATTTTATTGAGGAAAATGTTGACTTTTTGACCGAGAAAGAATTTGACCGTTTCACTCACACCGTTGCGTAGAGCGCGACGAAACGAGTCCGTAGACACGTATTAGACTTGAATCGGAATTATAACGAAGAAATTACGGTCAAAATACGCTCAAGGGCAAAATGGTAATTTTGGGAAATCAGGATTTTTCTTAAAAACCCTCAGTTTCTCTCTCTCCCGTTGCGATCTCCTCCTCCCCCTGTTCTGTCCGATTGGTCCTCTCCTCCCAGCCACCGCCACAGGCCACCCCGACCCATCGGACCGGACCCAGACCACCGGCATCACTCCGCCGACCTAGCCCGGTCACCTTCCCGCCGCCTGCCGCCTCGAACCGTTGGAAAAACCATGATTTCCGACCGGTTTTTGATAGAACTTTGGCCAGCGATTTCTCCCTCCTCCGGCCACCAATCCGGTCGTGTGAGGTATGAATTTCTAGCTATTTTTCATGATCTACCTGATGGTTGAGTAGGATTTGAGGAATTTCTAGCGTGAGAGGGTTAATTTCGAACCTAGGGTTCGGCCGATTTTGAGATCGCGATTTCAGCTGCTTCCGGCCACTTTTTTGGGGTAAGTCCCAGAACAAAAGTGGCTCCAAATAGGGTGTTATACCTAAAATAGGAGTCTTGAGCCTAGTTGTTGAGTTTTTTGGCGAGGCGTTATCGCTTAGGACACCCACGCGCTGCCGGCGCGTGTGGCGATGCGTGGGCAGATTGGTCGAGACCCCATTCAGTCCCAGAGTGATCTTTGGGTCGTCATGAGCGCGTAGGAATTCGCGGATATTATTTCGGTTACCGTTTGAACCCGAACGGATCTCGCCTAGTATGTGAGTTCCGGGTTCAGCAGGTTTGAGCCGTTGGATCGTTGTTAGGTCCAAGTATGTTAATCTAGGTATTTCCAGGATCGTATAGTATTTGACGGATCGTAAAACGGAGTCCCGGATACTCCAGAAATGTCAGCCCTAGAATAGGTTCTACGGTTAAGTAAACGATTACAAAATAACGAACCTGTTGCGGTCAAGAACAGAGGAGAGAACTACGTGTGGCTTGATCCTCAGAAGGGTACGTAATCAGCCTCATTACGGCGCAGCCACAATTAGGGCCCCGAGTTTGTGTTAGCGTTTTGGTCATTTTGGTCATTTTGACCCACTGTCACCAGTGTCAGTTTTAAACAGGTTTCGACCTAGATTTCAAAGTGGAAATTGGATCAGGTCGTTTCATATTGGGAGAAAGGTGGCAAAGGCCAAGAGAGGGAGCACTTCGAACAATGAATGTGAACAATTTTTGGAGCAAATTGCTAGGAACGGCGCACTGAGAATTGAGAAAGACTTGAAAAGAGAAGAAGTGGACAAGGCATGACATGAAGCATTTGCAATTCAAAGGCAGCAGACACAAGAACAAGACATGGAGGACAGAGAGATGAAAATCATGGCCATGGATACGAGCCCTATGTCTCCTGAAACAAAGTCTTATTGGAAGCTAAAACGAAGGAATGTTATGAGAAGAAAGCTTTTGCATGACGATGGACCTAGCAACACGGATTGGTTAAATGAGCAAAACCATTAAGTTGTATTGAAAGAGTTGCCATATGTATTAATTTGTTGTATTGTTTCCCTTTTATTCAATATGTATTAATTTGTTGTATTGTTTCCTTTTTATTCAATAAAGAAAGCATTAAATAATATAGCTATTTATGAAAAATATTTCATACATCAAAACATCGCATAATTAAAAACAAACCTTAATTCACTACAAACCACACACAAAACAAAGCTTAATTAAAAACAAACCTTAATTCATTACAAACCACATACAAAACAAAGCATAATTCTAATCAAACCACACACAAAACAAAACATAATTCCAAATAAAGCATTAAACTTAACTTCATCCACTGTGATTTCTATCTCCCATAAGTGCTCGATCAAGTCAACTTAACGTTTCTCGTGAACATACGAAGATTGCATTTCCTGATAACGGTCAATCATGGGGTTGTTGTATCGACCATCCCAAATTAAAGTTCGTGCTCCATTGGTTGTCCATTTGCTCTCGTCGGCCTTTCATAAATTCTTGTCAATGTCGTATTCATAGGATCGGGTTCGAACACCTCTGGAGCATCATCATCATACTCATCCTCTACAATCATGTTATGGAGGATTATGCAAGTCATCATAATGCTCTGCAGCACCTCCTCATCAAGCATCTGACCAGCACCCCTAATAATTGCCTAACGATCTTGCAAGAAACCAAAACACATTTCCACGTCTTTCCTATAACCTTCTTGAAAGGCAGCAAAGCTTTTTTCCTCCTCGGATTAGGGATTCAGAATTGTTTTCATGAATGTCGTCCACCTCGGATAAATTCCGTCGGCGAGGTAGTATGCACTCTAACAGATGGTATTGTTGATTCGGTATGTGACGTGGGGGGAATGACCTCTCAAGATATCGTTGAATACCCGGGAATTAACCAAGCACATTGAGGTCATTCTGAGATCCGATAACTCCGAAGAAGGAATGTCAAACCCAAGTGTCGAATGAAGCTACGGCCTCTAGAATTATACTTTTTTGGTCCTTTCTATTCCCATAATCTCCTTACCAAGCAGTTGGTCAATTCTTCCACTGCCAGTGCATGCAGTCGATACTTCCAATCATGCCTGGAAAACCTCGAGCCTCAGCTCTTTGTACAAGCCTTCAGAGGTCCCTAGTCATAGGTTTGCGGAGGTACTCCCTACTGTAGGGATTTTCTATTGCATCACAGAATCTAACCAAGCACTCTAGGATAGTTGATTTCCCCATCCTAGCAATCTCATCCACCTGCTCTGCAAATGCCCCATACGCAAGCATCTGCAAAGTAGATGTAAGTTTTTGCTCAGGAAGAAGACCCAAACCCCCAACAACATCATACTTCTGAACGAAATATGTGTCGTAATTGCAAATATCATGTATGATTTTTTGGAACAAATTAGGCAGCATCCTATATCTCTCTCAAAAATGAGAAACATGAAATAACGAATTTGTGATAAAATAATCTTCCAAGAGATTCTTACCCCGAGAGTGCCTATGTCTGTCCATGTTTGGAGCAAGATGACGATGGTGTTGCCTTGATTCATTGAGCATACACACCGTTACAACCATTTCTTCCTCCACTTCATCTAACTCACGGTCTTCTTCAACACGTTTGTGCCTGATTTCTTCCTCTTCTCGCTCTTGCCTCTCCAACACCCTCCTCAGGTTAGACATTAAGAGTATAATGTGTTTTGTAAAATCTGAGAAATGAAAGAATAGAGAAGATATGGTGTGAGAGGTATGAGTTGATGGTGTAGTTTTATAGAGGAATTTAGAAGATAGAGATGACACGTGGATCAATTTTAGAGGGTGAAAATCTTATCTGAAATCTGATATTATAATTTTTTAATAAATATTCAAAAATCTTATTTGACATGGGACATGTGGCGCAATTTTAGAAGGTGAAAATCTTATCTGAAATTTGAGATTAGAATTTTTTGCTTGCTTAATTTCAGCAAGGGTTGATGAGAGGTTATTCCCTAGTAGGTCAAGCTACTGTCTTGTTGTCACTATGCCATCAAGTGACACTATGTTATTAGAAAATCGAGGGTGAAAACAGTAGACACGCTCAATCTCTCAAACAGATTTCAACTTTATCAACATGGTATCATGTTTCTCAACAACCTTCTTTCTTTCACTCTTTAATTTTCAGTCGACAACTCCTGAAAAATCCTTTGTTTATTTTCCCTTCCTGCACTCTATGTTGGTTTGAATTCGAAATGATGATCAGTCCCAACTTGCACTACTACAAAAATGGAAACCACAATGCCTATTTGACAACGGTAAAACTAATAAGCGTCATGTTTTTATAAACCACGAAAAACCACGACGGTTCCATCTAAAATCGTTGTGTTTTAAAAGGAGCTAGTGCTAGCAAAAATTATAACGGTTCCTTCTAAAACCCGTCGTCTTTACTAATAATTAACGACAGTTCTATTACAAACACCATTGTCTTTACATCTATCAACGACCTTTTTATATATAAAAAATCATCATCTTTAAAGATTAAAGACGATGGTGAAAAACCATTGTAGTTTTGACGTTCAAATGGCGGTCGATAAAACAACGTTTTCAAAGCATAAAGACGGCGGTGTTTCCCCGTCATCTATTTCCATTTTTGTAGTAGTGTTAATTGCTTTGTTTAATATATTCTCACTTGTGGTTTTATAACATAATTGCACCTCTTCAAAATAGCAATTAGTATCAATTATACACGTTCAAATTCAAACTAAAGGATAAGACTTCTAGTTTGAATTTAACTTCTGCCACATTTGAAATGCAAATTTTTAAAAATATACGCAGACTCAAAAACTGGATAACAAATTAAATAAAATACACATCAGGATAAGTGTCTTTTGGACTTGAACTTTCCCTAGTGTAGACGTATCAGATCTACTTAATGAATAAGTGGAATTCATAACCTTGAACTATTCATTGTTGTGTAGTAAACCGAGACAAAACGCCACACATGCATTAAATCTATACACACTCACTTAAGTTCATGCGGTTGTACTGATTTTGGTCCTGAACAAATCCCGGTTTAATAGGAGCTTTAGAGAATGTAGTCATGTAATTCTCATAAATGCAACCCCACATTTACTCCTATATAGGTAACGTTAATTAAAAGTATTCTGCCATACGTCTTTTGAATATCAAAATATTAACGTTATTAAATGTTTGTATGAAACATACCCTATAAACTTCTGTAGACAACACACTTTGGTCATAAGAATGAGTAAATAATGTGTTCATACCTTGAGCCGTTGCCAACCAGTTTGCCTATTGAACCTACACCATGGGATCTCCAATAAGCTAGGTTGGGGTTCCATCAATTTAGCTCATTGTGAAATTGACATTAAACCCATTCCCTCGATGCATATTTAATTTTCTCTCTAGATAGGCCTTTTGTCAAATGATCAGTTATGTTTTCCTTTGACTTTGCATAATCTAATGAGATTATTCCATTTTTGAGGAATTGCTTAATAGTGTTATGTCTTCGCCTCATATGCCTTGATGTGCCATTGTATATCTTATTTTTGGCTCTTGCAATAGGTGCCATCTTATTTTTAGCTCTTGTATATCTTATACTTGTTCAAATTCCAACAAAAGGATAAGACCTCTGGTTTGAATTTAACTTCTGCTATAAGAAACCCAAAAAATATTTTCAGACTAAGTGTCTAGTAGTTTTTCCAGAGAGCTCAAGGCCCAAGACTTAATTAATTAAATATTATTAATTAAGTCAACTATGTATAGCCTTTACTATCAAGCCCATCAGCCTACCAATCTTTTTTAATTGGTGTAAAAGTATCACACTTATAAAGCATAAAACTATTTGTTTCCTCCGATGTAGGATAATTTACTTTCAAACTTCCACCAACGGGAACAATTTGTCTCATTTGTCATTAAATAATTTCTATAAAACCCAAACAATGTAGTTAGTTCAACTTAAAAAGCCAACAAATTCTAGAATTCGGAATTTGTATATTTGGGAGAAAAAAAAAATAAAAAATTGGAGTCTCGTGACATTCCAAGAAATAAAAAACACAAAAAGAAGATTTAGAGTTTACTGGAATATCGACGTGGAGCGTTATGACCGACGTGGAACGTTATGGTCAACTGAAGTAAGGATAGAGGTAAAGGAGAAGTGGCCACTCAAATATCTTTTTCTGAGTGTAAGTTTGCCTTACAATTTTCTCAAAAGATTTTCCATATCCTACTAATAAGTTGAACTTGGCTTAAGCAATAAGCAGTGGGTTTGGCAGTTGGAATTAATGTTGAAAGTTTCACTTCTGCTGTGTTTTCTTCTCATAAATCTTTCTTCAGGCACAGATGACTTCAGCAGAGATGACTTCCCACCGGGCTTTGTTTTTGGTGCTTCCTCCTCTGCTTATCAGGTGAATTTTCTTAATTTCCTTTAATTTTTTATTTTATTTTTATCAATTGAAACGAGATCAAGTGAAGAAGCTGATCAAGTAATGGGGTTGGGTTGGTTCAAAAATCTACATGAAAAAAGGTGGAAGGTGCTGCAGACGAAGATGGGAGGACCCCAAGCATCTTCGACACATTTGCTCGTGCTGGTTAGCTAGCTTTTTAGCTCGTATGTAATTTTCTCAGTTTGCAAGCCAAGTGACATTTCTTAACTGAAATTTTCAGGGAATTTTGATGGAGCCACTGGAGATGTAGCTTGTGATGAGTATCACAAATACAAGGTATATAACTAATGAAATTGAATTTAGTTTTTGTAGGCAATCCTTTCATTTACTAGTCAATTGTTTTTTTTCTTTTCTTTTTGCACGAAACCATATCATCCTATATGTGTTACAATTATGCAATCACAAGATTCATTACCAAAACAGCTAATCAAAAAGGCATTGATGCTAACTAATACACATCACATGATCGAGTTCTTTCAAACAATTGCAGGAAGATGTCAAACTAATGGCGGATACTGGTTTAGAGGCATATAGATTTTCAATCTCATGGTCAAGACTTATCCCAAGTATGATCATCCAATTGATACTCATTTTAAACATACAAGAAGCGATTTCCGGTTCTTATGGTTCTTTATTATTGTCGCGCTGAAGTATTAAATTTTATTTTTCTTTCAGATGGGAAAGGACCTGTCAATCCGAAGGGTCTACAATATTATAACAATCTTATTGATGAACTAATCAGCAATGGTTACTATCTACATTAATTTTACAATTTCCTTGGGATTTAAAAATAAAAATGCCACTTCCAAAGCACTGATCTAAGTATTCTTTATTTCAAGCAGGAATTCAGCCACATGTTACTTTACACCACAGTGATCTCCCACAAGCACTTGAAGATGAGTATGGAGGATGGGTTGGTCGAGAGATTGTGTATAGTTTCTTACCCTTTGTTTGTAAATTTAATGCATCAAGACGAAACAAAACGATTGTGATTAAACAATTTTATGGCTGCAGAAAAGACTTCACAGCATATGCAGATGTATGCTTCAAAAATTTTGGCGACAGAGTTCTGTATTGGACTACCATGAATGAACCTAATGTTTTTTCACTTGGGGGTTATGATATTGGAATTCTTCCGCCACAACGGTGTTCAGCTCCATTTGGTGTGAATTGTTCTAGGGGTAACTCTTCAGTAGAGCCATACATTGTAGCTCATCATCTATTGCTATCTCATGCATCGGCAGCTAGATTGTACAAGAAAAAGTACCAGGTAATTATAAGACCTTTTATCTTTGTGATAGTGAGAATACAATCCTCAAATGTTTTATGTCCTGAAATCCAATGGTTGTACAAAAGTTTCACCGCTACTGTCACTTAGGCCTTTCGATTTTATTTTAAGAACATCAAACCTTTACAAGTAAGACTATAGTTAGAAGCCAAAAAAACAAAACCAAATTGAGGGTAAATGGGAATATCAAGAGACAAATAGTAGAGAAGACTTCACAACTATTTTAGCAATTCTTTTTGTACCCCTACTCTACATCATAATTTATCTACAATAGTTTCCTTTCAGTTAGAAACATATAAAAGAAGCAAAGAACCCACTATTGTAGTGATTTGGAGCAAATGCTCCTCCCAGAAGGTCCTGGGTTCGAGTTCTAGCATCCTTGTAGTGTGTGTGAGTTAAGTATGCTATTGCCCCTCTCAATAGAAAAGGTCCTAAAAAACATATATAAGAAGAGAAAACTCTGCAATAGATTGTTGCCCTCCTACTTATACTATGTAGTGAAAAAGATAAGACCATTCAAAAAGCAAACAATACAGACTAGCATAAACTAAAAGATAAAGAAACTGAAAGATACCAGACCCAATAAAACAAAGACTACTAGTAACATTAAGGCTCCTAATAAAAGAAGACTTCTCACAAAAAAATAAAGTTTGATCAATGTAATGAAATTTTTGGGATGCAGGACAAGCAACGTGGATTTGTAGGAATCAATGTATTTGCCTATTGGTTTGTTCCTCTAACAAAAACCATTGAAGATAAACTTGCGGCCCAAAGAGCCTTCGACTTTTATTCTGGTTGGTAAGAGTCTGAAACTTACATAAAAAGTGGAATTGTGGAATTCCACCTCTCTCTCTCTCTCTCTCTCTCTCTCTCTCTCTCTCTCTCTCTCTCTATGTAAGAGTTATCTTCTAATCTACATACATGCTTGTTTGAAATATAATGTGAAATGGGGCCTAACACGGTGTTCCTCAAATATTGTTAACTGTGCAGGACTCTATATATATACAGTCCTTTTTTATTGAGAGATCCCTCAAATAAAATTATTTGAGAGACACCCTTTAGGGTCGCATACAAATTTTTTTTTCAACGATCCAAACCATCTATTTTTCACATATTCATTCAAAGATCATCCTTGCAAAAAATCATGCAAATTGAAAATCATTAAGTCATTTAATCGAGACTAACAAAATCAATGAACACGTTGATTCAATAAAGTACTTGAATTTCAATAATTTAATTGAATGGTTAAATGATATTCGATTCAAGTGATTTTCTTGTAGAGATATTTGAATGAATATCTAGAAAATAGACGGTTTGGATGAGTAAAATACAATACGGAATGGGCCCTGCAAGGATGTCCCTTAAATAAGCTTATTTAAGGGGTCCCTCAATGAATATTGATAATTTATTAGTTGTTTTCAAATGCGATATCATCCAAAGTGTAATTCTCATGTATCTGTTTTGTGTTGTAGGATTTTGAATCCCTTGGTGTTTGGAGATTACCCTGATGTAATGAAAAAGAACGCAGGCTCTAGACTTCCTGCCTTTACTAGTTTGGAGTCCCAAATTGTGAAGGGTTCATGTGACTTCCTGGGAATTAATTATTATAACATATTGTACGCCAAGGACTACTCTAGCATCTTGAAGACGGAAAAGAGAGACTTTAATGCAGACTTAGCAGCAAAGATTATGCGTAAGTTTTTGCTTATATATGTGTATATTATATAGTGATTTTCTTTGTCCAAGACAACCACTAATATTGCCGAACCTACCCTAACCCCGAATCTCGTCCATCTTGTTGCTGCAAGAAACTTTGACCTCAGTGAGCCATTATGGACTCTTCATGTCGATGGATCTTCTAACTCCCAAGCTTGTGAGGTTGGCTTAGTCCTCACTTCTCCAAATAAGGAGGTTTTGGAATACACCCTTCAACTTTCAGACCACCAACAACGTGGCAGAATATGAGCACTATTAGGCGGTCTTTAGCTAGCCAAAGACATGAGAGCTAGATAGTTTCAGATATTCAACGACTCTCAGCTGGTTATTCATCAAGTCAATCGTGACTTTCTTGCCAAAGGCACCTTAATGACAACATACCTCCAGTATGGCCACCAGTTGCTGTAAACCTTCAACGCTTATCGCATCAGTCAAATCCCACACTATGAGAACAACCACGTTGATGTCTTGGCAAGGTTGGCTTCGTCCATGGACCAAAGCCTCGTTTGTAAGATCCACATTGAATTCATAGAGGCACCCAGCACATAAACGGTTGCCATCTGCACCATTAACCACAGTGCAACATAAATGGATCCCATATTCCAATTCCTACCGAATCAAACATTGCCTGCGACTTTGCTGAAGCACATCGCATTCGATATCTTTCAGCTCGATACCTAATCATTAATGGCGCCTTATACAAGTGCAGTTTCAGCCTCTTCTACCTTCGGTGCCTCACGCTAGAAGAAGACAACTATGTCCTTTGGGAGATCCATAAGGGCATTTGTAGCAACTATTTTGGTGCCCGATCTCTCACTCACAAGGTCAGTAGGCAGAGATATTTTTGACCTATCGTCCATATTGATGCCCAAGTCTTCACCCAGAAATGTGACAAATGCCAAAGGTTTGCCATCCCTTAGCTCCTTGCTGAATCGTTAACACCAATGACATGACCATTCACACAGTCGGGACTCGACCTCATTGGACTTATGCTAGAGGGAAAAGGCCAGGTCAAGTACGTCATTGTTGCTGTGGACTATTTTACCAAGTGGGTGAAGTCAAGCCCTAGCTACTAGCACAGCCTCTGTTGAAAACTTCGTTTGGCAAAATATCGTCTGTCGCTTTGGTATACCCTAGGCAATCTTCACTGACAACGGTAAGCAATTCGATAATGCCAACTTCTGCTCAAATCTCAAGATCAGCCTTTGCTTCGCCTCTCCTACCCATCCCCAATCTAATGGCCAGGTCGAAGCAATTAACAAGATCATCAAGAAGACTTTGAAGACAAAGCTTGACAAAGTCAAAGGTGGTTGGCCTAAACTGCTCCTAGAGGTCTTATGGTCGTACTGAATAACTTTTCACACTTCTACTGGAGAAACACCATTCTCTCTTTCCTTTGGCACTAATGCGGTGGTCCCAGTAAAAATCAGCCAGGTTTCTATCGAACATCAGCATATGAAGCCAATGAAAAGCAGTTGCCTTTCAACCTGGGTCATATGCAAGGTTTCATGGGCAACTAAGAACTCTGCTGAAGGTACCTTTGGCCCAATTTGGGAAGAACCCTATGAACTCATTAATGTATGCCACCCCGGCACTTACCAGCTTCGTGGTTCCAACGGTAAGCCCCTACCTCACCCATGGAATGCTGATTACCTTAAGTATTATTACCAATAAATACTCCAAAGATCTTACCTTTGACACTTATGTTTTACGCAAACTTCTTATATACTTATGCTTTTTGGCATCTACTTAATGAACCGCCTGACCTTGACTCATTTCGACTTATACAATTGCCTTCGACACACACATACGATTATCATTTAAACAAGACATTTGTTAAACTATACGACAATTTATACCAAAATAACCCCGCCTTATGGCAGGGCAACATATCCATAAAAAAATGAGTATTATCGACACTCTCAAATTGTTTAAATAAATTACATGTTACATACACAAACAAAACATACAAGCCCTTAGGCTTCGGCATCCATGCCCCGGACCTCTTCAGCAATCTGCTCGATGTGTTTGGTCTCGCCACCACCTCTACCTTCGACACCAGCATCAGCTTCATGATTGGGCGAAATACCTGTATCGGCAAATGATGGGGAAGCAAACATCCATTCCTTGCCAAGAGGGATGGGAGGAGGAACGCTGCTGGCGTCAAAGTTTATCTCTATTGTAGGATTGAACCTCGCCACAAGCTTATCCCAATCAAATTGCTTCTTCACTACCTCGGTATGAGTAGCAGTGACCTCCTCCACTTTCGTTGGCTTCGGCCACAGCCTCCTCTGCCACCCCTAGATTTTTCGTCTCCTTGAACTCCCTTTCAAACCTATTGGTCTTTAGCTGCAAGGCGTTCTTTTCTCACGAATTGAGCCTTGGGCTTCGGTAACATCAGCCTTCACTACCTCCGTCGACGCCTTGCCATCGCCACCTCCTTATCTCGCCTAGCTAGGGTCAAATACATTACCCCAAAAGCCTGCAGATCACAGAAAGTTGTCGAAAACAATTGTTGTTAGCAAACAATAACAAATAGTTTCGGTGCTTACGTTGGCGAAGACAAGACTGTCTTCGCACACGATTTGAGAAGTGGTAGCTTTAGTATGAGCCAGCTCCCCAACATCAATCTTCACCCCAATGAGGAAGGCGTTTACGGGGGCACTGACGATGCATGGCCAACGACACCTTCTTCTTCTGCCGCCGAACCGCGGCAAAGTAAATATCTTCGGCATCTTTAGAGAACAAATCCTCCATGTCGAGTGGAAGTTTCCGCGAGAGAGAGGGGGAAGGGGCTCCAAGTCGAACGAAGGCAGCCCTGGCTCGTTACCTATGACATCTTTTATGGCAGCCTCTAAGCCCTTTTTCTTTTTATCTAAGGCTACTGAAACTAGCCCATCATCACTTATACCAATCGGCAGCATGGCAATTCATACAAGCACATGCAAGCAACAAAATTAGAACCTACAGATTGGAAATGGGTAGGCACGTGTGTTAATGGTCTTCCTTTTATAAAGGACTCCTAATCGTTGAAGGCAAGGAACAACCAATTCCTCCATGACTTCTGAGACGAAAGCATGCACCCTATAAAGTAACCTCTTTCTTTCGCCTTTCAACAGTTAGCCTGAACCCATTCAAAATTGCCCTTGTGTGGAGACGGAATACATGTTTGGGGTTATATTGCCTTGGCACATAACCCAACTTTGCCAACATCATCTGCACCCAGGGATGTAACAACAACCTGATCCTATATTTGTACATTGCTGAGAAAATCATAACAAAACCCTCAAGAGGATACCTCACTACATCTGTCGAAGCTGGTAGCTCCTACCCCATTGAAGAAGGGATCCTATACTCTGTTTTGAGCTCTTCCAACTCATATAAGTTCATCTTGTTTCTCTTCGGTAGTGGAACCCCTACTGGAACATCCACTTTAGCTAGCGCAGAAACTACCACCACATTACTAGACCCAGATGGCCCCGCCTAGTTGCTTGACCCCACTTCAGGTGTATGAGGCATTTCAAGAACTCAATTGGCCATCGCCTGTAGTGTAACATAATTCCTTTGCATCTCCTTATAAGCTTCACCCCCATAGCTTACCGATTGTTTTTCTACCCTAACCCTATCCACCACCACCCTACCATCTTCTACCAAACCCTCCACAATAACTTCAGATTCGATGCTTGCATTACTAGCACCTTCAGAAATGGTACGCCCCTCACTTTTCGTTTCTTCCCCACCAAAGGCTTGAGGAATGTTCACTTCTTTATCAGAACTATCAGACATCTACAAACATAAATGAACGATATTAAACGATATGCCAAAGCTCAAAGCAAAATACCTAACAGTTGGAATGCCTAGGATTTTACTCTAAGGACGATCTTCAAATGTTCATGCATAATTTCAAAGGTTCATGCAAAACTTCACCTAAAAAGTGCATTTCAATTAAAAAAGAGGGCAGCAAAACGAAAATACCTTGTTATTGCCATCGTAGAATTCGCAGGAAATCACCTCGCCTTTCCTCACTCAAAATTGCCTATTCCTATTCTCTCTAAACGACTCTCAAATGCTAAGTACTCCTTCTTCCCCTTGAAGCCATTTTATAGGTGCCAGCCATACCGACGCCTCAACTTACGAACCGTCGCCATTATTGCATCTCAACCACCCGCACTAACATCTCGATTTCCACACCAACGAAGCCTGTTCGACTCCCACTACTTAGACCAATACACACATGGCAACACTCGGGCACGACTCATGCATGACGTCAACCCTACCGATCGACAGGCTCTGTGCCGATCAGGTAGAGGACTCACGCACTACTCGTGCATGATGTCAACCCTACCGATCGGCAGCTCCGTGCCTATAATGTAGGGGCTCGCACACGACTTGTGCCAGGATCATTTTCCCCTGCCAATTGGTACGATGGTACCTCTGATTGGCAACTTGAGGAACTACTGTTTGTACCATAATCAACCAAGCACATTTGACACTAGGAGAATTCAAGATCTTCCCATGGTAAAGATTTTGTCTGCTACACAAAAACCCCCATATACATCTCCATAGAAAGAATTTGATCTTATTAGGCAACTGCAAACTCCACAATTTTTTCCATAACAATTTTTTATCTTGTACCGAGGACCCTTCCATGCCATTTTCCCGCTGCTTCTTCATGCATGCAACCATATAACCACTTCTGACTAAGTATTTACCGCTTCGATCATAGTGCCAAATTAATTTATCCTTTCTATTATTTGAAGCCAAAGGAATTTGGAGGATAGCCTCTGCTTCTTGTTCCCAAAAATTAGCTTTTAGTAACTCCTCATCCCATTGTCTTGCTGTAGTAAATAGCTCACATACTTTCATAGAAGCATCAAATTGCGGCGTTGAGATGATCTTGAAATTCATTGGTAAAGGCACCTAACGATCCTGGTAAACCTGTATATCATCACCATTTCCCACTCTCCACCGCAAACTCGCCTTCAACAAATCCTTACCCCAGATCAACGAACTCCTAATAAGTGAGGGTCAATACCCCCAACCAACATCTAGAAAATTACAATGCGGAAAATATCAAGCCTTAAAAATTCTCGTTGTGAAGGAATTACAATTAAAAAATAATATCCAACTTTGTTTTGCAAGGTGAGCTTGATTAAAAGCCCCAAGGTCTCTGAATCCCAATCCTCCAATCTGCTTGCTCACACATAATGTTTCCCACTTAATCCAATGAATACCTCACATATTCTTACTCTTAGACCACCAGAATTTAGCCATCATGCCATGAAGCTCCTTACACATACCCTTAGGCATCCGAAAGCAGCTCATCAAGTAGGTGGGCATAGCCTGCAACACAACTTTAATCAGGATCTCTTTACCAGCTCTAGAAAAGAACTTTTCCTTCCACCGACTAATTCGTTTTCTGATTCGATCTTTGACAATCTCGAAAATCTGTTTTCTTCCCTTGCCGGTCACGATAGGCAAACCTAAATATTTTTCATGGCAAGACACCAACGGAATTTCCAACAAATCCAATACTATTTGTTTTTCAACAGCAGTAGCATTTGGGCTCAAAGTTAAAGCCGACTTTGTGAAGTTGATCTTCTACCCAGAAGTCTCCTCATACACTTGAAATATATTATTCACTGTTTCACATGACTCTTTAGTTGCATCCAAATAGAGAATGCTGTCATCTGTAAAGAATAAATGACAAACCGATGGAGCTCCATTAGCAATTTGAATCCCACGCAGACTCCCTATCCTTTCAGCATCCTGCAACATCCTTGAAAAGCCTTCAGCACACATTAAAAATAGGTATGGTGAAAGGGGGCACCCTTGTCTTAACCCTCTCTGAGGAATAACATGCCCGAATGGATTACCTTCCCAAAGCATCGAAAAAGTGACTATTGTTAAGCAGTCCATTATCCGTTTTACCCACTCTGAATCAAAACCCAATCTCAAAATCATTGCTTGCAAAAAAGACCACTCTACTCAATCATAGGCCTTAGCCATGTCAAGTTTAATGGCCATCTTTGTTTGTTGCCCCTTCTTTAAACCTTTCAGAAAATGAATTGTCCCAAAGGCTGCCATCACATTATCAAGAATTAGACGTTGGGGGTACAAAAGCACTTTGCGACTCTTAGATAACTGAATAAATACTTGAGTCTCTTTGCAAAAGCCTCTGCAATAATTTTGTAAATCGCTGTACATAGGCTTTTTGGTCTAAATTCAGTCACTCTGGAGGGTGTCTGCACCTTAGGAATTAAGGAGATTAGAGTGTGATTAAATTCTTGGACACTGCTTTCTCCATTCAATATCTGCAAGCACTTGCGTGACACCTTATCCCCTACAATGTGCCAATAGCGTTGATAGAAAAAATAAAGAGATATTATGTTAGAAATATTTTACAGGGATGTCCTTTCTTTAAAGGATGCATGTTGTGCAGGGAGAAAACTGATGTAGTATGTATACAGATGCCTTTTTCTGTTCAAATTTGTAAATTTTCTGTACCATGCTGATGCCTTTTTCTTTTTCTTTTTCTTTTTCTTTTCCTTTTCCTTTTTTACTAAAAATAAAAGTACAACGCAAACCCTAGAAAACTCAGCATTTCAAGCAGACACTGCATAGGCAAGAAGATATTTCGAAATCACAATGTTCATTTTTTGTGTTTGTGATGGTTGTTTGTGCATCGTTCATTTTTTTCTTTTTGTTCATTGCTCATGCATGCGCAAGGAATATTTGTGCATTGTTCAAGTGATAGCTTTCAAACTTTCTTTAATTTCCCGTGCAGGTCTACAAAATGATACAACATTTGAGGTAGAAGCTTGAACGTAATCAATTCACTGCTCATGAGGTTAATTTCAGAGCCTTAATACCGATCGGTTTCTTTGATTTCAGTTTCCAATAACTCCCTGGGGCCTGCAACGACTGCTGGAATATGTCAAGCAAAACTATGGAAATCCTCCAATATATATCCATGAAAATGGTCTCTCTCTCTCTCTCTCTCTCTCCCCTAAATAGTGAATTTTAATAAAAGTACTGCTAGAGTGCATTTATATGAAGACATATATAATGTGAGAAAACATAACGCAGCAAAAAGATAAAAACAAATAAACTCTTCAGAATGGTGAAATTTAATGAAAAAATCTGGCATATCCAATATATTTTAGGTCAACGAACTCGACGCAATTCATCATTAGAGGATTGGCCAAGGGTGAAATATTTGGACGGACACATCAAAACTTTGCTTGAAGCTGTAAGGTATACCTATTTTCTGTCGATTATAATTTAAGCCGAGGGTTATATGATTTATCATGTTCTCTCCATTTTGTAAAGGCTAACTGGCCATGCCCAAATAAAGGTGTTTATGAGATGCATAATACCTGTTTTTAAATTACTAATGGATGCTGTGAAATATTTACTTTGGAAGGAATGGATCAAACGTCAGAGGCTATTTTATATGGTCCTTCTTGGATTCCCTTGAGCTGTTGGACGGCTATGAATCGAGCTACGGCCTCTACTACATCGATTTGGATGACCCCGATTTAAGAAGACAACCCAAACTCTCTGCTCACTGGTACTCCCAGTTTTTAAAGAGAAAGAACGTCATCAGTTTAGACGGGTTTATTAAATCCCTTTCCCATGATCGCGTTCAGTAGATTTCACTATACGTTGTTAAATACCGATAAGAGTGTAAAGAAAGATGCGTGTTTTTACTCCCCTTAGAAATTCTGTCTATGTACTTGAAAAATTATAGCAAAATAAACAAGTAAAGATGGATATCTAATATGTTTTTTTGTTTTTGCATTCTAGATTGAGGGCAGGACATTGTGCTTCTCTGTAGTCTAATTCCCAAAATATCTTTTAGACTACTTAAATCCCCAATATCCTTACGGATTGAAAAGTGACCATCGTGACTTTACAATTCCTAACCGAGGCTTCACTTTTTGAAAAAAAAAAAGGCCCTTTGACAAGAGAAACAATGAAATAGGGCTCCTTGTGTTTTCAATTCCTAACCCAATATGATATTTGAATTTTTTTAGGCTTATTTATTGTAGTGCCTCTTGAAACTACAGTCAAATTTCACTTTACCTTCTGAAAGTTAAAGTGACCTAGATTACCCCATTGACCAAGATTTTGTGGCTCACTTTGCCTCTCACTGTTAACTCTGTCAAAAATTCTATTAAAAATGCTGATGTGACTCAAAAAGGGTCCATTCTTTTGTTAAAATATATGCCATGTAAGTGTCACATGTGAAAAATATAATAAAATATTTTATTTGAAAAAAAAAATATAAAATTACATTACTTCTCTCTTCCCTTCTCTCTTCTCTCCCCCTCTTTCTTTCTCTGTACCTGACTCCCTCCCCCAACCAACCCACTTAGGGTAGTCATCACTGCCCCAACCCCTCCCCACCAGCTCCTCCCTTCCATCTACCCAGCTTCGCAGCCTAAAAATCCTCAAAACCACTCCTTCCCCAACGAAATCCACCTCCAAAATCTCAACTTCCTGTTGAAATTTTCTTGCCAACCAAACAGAACCCAAAAAATCCAAATATTTTCTAAACCATAAAACAAAAACAAAATTTAATTTATAAACACAGCCCTCTTGGTTTCGATTTCTTGAATGGTTTTGGGTATTATCCCGCTTGATTTGTATGATGTTTGAATGGGTTTGCCTTTCGATTTTTGGGAATGTGCTTTGCTACTTAAAATTCAAGCACATAATTTCAGTAATTAAAATTCAAGCACAAGAATTTCTGTAATGGCATGTGCTTTGCTGCTTTTCTTTACCATTAACGTTTACCTATTTGTTGGTGGGGGAGAAGGTCGAGACTCCGGTAGAGAGAAAGAAAGAGGGAGAGAGAAGAGAGAAGTAATGTAATTTTTTATTTTTATTTTCTATTTGTTAAAAATTTTATATTTATATTTATATTTTTTTTACATGTGGCACTTAGGTGACATATATTTCAACAAAAGAGTGGGTCCTATTTATGCCACATCAACGTTTTTAACCGAATTTTTAACAGAGTTAATAGTGGGGGGCAAAGTGAACCACTAAACGTTGGTCAATGGGGTATTCTGGGTCACTTTAACTTTCATGGGGTAAAGTGAGATTTGACTATAAATTCAAGGGGCACTACAGTAAATAAGCCAATTTCAGAGAACCCCTAAACCAATTTCAGAGAAACCACTAAACCTTAAACCAATTTAAGAGAAAACCATAAACTCTAAACCAATTTCGAAGAAACCCCTAAACCAATTTCATAGAAACTCATAAACCCTAAACCAACTTCAGAGAAACCCCTAAATCCTAAGAAAATGACGATGAACAGTACCTTTTGGAGGTGAACGATGGAGTTGAGCTTCGATGAACAGACACCGCTGGTTGAGGAAGAGCATTGCGTCAAAGAGAGAGAAAGAGAGAGACTGAGAGCAGCACGCAGAGAAAGACAGCAGTGAAGAGAGAGTGAGAGCTGAGCGACAGAGAGAGACGGAGCCAAGAGAGGGTTGAGAGAGAAAACTAAATTTCAGAAAAAAGTGTTATGTGTACAATAAGTGGACAATAAATATATATTTATAGGTGATATTTGCAAAAATTGTGGAGAAAGGCGGTATTTCCAGTTAAAATTAAAAAACTGGTGGCATTAAACGCTGTTTCCCTAAATTATACAATTAAAAAAAATATATTATGTTAATATTCATGATTTTCTCAAGCTAATAATGTTAACTTTCTTTGGGAGAATTCCTACGCCGTTGGGAGGAAGCAAAGGCTTTTCACTTCAAGCCAATCATCGCAGTGGGGCTTTGCACAACCTTTATCAATTAATTTGACAAGTTTTCGGCTGTTTTGACGAGTTTCCGCACTCGACAAATGAAAAAGTCTTCAATTCAACACACAACACCTTTCTAAAGTAATTTGGAGTCTTCTAGCTTTATCGACGTGGAGCTTTAGGGTAAGCTAAAGTAAGGATAACTAAAGGGTAACCACTCAAATCTCATTCTAAGTTTTGCTTTTTATAAGTTCAGAAACCAGAATCTCCCACTTTTGCTGTGCTTTCGTCTTTTCCATAATTATGTTGAGAGTTTCACTTCTGCTGTGTTTTCTTCTTACTATAGAAAGTGTTTCTTCAAGCACTGATAACTTTTGCAGAGATGACTTCCCACCTGCACCAGCCTTTGTTTTTGGTGCTTCCTCCTCTGCTTATCAGGTTCTCAATTTCTTTTCATTTTTCTTTTGTCTCTCTAATTTCTTTTCATTTGTATTATTACCTGGGTTGAAAAAAAAATCTACATGAAAAAAGGTGGAAGGTGCTGCAGCCGAAGATGGCAGGACCCCGAGCATCATGGACACATGTGCGCATGCTGGTTAGCTTCCCACTACTTTCATATCACATTTTCCTTCTTATTCTTTTTTTCGCTCTTTTTTCATTTTTGTTTGTTGGTTGGCGAGGTCAGGTTAGATTGTAGCAATACTGGTTGTTATGCTTTTATTTTGTATTTGTTTTTTTAGTTTTTATTTTTATTAAAAAAATTTAACCTCTCCATGAATAAATTAGAGTTTTTTATTAGTTAGATTAAATTTTTCCAAGAATTAATTAGTTTTAAAAATGTTATATAATCAACGTCTCAATTCAGTTCGAAAAGCCAATGAAAGATGCAGCAATAGATATTAATTTTTTTCTTTTTAAGACTTTTTCTATTACGAGAGACGATAATATGTTAGGACTCGAACTCCAAACCACCACACTAGTGCACATTTGCCTAGATATTGACTTGGATACCAATCAATATTATTATTAGTGGGCAGCCATAGATATTGTTGTAGTGATTGGTATTCTTAAAGCAAGAAATGTCTTGGTTGTTTTCTTGTACTAGATTCAATGTTATATTGGAAGGGGCTCATCTCATGACCACAAAACCATTGTCATCTATGACGTTAAATTCATATACGTCCAAACAATGTCAGTCGGCAGTCAAAACATGAAGAAAAAGTATGAGACATAGATTCAAAACCGTATGAAAAACAACTCATGCCCGAAACCTGATCGAAATAGATTCAAAACCGTATGAAGAAAAAGTAATTCATAAAGACAAGTGATCAGGTACAAAATAGTAATTCACATATTCTATTGGCACACTTTAGTTTTTGTTGTTGATTTTTTTTTCTTCTTCTATTTTTGAGACAAACTATGTAATTAATAAAAAAAAGGGAGTTTCACTAAAACACCCAAAATGGGGGTTGAAATTATAAAAAAACCCAAGCACTATTTAAACATATAAACACACCCAAAACCCATCATTACACACACTCAAAATCCATTTATAAACACACCCAAAAAGTTGACTTTGGGGTTGATTTTGGGTATACATGTCTAGGATTGGGTTTATTTATAAATTTGTATAAAAAAAAATACATGACAGTGTCATGTGTCACATTATTATTGTAAATTACGATTTTATCACATACTCTAGAGTAAAGTTTTGGTTACTGTTTGCCCGTTTTGCGTTTACTCCTGTGACGGAAGGGCAAAGTTCATGCCTTGAGAACCATAAACCGGTCAACAAGTCACTTTCTTTGGTGTGCGGCGTGCCGCTAGTAATAAAAGTCTAGCAGACTTAGTTTGGAATAGATAACTTGCGCCCCAAGTTACTGATTTTGCAAACAAACGATTGTGAATTTGGGTGAGGAATATCTCCCAAGTAAGTTCTTTTCTGCCTCGTGGTGAGGACTTTAACAATTTATCTCAAGTATAAAGAGGTTGTTCGGCGAGAATGGTTGATGGAATTTAAATCGCATTTTTAGGCGAGCGCCTTTTACAAAACTATAACAATAAATACTCATGCTAGAGAGATGAAGATACGATTGGAACTCCATTTCGCCGAGATGGAAGGTTACATTCGGACATGAAATGCCCGGCCGGATTTGGGAATGTTGGGCCGTGGACCGTTGACAACTCGATTGTTAAGCTTCAACTATAAATCGATACCAAATGTTGATTCTGGCAGAGCTTCAATGTACCTTAAGCTTTTGTGAAGCTTCGAGGGCGAATCGCGCTTCTTGATCGAAAGGCGTAGTGGTGTTCTCGAGGACTTCAGTGGGCTAGAGACTTGCACTGTGAAATTTGTTGTGAAATTTGTTGAGGTTTTTGTGTGTTTGTGTTGGTGTCTTGGCTCAATGAGCTTTGGTTGCTTCAGTGTTTTGAAGGTTTTTTGAGATCAAGTGATCATTTTGAGTTTTTGTTTTTGATTGATTTTTTGGTTGTTTTTTGAGTGTCTTTTACCCTGTTCACCCCTTCTTGTATTTATAGTAAACTGTTTCTTCTCTGGAGTAGGGTGATTGTGTTTATTTATTGGGCGGCAAAGATATTTCCCCCTTTTCCTCTTCTTCTTCAGTTTTGGCAGATAGGCTCTCAGATAGGCAATCACTTCCCTGATTTTCTTGAAAAGGAACCTAATCTCTTTCCCAATTTCTACTGCCCCTTGTGATATTTTACCCGTGATGGTTAGTTTGATTCCTTTTCGACAGCTCCCGCTTTCCTGCTTATCCTCTCTCGAGATTGTAACTTGCTTATCTCCTTGGGAAAATTACCTTCTCTGTAAAGACAGAAGAAAAATCTCTGAATATACATATATAAGGGGGATTTAATCTTCAGTTCTTCAGAATCAACTTGATGTCACGAACCCTTCAATCACTTCTTCTATGGCAGTTGCCATTCTGACTTCCGCCATTGTTGACTTTTTCATCCCAGAGGTTGCCATTGCTGACTTTTTATCCCAGAGGTTGCCACGTGGGATTGTTCCTTCTTCTGGACTCCCTCTTCCTATTATGTTGGGCCTATGAGGCCCAAATCACCTTGTTTGCTCTGATGAGCCTTGGGGACTCTTACAGTTTTTGGCTTCCATCTTTTATTTGTTTGGATGTGTCAATTTTGGCCCAAACAATGCCCCTTAAGTCCAATCGTTTTGGAAGCAGTTTCGACTTAAATACATGGCCATTAAATTGGCGCGTGGTAAATTCTCCCTAATGTAAAACAGTAGAAGTATAATAAAGGGACAAACTCAAAGACAGAAGTAGAAGTACAACAAAGGGACAAACTCAAAGCAGTAGAAGTACAACAAAAGGGACAAACTCAAAGTCAGAAGTAGAAGTACAACAAAAGGGACAAACTCAAAGTAAATCTAAAACAAGGGTAATATTGAAAGGAATCAAAAGATTTTTAGTGTAATCTTGTGTCTATCCCAGGGTCTATTTGTACAGCCTGCGCATCCCACATGGTTGGATAAAACTTTTTTAACCATTTGCCATTGATTGGGGCCGTATGAATTTCTCCATCCCTATCCTGCAACCTGTATGCCCCTATTCCGAGGATCTGATTGATTATGAAAAGGCCTTCCCATGTAGGCGACCATTTTCCATAACCAGCCACATGGGTTCCAAAGAAGCGAGCCTTTCGGACTATCTCCCTTCTTCAAAACTCTTGTCCTCGACTCTCTTGTTGTAGGCCCTTGATCACCTGTTTTCTGCCGCCAGAGTTTGTTGAGAGTGTCAGTGCCTGCATCCAATCCCTCAGTTCGGCATCATGGCACAGGAGTAGTTCTCTCCTACTAAGTCATGTTGGTGAGCAATTACGAGGGTGACAGCTATCTCCATAGCAGAATTGCATCATGACCGTAGGTTAACGCATAGAGTCATGCGATCGCTTCTCTTTTTGAAGTTCTATATGCCCACAGAGTTTCTGACAGCTTCTCATGCCATTGTTTCGGATTCTTCTCAAGCATTTTCCTGATAATGTTGATGATCACTTTGTTGCTTGATTCCGCCTGTCCATTGGCTTGGGCATAATAAGGAGTGGATTGGAGCATCTGATTTTGAATGCCTCTGCCATGTCCAGCATTTCTCCGGATATGAAGGAGGATCCTCTATCAGTTGTGATTGATTCTGGGATGCCAAATCTTTGGATAATCTGCTCTTCTATGAAAGTGATGATCTCTTGAGATGTAGTAGATTTAACGAGCCTTGGATTCCACCCACTTAGTGAAATAGTCTGTGGCAACAATGATAAAGCGATCTTCTGGCTGCTGGTGGATAGATCTTACCAATGAGATCCATTGCCCATCCTCTAAAGGGCCATGGTTTTACCACTGGATTCATGGGAACGATGGAGCCTCTGGATGGGCCGTGTCTTTGACAAGATTCACACCCCTTGGAATAGTTAATGCAATCTTTCATCATGGTTGGCCAGAAGTAGCCATATCTCCTAATTAACCAGCACATTTTTCTCCCACCTTGATGTGCTCCACAGATTCCTTCATGGGTTTCCCCCATAACTTTCATGTATTCTTTCTTTCCGAGGCACCTTAAAAGCACCTCATCCTTGCTCTTTCGGACCAAATCTTCATTCCACATAAGGTAGTTTAAAGCCATGATTCTGACTCTCTTCTCAGAGGGCAAAGTTGGATATCGTAGATAGGTCATGATAGGATTTCTCCAATCATCTTCAGTGATTGTGGCAGAGTTGACATCTATCTCCATCCCCGCCGCAATGATGGTAGGCTTTTCTTTCATATCTGATGATTCTTTGTACACGCCTTGGCATTTGTACGCTGTTGCCACCGGGCCAATTCATTGGCTGCAAAATTTTCTTCCTTGGGATATGTTCCCAAGTGGCTTCTCTGAATTCATCAGAAGATTCCTAGCGCCACCAAGTAGACAGCCAAAGAAGGGCTTAGGCACTTGTATTCTCCAAAGAATTTGTTTCAAAACCAAAGATGGAATCTCCTGCAATTTCCAGATTGGATTCCTAGTTCTACCAGTATTTCTAAGCCAATGATTAAGGCCTCATATTCGCCTGTTGTTGGTGCATTGGAAATCCAATTGGAAAGAGTAGCAGATGTCGATTCAAGTGGTTCTTCCAAGACAATTCCTGCACTGAAGTTATATCAGCTTTTGATCCATCAAAGTATAACTTCCAAGGTGCAAGATGAACTGAGTAGGTAGGATTGTTGAGGCGGTGTGAGCTCTGGTCAATAGATCTGCATTTGCTATGTCTAAAGAGTCCATATTTTCAATCTCCTCTCCGGGATGATCTGCTAGGAAGTCTGCCACCTTGTCCTTTGACTTTCGAGGAACATATCTGAAGGCAAATTCTGTCAAGGCCAAGGTCCATTTTCCAATTCGCCTCTTAGCATTGGTCTTGTTAGCATGTATTTGATCAGATCTGTTTTGGCAATGATATAGATGGTGTATGGCAAGCATATAATGTCCGAGCTTTACTGGCGGTGAAGTACAAGGCTAGGCAAAGTCTTTAATTGCGAATATTTTCTTTCCACTTCACGAGTTCTCGCTTAGGTAATAAACCGCCTGTTCCTTTCCTTCCTTGTTATCCCTGAACCAATAAACTTCCAATGGATACTTGATGCGATATATCAAGCTTGAGTGGTGCCTCTCCTTGAGTGGGGACAGGAACTGGTGGATTTGAGAGGTAATGCTTGATTTCCTCAAAAGCTTGTTGGTGCTTTGCTCTTCCCACTTAAAGGTTTGTTCCTGTTTTAATCTTAACAAAGAAGAGAAAGGCTGGATCTTTCCTGCAGAATTGGATATAAATCTCCTCAAAAAATTAATTTTTCCTAAGAGACTTTGTAATCCTTCTTGTTCCTAGGTGGCAAAGCCTCTATGATGGATCTTGCTTTGTTTTTGTCGATCTCTATGCCTCTTTGGTGGACCAAGAATCCTAGGAAATTTCCACTTTGAACTCCAAAACGCACTTCTTTGGGTTCATTTTTTATGTTGCCTCATTCTTAGGAATGCTCTTCTTAGATCATCATGTGGTTTTCCTCCTCGGTGATTTAATCACAACATCATCAATATAAACTTCGAGGAATGTCCAATCATATCGTGGAAAATGAATTCATTGCCCTTTGATAGGTAGCCCCTGCATTTCTCAAGCCAAAAGGCATTGATGTATTCAAAAGCACCTATATGCCCTGGACACATGAAGGTCTTGTGGATATCTTCTTCGCCATCATGATCGATTGTAACTGCGTTGCCATCCATAAAAGATAGCATCTGGTTGTGGGCAGCTCCATCTACTAGCATGTACGCCATTGGCATAGGGTACTCATCCTTGGGAGAGGCTTCATTCAGTTTACGTAATCCACGCAGATTGACGCCCCAATTTTCCTTTTAGAACGGGTACAATATTAGCTAGCCAATCGGCATAGATGGCAGCTGATGAATCCGCCTTGAGCAGCCTTTCTATTTCTTCTTTGACTTTTAGTTCTGTGTCCATGGACATCCTTCTTACGCTGCTTGACCGTGGTATCCCTCTTTGATTGGCGACTTGTGTTCTACCAATTCCCTGTCTAATCTGGCATCTCATGATAATGCCAAGCAAAACAATCTTTGAACTCTTGTAGAAGTGCAACGAGTTCATTCTTAAGTGGCTCTTTCAATAGTGCTGATAAAGGTAGGCCTTGGATCCTCCTGTTCCTAAGTTTATCTCCGCAAAGGATCTTCTACTCGCAGAGTCATCCAGTCTGGTGGTGCAAAATCTAGCACTTCCTCCTGTAGTTCCTCTTCCTCCCGGCTTTCAGTGCTTTCATGAGTGAATTACGCCATATTGATGGTGAATTCGCAAAAAACTTTCTTTCCTCCCAGTATATCAACAATCTTTTTGTAATGGACCGGATTGTTGCGGCAAATCGATCCTTTTCTTGTTTATTGGGACTAGACATTAGTGCTATGGAAATTTAGAACAAAAGGTCTGTTCCAATCCTCCAAGGAATTGGTTAGACATTCTTCAATGAGCCTCTGGGCCGTGACACCATGGAGGCGGCCGTTACTGGTTGACTCCAAAGAAGGTGAAAGGACCAAGGTCATCATGATAGTACCTTGCCTCACAACACATGGCAGAAGGTAGAAATGGCCGTGGATCGGCCTCTATTATCTCCATGTAGCCTTCTTCATTCCATAAAACTAATTGATGAAGAGTGGAAGGAACACATAGACTCTGGTGAATCCACCGCCAAGCAATGCATTGTAAGTGGTAGAGGTAGTTTCTACCACAAAGAATACAACCTTCAGCTTCTTGCTTCCTACTAAAACATCCACATCTAGGATCTCAAGGGTTTTGGTGATGCCTCCTGCGAAATTGGTGACGGTCAAAGGGTTGGAATTAAATCCTTTTTTCGCCCATTTTGCTCAAAGATTCGTGAGGCGAGAAGGTTGATGGCTGCACCTCCATCTACCATAGTGTTGGGAATAGGAACACCCCAAAGTTTGCTTGTTATAAACAAGGGTCGAGGTGGTTTGCCATTTCTTTGGTTGGTTTGGAGAAGCAAAGCGATCTGTAGCCAACTTGTGGGTTGTTCCTACTGTCAGGACTGCTCTTTGATACGCCTTTCTTCCGCTTCGCCAACCTCGCATTCAAAACTTTCTTGGGAAAATACGCCTCCGCCGCAGTGCTCTTCGTCCTTCTACCGCCGAACTTTTCTCGCGGAATGAACACTATATTGATGCCTAGGTCGACGTAACAAGTCCTCCACCCCGCACCAAGGCCCCGCTCGTGATCCATCCTCCGTCATAATCCATCATTCTCCATCATACCTCCGTCCATTCTCCTAGTTCTTACATGCTCAGAGGAGCGCATTTCAGTCATCGTAGATGGTTCATAATTCACCGCTCCTCTTCATATTCCTCAACCTAGCCTACTTGCCCTTCTCTGGAATAGGATCGGTTTTTTCCTCTGGCCGGGAGTTTTAAGTAGATTTTCGAGGCGGAGGTAGAATGGATAGAAGGTTTCTTTGAGGATTCTCGCTTCTTTCAACCACGTGGTTGAGAGATTGCTTGTTCTGTCTGGGGGAAATATTTCGGCTCTTTCCCTTTTTGGCGAATTGGCCTCTGGAAGCACACTGCGTTTTCTCGTTATTGAGGAATGTGCGATCTTGTCTCTGAACCCTCCTCCTTTGGGTTCTTGTCGGCTCCATTGTTGGTCCGCCACTTTTCCCGACTGAATACCACCCGCTTCAATGATGGCTGCCAAGGTTTATCACTAGGCACTCTTATTGATGTTTCTTCCTTGGGCTGCTTAGTCATTCTTTTGTTGGATTGACAGGCCTAGGGTAGTTTCTCTGCTCGCCTTATCTCGGCGTGGTTCCAATCCGGTCAAAAACACTTGGAGTGGGCAGATCCTGCTTTTCGGGATTACCTCCACCACTCACACTTGCACCTGCTGCAGAGCACTATTCGGTGAAATGGTTGCTTTTGGTCTTTCCATAGTCTCCTTTGAAACTATTCTCGCTTCTACCGAGTCACCTCTATAGTCGCTTTCCTTCTTTCGCTCGCCAATTTAGGTTGACCATATTAACTTGTGGCGGGAAAAGGATCTGTGGTGACGGATGGAGGTTTTTCGCTAGGACTTCTGCTGTTATCCCTTCCTGTATAACATCTCTCAAAACAACACAACTATTGGTAGAATGATTCCAAGAATTGTGCCATCGCAATCTGTCGCCCTTGAGTTCTTGGTTTGGGCATTCTGTGAGGCGTCTCTATTGCTTTCAGTAGCAACATTTCATCAAACAAAGCATCTACTTTGGTCAGATCGAAAGAATATACTTTGTTCTGCATGGGTTTGTTTGGAACGAACCCTCCTGTGAATGGTGGCGGCTTTTGATCCCTTGGAGGCTTTGTAAGGGTTTTACAACTGATGGGATGCTTTAATTTTGCCATTTCCGCAATCTGCAACCTCTCTCTCCTCCGATTCCTCTGCATCTTCTTCTGACTCCACTTCAATCATATGTATTGAGGAAGAAGGGGATTTGTAATACGTGCCTTTGGAAGAGTTTCTCTTCTGCTCCTCTCGAGCAATTCCTGTACTTGGTCGCTTTACGCCGCTTTGCTGATCTCCAAACAACATCCCATCAAATCTTTTCCTCAAAGAAATTTTGAGGGCACTGAGCCATTTGGATGAAATGTCTTTCTTCGATGGGGATTCGCACTTCATTTTGAGCTTCTCAACTTTATAAAGTCTTGGGTGTTCATCTTCACTCTGCTTGAGAGCGGCAAGGTCACCGATGGTGACTTCGGTGAATTATGTAATAGTAGTCATGGAAGACGCTCTCCATTTGCTCCCAAGTCTGAATAGAATTTCTTTGGCGGTGTTAGTGTACCAAGTGAAAGCTTGTCCGAGAGAGAGTTCCCAAAAAGTCTTAGCTTTAATAAAGGTTACTCTCTATGGCTATGCATTGGGTGGAAAATCGCCTACGTGCTCAATCTGATGAAGCATGAGGATCCTTTCCGTTGAATAAAGTGAAGTTTGGTACTTTAAAACCAGGGACAAGGGTATCCGATCAATGTAAGGTGGATATGGCTTCCTATAGGTGGGCCTTTCCCCCTCCCCGCTTCAGCTCCATCATTTCCTGAATATCCTCTGCAATGACCCCACGCCATTTAGAGCATTACGGGAGGGGTTTTGTCCCTGCTGAGCAAATCGCTGAGCAAATCGTGGTTACGCCTATTTGGTCTAAGCGAACTTCTTCCCGTGCTCCTCGCTCTTCCACCTGGTGGTTCCTCCAGTTTGCCCGCCTGCATTTACATGCGTTATTGGCATAAGGATAGTTTCCCCCCGCCTCTCCTTCCTCTTGCGTGGAGGGAATGGATTGGGATCCATCCTACGGGCCTGTAGGGTAATATTTGCTGTTGCAGAATTTCCATGGGGAGATCTTGTGGGGCCGCTTGCTGCGGAACAAGTCGAGGTTCTAGCCGATTCTGCGGAACTTGTCTGGCGCAGAGCTTACGGCCGCATCTTGGGGCCACACGTTCTTGGGACAGAACAATCACTTCCTGTGTCCACTGGATTTCTCCCCGCTCGTATCCCGGCCACCGCACCGAGAGGATTCTCTTGACATGGCCATGCCAATCCCTGGTGGGGACCATAGGGAAGGTCTAGTTGCCGACCACCTCATCATGATTGGGAATTCGCCATGGCGCCTCCCGATCCTTCCTGAATTGCTCGTTGACCGCCATTGCGTCATGGCTCGTCATATTATTTAGGGTATCTTGGCTCCTTTGTGTTGTGACCTCTTGTCGTAATACGATTCCTATGTCGACGTTCATCCTTCCGAGCCGGCCCCGACCTCCCGCTCCCTATCGCCATGTGCCAATGCCGCATCGCTTTCCGATTCCAGTCCTTCCCCGAGGGCCACTTGGTTTATTTCCATGTCGTGGTGTGGGTTACTGCTAGAGCTTCCAGTATTCATGGTGGTAAAGAACAATGTGTACTTGAGAAGTCCCATGGCGTGCCAAATTGTTTGCCCGCTTTGCGTTTACTCTGTGACGGAAGGGCAAAGTTCCCACGCCTTGAGAACCATAGACGGTCAACAAGTCGCTTTCTTTGGTGTGCGAGCGTACATGCTAGTAATAAAAGTCTAGCGGACTTAGTTTGGAATAGATAACTTGCGCCAAGTTCTTGATTTCGCAAACAAGCGATTGTGAATTTGGGTGAGGAATATCTCCCAAGTAAGTTCTTTTCTGCCTCGGTGGTGAGGACTTTAACAATTTATCTCAGTATAAAGAGGTTGTTCGGCGAATGGTTGATGGAATTTAAATCGCTTTTAAGCGAATCGCCTTTTACAAAACTATAACAATAAATACTCATGCTAGAGATGAAGATACATTGGAACTCCATTTCCGAGATGGAAGGTTACATGCTCGGCCGGACTGGAAATGCCCGGCCGGATTTGGAGATGCTTGGGGACTGGAATGTCGGCTGGACTGGACCGTTGACAACTCGATTGCTAAGCTTCAACTATAAATCGATACCAAAGGTTGATTCTGGCAGAGCTTCAATGTACCTTAAGCTTTTGTGAAGCTTACGAGTGGGGCGAATCGCGCTTCTTGATCGAAAGGCGTATGGTCGTTCTCGAGGACTTCAGTGGGCTAGAGACTTGCACTGTGAAATTTGTTGTGAAATTTGTTGAGGTTTTTGTGTGTTTGTGTTGGTGTCTTGGCTCAATGAGCTTTGGTTGCTTCAGTGTTTTGAAGGTTTTTTGAGATCAAGTGATCATTTTGAGTTTTTGTTTTTGATTGATTTTTTGGTTGTTTTTTGAGTGTCTTTTACCCTGTTCACCCCTTCTTGTATTTATAGTAAACTGTTTCTTCTCTGGAGTAGGGTGATTGTGTTTATTTATTGGGCGGCAAAGATATTTCCCCCTTTTCCTCTTCTTCTTCAGTTTTGGCAGATAGGCTCTCAGATAGGCAATCACTTCCCTGATTTTCTTGAAAAAGAACCTAATCTCTTTCCCAATTTCTACGCCCCTTGTGATATTTTACCTGTGATGGTTAGTTTGATTCCTTTTCTGGACAGCTCCCGCTTTCTGCTTATCCCTCTCGAGATTGTAACTTGCTTATCTCCTTGGGAAAATTACCTTCTCTGTAAAGACAGAAGAAAAATCTCTGAATATACATATATAAGGGGATTTAATCTTCAGTTCTTGAGAATCAACTTGATGTCACGAACCCTTCAATCACTTCTTCTATGGCATTGCCATTCGACTTCCGCCATTGTTGACTTTTTCATCCTGAGGTTGCCATTGCTGACTTTTTATCCCAGAGGTTGCCACGTGGGATTGTTCCTTCTTCTGGACTCCTCTTCCTATTATGTTGGGCCTGTGAGGCCCAAATCAGCCTTGTTTGCTCTGATGAGCCTTGGGTGGACTCTTACAGTTTTTTGGGCTTCCATCTTTTTGGGCTGGATGTGTCAATTTTGGCCCAAACAGTTACTTAATTAGGTTTTGGGTTTTTTTTTTTTTAACAATATTTTCCTCCTTATCCACATAGTGACATGCAGAGATGGACCCTAAATCTAGTCTATGAAATTACCTTTACATACCCCATACGTACCTAACTTAAGCATTGAGGTTCTTGGGTATGTATTATGCTGGTATCCTTATCGTTTATTGGAAAAAGGACCTTGAGTTGTAGCCTAGTGGTCTTAGGTCCGAACCTCCATGACATCTTGGTTGTGTGCATGAGAAACCCCCCTCCTCTTGTAGTTTAGATTATCACTTGTACTCTGGAAAAAAAACCTCATGCCCGAAACCTGATCGAAATAGATTCAAAACCGTATGAAGAAAAAGTAATTCTTAAAGACAAGTGATCAGGTACGAAATAGTAATTCACATATTCTATTGGCACACTTTCGTTTTTGTTGTTGAATTTTTTTTTCTTCTTCCTTTTTTGAGACAAACTATGTAATTAATTAAAACAAAATACATGACAGTGTCATGTGTCACATTATTATTGTAAATTACGGTTTTATCACATACTCTAGAGTAAAGTTATGGTTACTTAATTAGGTTTTTTTATTTATTTATTTTTAAACATTTAGATAAAGTGGATTGTTCAAACTAACATGATAACTTGCGTGTATATGATCCTTGTTAGTTCATTGCTTAACTCAATTTTTCAGGTCATTTTCATGGAGCCACTGGAGATGTAGCGTGTGACGCGTATCACAAGTATAAGGTATATATTTTGCAAAATTCAATCTAGTTATTGCTGACAATCTTTTCTTTTAGTTCAGAGGTTTCAGGACTAGTAGTTATTCACATACATGTTACAATTATGCAATCACGAGATTCATACTATATCAAGACTAGCTAGTATTCGAGAGATTTTTAGTTTTTGGGAGGCAATATAGCATACTATATGTTCTGTACAATTACGTAATCACACGATTTATTGCCTAAATATTAGGAACATGTTGATGCTATTTGATATACATCATATTCATATCATATATCGTTTATGCATGATATATAATGTTCATTCAAACTGTTGCAGGAAGATGTTCAACTAATGGCAGATACTGGATTAGAGGCATATAGATTTTCCATCTCATGGTCAAGACTTATCCCAAGTATGCATGAACATCCAATTGTTACTCATATTAAACAAACAAGGCTTAAGTTTTCACGCACTCAAATATCCAGTTTCTTTATTTCAGATGGAAAAGGACCTGTCAATCCAAAGGGTCTACAATATTACAACAATCTTATTGATCAACTAATCAGCCATGGTTACTATCTACCTTATGATACTACATTATATATTTTCCTTCAAATTTGGGGAGTGGTTATACTCTTAGGGCATGTTTACTTAGGAATGGAGGAAGTCATGAATCGTGGAACCAAATTGAGGAATTGGATATCAGATCAGCTAAGTAGCTGATCCGATTACTATTTTTGAGGATATTCGCAAGTTTAGCATGCAACCCATATAATTTGGATTGCTTTTGTGTTAGTAAACGCGGGGGAAGACATGAATTTGCATAATTCCAATACCCATTCCTGATAAAGTAAACATGCCTTAAGAAACATGTACCACGTCCACCAATCTAACAATTCTGTAATTTGATGTCTGAGTGTTTTATTTTTCAAGCAGGAATCCAACCCCATGTTACTCTACACCATAGTGATCTCCCACAGGCACTTGATGATGAGTATGGAGGATGGGTTAGCCGAAAGATTGTGTATGGTTTCTTAACCCTATTTTTTTTATTTTGCGTAATTTCAATGCATCAGGAGAAAAAGGGAAAAGATCATGATGGAACAATTTTGTGGTTGCAGAAAAGACTTCACTGCGTATGCAGATGTGTGCTTCAAAAATTTCGGGGATAGAGTTTTGCATTGGACTACTATGAATGAACCTAATGTTTTTGTTCTTGGGGGTTATGATACTGGATTTCTTCCACCACAACGATGTTCAATTCCATTTGGTCTCAACTGCTCTAGGGGTAACTCCTCAACAGAACCGTACTTGGCAACGCATAATATCTTATTATCTCATGCGTCGGCTGCTAGATTGTACAAGAAAAACTACCAGGTAATTGGAAGAGAAAACAAATTCATGTTAAATGCTTCAAGCACTGCTGTTCTTGCAATGGTGTCCTTACGTCCTTGAATCAAGAAATAATACAGATTAATAAGTGTCATAGCTGCTAACTTTCACTTGTTACTTAGGTCTTCGAGTTTTAATTCGAGAACATAAAGATTTTAACTAAGAAAATATTTAACGATAGGTTGAGAAAAGAAGAAATTGTGAGCAAATGGGAAGTAGAAAAAGAGAAAACTCTGCAATGTTTGATGCCTCTCCTTCTAATGTACATATACTATGTGGAAATGCATAAACAATTATAAGCTCAAACATACAATACAGACCGTTATAAACTATGATAAAGAAGTTAAAAGAAAACCAACCTAATTCAACAAAGATTATTCCATGTAACATCAATACTTTTGGAATGCAGGATAAACAACGTGGGTTTATAGGAATCAACCTTTTTGCCTTTTGGTTTTTTCCTCGAACAAAAACCATTGAAGATGAACTAGCAACCCAAAGAGGCTTCGACTTCTATATTGGTTGGTAAGTTTGAAATTGGCATAAAATTGCAACCTCTCTGTTCTCTCTTTTGTAGTCATTTTCCGGCCCAATTTGGTGGTGTGGATGATCAAGCTACTATGTGAAACCGATATATATATATATATATATATGTCAATTGTTATTTACTTGTCTTAACTGCAATCGCATTGTAATTCCATTGTGTCTATTTTGTGTTGCAGGTATTTGAATCCCTTGGTGTTTGGAGATTACCCGGATGTGATGAAAAAAAATGCAGGCTCTAGAATTCCTTTCTTCACTAGGCTTGAGTCTCAAAGTGTCAAGGGTTCGTTTGACTTCATAGGATTTAATTATTATCTTGCCGTATACGCCGAGGACAACTCCATCAGCTTAAAGAATACAAACAGAGACTATATTGCTGACTCGGCAATGAAGAGGATAGGTAAGTTTTTGCTATACGTATATAAGTTCATCTTGTTTCTCTTCTGTAGTGGAACCCCCACTGGAACATTCACGCTAGCTGGCGCAAAAGCTACCACCACATTACTAGACCCAGATGGCCCTGGTTGCTTGACTCCACTTCAGGTGTATGAGGCATTTCAAGAACTCGATTGGCCATCGCCTGTAGTGTAACATAATTCCTTTGCATCTCCTTATAAGCTTCACCCCCATATCTTACCGATTGCTTTTCTACCCTAACCCTATCCACCACCACCCTACCATCTTTTACCAAACCCTCCACAATAACTTCAGATTCGGTGCTTTCATTACTAGCCACTTTAGAAATGGTACGCCCCTCACTTTTCGTTTCTTCCCCACCAAAGGCTTGAGGATTGTTCACTTCTTTATCAGAACTATTAGACATCTACAAACATAAATGAACGATACTAAACGATAGGCCAAAGTTCAAAGCAAAATACCTAACGGTTGGAATGCCTAGGATTTTACTCTAAGGAGGATCTTCAAATGTTCATGCATAATTTCAAAGTTTCATGCAAAACTTCACCTAAAAAGTGCATTTCAATTAAAAAATAGGGCAGCAAAACAAAAATACCTTGCACAGGAAATCACCTCGCCTTTCCTCACTCAAAATCTCACTGGAAATTGCCTATTCCTATTCTCTCCAAACGACTCTCAAATGCTAAGTACTCCTCATTCTTCCCCTTGAAGCCATTTTATAGGTGCCAGCCATACCAACGCCTCAACTTACGAACCGTCGCTATTATTGCATCTCAACCGCCCGCACTAACGTCTCGATTTCCACACCAACGAAACCTTAACGAAGCCTGTTCGATTCCCACTACTTAGACCAATACACACAAGGCAACACTCGGGCACGACTTGTGCATGACGTCAACCCTACCGATCGACAGGCTATGTGCCGACCAGGTAAGGGACTCACGCACGACTCGTGCATGATGTCAACCATATCGATCGGCAGGCTTTGTGCCGATTGTGAGGGGGACTTGTGCATGACTCGTGCATGATGTCAACCCTCCAATCGGCAGGCTCTGTGCCGATAGTGTAGGGGGCTCACACATGACTTGTGCCAGGATCATTTTCCCCTGCCAATTGGTATGACAATACCTCTGATTAGCAACTTGAGGGACTACTGTTTGTACCATAATCAACCAAGCACATTTGGGACTAGGAGAATTCAAGATCTTCTTATGGTAAATATTTTGTCTGCTACGCAAAAACCCCCATATACATCTCCATAGAAAGAATTTGATCTTATTAGGCACAAACTCCACAATTTTTTCCATAACAATTTTTCATCTTGTACCGAGGACCCTTCCATGCCATTTTCCCGCTGCTTCTTCATTCATGCAACCATATAACCACTTCTGATTGAGTATTTACCGCTTCGATCACAGTGCCAAATTAATTTATCCTTTCTATTATTTGAAGCCAAAGGAATTTGGAGGATAGCCTCTGCTTCTTGTTCCCAAAAATTAGCTTTTAGTAACTCCTCATCCTATTGTCTTGCTGTAGTAAACAGCTCACATACCTTCATAGAAGCATCAAATTGTGGCGTTGAGATGATCTTGAAATTCATTGGTAAAGGCACCTAACGATCCTGATAAACCTGTATATCGTCACCATTTCCCACTCTCCACCGCAAACCCGCCTTCAACAAATCCTTACCCCAGATCAACGAACTCCTAATAAGTGAGGGTCGATATCCCCAACCAGCATCTAGAAAATTACAATGCGGAAAATATCATGCCTTAAAAATTCTCGCTGTGAAGGAATTACAATTAAAAAATAATATCCAACTTTTTTTTGCAAGGAGAGCTTGATTAAAAGCCTCAAGGTCTCTAAATCCCAATCCTCCATTCTGCTTGCTCACACATAATGTTTCCCACTTAGTCCAATGAATACCTTGCATATTCTTACTCTTAGACCACCAGAATTTAGCCATCATGCCATGAAGCTCCTTACACATCCCCTTAGGCATTCGAAAGCAGCTCATCAAGTAGGTGGGCATAGCCTGCAACACAACTTTAATCAGGATCTCTTTACCAGCTCTAGAAAAGAGCTTTTCCTTCCACCGACTAATTCGTTTTCTGATTCGATCTTTGACAATCTCGAAAATCTGTTTTCTTCCCTTGCCAGTCATGAAAGACAAACCTAAATATTTTTCATGGCAAGACACCAACGGAATTTCCAGCAAATCCAATACTATTTGTTTTTCAACAGCAGTAGCATTTGGGCTCAAAGTTAAAGCCGACTTTGTGAAGTTGATCTTCTACCTAGAAGTCTCCTCATACACTTCAAATATATTATTCACTGTTTCACAGGACTCTTTGGTTGCATCCAAAAAGAGAATGCTGTCATCTGTAAAGAATAAATGACTAACCGATGGAGCTCCATTAGCAATTTGAATCCCACGCAAACTCCCTATCCTTTCAGCATCCTACAACATCCTTGAAAAGCCTTCAGCACACATTAAAAATAGGTATGGTGAAAGGGGGCACCCTTGTCTTAACCCTCTCTGAGGAATAACATGCCCGAATGGATTACCTTTCCAAAGCATCGAAAAAGTGACTGTTGTTAAGCAGTCCATTATCGGTTTTACCCACTCTGAATCAAAACCCAATCTCAAAATCATTGCTTGCAAAAAAGACCACTCTACTCAATCATAGGCCTTAGCCATGTCAAGTTTAATGGCCATCTTTGTTTGTTGCCCCTTCTTTAAACCTTTCAGAAAATGAATTGTCTCAAAGGCTGCCATCACATTATCAAGAATTAGATGTTGGGGGTACAAAAGCACTTTGCGACTCTGAGATAACTGAAGGCAATAAATACTTGAGTCTATTTGCAAAAGCCTTTGCAATAATTTTGTAAATCGCTGTACATAGGCTTTTTGGTCTAAATTCAGTCACTCTGGAGGGTGTCTGCACCTTAGGAATTAAGGAGATTAGAGTGTGATTAAATTCTTGGACACTGCTTTCTCCATTCAATATCTGAAAGCACTTGCATGACACCTTGTCCCCTACAATGTGCTAGTAGTGTTGATAGAAAAAATAAAGAGATATTATGTTAGAAATATTTTACTGGGATGTCCTTTCTTTAAAGGATGCATGTTGTGCAGGGAGAAAACTGATGTAGTATGTATACAGATGCCTTTTTCTGTTCAAATTTGTAAATTTTCTGTACCATGCTGATGCCTTTTTCTTTTTCGTTTTCTTTTCCTTCTCCTTTTTTACTAAAAATAAAAGTACGACGCAAACCCTAGAAAACTCAGCATTTCAAGCAGACACTGCATAGGCAAGGAGTGTGTAGTCCCAAATATGATATGAATGACCGAAATATGCTAAAGCATATATCATAAACAAAATTAGCCTCTATGAAGATATTTCAAAATCACAATGTTCATTTTTTGTGTTTGTGATGGTTGTTTGTGCGTCGTTCATTTTTTTCTTTTTGTTCATCGCTCATGCATGCGCAAGGAATATTTGTGCATTGTTCATGTGATAGCTTTCAAACCTTCTTTAATTTCACGTGCAGGTCTACAAAATGATACAACATTTGAGGTAGAAGCTTGAACGTAATCAATTCACTGCTTATGGGGTTAATTTCAGAGCCTTAATACCGATCGGTTTCTTTGATTTCAGTTTCCAATAACTCCCTGGGGCCTGCAACGACTGCTGGAATATGTCAAGCAAAACTATGGAAATCCTCCAATATATATCCATGAAAATGGTCTCTCTCTCTCTCTCTCTCTCTCTCTCTCTCTCTCTCTCTCTCCCCTAAATAGTGAATTTTAATCAAAGTACTGCTAGAGTGCATTTATATGAAGACATATATAATGTGAGAAAACATAACGCAGCAAAAAGATAAAAACAAATAAACTCTTCAGAATGGTGAAATTTAATGAAAAAATCTGGCATCCAATATATTTTAGGTCAACGAACTCGACGCAATTCATCATTAGAGGATTGGCCAAGGGTGAAATATTTGGACGGACACATCCAAGCTTTGCTTGAAGCTGTAAGGTATACCTATTTTCTGTCGATTATAATTTAAGCCGAGGGTTATATGATTTATCATGTTCTCTCCATTTTGTAAAGGCTAACTGGCCAAGTCCAAACAAAGGTGTTTATGAGATGCGGAAAGATATAATACCTGTTTTTAAATTACTAATGGATGCTATGAAATATTTACTTTGGAAGGAATGGATCAAACGTCAGAGGCTATTTTGTATGGTCCTTCTTGGATTCCCTTGAGCTGTTGGACGGCTATGAATCGAGCTACGGCCTCTACTACATCGATTTGGATGACCCCGATTTAAGAAGACAACCCAAACTCTCTGCTCACTGGTACTCCCAGTTTTTAAAGAGAAAGAACGTCATCAGCTTAGACGGGTTTATTAAATCCCTTTCCCATGATCGCGTTCAGTAGATTTCACTATACATTGTTAATTAACGATGGAGTGTAAAGAAAGATGCATCTAATATGTTTTTTTGTTCTTGCATTCTTGGTTTAGGGCAGGACATTGTGCTTCTATGTCGTCTAATTCCCAAAATACCTTTTAGACTACTTAAATCCCCAATATCCTTACGGATCGAAAAGTGACCATCGTGACTTTACAATTCCGAACCGAGACTTCACTTTTTGATAAAAAAAAGCCCGTTGACAAGAGAAACAATGAAATAGGGCTCCTTGTGTTTTCAATTCCTAACCCAATATGATATTTGAATTTTTGTGGGAAATGACCCTCAGTGCCACCCCTTTAATAATTTTAACTAAAAATACCATCCCTTCCCAATTTTTTTATAACTATCAACTATAAATAGAAAATTATTGTACCCTTATTGCTCTCCTAACACATTTTCTGAAATTGACCTCCCGCCCATCAGCTCTCCGTCGCTCAGTCTCTTCATCTTCACTCTCTGGTCACTCTGCTCTCACTCTCTCGTCTCTCACTCTAACTCTCTCATCTCTCGCCGCTCACTGTCACTCTTGCTTCTTCCTCTCCCAAATAAATCTGTGCATCGAAGAACAACGCCATCATTCACAAAGCAAACAGGTACTGTTCATCGGAATTCTTTTACGGCTTAGGGTTTATGGGTTTGTTTGAAATTGGTTGACGGGGTTGTTTGAAATTGGTTGACGGGGTTGTTTGAAATTGGTTTAGGGTTTGGGGGTTTCTCTGAAATTGGTTTAGTGGGTTTTCTGAAATGGGTATAGGGTTTAGGGGTTTCACTAAAATTGGTTTTGCTTTAACTCTGTTTGCTAACTTAAGGGCTTGCATATTGGATATGGATAAGTTCTCTATGTTTTTCATATTCTCTTGTGATTATTTGGAATTTCAGTTTGGGGATGAATATTCAATGTCTAAACAAAGGGCAAGGAACCATATGTGGTGTAATATGAGTTCTTTAAAAGTTTGCTGTTTTGTGCTTGATCATTGTATGCTTAAAACAAAGCGGGAAATGAGTGAAGATGGGAACATGCCACCAGCAGGTGTGGTTTAGAGAAATGGGGCCATGGATTTTGCTATAAGCTAACTCTTTAAGCTTTTGCTTGTCTTTTTTGTGTATGGATAGTTAGACAACTCTGTTTATGAGGTGAACTTTTAATTTTTTAATTGTACATGTGTAAGAAACATTTTTTACAGTTTTGATGGTTTATTTATTCATTTATCTTTGATATTGATAACACATACAATACATACAAACCTCTGATTTTGTTAACGAAAAACTGAAGGGATGGTGCCAATTTCATTAATTTCCTTACATTTGAAAGGAGGGCATATTGGAGTCATGATTGTGGTTGCCACTAATTGATAGGATGTTCCATGACATTATACGTTGAAGTCAACAAATTGTTTCCTGATGTCTTCTTGTTGAATTGTTCTGAATTAGACTTCTGCTACTGCACATTCCTATTGTAGCTTAAGCTGTCATGATTATCTGGTGTTTGGAGATGTGTCTGTAGATATTTAGTTAATTGTCAATGATCATGTAAGGTAAAGACTTAAATCCTTGTGAGACAGAAATTGGAGTGAGAGACAAGTAATTTGAAGGACACATGAAAAACTGAGTGAGAGACAAGTAGTTTAATGGCATTTTTTAGGAAGCCTTGTGAAGAGAAAATATAAAAGAAGGAAGTGGGAAAATATAATGGCACTCTCTCTTTCTCTCTTTGCAGTCAATGTTAGGGTTTGTTGAGGGGGTTCTTGAAGGTGAAAGAGAGGGTTGCTTCGTTAAATGCTCTCTCCCTTCAACAATCTCTCAGTTCCCTCTCTTTTCATGTTTTCAATGGACGTCTTTCTCTTCTTCTCTGCTCTTTCAGTGGCCTCAAAAAACCCAAATTCTTGGTTTCGGTTCCGACTTTTTCACATACTTCCTCCTCATTCTCAATCCTCTCACAGACATGAATTGAGCTTTTGTTTAGGTGTTTCTGCGATTTCCAATTCGGGTCTGTGCAAAACGAGTGATTCTAAAGTAGGTTTTGTATTTGTTATTGACTAGTTTGTCTTTTTGTACAGTTTTCATTTGAAAAGGATCATTTCACTAACCTGTGACTGATTTTGTGAAGTTTAGTAATTAGAGAGATTGCAAATTTCTGTATTTTAACTGTGAATTACTTCATGCTTGGATGAAACTTCTATTGGTCTGATTGATTTTCATGCTATGGATGACGAAGTGCCTCAAGTTGCTATTTGTCATGTAGGATTGGTTCGTTTGTGATGCGTGTTTTCAGTTTCATTTTATGATGCATATTTAGTGTGGGAATTTATTGTGGTTCATGTGCTGTAATTTGTGTTTAATTTTCACTTAATATCCTATAATAGGCCGTTGAATTGTGTATTGCTTGTTATTGTCCAGATTGCAACGGACTGAATTTTTTTTAATAATAATGCCGTGCAGGGAAACATGGTTTCGCCAATTAAGTTGATGATTGGAGAGGAAGAAAAGTTCCAAGGAAAAGCATTGGCGTTATCCCATACAAAGAGTGCAATAAGTACGATAAAAGAGAAATTCAGTGAGCAACAGCTACGAACCTTCGAAGAGAGTTGTTTTGGGCATCTCCTACTCATCGAGGACCTGAAGTGGACGTTGCCAATTGTACACGGATTGTTGCTGAGGAAAGCTGATCCGAAGACTGTTTCCCAAGTGAACGGGATCAAATTCATTGTTGGCAATAAGGTGATCCAATTCACACCGCAGCAATTTTGCGTCGTCACAGGGCTAAGGTTTGAAACCTTCCCTTTATTCCGATTCCCAGTAATGACAACGCTCATTGAAAAGGAAGTATTTTGGCAACAATAAAACAGTGAGCCTGTTGGAATTAGAAAAAGCCTTCGCGATGCGCTGATGCGGATGATGCATTGAAGCTCGGCTTTGTATACTTCGCTGTGTTTGTGCTGTTGGGCAGTGAAAAACATGTCCACATTGACATGCGATATTTGAAGTTGGCGGAAGACCTTGAAGATTTTGGGAAATATACATGGGGTGCTGTGTCTTATGTGAAGACAAATGCGTCCTTCTGAGGGCACTGTGTGCAGATTGCCACGAGTGAAAGGGCCCAAAAAGCGAAAACAAAAAATCTGAAAAGCAAGTAAAGACAACGGCAACTGGTAGACCAAGAGAGTACCACCTGAAGGGTTTTGCCTTTGCACTTCAAGTGAGCACATTTCGATTCCTGTTGAAGTTAAATATCATTTGTTTACAGTAATGGGTTCTAAAACAGTAATGGGGGAGAGAGAGAGAGAGAGAGAGAGAGAGAGAGATTGAGAGCTGCATTGGAGGAGCTAAAACATCATTTGTTCATGTTTATTTTCTGTAATTATTACTTATTTGGGGGATTGATTGGTTTAGTTGTTGAAGGATGAAGACGAATAAAAGGAACTCTGTCCACTGTTATTGTTTTTTGACAGATTCTTTTGACTAATGATATTGTGTTTGTGTGTGTGTGTTGGTAGATATTTTGTGTGAGAGAGACAAAGAGAGCGAGAGAGAGAGAGAGAGAGAGCAAATTGGGTGGCTGTTCTGGCTGTGGTATTTAAAAAAAGAATTCTACAAACAAATAAAATAATTTGCAAAGTTAAAAAATTGATGGGAAAGGGGAGAAACATTCAAGGGAGGGGGTCAGGGGTAGAAGGGAATTCAAGAATAGAAAATGGACAGAAGGTTTTATTTTATTTAATTAGTAATATTATTCTGTTTTTGCTGAATATTATATCATTAATATTGATGATGAGCCCCGTGTTTTTCTATCAACAACCCTAAGTTAACACTAATTACCTCATTATAGAAATAAGTTGTCAGAAAAACAAGTTTACATTTTCACCCCTTTATGTAAGTGGGGGATATTGGATATTAGGAAATAATCTTTTTCCTGATTTGTGTTGAATGCTCTTAGACTAATGACTAATGTGGCCCGAACCACTTTTAGCCTCTATGCATCTCTAGATGGCTGTATTTCTTTTAACTTTTGTCAATCATAGGGCAAGGTTTAGACTGCAATTAATACATGCTAATTATTTCTCTTTATTGTATTCTTGGCTTTTCATGCCCTATTTAAGGTTATAGCATGTGATCTCTAAGGCTTTTCTTCCTCAAACCAGATTTGGGCTTATGAGGTATTTCCAGCGTTGGCTGCACTACATTTGGTGGTGCACGAACATAATGCCTACATCCCTCGTATACTACATTGGAGGAGCAACACTTTGCCACGTTTTTATGAGCTCATTAGCCAAGTCTTCGAAAACCGTGAGGTTAGTTCAGTTTGTAATGATAATCTTAGGCATATGAAAATATAATTTTATAAGTTTACTGATATTTCTATTGTCTGCGTAAATTGCAGGTTGATGTGCAACTTATCCGGCCATCTGTAATTGACAAGTAGCAGCCGTATTGGACTTGGGGTGACAGTGTTGACAACAATGAAGAACTTGTTGAGTTGGTTGGCGATGACGCTGAACAAAAAACCAGCACGTCTGCCTCTGTAGAAGAAAAAGATGAGGACATTGAAGAAACTGCTAGCCTTCCGTCGTCTTCTAGGGCAAGCATTACCTATTTTCCAATATTCCAATATATATGTCATAATACAATAGGAAATTAACTGCTGTTTTGTTCCGATATATTTTGGAAATATTGTAACACTTGCATTATAACTGAATGCAGGGTAAAATGGCGTCCACTGAGTTACGCACTTTGAAGCGTGACTTTGAAAGGATGAAGGATGAATTCGCCAAAGTTGCCAGTTCAAATCGAGCGCTTCGCAACAGAGTGCATGAGTTGGAAGAAATGGTACGGAGGGAGTCATCCAAAGTTGAAAGAAATAACAAGTGTGTGGAGGATTTGCGCAACACAGTGGCATCAATGGAGCATTATTTTAAGCTGGAGCTAGAGCAGCTGCGAAAATAGTTTATCGGTGGGGTGAAAGAAGCTGGGGAAGGACATGAGGACCTCGGTACTCCTCATATGAATGAAGGAGGTGACAATGAATTGTCGCCATTACATGACAATGTCACTCCGCCCACAAAATCGGCAGCAATGGCAACACAAGTCCCCAGGGATGGAGCCGAACCTTCGCAGCCATGGTCACTCCAGTTCCTGACTTACAAGTGCATGAAGCAGCTGCGCATGCACAATCCGAGAAGCTGCCTACCCCGGAAGATGTGGCGGGGTGTGAAATCTGCCAAAGACTTATGTTTTTGTTAGAAGATTGGAAAATAGCTGACAGAGTGCCATCGGGAGGTCCGATAAATCCTCCAAGTATACCTACAATTAGTATGGCTGCTGATGAAGAAGGTAGTTTGAGTGTTGAAAAAAAAGAAGTGGAAGGTAAAGGCTGTAGAGAAGCGCCCAGGACATTATTAAGTCCATTTACTGATCCTTTGAGGAAGAAGAGGACAATGAGTATGTCGGATGCGACTGCAACCCCACCATGTTTTGATCCATCAAAATCGCTGCCCATTGAAGATGTGAAGGCAGTAATAGATTTTTGCACTGCTGGAAAAACGATATCAGGTTCGGATTCTTGACCTTTGAAATCCAATTGTCATCCTATTAATATGCATGTGTATATTTGTCATGAACAAAGTCAGATTTATGAGATGAGTACAAACGTAACCGTTCCAAGTTTGCCTTTTCTAGTGTGCAGGTGCAGCTTGAAGCATTTTCAGTGGGCGCTGATTTTTTCTACAAACTCATCGATGAAACGGCATGGATTAGCTCAAGGGTAAGAATACACAAATCTCTACTTTATTATGATCATTCAATTGTTTTCTCACCTTTTTTAAGTGTACAATTGTCTGAAAATGTGCTGATATTATATGTCAACTGTCAGCACCTAGAAATGGCAACCTTTCTTATCCGGAAACGGCAACTCTCTCATCCGTTGCTATTTGGAACCGACTGGACAACGGCAGATTATGCCTTGCAGGTACACTTTTTACCATGTTACATTCACTGCTTCATTTGCTTTCCCTCATCATTATGTCATATGGTTTCATTTCAATGTCTGCAGTAATTTCTAGAGCCGTTAAAAGCGACTGGCAAGACACATGGATCGAAGAAGGCAGCACTTCAAACACAGTGACCTTCCAGCCAACAAGGTGAAGAATGTACATCACTTTGTGCACGGTACGTGGCAACACGGGTATGCCCAAGCTTGGAAAAAAGTCCGCAAAGTGTATTTTCCATATAATCTTCGAGAGTCCCATTGGGTTGCAATCGAAATTGATTTCGTCCGACATACTGCAATGTATGGCTCATATGTTAAATATACCAAATCTTTGAAGCTGGTTACATACGCAACCTGTTAGCGATACGCTTGCACGAGTGCTGTACAATATGAAGTTTTATGAAGATTCTGAGGTTGAAGAGGTGAAGCAAAAGAGGCTGCAGATGTCGAGGTTTACGCCTTTCTCAGTTTGCATCATTGGAGGTGTGCCACAACAACGAGATGGGTAAGAATTGTGAATTTAGTTCATTTTTTCAAAATTTTACATAAATGCAGTTGTAATTTCCCAACTTATTGGCCTCACAGTACGTCTTGCGGAATCATGACCGTTCAATTCATCGAGCATCTCAGTGCTGGGCTTTCGGTGCATAAAATTGACCCGTCGAAGATCAAATATTACCGACTGAAGCTTGCAATAGAGGGGTTAAGGGGGGAGGCATATTTATGAGGTAAATGTCTTCATGTGTGTGAATTGACCTCAATGACGACTTATGACTTGGGAATTCACTTCGCTCATTATTTATGTCAGGAACTCCTTCATATGAAGATGTACACGTGGAAGCTTTGCTGGGCCTACTTTGGCTCGTAATCCTGCCTTTTTGCTAGAGCTAGTTGGTATTGTTAGTATTGTGAGGTGTAATATTGTACAATCTAGAAGCAGTGGCTAATTGCCTTACATGGCACACACACTGTTTCGATTTTGAAGTTTAACTATTTTGGACACCTCCATATGTAAATATAGTTGCTGTTTATGGATGCTTTTGTAGTTGCTATTTATGGACGCTGTTATAGTTGCTGTTAATTCCGCATGCTTTTATAGTTGCTGGTTTTGGATGCTTTTTATAGTTGCTGTTAATGGATGCTTTTATAGTTGCTGGTTTTGGATGCTTTTTATAGTTGCTGTTTATGGATGCTTAAGAATGGTTCATTCTCTGACTTGATCGTAATACTTCAGGTCTGTTTTCATACTTTTTACTCTGCGTTGCTAGTGGAACTCGCACAACATTTGTATTTCGTGTTATTTGTGTATGAGTTTTTAAATTTTGTTATGCATTTGGTCAACTAGGGTTTTTATGAGTTTGTTTATTTATTTAGGAGCTTGTGTCTTGTTGCTGAAAAAATTGATGGATTTGTGTTTAGGAGCTTGTGTTGCTTGCTCATTCATTATGAGCTACAGAACCAACCTGTATTCAGCTTGCATTGGCATAAGAAAACATGAGGGGTATTTGCTTTGAAGTCTGTGATGTGGTTCTTCATGCTGATGTCATCCACAGAGGAGGTGGTCAGGTCATTCCCACTGCTAGGACACTCATCTATGCCTCCCACTCACTGCCAAGCCAAGCCTCCTTGAACCTGTATATCTTGTTGAAATCCAAGCTCCAGAGCAGACTGTTAGTGGTATCTACGGTGTTCTTAATCGAAACGTGGGCACGTGTTTGAAATGCAGAGGCCTGGTACTCCACTGTACAATATGAAGGCATACCTACCCGTCATTGAATGTTTTGGGTTCTCTGGTCAATGAGGGCTTCGACTTCAGGGCAGCCTTCCCACAATGTGTCTTTGATCATTGGTAGATGATGATGTTTGATCCATTGGAAGCTGGATCCCAGGCTTCAGAACTTGTGATAGATATCCGTAAGAGGAAGGGTTTGAGGAGAAACTTTGAGTAATTTCTTTGATTACATCCAACAATTGGATGACTGAGTTTGTTTGAGACAGTAGTTCCATTGCAGTGCCTATTTTTGGTTTTCAGTTATTTGTTTTTGTTTAATGCTTGTACCAACCCTGTTGTTGTAGTCACCATCCTCTATTTTCTTTGTTACTTTGCTTGTTTTCTTTTGGCTTGTCATATCTGTGTGCAAGATAGCTGCATTTGGCACTATGAACAGACTCGGTGGCAGTTACAAATTAACAGAGGTCTTAATTCTGGAACTCCTATTCATAAACTCTATCTATGTGTGTCATATGTGTGTGCCAGTTGTTTTTGCAGGTCCGTCTCAACCAAGTGTTGATTGCAATATTCTAAAGAAGATGACCATACACTGTTATTTGATATAGGCATACGTATGAGATGGCTTAGCTTGAATTGGTTTGGTTGTTCCAAGTTGTATGTACACAATCTCAGAGTCAGTACCGAGTTGGTTTACATTTCATGTATTTCTCCGTGGTTTTTTCCCCCAATATTATGATTATGGAGATGAAGTAAATATTAATGTGGACTTTATAGCATGTTTAGTTTCTTTTCTGGCCTTAATTCTGTGAGAGATGCCCTTATAATGTCAAACAAACGGTTTTGACATACATGTTTTGAAATAATTGAAATCACACCGTATTATTATTATTATTATTATTTTTGTTTCCTCCTCGGAGAAGAAGCAAAGTGGTTACAAATATGAAAGATTCGAATCAGTTTTCTTCTGTCAAATTCCGCATGGAGCTAGAGGTCTACGGTACCATCCGATGAGACTTGACAAAAAATTTGTATTTTTCTTCTTACATTTGTCATAGATAAGATTAAATGTAACCACTAATGAACTGATCCCTTTATTTGTTATTGTTTATTTATTCCAATTGTGTGTGCATCACATGGAAATCTTAGGATTTCTTTACATCAAACTGCCTCTTAAGAGTCATGAGAAGAAGAAGAGGAAGAAGAGAAAACAGAAGGACCTAGCTGGAGCTTACAAGTAATTAAACTAAAGTTCATTTAGTTAAAGTCAGGGGAAGAAAACATGTTTATGGCACCATTCCAAATTCACTGCCCCCTCGAATTGCACAATGCCAATTTGGTCTCCTTCGGCGACCCTAAAGCAGGCAAAACACTGGTGTTGGAAGGAGATGTAAAAGGGTTATTGTGCATTCCATTGGCCAAGCTTGAATGGATTTTCTTTTCTATTGTATTTGACCCTTCTTTTCAAGCATGCCAAAAATCATCCTGGTTTTGTAAGATGTGGTTTGAGCCCAATGAATTTACCCTGGCTCTTGCATTTTTGTACCCAATATTTCATAGCTGTCTTCTTTTGAAGGACGATTCATTGAGGGAGAGAATTACTTTCCTTTTGAATATGAATCGATGTGCAACTCCAACTATCATTTCAAAGGGAAACATCAATTCATGGTAATATAAGGATGGATAACAATTGTCCTGTCCGTGATATTTGAATTGAGGATTACTTTGAACGAAATGGAGACTGTTATTAGACCAAATGGCATTGACATATGATGTAATAGCAATATTAGGCCAATATACTTCACTGTAGAGGCAATATTAAAGCAATATAAGTACAATACCATAGGCACATGATCACAATATACTTCTCATATGGTGGCAATATACATACAATATGTATACAATACCAAGGCAATATTAAGCAATATACATCAATATGTATACAATACGAAGGCAATATTAAGCAATATACATACAATATGTATACAATACCAAGGCAATATTAAGCAATATACACGCAATATAACAGCAATATGAAGTGAATCTACATACAATACACACACATCCAAAAGTACGACTACATTTGACAGATGCAAACCAAATCGCCTCCGAACCTTAACAATCCTATTCCGCGAAGGAAAAACGAAGGCACCAAAAGATCCATGTACTCGGGTGAGATGAACTGCAGCAGCACTTACCCTTACTACAGGTCCATGAAAAGATCAATGTCTTTGTGCTTTCTCCTCGCTGCATGCACGAGGCTATGATGAGCCATTCCCTCAGCACCCATATTCAGCACCTGGACACCAGGTACATCAATTTCACTCCAATTGTAGTCTGGTGAGATGACCGACGCATAATCTCGGAACATTTCGAAGCCGTTGTTGAAACATTCAACCATTTCATGGTTATATTCTTCAGATTTGGTGAATTTTTCGACGGCATTTTTCTTTATCTCTTCCAATTTCAACTTCAACGACTCTAACTCTTTGCTCCGACTGTTTGCTTTTAAAGTTTGCTTCACTTCTCCAGCATATGCTTTGTTCAACTTGTTGGCCAAATTTCCCATAACTTGGCCATGAATATCACATTTAGTCTCCCACCAATCTGTTGCCTTAGACAAATATTGGAGGTCGTGCTTGACGGCTGAGATTTTGTCAAGCGGATCACTGCTCTCAGCCTCACTTCCAGATGAAGTGGGATCATGATTGGGAGTCGGAGGTGGAGATGGGAATGGCACATGCCATGGCTGGTCCCCCGGGTAACTGCCATGCTCGTTTGGAGGGCGTACATCCGACATCTTGAACTATTAATGGGGACAATTCACACCTGGCGACTGAATGTTTGCATTTGAGTACGACTCATTACCTTTCTGACGTTGAAGAAGTTGGCTAAGTTGCAATTATTGATAGGAAGGTTGAGTTATATGTAGGAATTGATATGAAGTACATTCGGTATTTAGGTGGTGCATTCAATTGATGGGATTGCAAAGTAGACCATTAACTCGTTGGCTGTAATTCACAGCAGTAGAGCATTACATTAACAACAATAAAATGGGCTGACAAACGGAAAAAAGCTAACCTTCATGGAAATTGGAAATTGTGGATTTGAACCCAAACTAGGACTATGTAAATAAGCATTTATTGCGAATTTCAGAAAAGAAAATTGGAACATAGCAAAATAGCAAATTAGCAAAAGTGCAAACTTGGAAAATGAGAAATAAGGAAACTTGGAAAATTGGAAATAGAACAAAAGGAAAATTGGAAATTTGGAAATTTGGAAATTTGGAAATTTGGAAAATTGGAAATACGAAAATACGAAAATATAAAAAAATGGAAGCTTGGAAATTTGGAAAAGTGGAAATAGGAAAAAAGGAAAATTAGAAACAGGAAACTAGGAAATAGGATAAAAGGACACTTGGAAATTTGGAAAAAGCCAAAAAGGACACTTCAAAAATTGGGTCATTGGAAAATAAAGACCCTTGGAAAATTGGAAAATTGGAAATTGAACAAAAGGAAACTTGGAAAATAGGAAAAAGGCAAAAAAGGAAACTCTGAAAACATGAAAATTCGAAAAAAGGAAAATTCGAAAAATCGAAATAGGAAATAGGAAAAAAGGACACTTGGAAAATAGGCAAATTCGCAAATTGGAAAATTGAAAATTGGATAATTGGAAAATTGGACTATTGGATAACTGGATAATTGGAAATTAGGAAATAAGGCAACTTTGAAAATAGTAAAATTGGAAATAGAACAAAAGGAAAGTTAGCAAATTGGAAAATTGGAAATAGGAAAAAAAGGAAACTTAGAAAATAGGGCAATTGGAAAAAAGCAAATTGGATAATTGGACAAAAACTGAAAATTGGATAAATGGAAATAGGAAACAGGGACACGTGGAAAATAGGCAAATTGGAAACGAATTGAAATTGTGGAAATGGGAAATAAAACAATTACCATATTGGACAATTTTATTTACTTTCTCAATTAGGCAAAGTAGGCAACTTATTTTAATTACATAATGGGAAAATAGGAACATTGAAAAGATTGGAAAACTGGAAATAGTATAAAAGGAAACTTGGGAAATTGCAAAATACGAAAATGGGAAATAGGAAAAATAGGCAAAAATAATGAAAAATTGGATGACACATGGAAAATAGGAAAATATGAAAAATGGAAACATGGAAACGAATTGAGATTGCTGAAATGAGAAATAAGACAATAACCATATTGGTCAATTTGAATGAGTTGGTCAATTAGCCAAATAGGCAAATCCCTTATTTGAATTACATAATGGGAAAATTACCAAGTTCGGAACATCCAAAATAGAAATATATTACAAAAAGTCATACAGTGAACTGGGTAATAACTCCCGCCCAATACTATCCCGCCTAAGACTCCCGCCAATCCCTCCCGCCAATTACTCCCCCTCATTCCTCCCGCCAATAACTCTCTCAGTTACTCCAGGTCATTAAAGGCTGCCTATATTAATCAACCTAGCTGTTTCAAATGAAAACTTCCATCACATTAACTGCAGCCATTACCTTCCCCACGGATTTCCCTCCCATCGCATTTAGACCCCTTTATTTCCAATTAAGTCGTACACCAGCCTACAATAAATATCGAAGACCATGGACCATAACCTCACACCAAACCAAACGCTTTCAATTACTGAAGGAGGGAAGATTGAAACAGAAGGCAAGTCACCCAATTCACTCACTGCAAACTTGGTCCATGGCATGCAGCAATGTCGAGGCAATACAATGTTTTGGAAAAATCTCCATGCAGACATAGTTTCAAAAATTGTGGAGGGCCAAGCTAGATGGGGTGTCATAAAAAACCGCACAATTCGCTCTCGTTATCATGCCCGCATGCATCTCCTACATATAAAGGCAATGAAAGGAAAAATTGAAATTGCCCCTGCCACTGCAATTATGGTATTCAAGGAATCAGAAGAAATGGCCAAGTTGAAGCAACAAGAAGTGGAAAGCGGATTCGAACTATTTCGTAAGTTTGCAAAAATAGTGGATCCGGCAGGAAACTGGGACAACATGACTGTGGCCGGGGTCATGAATTTCATGGGTCGTGGTCGCCGCACTTGAAGAGTATGCAACTTCGAATTTGTCAATAGCAGGGAAATGGAACTATGAGGTCGCCTCTTTTTGTATTATGTAACGATGGGGTGGCCTGTTGTTGTATTATGTTTTTTTGGTCGAATGTTGTTGTATTATGTAAGTTTGGAAATAGGATTTTATGGAATGATGATGCCTCTTTTTGTTTTTGTGCGTATACAGTTTATCGGTGTCCAGTTGAGTGGCGATATAGCAGCAATAACTATACAATAAACATGCGTATAATGGCAATATTATGTCAATAAGAGTGCAATAGAGTAGTGATAGGGTTACAATATGATCATATTACAGTACGTAGTCATCAGAATGTTTTTAAAATTATTTGGTCCAAAAAAATACAAAAATACAAAAAATAAAAGTAATTACAACCTGGAAAAAGGATGAATTATACATCCCTTAAAAGACATATGACCTACATTACAGACCTTCAAAATGAACTCTATATATATATAATGCATGCCTTGTAGCACCATCACATCCCCCCCCTAAATTATAGAAACATGACACCCCAAAACCTCATGCTCCTTCCTCTTTCAACCCCTAAATTATCCATTGGACATGAGCAATCTATTGGGGTTAACATTCGTAATGCTCCTTCAACAACGAGATGTAGTCAAACACATAGGACATTTCACCTTGTATTTGCCCCACATGTGGCCTATGCATCGGCCAAATTTGTAATCACAAAAGAAGGTATAGTCGGAGTATCACGGTAACTGTGTCATAAAGGAATTCAAAGAACTTGAATGTTTTGGATCCATTTGGAATTACATTCCAGGCCCTTTAATTTCGCACTAAAATTATAATAGCAATATGGAAGTAATACCAGTGCAATAAAAGTACAATATAATGGCAATCTGGACGCAATACAACATGCTGTAGCAATGCAACCCAAATTATGCAAATGTAAAAGAATTCCCATTCAACATAACACGAAACCCACCACAAATAAAAGTAAAGTTGACATGACCTACCAAAGCAACAGAAATCATATTGTCTAAGATACATTGCGCACTGGAATAGTGTTTTTACAGGTGCTTTTATTGTGGCCTGTGGAACCACACCTTGAGCACTTTCTTCTAATGGTGCCCTCTCCTTACGAGGGAATTCTTATCTTCTTTCGTCTACCTGGCATGACCCTTGCAATGGGAGGCAGCACAACTCGACTTCGAACATCTTCAGGAATATCCCACATTCCGTGAGGCTGTATCGGGTAGATGCTATCCAAATAAGCATCCATCCAGGTTTTCCGAGTGTAATACCAAGAAGCCTTTGAGTATACATTTACTTTCAAGAAGCGGCAAACTGCAACTACATGCTTGCAAGGTAGCTGCTCAAGCTGAAACTTTCTACAACTGCAAGTGTTGTTCGTCAAATCTACGAGGCCATCCATATGACCGTCCAAAACATTAAACTGTGCATTATTCACTTTAACCACATTCATCCTTGCAGCATCCTCCAACCTGTTCCTCAACTTCTTCTCTCCAAAATTGGGGCACAATGTTGTTGTGCACTTCAAAGCCAACTCACGACGTTCGGTGAACCATTTGACAAGGAGATTCATAATTTCCCCTATCAAATGAACCACTGGCAGCGTCCTTACAAACCTAAGGACTGAGTTGATTGACTCCGCAATATTTGTTGTCATTACATTGTAGCGGCGTCCATCCATGTGAGCTCTAGACCACTTATGTAACCCTGCCTCTTCAAGATATTGAGCAACATGTTCCTTTCGCTTGATCTTGCGAAAATGACAATCAAATTCAGCAATGGAATAAGATTTCGCAGCCTGCTCAAAGTGCATAAGTATTGGATCACGCTTTTTCAACTTGCAAGTGCGTTTCATGTTCCCCTTCATATGATAAAAGCATATGCCATGTTGCGCAGTTGGAAAAACTTTGTTCCACACATTCTGTATGCTAACATTTCGATCAGAAATAATAACAAGATTGGGACACTCACCAATGGCTTCATGAAGTTTAGTGAAAAACCAATGCCATGATGCATCCGTCTCCAAATCCCCGATCCCAAAAGCAAGAGGATATATATTTCGATTACCATCGAATGCATTTGCTACAAACATAACACCCTTGTACTTGGATTTTAAATGAGTGGCATCCACAGCTATCACTGGGCGCATGGAAGAACAAAACCCTCTAATACATGCGCCAACCGCCATAAATAAATACACAAAGTGATTGTTCTCATCAGTTTGGATGTGTGTTTTTGTGCCGGGATTCATACGCTCCAATTCATAGCAATAAGCTGGAAGAATATAATATGCCTCCTCCACTGATCCTCTAATGGACAATAAAGCTAACTCCCTTGCTTTCCAAGCTTTCGAATAATGGATTCTCAAACCAAAGTTGTGTTTCACATCTCTCATAATGTCACTTGGTGTGTATATTGTCCGAGAATCCTTCAACTTCCTTTTACATGAAGTGGCTACAAGTGCTGCGGTTGCTTGACGATGGTTGTCACTTATGAACCTCAAATCACATTCATGGACAATTGTACACCTCACAATCATGAAGCTGTATTCTCCAAATCTCGATGCTCGGACCCGCCATGGGCATGGACGTTGACAACAAACCACAAGCAACCTCTTTGTGCAGGAGAATTGCACCTTAAATTCGAAGTGGCCTCTTATTGCCGTCAACTGTAACTCCGTCAACAATGCTTTCTTACTAGAGAAAATTTGCCCAACTGTAATTTTCGGATTCCAATCACTTCGCGAACACCCGCTATCCAAATATGCTTTCCCATCATTTACACCGGCTTCATTGTACCGGTTCTGTTCACCTATTTGATTCCAATAATGTTCACGAATGGGTTCAGATTCTCCTCCTAAAGGCATTATTGGCAGTTGGGCAGATGTGTTCAAGCAGCCCAAAATAGGAGGGGCAGAGTACACTGACACTTCATTTCTTTCAGTACCATTATCACCACCATGCATGTCCTCCACCTCGCTAAAATCAATCATATCCATAAAATATGTCCCTACTTCACCTCCCACATCATTGCCATTTGTATTATTCCAACTTACTTCATTGCTTTCAACAATGGCAACTGAAGAACGACCCATCCGACTACTATTTGTCGTGATATTCATACTATCAACTACATCATTTGTGAGTCCTTTATCTTCTATACTCACGAGTAAGGGAGCTAGTTTTGAAGGTGTTACCTCAGAATTGTACTTCATAAAAAAATTGACATCATCATCATCCTCAATCTTTATGTGCTTCCACTCATTCGAGGCCACCAAAACTGAGAATTTTAAGCAAACCTTGTCTTCCCTGCTGTTTGTATTACCAATCTGATGCACACGGTCCAATAGTTCAGCAAATTTGATGGTCCGTGGAACTATTAAGCCTTTTGAGTCACCCCCTTCGTATTTGCACATCTTCTTCGAGGTGACCCATTTTTCATTGTAGCACACGAGAATAACAATTGTCTCCATTTCTGACCATGACAAAACAACAGTTCATTAACACAATATAACCACGATAACCATACAATATAACAGCAATATAACCACAATAACCGTACAATATAGCAGCAATATAACCACAATATAACAGCAATATAACAGCAATATAATGGCAATATAACAGCAACATAACAACAATACGACAGTAAAATAAGAGGAACACTGGTGTAACACATCAGAATCACACTATACAGATCTACTACATCAAATGGAAAATCCCAAGTTTCAAGATTCACATATCCAGACCAATCTAAGTGCAATTGGTACAAACCCAGATGAATCAGCATGGATATTCAACAAAACCTAACCCAAAGCAATTAAAGCCAAAACAAATTTAACACAAACCCAAACAATCAAAATGTAACCCATTTCACATAATCCCACTGATATTAAAAGAAAATAACCATCAACACTACCTTTTCGAGGTCGGCAATCCACTAGAGCTTCACGGTTGCAAGCGGCTATTCAGAAGACATACCTAAAGGTAGGGGTTCGCGATTCCAAACAGAGAGCAAGACCGAATATGGGGAGAAATAGACATAACGAATCTAGAGAGAGAAAGAGCTGCGGTATGAGAAAGAGAGCAAAGACAGAGACAGAGAGTTGTGCTACAGAGAGAGAGAGAGCCAAGAGAGACAGAGAGCTGCGATAAACATATACCAAAGAGAAAGAGAGCTGTGCCAGAGAGAGAGAGAGAGAGAGCTGCGTGAGCTAAGAGAGACCAAAATTTATGAACTTGTGATAAATTAGCAACAGGAGGACAATAATTTTATATTTATAGGTTATAGTTTTACAAAAATTGGGAAGGGGTGGTATTTTTAGTTAATATTAGCAAATGGGTGGTAGTGGGGGTCATTTCCCAATTTTTTTAGGCTTATTTATTGTAGTGCCTCTTGAAACTATAGTCAAATCTCACTTTAACTTATGAAAGTTAAAGTGACCCAGAGTACCCCATTAACCAAGATTTTGTGGCTCACTTTTCCTCCCACTATTAACTCTGTCAAAAATTGTATTAAAAATGATGATGTGACTCAAATAGGGTCTGTTCTTTTGTTAAAATATATGCCATGTAAGTGTCATATGTGAAAAATATAATAAAATATTTTATTTGAAAAAAAAATTATAAAATTACATTACTTCTCTCTTCCCTTCTCTCTTCTCTCCCCCTCTTTCTCTCTGTACCTGATTCCCTCCCCCAACCAACCCACTTAGGGTAGTCATCACACTCCCAACCCCTCCCCACTAGCTCCTCCCTTCCATCTACCCAGCTTCGCAGCCTAAAAATCCTCAAAACCACTCCTTCCCCAACGAAATCCACCTCCAAAATCTCAACTTCCTGTTGAAATTTTCTTGCCAACCAAACAGAACCCAAAAAATCCAAATATTTTCTAAACCATAAAACAAAAACAAAATTTAATTTATAAACAAAAAGAGCCCCCCAGCCCTCTTGGTTTTGATTTCTTGAATGGTTTTGGGTATTATCCTGCTTGATTTGTATGATGTTTGAATGGGTTTGCCTTTCGATTTGGGAATATGCTTTGCTACTTAAAATTCAAGCACATAATTTCAGTAATTAAAATTCAAACACAAGAATTTCTGTAATGACATGTGCTTTGCTGCTTTTCTTTACCATTAACGTTTACCTATTTGTTGGTGGGGGAGAAGGTCGAGACTCAGGTAGAGAGAAAGAAAGAGGGAGAGAGAAGAGAGAAGTAATGTATTTTTTTTTTTCTATTTGTTAAAATTCTAATTTTTATTTTTATATTTTTTTTACATGTGGCACTTAGGTGACACACATCAGCATTTTTAACCGAATTTTTAACAGAGTTAATAGTGGGGAGCAGAGTGAACCACTAAGCGTTAGTCGAGGGGGTATTCTGAGTCACTTTAACTTTCAGGAGGTAAAATGAGATTTGACTATAAATTCAAGGAGCACTACAGTAAATAAGCCAATTTCAGAGAACCCCTAAACCAATTTCAGAGAAACCACTTAACCTTAAACCAATTTAAAAGAAAACCCTAAACTCTAAACCAATTTCGAAGAAACCCCTAAACCAATTTCATAGAAACTCATAAACCTTAAACCAACTTTAGAGAAACCCCTAAATCCTAAGAAAATGATGATGAACAGTACCTTTTGGAGGTGAACGATGAAGTTGAGCTTGATGAATGCATTTGGTGGAGGAAGAGCATTGCGTCAGAGAGCGAGAGCAGCACGCGACAGAGAAAGAGTGAAGAAAGAGTGAGAGCTAAGAGACAGAGAGACAGAGTGAAGAGAGAGTGAGAGCTGAGCGACAGAGAGAGACGGAGCCAAGAGAGAGCTGAGAGAGAAAACTAAATTTCAGAAAAAAAATGTTATGTGTACAATAAGTGGACAATAAATATATATTTATAGGTGATATTTGCAAAATTTGTGGAGAAAGGCGGTGTTTATACCAAAATGAACAGCCAATGCGAATTGGACGCGTGGACAAGATTTGGTCTTTGGTAGCTTTCGGCACCTTGCTTCGGCACCCATCCTGCCCGATCCAACGATTAGGGCAACCTCCTCTCCTAGGACATGTGGCAAGCCCACAATCGATGTCTACAATCATACATCGAAATTCTACACAACTTGCACACCTCCCAAGGTCTATAAAAGAAGCACAATTCACCAAAATGGAGGTAATCAGAAGTCACGGCATACTGCCTATTGATCTGTAGTTCAACTTTACTAAATCTGTACTTACTTAAGCATCGGAGAGCCTTCGGCGGTACCACACCGGTGCCCTAGGTCTTACCGAGCGTTTGTTATCTTGCAGATCATGCACGGGAAGCGTGCGAACTATTTTTCTGCATCAACAGGCAGTATTTCCAGTTAAAATTAAAAAACTGGTGGCATTAAGTGCTATTTCCCTAAATTATACAATTAAAAAAATATATTATGTTAATATTAACGATTTTCTCAAGCTAATAATGTTGACTTTCTTTGGGAGAATTCCTACGCCGCTGGGAGGAAGCAAAGGCTTTTCACTTCAAGCCAATCAACGCAAAACTCCGAGACTCACGATTGAAAGCCCTGGGAAATAAGTCACCGATTTGGAAGGCTCGAGGCTTACAATCCACCGAAGAGTTAGATTCCGAGTATGTCCCTTCCAAGACTAGTTCCACATACCGTTCGGCAACGCCAACGAGGTACTCGAAGGCTAGGCCCGTAAGCCCCCAAAAACTTTTGGAAGACTACAGTTCCTAGGAAATCCGAGTCGAGATCCCGTGGTCGACTTCTCTTCCGAAATTCCAAGCGATGGAAAACGACCGAGTTCGCTCTCAAGAACCAGACTGTGGGAAAGCTTGGTCGGACCATTTACCGAACATATCAGCGATAACGGCAGGTTAGAGACATACAACCTCTCGTATACCATTCTACAGGGTGGAAGACCCCTTAACGCATCTTCACTCCTTCCAATCGGCAATAGGATGCAAGGGCTCGGTGTTGAAGGGCAATGCCTCGCTATTTCCATCCGCGCTTACAGGCGGCATATTGGTTCTTCCGATTGGAACCATAAGCGGTGGACTCCTTCGGACGAACAAAAACAGATTTTCCTCAATCACTTTATGATCCAAGCAGATCGTCAGTACTGGCCGATGATCCGTACGATTCGCAGAGAGAAGATGAGCCCTTAAGAGAATACGCTGCACACTTCATCCACGAATACTCGAGATGTCCGAAAGACGATAGGGCGCTTACGGCGCCTTCAAGAGTGGCCTTCGATCCTCACACTTTCGGCATGACGAATTGATGAAGCAAGTGGCAATTCACGCCAAGGTTGAATATTTCAACTCAAAGTCCGGGCCTTCGGCTCGGCAGGAGGAACCAGCCATGAATAGCTATCACGGGCAAGGATCACCGTACACCCCTAGAAGAACTAATGAACCATCGGCAGGACACAAACGGAAGGACGATTGTGATAATCGGCAGGGTGGCTCTAAGAAAGGACGAGGAAAATACGGTCGCAACGACCACCGTGCGCCACTGCAGAATCAAGACCGCGCTCGGGGTGGCTCTAAGAAAGGACGAGGAAAATACGGTCGCAAGTATTCACCTTGCTGAATACCACCGTCGAAGCCGTATTGATGAGCGAGCAAGAAATCATACCGAAGCCGACTCACAAAGCCCAATCGGCGGGATAATTGGGATACCAGCAAATTCTACCGATACCACGAGTATAAAGCCATAACACCAAGACCTGCATAAGTTTGAGGAAGATCGTCAAACGATCGATTCGGGAGGGGAAATTGTATCAAGATACATCGCCAAACCACGCATGCGCCGGTCCCGAATGCGAATCGCAGATAAACATGATCAGCACCATCGAAGCCCCACTCTGGCGCCTGACCATCTAAGCGATCGGTAAAGCAATATGTACGGGCTGTGCACTACCCTCAAGTCTTCGGCATAGACGTCGACCGACACCGCAAATTTTCAAAGGTAGGATGAGAGCCCATCACGTTTTTTGAAGAGGAGGAAGAAGGGATCCTTTACCCCCATGACGACCCGATGATCATTCGACTTGAAATCGCTGATTACGATGTTGGAAGGTTATTGATCGACACTGGAAGCTCGGTAAATGTAATTTTTTCTAATGCCTTCAGAGGATTGGGTGTAACAACCCGATCCTTAATTAATATTTAATTATTAATTTATTCCAATAAAATACCACTATACCCCTAGAATATTTTAATAGTATAAAAGTTGACTTTTTGACCGGGAAGGAATTTTGGGATTTCAGTTATACCATTGCGTAGACCGCAGCGAGATGAGTCCGTAAACACGTAGTGGACTCAAATTGGAGTTGTAAAGAAGGAGTTACAATTAAAAGAAGTTCAGTGGCATAACCGTAAATATTTTGAACTTCAGTTTATATAAACGCAGAAATTTCTGGATTCGGGGGCACGACCACCGACTTTGGGAGCTGTTTTCTCACTCGACCTCCGATTCAGGCAAGACCAGTGCCAAATGAACCATGAAACTTCCCTCTTCCAGCCCCAGCCCTTTACTGCCTCGATCCGTCGCCATAGTCACCGGAAACAGCCACGAAACAGCGGTGGGCGATTTTGACGTAACTTCCAACCTTTCGTTCTTCGTCGTCCGGCCACCAAATCGGACGAGTGAGGTATGGTTTTCAAGCTATTTTTCATGCTCTAGCTGCTGGTTGTGTAGGATTTCAGAGATTTCAATCGTAGATCATTCGATTGTTTAAGTTAGGTTTCAGCAGATTTTGGTCACTGTTTAGGCCACTTTCGGCCAGTTTTTGGGGTATGTCCAAGAACAAAAGTTATTCCAAATGGGGTATTTTACCTAAGTTAGGAGTTTGGGCCTGTGGTTTGGAGTTTTTCAGACTGCCAGGAATTGATAAAGCCACCGCGCTGCCGGCGCGTGGGCATATTGGTAGAGACTCGGTTCTAGAATGATCCTTGGGTCGTCACGAGCACGTAGGAATTAACAGATCTCAATTTGGTTAACGTTTGAACCCCGAACGGATCTCTTATATTGTGTGATTTCCGGGTTCAATAGTTTCGAACCGTTGGATCGTAACCATTTTCGAATATGGTAATCTAGACTTGGCTAGGATTGTATAGTGTTTGACGGATCATAAACGGAGTCCTGGATACTCCAGGAATGCCAACCTTAGAATCAGTTTACAGAAATGCGATTATAGATCAAGAATGTAACAAAGAACTATGTGTGGCTTGATACCTCGTAAAGGGTAGGAGCCTCTATTAGGCGAGCCACGAGTTAAGGGCTTAGGGTTTATGTTATCTGTGGCATTTTGGTCATTTATACCCACGGTTACTGTGTGTCGGGCTTTTAAATGTGTTTCAACCTGATTCCAAAGTGAAAATTGGGTCAGCCGTTTATTGGAAATTGCCGACAAGATGGTCAATCGGCAGATAACACCTTTACTTAGTTTCTCCGGATCCGTCCGCCCGGTCGGTAGTGTCGATCGATCGCCTTGGCGTTCTTCGGAAATCGATGACCTATGACCGCTCATCGCCGACGCCCACGGCATACAACGTCATCGTGGGACGGACGACACTCACCGTAGTCAAAGCGCACTGCCCCCACATGTTGCCGATGAAATTCCCAACCCGCAAGCACCGCACCGCCCGAGGAGATCAACTCAGCCGCACGGACGTGCATGAGACGGCCCTAAAGTCGGTAGCTTGCAAACCTCCGATGGAAGCAATGGCTGTGCAAGGGTATCGAACGTAGCGGGCCTATAAACGACCCAATGGAGGACACGCCAACACCGCAAGCACAATCGCCAAAGAACTGAAAGTAGTGTTGAATGAAGAGCATCCCGAAGGCGTGAAGATCGGCACCACACTCACCCCACCTTGAGCACAGCCGAGTTCTTACGGCATCACGTTGAGGTATTCGCCTCGCCCTACGAGGACATGCTGCATATCTCCCGACGCCATCGCCATAAACTTAGCATCTCCTCGCCTATAAGCCCGTCGAGCTGCTCGTACCATGCCGAACGGTATGAGGCCATGCGCTGGAAGTTGACAAACTAAAAGCCATCGATTTTATCAGAAAGCTACGCACTGATGGCTTGCCAACTTGGTAATGGTTCGAAACCCAAGGGTGGATGGTGAATGTGCCAAGACTACACATACCTAAACAGGCCTGTCCAAGGATAGCTTCGTTACCTAGGATCGACCAGCTCGTTGATGCGACGGCGATTCTGAATCGCCACTTCATGGACGACTATTCGTGATACAACTGTATATTCATGCACCTCCCAACATCGAGCATACGGCATTCATCATCGCCGTGGATTGTACTGCTACAACGCGTCATGTCGCTCGGCCGAAAACGCAGGGCAAATATATCAAAGGCTTGTCAATCGAATTTTCGCTAAACACATCGATGCATCATGGAGATGTATGTCGATTTATATGTTGGTGAAAAGTCGAACGCAGAGGAGCATCCGATAAGGCATCGCAGTGTGTCTGCGGGTAAGTTTCTTGGGTTCATGATCGCTAGAGAGGGATGGAATAAAATCCCAAGAAAATCAAGGTCATAATCTACATGGAGAGGCCAAAACGCAGAAGGGACGAGCCTTACGGGCGTGTCTGCCTTAACCCGCTTCATCTCCAAGGCTACCGATAAATGCGCATACCGTTCTTTAAAGCCTTGAAAGGGGGCAAACAGAATATTACGTGGACCGCCGAATGCAACAAGGCATTTCAAGACCTAATTAACTACATGAGTAAAGCACCGCTATTGTCAAAAACACTTCGAGAAGTTCTCCTTCTACCTTTGATCCAAGACCGTTAGCTCTGTTGATACGAAGCCGAGAAGGCAAAACTACCGATCTTCTATGTCGCAAGGCGCTGCAGAGCTTCGTATCCCCTTGAACGACTAGCTATAGCCCTCGTCGCTCCTCAAGGCTCCGCCATACTCAAGCGCACGAGATCACTGTTCTAACTAATCAACCCCTTCGGCAGTACTCCAAAGCCGTAAACATCCGGCCGATTGGTAAAATGGGCGATTGAGCTCGAGAATTTGACATACAATTCAAGCCCAGCCTACAGAGAAGGGTCAATCTGTTGCCGATTTCATTTCCGAGCTTACACCTACGGTACCATGAGAACTCGCCATTTCGATGCCGATGCCGGAAAACCGTAAAGGCGAATACCGAACACCTTGATTCTTCCGCCTCGTATGGATTCTCGCATGTCGATGGCTCTTCAAATCAACAAGGTTGTGGGGCTGGTGGTGTTGACTACTCGACGGAGCCAAGGTCGAGTATGCCCTTCGATTCAACTCGAACCTCCAACAATGAGTCGAGATGAGGCTCTCTTGGCCGCCTTTGGCTAGCCAAGAGCATGAGCGCAAAACAAATCAAGCATTCACAAGTGACTCCCACCATAGTGAATCGATAACGGCAAACTTCGCAGCCAAGGATGCCTCTATGTCACCTACCTATCGGCAGCCCACCAACTCCTACAAAAATTCCGGGCCTACGAGATTTGGCGGATCTCCGATTAGAAAATCACGCCGATGCACTCTCACGTTTGGCGTCGGTAATAAGCGACAAGGTCGGAAGGAAGGTGTCGGTGGAGATATTATCCCAATCTATGCTTTCTTGATGACTGGAAATATGCCCACCGATAAGTCCCAAGCCCGGAAGCTACGGTACCGATCGGCAAGATACACAGTCATCAATGATGTCTTGTACAAACGAGGCTATACCACACCATACCTAAAATGTATCACTGCCGGACAAGGGGACTATGTCCTTCGGAAATCCACATGGAGTATGCGGTGATCATTACGGTTCCCGATCGCTGGCACATAAGGTATTTTGGCAAGGGTATTACTGGCCGACTTTGCACCAAGATGCGAACGCGTTAGTGAAGAAGTGCGACAAATGCCAACGGTTCCGTAATGTAGCTCAAATCCCTGCCGAACCCTTAACGTCGATCATAAGCCCATGACATTTTGCCCAATAGGGACTAGACTTGATCGGTCCGATGCCGCAAGGCAAAGCCTAGGTCAAATACGCTGTAGTTGCCGTGGATTACTTCACCAAATGGGAAGCCGAAGCTCTAGCAACTATAACGGCAACTGAATGGAGGACTTATCCGACCCACATTTGCCGATGATTCAGAGTGCTTGATTCTAATCCTTCGTGCAATTTTGCACTCGCCTCAAGATCAATATGTTCTTTGCTTCACTAGCCCACCCCCAGTCGAACGATCAAGTCGAAGCAATAAACAAAATCATCAAGAAACTATCAAACGGCAATTGACAAAGCCAAAGGAGCTTGGCGAGAAGCTTCCGTACATTATGAGCTATTCTGACATCCTACCAACGGCAATAGGGAAACCCGCTTCTCTAGCCTTGACTCGAAGCGGTAGTCCTCGTGGAGATCGGCGAGCCTACCTACCGAACGGAAACCTTTGCTCCAAAGGCGAATGAGGAAGCACTCGCATTAAGCCTTGACCTAATCGAAGAACGCGAGCGCAAGCCAACCTTGGGAACGGCTTACAAATAGTGAGTCTCTCGGCATTACGACTCAAGAGTCGATCCCGCTCTTTTCGAATCGGGGATCAAGGGTTATGCGAAAAGTCTCGCGCAACTAAGAACCCCACGGAAGGAACTCTGACCTTCCGGAAGGACCTTACGAGATCATCGGCATCCTCCAATCGGGAACCTATCGCCTCAGAGACTCCAACGGCAAGACCTCACCATCCTTGGAACGTCGAACATCCAAGTATTATTTCAAGTAGTTCCCTAGCCTACGGCAGGTTTTAATTGTAAAACGAACTCTGAACTTATCTTTGCCTTCAGCAATATTTAATGAAAAAAAATCCTTTGGCATATATATTCGCAACCTTCAATGTTTTTATTTATTTCATTAAATAAAGAGATACGGTAGGGACCATCGGTCACAGCATACTACTCTTATAAACACTTTCTAACCTTCGGCAATTAAACACTTAAGTCCAGTATCCTACCGATTAAAGGTTCACTTGGGAGTTGTTCTTTTACTAGTCTTCGGCAGTTAACCAATCATTTAGCCCTCGGCAAATAATTTGATTAATTTTCAGCTTCCTACCGATTCAAAGTTCACTTTGGAGTTATTCGTTGACTAGCCTTCGGCTAATAAGTTTTTATTTTTCCCTCGACAAGTTAAAACATTTAGTTTATTTAGCCCTCGGCATTTAAAATGGTTAAGTCTTAAGTGACTTACCGATTGCAGGCTTACTTGAGTTTTTAGTTTCAACTAGTCTTTCGGCAGTTAACCTTTATTGAGCCCTCGACAACTAAGACAGTTAAACTAACAACTACCGATAGTGAAACCACACGAACAAATGTATAGAAGTTAAAACATTAAATAAAAAGATGCCCTCGGCATCAAGGTGTTCGGAAATACTATCTCATGGCAAGTACAAAAATACATTAAATAAATTATTAAAGATCAGCATCGGCATGAACTTCTTCGGCATGGGCAGAGCTTTCGGCTGCAGGGACCTCTTCCGAGGCGCCCTCCCCTTCATAGTCTTCAATCATCTCCTCGGTGAGACCTTCCTGAGGAGGAGGATCGGCGATGAAGTTAAGGTTCAGCTTCAGGATTGTACCGCTTGAAACGGTAAAGCAGATCCGCCATCTCCGAGCCCCTCCTTGTCCAGCAGGATGGAGAACTCGGTCGACAAACGATAGCTTCTAATCGCCTCCTGGACGGCAGATCGATCTCCAAAGCCTTGTCTCGCTCTAATTCCTCCAAGGCCACATGAACCGCCTCCTTTGCCTCATAGGCTTCCTTAGCCACCAGCTATGCACCTCCAGAGCCGCTGGCTATCTCAAAGAAACTTGGCTTCGTAAGCTTTGACTTGCCGTTCTGCATATCCTTGACGAGATGAGCGTGGTCTTGAGAGCTTTGCCAACCTCAGCAACCTTGGCCCGGCCATCATCGTAGGCCTTCTTGGCGCTGGCCAGAAGAAGTGATGGCCCGCCGCATGCACAGCCACATGTCCATCGAAGCTCGAAAGACAAAGAGAAGTCGTGATGGTGTTGAACGGTTTTTTAAAAAAACAAAAGAAAAAAAGAAAAGAAAAAGAGCGAAGAAAACTTACCGAGGCTTGAGACGAAGGCGCGCCTCGCTTCCTCCCGTAGGAGCTTCGGCAACTCCTCGATCTCGGATAGCCCATTTGCGAACCAAAGATCATGTGGTTCGCAAACCGGATCGCTTCGACGGACACGCATCGTGATTGGCTCGCTGGTTCTCATCATCCTTGGCGGCAAGGGTAACCTCGGCACCTCCTCCCGCCAACTCCGCTGGGCACCAGCCCGCCTCCGCATCCACCGCCATCGCCTTTTACCTTCAGCCTTGGAGGAGGAGGCGGGTAGTCTCGCCTCGCCGCCAGAGCCGATGCCGCCGCACTAACAGACGTTGTCCCGCGCTGAGTTGTCTCAGTAATCGGCAAGGGTTTGATCTTTCGAATCAACCCCGCCGACGAACATGCACCGCCTCCGCCGCTTTTTCCCTTGTAGTCCCATCATCAGCACCCCTTGAAGGATCTGCTCATTCTTCTCGACTGTAGCTTTCTTCTTTTCACACCGCATGAGAAAAGAATCGGTAAGGCATCAGCAATATATGAATGACGACGCAAAGATGATGTCCACTTACTTTGAGGATTCGCAAGTCCGCTTCAACCAAATTCGCGGTAAAGAGAAAGGGGTACACTCTCTCGACGGCAGGACCTTCAACTTCACCCGCCGATCCGCCAATCTCGTAATGCGAGGACTCTACCGCTTCAATTTTCCCGCAAAGAAACACAACGGTGGAGATCTCACAAGAAAGAAACGGCAATCTACTTACCGAACAAGACGTCAACCTACCCGCTATTTGGAAGGCAAGGGGATGTGGAAGCGGACAGTTGTCCCGACGGCGACTCGCCGTAAAGGAGCACCTCCGATTCCTCCACGACTTCGAGAGGTCGGCACGGCATCGACAAAATGGCCGATTCGAAGCCTTCAAGCGATTAGCCCAACCCACCGCCATGGTCGCTTTCGACCTAGTAATCTTTGTCAGAGGTAAGAGAACTGCTCGTAGGAAGGTTCTCCTTCCTTGGAAATGCCGAACGCGGCGATTACCCCCATCAACGCCACCCATAAGTTAGGTTGTATTGATCCGCGCACACCGATCTGCGCCAATATTATCGCACCGCCACGGCAACCAAACTCCTTGGAGAAGCACGCCGATGAAGAAAATGACCTCACCGCCCTTCGGCATCGAGGGATTCGTAGGCGCTGGATCCTCATCCTTACCGAATCCGGATAAGGTATTCAAAGACGATATTTAGCTATCTCCCGCTCGTGATCTTATTTGGCTATAAGTAGTCTACACCGAACATATGCTCCTTCGTCACCCCTATCGGTACTCTAGGTTGCCGGGAAGACTATCGATACCTCGAACGGGAGACGGTTCATTAGCCGCTTCCCACGACGGATGTGGAGGCTCGTGGTCGCTAACTACTGGACTCACAAAGGTCGATCTAAGCCGAAATGCCTACGTCACGATAGACCACACCAATGGCGTGGGCTGCCGAGTCATGAGCCCCTTCCCGATGCCGTGAGTAGGAATGGAGCTCGGGCCTTCACCGAGTATCTCAACATCGGTATCTTCTCCGTCCTCGACAACGGGGCCTATGGCCTCACTATCAATCGAACAGACCGTCCGATGACTCCCCCTTGAAAGCATTAGGCTCACTCTCGAAGAGTGACTCGCTATGGGACATCTACAAAACAGGAAAAAGGAAACTAAGGGCCATGCAGAAGACTAGGCTATCGATCCCTACGTCACTACCTATGGCAACTAGACTACCGAACGGAACCCTATGGTCACCTAGTTCATGCCAAGGAAGGACGTTGACGAACAGCAGATAAATAAGAGAGTTAAATGAGAGGCCGAACGGTACCTGATTGTCGCTTGCTATGCCGAAAATCGCCTTTGATTGCCGTTTGCTCTCGCCGAAATTGCCTTGATTGCCGTTAGCACTCGCCGAATCGCCTCAACCGAGCTCTCGCGCTCTCACAAATGCAAAGTGATCCTCTCTTCCGAGTCACCCTATTTATAGGGCGAGGTTCGCAATGGTACTCCTTGAAAAACCAAACGGCGCGTTAATGCGCCGCACCTAATGAGTGCACACGCCACATGTCATTCATCATGTGGATGACCGACAAGATGCGGGCATGGAAGACGGCGCCCTCCCCCATCACGCATCAACACGCGCAACCTTCGGACTTCGACGCCGCTTCCGAAAGGGAACGCACGGAAGTGCCAAGATTGAGCCCCTCCATCCACCGAGTTACCGAACGGTAGGATACCATTTCCTAGCCGAAGAGAATATCAAGTCCCCTTTCAAGAACTCTTGAAAGAGAACTTGGGGGAGTACTGTTTATACCAAAATGAACAGCCAATGAGAATCAGACGCATGGACAAGATTGGGTCTATGGTAGCCTTTGGCACCTTGCTTCGGCACCCATCCTACCGATCCAACGATTATGGCAACCTCCTCTCCTAGGACATGTGGCAAGCCCACAATCGATGTCTACAGTCCCACATCGAAATTCTACACAACTTGCATACCTCCCAAGGTCTATAAAAGAAGCACAATTCCCCAAAATGGAGGTAATCAGAACTCACGGCATACTGCCTATTGATATGTGGTTCAACTTTACTAAATTCGTACTTAATTAAGCATCGGAGAGCCTTCGGCCAAGATTACACCGGTGCCCTAGGTCTTACTGCGCGTTTGTTATCTTGCAGATCACGCGCTCTACCAAAGCCCAGAGCATACCAAAGGCCTAACATCACTAAGTTGCGCGGGAAAGTGCCGAACTATTTTTCTGCGTCAACCGGCGGTATTTCCAATTAAAATTAAAAAATTGGGGGCATTAAGTGCTATTTCCCTAAATTATACAATTAAAAAAATATGTTATATTAATATTCACGATTTTCTCAAGCTAATAATGTTATATTATTGGTAGTCTTTCAATTTATGTTCCTGACTTATGGGTAACACGATTTATCACTAAGTTTTTCCATTTAGGCCCACTACGTGTCTACGAACTCATATCAATGCGCTCTACGCAACGGTGCCACTTAAATCCCCAATATCCTTACGGATCGAAAAATGACCATTGTGACCTTACTCCGAGGACAAAATTGTAATTTCACAATTAAATAAATTAAATAGATTTAATAAATGGTTAAAATTGGGTCGGGGTGTTACATAAGCTCTGCTCTAGCTTTCCCATTCAACCCTTGCAAAAACCGGTCTTCTTGGTGAGAGATTGCTAGCATAATCATCTCACTAAGACACATCACCTTCTTCTGAAGCTCTTGTTGGTGAAGAAATTTTGAGGTAACTTTCTTTAGTGACTTGGAGAACCAATTCAAGATGAAGTTGGGCGGCATTCAATCACCATCAACTTTGGTGGAAACCAAGAAAAGCCTCTACTACTAGAGACTTCACTTTTCTGAAAAAAAAAAAAAAAGGCCCTTTGACAATAGAAACAATGAAATAGGCCTCCTAGTGTTTTCAATTTTCTAACCCAATATGATATTTGAATTTTTTTAAGGCTTATTTACTGTAGTGCCTCCTGAAACTATAGTCAAATCTCACTTTACTTTCTGAAAGTTAAAGTGACCCAGAGTACCCTCTTGACCAAGATTTTGCAGCTCACTTTGCCTCCTACTGTTAATTTTATCAAAAATTATGTTAAAAATTCTGATGTGACACAAATAGGGTTCGTTCTTTTGTTAAAATATATGCCATGTAAGTGTCACATGTGAAAAATATAATAAAATATTTTATTTTAAAAGAATTATAAAATTACATTACCTCTCTCTTCCCTTCTCTCTTCTCTCTCCCTCTTTCTTTCTCTGTACCGACTCCCTCCCCCAACCAACCCACTTGGGGTAGTCATCACTGCCCTACCCCCTCCCCACTAGCTCCTCCATTCCATCTAACCAGCTTCGCCGCCTAAAAATCCTCAAAACCACTCCTTCCCCAACCAAATCCACCTCCAAAATCTCAACTTCCTGTTGAAATTTTCTTGCCTACCAAACATAACCCAAAAACTCCAAATCTTTTCTAAACCATAAAACAAAAATAAAATTTAATTTATAAACAAAAGGAGCGCCCCAGCCTTCTTGGTTTTGATTTCTTGAATGGTTTTGGGTATTATCCCTCTTGATTTGTGTGATGTTTGAATGGGTTTGCCTTTCGATTTGGAGTGTGCTTTGCTGCTTAAAATTCAAGCACAGAATTTCAGTAATTAAAGTTCAAGCACAAGAATTTCAGTAATGGCATGTGCTTTGCTGCTTTTCTATACCATTAACGTTTACCTATTTGTTGGTGGGGGAGAAGGTCGAGACTCAGGTAGAGAGAAAGAAAGAGGGAGAGAGATGAGAGAAGTAATGTAATTTTCTATTTGTTAAAATTTTTAAATAAATTGTTTTATATTTTTTTACATGTGGCACTTAGGTGACGTATACTTTAATAAAAGAGTGGGTCCTATTTGTGCCACATTAACGTTTTTAACGGAATTTTTAATGGAAAATGCTAGAGGCACCAACTTTGGGCACCCTCTAATAGAGTATGGGGTCGGTGTAGCTCCACCTCTATTAGAGAGTTAGTGCCCAAGTTGGTGCCTAAAGTTGGTGCCTCTAGCACCACCCATTTTTAATAGAGTTAATAGTATGGGGCAAAAGTGAACCACCAAACGTTAGTCAAGGGGGTATATTATGGGTCACTTTAGCGAGTAAAGTGAGATTTGACTATAGTTTCAATGGGCACTACAGTAAATAAGCTAATTTCATAGAACCCCTAAACCAATTTTAAAGAAACCTTAAACCAATTTCGAAGAAACCCCTAAACCAATTTCATATAAACTCATAAACCCTAAATCAACTTCAGAGAAACCCCTCAATCCTAAGAAAATGACGATGAACAGTACCTTTTGGAGGTGAATATGGAGTTGAGCTTCGATGAATAGACACCGCTAGTGGAGGAAGAGCATTGCGTCAAAGAGAGAGAGAGAGAGAGAGAGAGAGAGAGGAGAGAGAGAGAGCTGCACAAGAGAGACCGAGAGTAGCGCGTGACAGAGAAAGAGCAAAGAGAGAGTGAGAGCTGAGCGACGGAGAGATAGAGTGAAGAGAGAGTGAGAGCTGAGCGACAGAGAGAGACGGAGCCAAGAGAGAGCTGAGAGAGAGCGACAGAGTGGACAATAAATATATATTTATAGGTGATATTTACAAAATTTGTGGGAAAAGACAGTATTTTCGGTTAAAATTAAAAAACTGGAGGCATTAAGCATTATTTCCCTAAATTATACAATTAAAAAAAGAGAGTTGATTTTCCCATTTTCTTTTTCTCTACTTATACTCTCTTTTGTTTTTTTTAATACTTTTTAATCAAATTTTTTCTTTATTGTTCTTTCTCTTTCCTACTTTACCCTTGGTGACATGACAAGTGAAATACCTACTTTGGTGTTGATGTGTGAAAAAAATAATATTTTGAAACAAAAAATAATAATATCCCAAACCCCAGCCACGCTTTCTCTTCTCCCTTACACACCCACCCTTCCGTGTTCTCTCTCCCCTTACCAAGCCCACCCCTCCTCATTTTCTCTCCCTCTATTTCTCTCTTTACCCCTCTTTCTTCAACAACAATCAAGCCCACCCCTTCTCATTTTCTATCCCTCTTTTTCTCTCTTCCCCCCTCTCTCTTCAAAAACCATCCAGGTTTTTTTAAAAGTTTTGGGGTTTGAGTGTGGCTATCGATGGGGCGATAAGGTCGTTTGTGGCTGGCTATGTTGGGGCAGCGATGGCTATTGGTGGGTGGGTGGTTGTGTGGGGTGCGGCATGGGGGTGGGTTGAGAAAGCTTTAATTGGTTGAGCTGAATCACAGAGTGTAAAGCTCCTTGAAGTGAAAAGCTTCAGACCCGAGCATTAGAAATTTCTCTTTGTTATCACTTAGTAGAAATGTTACAAGAAAGGACAACAAGTCAGTGACTTTTGAGAATTTGGTGGGAATAAAACATGATTTTGACTGATGTTGCTTTTGGAGATGAAATAGAGAAAGTTGGCTTTGGAGATGAAATATAAAATTTTGGTTTTTGAATTTGCAGAGAGAGGAGTAGAGAAAAGGAGTTAAGGGAGACCGAGCCATTGATGTCGTTGGGGCAAGGGGGCAGTGCAGTGGTGGATGGTGTGGGTGGTAATGGGGTGGTGGGCTTGAGTGCAGAGATGGAAGGAGGAAGGGGTTGACGGAGAGAGGGGGTTGTTGGGGCTGGGAAAATATTTTTGTTTTGTTTTGTAAAATTTTAAAGAATTCATCTAAGTTTGACAAGTTTTCGGCTTTTTTTGACAAGTTTCGGCACCCGACAAATGAAAAAGTCTTCAATTCAAAACACAACGCCTTTCTAAAGTAATTTGGAGTCTTCTAGCTTTATCGACGTGGAGCTTTAGGGTAAGCTAAAGTAAGGATAACTAAAGAGGTAACCACTCAAATCTCATTCTAAGTTTTGCTTTTTATAAGTTCAGAAACCAGAATCTCCAACTCTTGCTGTGCTTTCGTCTTTTCCATAATTAATGTTGAGAGTTTCACTTCTGCTGTGGTTTCTTCTTACTATAGAAAGTGTTTCTTCAAGCACTGATAACTTCTGCAGAGATGACTTCCCACCGGCACCGGCCTTTGTGTTTGGTGCCTCCTCCTCTGCTTATCAGGTTTTCTCAATTTCTTTTTATTTTTATTTTTCTCTCTCTAATTTCTTTTCATTGGTATTATTACCTGGGTTGATAAAATCTAAATGAAAAAAGGTGGAAGGTGCTGCAGCCGAAGATGGCAGGACCCCGAGCATCTTGGACACATATGCGCAAGCTGGTTAGCTTCCCACTACTTTCATATCACATTTTCCTTCTTTTTTTCGCTCTTTTTTCATTTTTGTTTGTTGGTTGGCGAGGTCAGGTTAGATTGTAGCAATACTAGTTTTTATGCTTTTCTTTTGTTTTTGTTTTTTTAGTTTTTATTTTTATTAAAAAAAAAAATTTGACCTCTTCATAAATAAATTAGAGTTTTTGATTAGTTCGATTAAATTTTTCCAAGAATTAATTAGTTTTAAAAATGTTATATAACCAACATCTCAATTCAGTTCGAAAAAGTCAATAAAGGATGTAGCTATAGATATTGATATTTTTTTAAAAAGGATTTGTATTTATTAAGAAATGCGATAATATACTAAACTCACACACACTATACGAATGCTAGAACTTAGACCCAGAACTTTGTTTGGTAAAACAATTATTTCAAATTATTACACTAGTGGATCATTCGACGAAGACGTCGGGCCCATAAGAGGGATGAATTGTAACATCCCACATCGATCAATGGATAGGAGTTGATGTGCCTTATATGTACATGTTCACCTCCATCTAGCAGGAGGTTTTTTAAGAGCTCACTGACTTCGGAGTTGTGAGAATTTCAAAGTTAAGCGAGTTAAGACTAGAACAATCCCAAGATGAGTGATCCACTGGGAAGTTGCTCGTAAGTTTCCGTAAACAAAATCATAGAGCAGAAAAGGGGCCCAAAGCGGACAATATCATGCTACGACAGAACCAATCTTGAAATGTGACAATTTGGTATAAGATATTGATTTTTAAATCATATTGATTTGGATACCAATCAATACTATTATTAGTAGGCAGCCATAGATATTGTTGTAGTGATTGGTATTCTTAAAGCAAGAAAAGTCTTTGTTGATTTCTTGTGCTAGATTCAATGTTATATTGGGAGGGGCCCATGACCCTAAAACCACTGTCATCTATGACGTTAAATTCATGTCCGTCCAAACAATGTCAGTCGGCAGTCGGAGACAAATTCATGTGTCACATTATTATTGTAAATTACGGTTTTATCACATACTCTAGAGTAAAGTTATGGTTACTTAATTAGGTATTGGTTTTTTATTATTATTATTATTATTATTATTATTATTATTATTATTATTTTAAACATTTAGATAAAGTGGATTGTTCAAACTAACATGATAACTTGCATATATGATCCTTGTTAGTTCATTGCTCAACTCAATTTTTCAGGTCATTTTCATGGAGCCACTGGAGATGTAGCGTGTGACGCGTATCACAAGTATAAGGTATATAATTTACGAAATTCAATCTAGTTATTGCCAACAATCTTTTTCTTTTTGTTCCAGGACTATTAGTTATTCACATATATGTTACAATTATGCAATCATGAGATTCATAATATATCAAGACTAGCTAGTATTTGAGAGGTTTTTATAGTTTTTGTGAGGCAATATAACATACTATATGTTCCGTAATCACAAGATTTATTGCCTAAATAACTAATTAGGAACATGTTGATGCTATTTGATATACATCATATCATATATCGTTTATGCATGATATATAATGTTCATTCAAACTGTTGCAGGAAGATGTTCAACTAATGGCAGATACTGGATTAGAGGCATATAGATTTTCCATCTCATGGTCAAGACTTATCCCAAGTATGCATGCACATCCAATTGTTACTCATATTAAACATACAAGGCTTAAGTTTTCACGCACTCAAATATCCAGTTTCTTTATTTCAGATGGAAAAGGACCTGTCAATCCAAAGGGTCTACAATATTACAACAATCTTATTGATCAACTAATCAGCCATGGTTACTATCTACCTTATGATACTACATTATATATTTTCCTTCGAATTTGGGGAGTGGTTATACTCTTGGGGCATGTTTACTTAGGAATGGAGGAAGTCATGAATCGTGGAACTAAATTGACGAATTGGAATCAAATCAACTATGTAGCTGATCCAATTACTATTTTTGAGGATATTCGCGAGTTTAGCATGCAACCCATATAATTTTGGATTGCTTCTGTGTTAGTAAACTCGGGGGAAGACATGAATTGAGTAATTCCAATACCCATTCCTAATAAACATGCCTTAAGAAACATGTACCGCTTCCACCAATCTAACAATTCTGTAATTTGATGTCTAAGTGCTCTAACTTTCAAGCAGGAATCCAACCACATGTTACTCTACACCATAGTGATCTCCCACAGGCACTTGATGATGAGTATGGAGGATGGGTTAGCCGAAAGATTGTGTATGGTTTCTTAACCCTATTTTTTTTATTTTGCGTAATTTCAATGCGTCAAGAGAAAAAGGGGAAAGATCATGATGGAACAATTTTGTGGTTCCAGAAAAGACTTCACTGCATATGCAGATGTGTGCTTCAAAAATTTCGGGGATAGAGTGTTGCATTGGACTACTATGAATGAACCTAATGTTTTTGTACTTGGGGGTTATGATGCTGGATTTCTTCCACCACAACGATGTTCAATTCCATTTGGTCTCAACTGCTCTAGGGGTAACTCCTCAACAGAACCGTACTTGGCAACACATAATATCTTGTTATCTCATGCGTCGGCTGCTAGATTGTACAAGAAAAACTACCAGGTAATTGGAAGAGAAAACAAATTCTTGTTAAATGCTTCAAGCACTGTTGTTCTTGCAATGGTGTCCTTACGTCCTTGAATCAAGAAATAATACAGATTAATAAGTGTCATAGCTGCTAACTTTCACTTGTTACTTAGGTCTTCGAGTTTTAATTCGAGATCATAAAGCATTTTAACTAAGAAAATAGTTAGAGATAGGTTGAGGAAATAAGAAATTGTGAGCAAGTGGGAAGTAGAAAAAGAGAAAACTCTGCAATGTTTGATGCCTCTCCTTCTAATGTACATGTACTATGTGGAAATGCATAAACAATTATAAGCTCAAACATACAATACAGACTGTTATAAACTATGATAAAGAAGTTAAAAGAAAACCAACCTAATTCAACAAAGATTATTCCATGTAACATCAATACTTTTGGAATGCAGGATAAACAACGTGGGTTTATAGGAATCAACCTTTTTGCCTTTTGGTTTTTTCCTCGAACAAAAACCATTGAAGATGAACTAGCAACCCAAAGAGGCTTCGACTTCTATTTTGGTTGGTAAGTTTGAAATTGGCATAAAATTGCAACCTTTCTGTTCTCTCTTTTGTAGTCATTTTCCGGCCCAATTTGGTGGATTATTAGTACGGGGTGATCCTTCAATGGAACATCAAAAATAGATGGTTTGGATGATCAAGCTACTATGTGAAACCGATATATATATATATATATATATACAGAGAGCTTCCATTGAGGGATCCCTCAAATAAGCTTATTTAAGGGACACCCCTTGTAGGGCCCACTCCGGATTGTATTTCACTAATCCAAACCGTTTATTTACTGTTATTTACTTGTCTTAACTGCAAACGCATTGGAATTCCATTGTGTCTATTTTGTGTTGCAGGTATTTGAATCCCTTGGTGTTTGGAGATTACCCTGATGTAATGAAAAAAAATGCAGGCTCTAGAATTCCTTTCTTCACTAGGCTTGAGTCTCAAAGTGTCAAGGGTTCGTTTGACTTTATAGGATTTAATTATTATACTGCCGTATACGCCGAGGACAACTCCATCAGTTTAAAGAGTACAAACAGAGACTATATTGCTGACTCGGCAATGAAGACGATACGTAAGTTTTTGCTATACGTATATTTATATATCAAACTATTTAATCAAGTTTTTGCTATACGTATATTTATATATCAAACTATTTAATCAAGTTTTTGCTACACGTATGTGGGTTCAATTTCTTTTAGCCCATCATTCAGAAGATCTTTCATTCCAATAACAATTCTTGCATCAAATGTTCACAAACCAGTATAAGACAATTCTAATCCTTGACCTTGTCGTTGATGGATTATGCGACAGCACACACACAAACACCTTGAAAATAAAACACACACACACACACACCACGAAGAGAGTAAGCAAACACACAAGAACACAAAGATTTATAGTGGTTTGGCCTTGTTCCTACGTCCTCTTTGGTGATCCCCTCCAGAAATTTCACTAGAAGAATAGGAACAACTTTGGTTATAGCAAGAACACCCTTAGCTTTCTATCACCTCAAACTTAGGTCTTAATTTCTCCCACACACTTGCTCAAACCCTTTGATGCCCTTGTAATCACTCAAGAATTTACCATTGAATTGAATCTTATGTTTCTCTCTTCAAAATTCACTTTTGAATTCTCCTTTCTTAAATTAACCTAGCCCTAAAAGTTCTATTTATAACTCATAGGACTTGGGTTACAAGTTTACTAAGAATAGGAAACTAAAACCCTATTAAATTGTACTAGAAAACCCCAAAATAATAGGAAACCACATCAAAACACGCCAAAAACAGCGCGCGACGACCGGTTGTCGAAATTGTGCAATTCCTATTCCTCCCGCATCTATGGTGAGCCAATCTTTAACAGTCTAGTTGTGGCCTAATCCCATTATGGTACGTAGCATAACTTTGTGGATGTATTAGGCCAGCCTTAGTGAAAATATATTGGTAAATATCTATTGGATGTTAAAAAGAAAAAAAAAACTGAAGCTTTGAATTATTGGCTTCAAGGTTTACCCCAAGATTAATTAAATATTCACAAATTATTAGTTTTTATTGCATGATTCATCGATTACATCTTTTTTGTACTGCTTTAATGTGCGCATTGGCCATTATAGGCAAGTTTTATCTTGGTTAAGACATGAAATAATTATTGATTTAACTTACAAAGTTTATCTGTGCAGTTCCGAAACATGATGAATCACCATTCGAGTAAAACTTTGAACATAACAACTTGTTAACTTTAAAGAGATGGGTTATCGACCCACTACTAGCAACACCGATATTGTTCACAACTTAACCACTTACAAATCTCAGTAAGTGTGTAGTTTTACAAATCTCATTACTAATGCATTTGTTTGATGTAGTATCCAATAGCTCCCTGGGGCCTGCAAAGACTGTTGGAATATGTGAAGCAAAATTATGGGAATCCCCCTGTATATATCCATGAAAATGGTATATATCTCTCTTTATCTAAATGCTGAAATTTAATCAAAGTAGTGCTATAATGCATGTATTTGAATATACAGTGTTCGAACAATTTGCAATTTAGTTTAGTGGTACTTTTAGTTTCGCTCTTCTTTTTGTAATAAAGTCATGCAGTTTTAACTTTTTAAAATAAAACAAAATTTAGTTAGATGATAATGTTATAATGAAGTAGTGGCATCCTATATATAGCTTTTCATGTTTATATTCTTTTCATCTATCTCATTATCTAAATGGAAAAGTATTGGCATCCTATATATTTTAGGTCAACAAACTGCACGCAATTCATCATTGGAGGATAGGTCGAGGGTAAAATATTTGCGTGGACATATCCAAAGTTTGCTTGCAGCTGTAAGGTATACCTATTTTCTTCCAGTTATAATTTTACCCAAGAGTCATATGACTTGTCTTATTCTCTCCATTTGAAGTCACTATCCGAGTCCCAAGAAAGTGTTCATACAAGGGAAATTTAATTGCCACCCTTAGTATGAAAAGACTACTTTGCTTTAACAAGAAATGACAATTGAAGCCAAAGAAATGACTGATTTTGTAACTAACAATTAATTACATGAACAAAATTGAAATTAGTTAGGTCAAGACCCAAATTGTTGTTTAAATATGCAAAGTGGGTATTGGCAAGATTCGTTTCACTAGTGAAGTCTTTATTTTATTTTTATACGAGCGATAATCTAAACTACAAGGAGATGAAGAATTTCTCACACACATTAGTCAATGTCTTTTTTCACTGGGCTATAACCGTTGACCACTTACAAAGTCTTTAAATGTCTGATATCATCTTTATTTGCTTTTTTCTTAAGTGGTTTTTCTTGTTTTACACCTTAGTTTGACAGCTAACTAGTACTTGTTTTAATCACTGACGGATGCTATGAAATCTTTACTTTTGGAAGGAATGGATCAAATGCCAGAGGCTATTTTATATGGTCCTTCTTGGACTCCCTTGAGCTATTGAACGGCTATGAATCAAGCTTTGGCCTATACTACATCGATTTGGACGACCCTGATTTAAAAAGACAACCCAAACTTTCTGCTCATTGGTACTCCCATTTTCTAAAGAGCAAGAACCTCACCAGCTTAGATGGATTTCTTGAATCAGTTTCCCATGGTTACCATTCTGAGTAAACTTTATTTTACGTAGTAAAATACTTATGTAAAGAGCTTGTAGTTTAAGTGGTTAAGAGCGCATATCCCTCTCCTCCAATATTGTTTGTATCCAAAATAGTTATGCAACATTAAGATACATCACTTTACTTGAGTCATAAACATCAATTATGTTCTAAAATAAAGAAGGGAATTTAGACTGTCACTTGTATTCAAATTATAGAAAAAGTTGAATCACTATTAGAGATTTGGGTTTTACAGAAAATATTTTAATTTATCTATTGCAAAATTTGAATGTCTATCAAATTTTGGGCAAATGATCAAAAAGCTCTTAAAATGCATATACTTCCTAAGCCAGTCCACACTTATCCAAAAAATGGCAAGATTAACCTAAAGTTTCAAGAAGAAAGACGCATGAATCCCCATGCAGACACTTCTAAGATTTATTGTAAATAGAGCTTCATACAATAAAGCAAGATTACAAATAGTCATGGTACAGGATGCATATCTATGTGGCCTTATTAAAACCTTGTCATGAAAATTTGCAATAGGGGAAAATCCGGTCAAGGAAAATGAGTACCACTGCATCCCCTAAACAGAGCAAAACTACACACCCTCCCTATCTCTGTCTAGCAATGGAAGAATCCCAAAAGGTGAATATCCTCCCAAAACATCTGATGTTGAAGCCGCATACCTGCTTGGGCCAAAGAATGCGTAACCTTATTGCCCACTTGGGGTTGGAACAAAACATCCACAATATGCAATTGTGATAAAAGAAATTTGGGAAATAGCTCTAAATGCCACCCTTTTTATAATTTTAATTGAAAATACCACCTCTTCCCAAAAAATTTGCAACTATCACCTATAAATATATATTTATTGACTACTTATTGCATACATATCAATTTTAATGAAATTTTATTTTCTCTCTATCGCGCCTCTCACTCTCTCTGTCGCTTAGCTCTCTCTGTCTCTGTTGCTCAAGTCTCACTCTCTCTTCGGTCAGCTCTCACTCTCTCTTTTCTCTTTCACCGTCGTGGGAAGCTCTCACTCTCTTGCGCAGCTCTCTCTCGTAGCTTCTCTCTCTCTCTCTCTCTCTCTCTCTCTCTCTCATGCAAAGTGGTCTTCCTCTTTGGTCATTCACCGCAAAAGGTACTGCTCATCACAATTTGAATTGGTTTAGGGGTTTCTCTGAAGTTGGTTTAGGGTTTATGGGTTTCTATGAAATTTGTTTAAGGTTTAGGGGTATCTCTTAAATTGAATTAGGGGTTTCTCTAAAAATGGTTTAGGGTTTAGGGGTTTGTCTGAAATTGGTTTAGGGTTGAGGGGTTTCTTGAAATTGTATGATTCTGATGATTTATTGTTTGAAACATTGAATGGGTTTGTTCTTTGTGGATTGATTCTGGCGTTTGATTTGGGATTCTGTTGTTTTGCTGTTATTTTGCTGTTGTTATTGATGTTTTAGTGCGTTTTTTTGCTATCGTATTTCCAATTTTGTGGTTTTGTATTGGCATTTTAATGCTGTTGTATTGCTAGTTTATTATGGTTTTATTCCTGTTCCATTATTGTTATAATGGTTTTGGCGATTTATGCAATTGAAGTCTGTGTTTCGTGTTGTTTTTTTTTTTTCATCCAAAGAAGGAAAATTGTTGGTGTCATTTATAGTCTCTACATTACCTGTTTTGTGGCATCCAATGCTTAGAAATTCCAGTAGGTCATTCTTCAAGATATTGAAATATATCATAATGACAACAGGAGTAGGAAGCAAATTTCACTTGAATATGTAAAAGTTGCTTTTATACAACAGGAGTAAAAGTTGTATAAAAGCAAGTATCAAAACATTGAGGCAAGTGGAATTTGACAGGGGCCTCTACATTTGCACTTCATATTATGCTTATAGTATTTATGGCCCAGTTGAAGCAACAACAAGTGGAAACCGGATTCGAACTATTTCGCAAGTTTGCAAAAATAGTGGATCCAGAAGGAAACTGGGACGACATCGCTATAGGCGGGGTCATGAATTTCATGGGTCGCGGTCGTCGCAATTAAAGAGTATGCAACTCCAAATGTGTCAATAGTAGGATAATTGTGACACTTTAATGACTTTGGACATTGTAAAATAGAACTATGAGGTGGCCTCTTTTTGTATTATGTAACTATGGGGTGGCCTCTTGTTGTATTATGTAAGTTTCGAAACTGGATTTAATTGAATTATGATGCCTTTGTTTGCATTTGTGCGTATACAGTTTCCTTTATCCGTGTCTAGTTCGAACAATTATAGTGGCAATAACTCCACAATACACATGCGTATAATGGCAATATGATAGCAATAAGAGCACAATAGAGTTACAATACGATCCTATTGCAGTAGGTACTGCACCAGACTTTGTGTTTTGTTATTATTTGGTCCAAAAAAATTACAAATAAATAAAAAATTGGAAAAATGATGAAGTACACATCCCTTAAAAAACATATGGCTGACATTACACACCTTCAATATGGAATATACAATTCATGCCTTGCACCACCATCACATCCCCCCTAAATTACAGAAACATGACACCACAAAACCTCATGATCCTTCCTCTTTCAACCCTTAAATTATCCATCGGATGCCCAATACTAGATGGCTGCTTGGTCAGTGGGATACCCTGCAACTTAATCTTTATGTGGTTCCACTCATTCGAGGCCACCAAAACTGAGAACTTTAAGTAAACCTTGTCTTCCTTGCTGTTTGTATTACCAATCTGATGCACACGATCCAACAGTTCAATAAATGTGCTGGTCCGTGGAACTATTAAGCCTTTTGAGTCACCTCCTTCGTATTTGCACATCTTCTTTGAGATTACCCATTTTCCATTGTAGCAAACCAGAATAACAATTGTCTCCATTTCTGACCATGACAAAACAACATTTCATTAACACAATATAATGGCAATATAACAGCAACGTAACAGTAATACGACAACAAAATAACATGAACACAACAACAATACAACACTAACATAGCAGTGAACAAGGATTCATCACAATCACACTATACAAATCTACTACATCAAATGGCAAATCTCAAGTTTCAAAATTCACATATCCAGAATCTAAATGCAATTGGTAAAAACCCAAATGGATGAGCATGAAGATTCAAAAAACCTAACCGAAAGAAATTAAAGCTAAAACCAATTTAATAGAAACCCAAGCAATCAAAATAAAACCAATTTCACAGAATCCCACAGATATTAAGAAAATAACCATCAACACTACCTATTCAAGGTTGACGATCCAGTATAGCTTCAAGGTTGCAAGTAGCTATTCAGAAGACATACCTAAAAGATGGGGTCGAGGGAGGGTTTCACGATTCAGAAGAGAAAGCTACGAGAGAGAGAGAGAGCAAGCGAACACAGAGAGAGTGAATAGCGAGCTGAGCGAGCTGAGAGAGAACAATATTTCAGCATATGTGATATGTGTGCAATAAGTGGACAATAAATATATATTTATGGGTGATAGTTGCAAAAAATTTTGAGAGAGGTGGTATTTTTAGTTAAAATTATAAAAAGAGTGACATTTAGAGCTATTTCCCAAGAAATTTAACACCCTCAACTAGATTCCCCAAGTTGCACCACAACTCTCCTTCTCCCTTCAATAAATTCACTAATTCTTATGAGTCTGTATATATGAAAAGACCTATCAATCCCCTTGCTGCCGCAAGCTGCAAGCCAATACGTAGAGCAACCAATTCAGTAGCCGCTGCTGCCACCACCACCACCTCGAGCCCTTCTGCCCTCAAACAAACACCCCCAACCCACAAACAAAACCCCATTTTAAGTTTCCTTTAGAATCACGCACTGACTCCCCTAGGCCTCGCCTTCTGCCTCCCTTTCCAGGAGCGCCGTCACAATACATTAGAAAGAATTGTGGTGGTGGTGGATATGCTCGTGTCACTCCACCTGGGGTGGTTTGACACGCATTGAATGTTACTTGAATTGTTCTAAATAATCTGAAGTCCCCTCCAGCTGTCAACAAAATTACATCCCTGCTTTCAATCGAGCTCATCATTCCTTAATTTCCATTATCGCCAAACAAGACAGGCAAAATTGATCGATTTCCACAGGGGCCAACGAAAATACCTTGTTATCGTTGCTGTCTAATATTACTATGTTTATCTTTTCTCTCGGAGTGCTGTTGTGGGCTAATCCAAAAGAAAAATATATATAGAGACTGAGAACCAGAAAATATAAAGGAAGAAGAAAAAGGGAACCGAGAGAGACGTCACAAAAATGGAGAGGAACTCAGGGGTTTTGATACGAGAGTTGTTTTAAAGTGTTTGGCCTAAAATTGTGCGAAGCCCAGCCTATTTTTGGATCCCACAAACCTGAGCACAACTTGGGCCTAATGTTTTAAAGAAAACTGAAGAGCAGCCCAAAATAAAGAAAGCCCAGACTAATTTCTCGAAATTCTGTGAGCCCAGCCCAGAATTTACCAAACCCATGATCAAATGAACAATCTTAAGCTTTGAAGAAACACAAGAATGAATGGGTAAAATTGCCAATTAAATGGCAATTCATCACCAAGCAGGTCAAAACCTTCAAAAAAATCAGATTAAAAACAGCTTCTGAAGAAATCTCGCCACTTAGTCTCAAAAAGCAAGTCAGTAGATCCCTTCCCACTAAAAGAATGTTTTCCTAGAAAAGCCTGAAGTGACTGCCTGACTTTGAAAAGTCAAAAATTTCAACTATCACAAGAGGAGTTGATTGGGAATTAAAGAAGGCAAGTCTAAAAGGAAGAATTCTCCAGTCTTTGCAGTCAAGGAAGAAGATCAAATCCCTTTTATATATATATATATAATCAAACCCCTTATATATATACATAGAAAAGGAGGGTCATCCTTCCAAAAGATAAGCAGACTACAATCTCACAAGATAAGTGGGAAGCAGGGGAGTTGTTCAAACAGGAAAAGCAAACTGACCATTGTGGCGGATTGTGTTCTTTTTCTTTGCAAGTAACAAACAGAAACAAAGAGAGTTGGTCTTTCTTTCAAAAAAAGCAAGGAAAAGACCACTATGGGAACTAAATGTTGATGGTTTTTCTATGCCAGAATAGATAAAATTCCTTTCTTCTTGGCATTTAAAATAAAAGATCTTTCTTTTGGAAAATCTGCTGCCCATTATTAAAAGATTAGAAGCCTCACTCCAACATTTTCTATAAATATGAGAGGAGGTAAACAGATCAAGAGGATAGCCAAAAAATCAATCAAGACAAAAACTCTCAAAGTCACAATTGACAAACTCAAGAAGATCCATTGATCTCAAAAGCCTTCAAACACTGAAGCAACCAAAGCTCATTGAGCCACAGGAAACAAGTCAGTTAGAATTCAAGTTTTTTATTCCAGTTCAATTCAGGAAAACAATTTTACAAAGCGAGACTTCTCTCATTACAAATTTGGTTCAGCACAAAGCCAAGTCAAGCAGAGTCTGAGTTTTTACAAATATGAAAACCTCAGCAAATTTATAGAAAGCCTTGGTCAAGGTACAGTGCACCATAGCACACTCCAGCTCAAGAATCATCAATCTAGCCACTTTGCCCTCTCCAGATTGAAGAGGCCTCAATTCTACCGTGCTCAGCAAGCCTTCCATGGCCTGAAATAAATTAAAGCTCACTGACTCAAATGTTGGTATCGATCTCTAGCTGAAACTTATCACTGAAGATGTTGACAAGCCAATCCAACACAGACACATGTAATCCAGCCCGGTTCGAGGCGCTACCCAAGCAGAAAACGAGTCCAAAGATCCCGTTGTCTTGCTTCGAGTTGTCATTTCGCTTCTAAGTCCCGTAATAGGCGCTCCTAAAGCAGCTTGTCTTCTTTTGTCTATTCTGGCCAGAACTACCCATTTTGTACTGTGAAAAATTATGAAGTGCTCACCAGTCTAAGGAAAATAAAAGAACTTACTTGGGAAATATTCCTCACCCAAATTCACAATCGCTTGTTTAGAAATCAATAACTTGGGGTGCAAGTTATCTATTTTTAAGAAGTGGCTAGGGTTTTTTATTGCTAGCAGTGGCACGCTCATACACAAAAGAAAGTTGACTTGTTGACCACAAATGGTTGTCAAGCCAATGGGGAACTTTACCCTGCCATCACAGGATTAAAATCAAAACGGATGAACACAAAGGTTCTAGGTTTAATGGTTTTTTTTTTCGCTTGGGTGTCATTTGGGTTTGAATCTTGGTGAGTTTTACTCAATCTATTAAGTTTTCTAAGTTTTCTAGTCTTCTCTCTTCATTTCTTTTTAATTTCCAAGATTTTAACAAGAATCTGGGTCGTTCTGGAAGTTGATGATGTTTCGGTTTGTTTTCAGGCAAGGTGTCACTTGATTGTTTCAATTTGGGGAAAAGGATAGAGTGAGAGGACAGTGGAACTGAGGTGAAAGTTAGCTACTGTCAATCAACTTCAGGAAACTAAAAATTAGGTAAGCTTTATGTTCAGCCCCTTTTAAGCTTGTTCGATAAGATGCTTTGGATTTTGGATTGCCATAGATTTTGGATTGCCATACACAATCTAATGAGCTAATTTCTTTGCTTTCCTTTTGGTCTGTGCAGTTGTTGTGGTGGGATAGTGTATGGGCTTGGTGTGAATCTTGTGGTTGAGATGTTCTTGCTGGATCCTATAAGACAATAAGTAATATTTATGAATCAAGGGACAACATTTTCACTATCTGTCAAAATGGGAATTTCACCGATGGAAAAGGGATATCCATGCGTTTGGCAAAATCTGCAAGGGTTTGGCAAATTACTTGCGGGAAATATCATCTTTCAAATCCTATCATAATTGGTGGAATTGTGCAAATCTCAAGAGTGGGGGAAATTGCATTTGCTGCGAGCCAAGTCTCCTCAATAAATACACCCATATCAGTTTTCTAACAACAGTGGGAGAAGAAGGGCATCCATCCAAGTTCCCTGGGGAGCCTTCAATCTAGTTGCAATTTTGTAATTTTTGGTTGACAATATTGATGGGTATTCAATCTAATGGGTTTGATTGGGCTCTGTTCGTATTATCTCTTCTGGTTTCTTTTTGAAACCAGATATTCACCCAATTTTTTATCTGATAGAGAGTGTTTGGTTTTCAGATTATTGCCATCTATCATCTTTCAGTCTAAGACTCTGTGTTGCTCCAATAAAGGTATAGTCTCAACCTATCCTTGCTTTTCAATCTGTGTTGTTCCAATAAATGATAGATTATATGTTGTGAAATTATTGCTTTCTGCACTTTCTGGCTGCATAATTTTACTATGTATTTATGATAGGGTTCGTCAGAGTTTGTTATGGTTGAGGAGATTATAGCTTACCTTGTAGTTTCTGCTTAATTTATTGTAGTTTCTGTTATGGTCTCTTCTTCTCTCTGTTTGAGTAACTTTTGGGTTTAATAAGAGAATTTGTTTATGAGGTTTGTCAAACCAGTGGAAAAGGTCTGTATTATTGCAAATTGGGATTTGCATAGGACAAAATATTTAGCTTCACTAGTTTTATCTGCTTTTAAACATGGTCAATTTAACTTTGTCATTGCAAAGCACTATTCATCTTTGTTTTTCCATGGGTCTTCCAATGCTCTTTGGTTTGTTTTTGTTGCGTAGCCAAGTTATAATTGTTTTGCTTTCTATTTGCGAAACAAGAAATGCAGAATATATAGCAGATGAGTTATTATGTAATTTATCTTTTTCTTTTTTAAAGCAACTATGTGAAGCATTATGTGGCTTCTTGAGTAACCACACCAAATTGTTACAACCAAACATGGTTTGCTCTGTTTTCATAGACATAATAATACCTCCTTTCCATTTTCATTTTCTTGAAGTTCGAATCTTGGTTTTCATGTATGTTTCTTCAAAGTCACCTTTATTATCCTCTACTGCTCCATCTAATCTTGGAGAAGATTTCCAACTTAGTTGAAATTTATTTGGGAGAGAGGTGATAGGGTGTGAAGAAGCTTTCCAGTTAAGCTAAATTCGTCAAAGTTTGTTATGGTTGAGGGGATTATACAACCTTGTAGTTTTTGTTATAGAAGCCCCCACCACTCATACTTATCTTTCTTGCTTTCTTTAAATTCATTCTACTGATATCTCAAGTATGACTAATTACTTCTACAATGACATTTTTGTTGGTGTTTGACATGACTACATAATAAGATTATTTGGAAATATAAACAGTTATGGCTAGTGATGATGTACACTACTACATTTTACTATTTGTGCGAAGATTTTTTGTCGACACATACTTGCACGACCAAAAATGTATTTTGGGCGACGAAATGGAAAACTTGTGTGACGCAAATGAGGTTTCGTGCGACGAAAATTTTATTTTGCCCGACGACAGTTTATTCGTCACGCAAAACCCTTCTTCATATTATCCGATTCGACATTGCAGAGGCAGACTTCAAAAAAAAAAAAGCTATGCCTTTGCCTTTGCCTCTGCTTCTGCTGGGAATTCAGTACGTTCATTGGCTAAGTATTTTTTGTCGTTAGTTTAAAAGTATTAATGTAAATTCATACTAACGCTATTAATTTCGTTTTCTTTAGCGATATTTGTAATTAGCGATTGGTGGAGAACAATTGAGAAGGTATTTGATTCGTTTTATATTTTAAAAATATAAAGTTAATTACATTATGTTAAACTTAGTTTGTTAGGTCTATATTTTTTTTTGTGAAATTATAGTCATATTATGTTGTTAAATTGTGCGTGACGTAGCACAATGCGTTGTGATGTACGAAGTTAATTGAAATTAACTTTGTACTTTTTTTGTTATTTTTAGTAAAACTTAGCTTCCCATTCGAGATTAGTTGGATAATTGTTTTTCTCTTCATTACATTTTTTTATTGCAATTTCATTTTATTATAAATAAAAAAACCAAATGTTTTTTTTAACAAAATAAAAAAAACATAAAACAAAATTTTAAATAAATATATTTTATTTTTGCACGATGAGTCTTTCGTCTCGCAAAAAAGAAATGTGCGACGATGACAATTTCGTTGCACAACAAGCATCATCGCTCAAATGTTTGAGACACGAATTGCGCGACGAATACAAATCGTCGCGCAAATAGTTGGACACGAACTGTGCGACGAATATAATCCGTCGCGATGTGTACTCGCAACAAACATGCTTTCGTCGCGCAAAGGTTCGTGAGACGAACAATTGTGTCGTCCCTAAACCTTTTGTGCAACAAAGGTTAACCGTCGCTCAGATTTGCATGACCAATGAAAAAACTTGGTCGCGCAAAGTCTTTCTTCACGATCTTTGCACGACGAATTTTATATCACGCTGAAATTTGTGCGACTAAAATGAACTTCGCGTGACGTAATTCTCTTCGTCACGCAAATGGTAAAATGTAGTAGTGGTAGATAACTTTCTTACACGTTTAAGTTGCAAGCGTGCTAGAGATGAAGAAGAAAATAGGGACAAAATGTCAATTATTCTTGGTACCATTACATCTGTCATTGCTATAGTTGTAGCATGGTATAATGAAACTTATCTTGTCAAAGAGCCTTCACTTATGAAATCCTTTGTACTTTTAAATTTCCTCATCCAAACGCACTGTGAAATGTTGCAATTACAAATTCCGTGATTTACAAATTCTATGAAAATTAGAATTCCTTCGTCCAAACGCACCATACAGTACTTTCACAGAAGAATGGACATTCACCTTCTGATGTGTGACTTGTATCAGTATTAATGTAGTGCAAGATTTAGACATTTTTATCCTGATCTGTAGCCCACCAGATTTTTAGAAAAGCCAAGTGTTTAAAATCACAATTTCATGCCGAATAACGTATTTTTACAGTCAATATTGACGTATTGACTGTAACTTTATCCTGATCTGTAGCTCACCATTCTAGCATACATGTATGTCTTTCATTCCAATGTAGTTTTTGCGTCGCATTTCCTCTTCTTGTTCTCTTTCGTTCTTTCTTGTTTCCCCTGCATTGTTTCTGCTTCCGTATGGTTCAGCAGCGCTTAGTAAAATGGTTATGCTCATCTTGACAGAAAATATACATTCCCTTTGATGGACTAGAAAGTGGGGTTGCTTTGAACAGTATTGTTAAGTTTTTAATAGGGGTGGCATTTTAAACCGAAAAACCGAAAAACCGCAAAAACCAACCGATAATTTACCGCAATGAAACCGCAATCGCGGTAAACCGAACCGCATTTGCGGTATTAAGAACCGAACCGCATTTGCGGTTGCGGTTGCGGTATTTGATTTTCAAAACTTGCGGTTACCGCAAACCGCAAAGTATAGCCACACGGATGATGAAGTTGAATTTTACAAGGAAATGGAACATATGACAACTTGTAAGTAATTAGTTTATTTATACTAATGTTATTTATGCTTCTTCTTATAATAAAATGTACTACACTATGTTGTTTTATTTGTAAATAACATTGGTGCTCAAACAACACAACGGGGTTCTTCAAATCCACTCACCATCAACACTTGAGTTTATAAGTTTAGTTTGTAACATTGGTGCATTGCATTTTCCTTTTAGTTTGTAACTTTAATTAACTTTGAATTGAATTTTTCTTTTTTGTTGTAACTTTAATTCATTTTGCTTTGCATTTTCTTTTTGGTTTATAACTTTAAATGATTTGGAATTGGAATGCTTGAGAAGTTTAACTTTAATTGGAATACTTGAAATTGTAAGTTTAATTTTCTTAGGTTGTGAATGCTTGAGAAGTTGATGAGATTGTAAATTTATATATGTTTGAGAAATTGAGGTTGTGTATTTATTTATTTAGGTTGTGAATTTATATTTTTGTGAATACTTGAGAACTCGCGATTTTAAACCGCTAATTCGCGGTAACCGACCGCATTTTGGGGTTTACCGCAATGTGTAAACCGCAAAACGCGGTCGGTTTGCGGTTTCAAAAATCACCAAACCGCAAATAGTCGGTCGGTTTGCGGTTTGAGTAAAAATTCGCGGTTACCGAACCGCAACTACCCCTAGTTTTTAATATGAGTCATATGAAGGACTTGAGAAATATGTTACCATGATATTAAACTTATTGACTAATTTTTATTTATTTATTTATTTATTATGTTTCAGTGGGAGAAGAGAATTGATCAAAGTTACACCCAAAAGGAGATTGATGAAGTGCGTGGTAAAGTAGCAGAATTTCTAGGGGAGTTGTAGGTAGACCTTGGGAGTGAGTTTTATGGGTAACTTAGAAGAAAAATTTATGCTCAACAAATGCTTGTGATGAATTCTTTTGTATTTTGGAGCATTTTGTTGTATGAGATCACATTTGATTACATTTTTTAATTGAAATATTTTGAAACATGTTTTGAGAATTGAAAAAGTCCATTAATTGCAAATGAAACAACCCAAAAAGAGGATATTAACCCACAAATACCATTACAAAATATCACCACTTAGACGATGGTAACAAAATTCTACCCTCGTCTAATTACCATTAAGGCAACAAAAAATAACAAATAGATGACGGTGATCCACTGTCATCTAAATTGACAAATAGATTACAATGCATCACCATCGTCTGAACTGTAAAACCATTTTCTAAGTGGTTAACAGATGACGGTGAATCATTGTCATCTAAAGTGTCACAATAGACGACAGTCACCTATACGACGGCGTGGTAGCACATTAGACGACGGTGGTCCACCGACGTCTAGAGCATTTTTCGTTCTAGTGAAAGCAAACAGTCCCTCCACACATATTAAAAACATATGTAGGGAGAGAGGATCTCCCTGACCAGCCCTTTCAAAGACACAATCATCCCCGAAGCCACCCCCTGAACTTGGATAGAATAGGTAACAGTGGAGATACAATCCATGATTAGACTCACCCATTGATCATTAAAACGTAAGCTCTTAAGCATAGCCTCAATAAAAGACCATTCTACTCTTATGCTTTAAACATATCAAAGCTTTAACACCATTTTCTTCAACTTACTCCCTCCATGCCTTTTTATAGCATGTATGCTTTCAAAGGTAGCAACAATGTTATCCGTGATCAACCATGTAGGGGTAAAAAGTGCTATGAAACTCCAAGATGATAAGGGGCATAATGGGCTTCAACCTGTTAACTATCATCGTGAAATTCATCTTGTAAATCACCATACAATACAAAAACTAATCGGCTGAAACTCAGTGACTTTCGTTGGCTTGTCCACCTCAAGAATAAGAGTCAGAAGTGTGTGATTAACTACTTTTACACTGGCGCCCCCATTCAAGACACTGAGGTAGAAGCCAACCACATCTCACCTACCACCCCCCATACTTCTGATAGAACAACGTCGGCATACCATCCACTCCTGGAGACTTAGTAGGGAACATTTGTCTCAATGCAGTTTCAATTTCCTCCTGTAAGAAAGCTTGATTGAGGTGCATATTCTGAGCTTGATTCTTGATTGAGGTGGATATTCTGAGCTTGATTGACCATTGGCTTGACCACCTCAGTAACTACCCCGGACTCATTTATTCCATTACAAGTAAATAAAACTTGAAATAATCAAAGAAAGTAACGCGAACGCTTTCAATAGACGTGCACTAAACCCCGTGGTCGTCTATAATATCATGTTCTGTCGTCTCCACAACATCTCTTCCCTTTCCAGTAGCACATCAATCTCACTACTTATATTTTTCTATTTATACTCAACTACGGGTGAATAGCTTCTCCTTTGGATATCATCTAGTTTCCTCTGGAGGATCCGAAGTTTTGTGGGTATGCGCCCCACCTATTCATTATTCCATGTCCACAAGGACCCTTGACAGGCCTTCAATTTCTCTACTACAGTTCCATGTTCAGACTCCAAAGCATGAGTGATGGTGTCCTGACAACCCTCAACAGCAGTCCACATCTCAAACAAAAATCGGCTCTTCCTATTCTCCCAATAATCGGGCCTCACATACATTAACAAAGGAAGATGGTCAGACATAATAGAATTAAAGATGATACGTTGTTGCCTCTAGAAAAGTCATAAAAAAAATTTCACCATTAGCCACCATTCTATCCAACCTAAGTTTATCATTCCCGTCACCATGCCATCTGTTAGACCATGTAAATTTATACCCCTTAAAGCCAATAGTAGTCAATCCGCAATCACCCAAGGCTTCCCAAAAAGCCCTCATCTACGACATGGGTCGGAATCTCTGACCAAAGTACTCATGGGCCTTAAGAATTTCATTGAAATCACCTCCCACTAGCTGTGGGCCATGAAAAGACCCTCCAATTCGATGAAGCAAATCCCAAGAGTGTCGTAGCCTCGTATTGGGATTACCACAAAACCCAATAAAACGGAAAGTCTCCATTTCCACTCCATGCAAAATGACATCGATATGCCCTCGAGAAGAAGAAAGAACAATTACTTCCACTCCCTGTTGCCATAATAAAGCTAAACCACTAACAAGGAAACACTATAACGCCTCATCATACCCAATTGTCGTTGCACACCCTTCATCTAGTGCACCATCTTTTTGGTCTCTGATAAAAAGACGACACAAGGCTTTTTATCTTTGAGAAGGAATCTCAGAGCACAGAACATTCACAGGTTGCCTAGACCCCAAACATTCCAGCATAATATCGTCATTTCTCGTGATGGGCCTGGCCCCTGGGACCCATAACCGGTGTGTGACTAGCACCATATGTAATATGAGCACCATCTCCCCTCTTTGTAAACAACTCCTGATTTCATTTGATCCTTACTCTTCTTGAGACTCCTCTGGGACTGAGAATTGCCCACACGAAAACCACTTTGTTTACTACCCTTGCATAAAGAATCTGGTGGCCTGGAGAGAGCAGGAGCCACAGTAGGAAGGGTCTGAGAAATGTCCCCTGCCATATTATGTTGACTTGTATCCGAAATTGCAAAATCCTAGACTTTTCGGTTCACAATCACTATCCTTGAAATATGGCCTTCCTCCACACCATCTGCACCCTGTGAAAGAGCCACAACCTCCCTTTCCTTGTGCACTCGGCGCCTTTTAAAGACTTACGCCGGAAAGCAGTCCAACACACTATCCACCTCTATCAAACCTTGCCCTGTAAAAGCGTCATCAAGAGATCGAACCACCCCCGTAATCTTGGATGGAGTCTTAACCCAATCCTCTTGCTGAAAGTCACTGTCTAACAAACCAGAACGCTTGCCCTTCAAGTTGTTCTCTGCCAAATACGACACATATCCTTCATTATCGTTTTCCACCTTCACCATTGTTCAACCTCTATAGCCCCTGAAGCCTTGATACTGCATGAAGAACCCACATGGTCCAACCATCCACAGTATAAACAAAAATACGAGAGATGATCATATTCTATCCCATACTGTTTGGCCGGTTTATCTGCCGAAAGTCTAAGTGCGACACACCTTTTCAGCGGCTTAGTGATTTTCAAACCAACTCTAATAGCAGGAAACTCCCCAAACAACCTCCATTTAAGCCGCGATCCACCATGTAAAATGTGCCCAAAAAATTCCCAAATTTTTCTCCCATGGCTGGCGTCAAAAATAGCGGCGGAATACGCCGCTCTCTAACCCAAAAACTTTATGTATCCACCGAGATGGACATCGAATCCACCTCACCATCAATACCTGCCAGTAGTAATAGCGTTCTATCAAAAGTCCAAAGGGATCCCTTCATCACCTTCTTACAGTCGAAATCAGACTTGAAAGAAAAAAAAGGAATCTCTTGGGGTCGTCCAAAGACACCATAGTGAACTCCTCCCTTATATGCGAAATCTTCTTCATCGCTCCAAATAAAGCCTTCTTGTGAAATGCTTTTGAGGTGTGTAACTTCCCAACCAACAAGAAATGTTCAGCCTTTAAGTTCCCCAAATCCTCTAACCCGACAACCTCAACTTATTTAGATTCTGAGATTGCCAAGTGAGAGGTTAGACCAGACACCAGATCATCAACAGCCATCGTAATCCACTAATCCACTCGATGCTTCCCACCGCAATCCGAAGACAAGAAGATAACCCTGCTTCGACAAAACTTCCACCATACATGTAATGAGAAAGATGCCCTTAAGATCAGCCATAAAATACAAGCAAAAACTTACAGAACCCTACCAAACCCTAGTCTTCAGACTGAGGGTGCTAGAAAAACCCTAACCTCTTCGGAAGGGATGAAAATCAAATTAATAATTAATAATAAGAGAGAATTTGTTTGAATTAATAATTAAAGAGTATTTTATGAATAATGGGTGGGTGAAAAGATAAGATTGTGTGTGGGGAAATAGGATAAGGGGTTAGAAAATGCAGCACTCTATGTTGATACACTGCTGCTCTGAAAAACTCATTTTGGTATTGAGAGCTCCAAAAATTTCATCCATCGTCAAAGATTGTTGCCATTTTTTTAACACTATCTATTTGGGAAGTTACCTTTAGGAAAAAGAATCAGCTTATACCAATAATATATAATACCCCTTGCTTGCCCAAAATAGAATCATAACAATGTGCACCCTCAAACGCAATGAACTCAATCTTTTTTTCTTGAAATTGTATTCCCAGCAAAACAGAACTAAAAACTATAGACATGGCATTTTTGCTGCGGTATATTTTACGAGATCAGCTAATCATAAATGTACACAACAGGATCCTACTGGTGCGGTTCGAAGGTCAGATGCACATCAGCGGCAGGACTGACCAGCCATCTGGTGATGAGAACCTACATGAAGCCAAGATATTAGTCCCGACACTTGACAACTACAACGCTGGGTGCAGAGACAACTCAGAAAAAGGCTGAACTTATTCTTCGAAGCTGATATTTTGTTTCAGCCGATAATTCAGATGGCAACATCTTTTCAATTTCCTGCAGAGAAAAAAAGTACAAAATGAAACAATGGAAAAGCATTTTGGAATGGTAAAATGACATTAGAAAAACATAGCATGCTTTATGATCGAACCATCTCCAGAAAGCCAAAAAGAACATGAGCAAATAATCCCTTCATTGCTGGTAACCATGTCGACCTTCTGACAGATTCAAGTACTAATGTCGAAGTTGATAAAGTTTTTTGTGCTTACCATACTATAAGAACCATAAGAAGACGCAGAAAACACTAGCAAATAGCTAGATAGGTTCCTGTGGCCACAAATTCCTTGTATCACACTATAAACCATAACATAAATAAAAAGCAATGTAGTTAACACCACAAATTTTTTTTCGAAAACCACCTTACCAAGTAATTCTGTAATTTCTGATTGGGAACCCAATTTTCCTACGTCATATTTGAGATAATGTCCCAGTGAAGTACCGAGGCCTTTTATCGCCTAGTTTGCCTGCGTGATGTCTTCATTTCTTTCTTGAAATGAGTTGTTTATTATATATGTGCATCTTTATACAAGGATGAAAATATCGGCTGATATCTAGATATGCAAGTGTTTTCGAGTGTCAACACCAATAAGAGGGGGTGCTGAAGACAATTTCTTCCCCGGTATCCCCGGAATTTCCTGATATCGGCAAAATACTCCCAATATCCACAATATTTTGCCGACATTATCATTTAACACAGCAAAAACTAATGATTTTCTTAAAAAATGGATCCAAAATAGCAAGAGGAGTAAGAAAATTTAGACCAAATGAACCCTAATCAAAACCCAACTAAAATAAAGCCTACCTCTATGTCACATGATTAATGTATTAGGCCTCATAATTATGTCTTTAGCATTCTTAAGTGTATTCATGTGGTTCTTTTCCAGATTCATTTACCAATTAGCCTCAAACAAGGGCTACTTTGTAAGCTTTTAAAAGCTGAGTTAGTGAAAGAAAAAAGTCATGTGAATTACTGCTTGTGTGTGAGGCACAGGTTGACTTGGAGAGTGATTCCAAGGCACCTTCGGTGTGATGCCGAAGGCCAGTGTGATGCCGGAATTTTCTAATCTCTACTGGAAACCTTTGGTGTGATGCCAAAGACCTGAATGAGTCCAGATCTCTTTTTTCTTCCTATCCATTCTTATCCTGCATCAGAAAAGCAAAATTACTTCCCCATTCCCCACCACTACAAGAAAATAAGGAAAGAAGGAAACAAAAGAAGAAATGGAGCCTCTAACCACTATATTAGAATCCCTATCCATTGACATGTAAGGCATAACCCAACCACTTCCCAAAGGGACCCTTCACATTTAAGGCATATTTGGTTTAATGCTGCTAATGCCAAAGGTACCCTTAACGAAGGAACTCTCCCCAACCACTTCCCAAGCAGTCACATCATATGCACCCATCCCAATACCACCCTTCTCACGGCAACAAAACCAAATTTCCCACTTTTACCAAATGAATTCTATTCCTTAATCCAAAATCTTTCCACACAAAATTTTCATTAGTTTCTCTAAGCTTTTGGCCACTTGCTTATAATTGTAAAGAGATAAGAAAATCGTTCAAAAGAGATTGAATTAATATAAGCACATCCTCTAGATAAATATGCTGTTTTCCACTCTTCCAACCTCTTCTCTTCTCTACTTTCTCCACAATTGGATCTCAAAAATTAAAAGTGCACGGACTGCTGCTGAACAACTATTCCTAGGTCAACTACACAACCTGCAGCCTCCAATTTTGGTTCTTGCTAATTCAACTTTTAGACCTATTTACTGTAAAACCAAATAATGCATAAAAAAGGCTCAACCGTCAGATTTAAAATTACCCTGTATCACACAGAATTTGCAAATGAGAAACTTGTAAACTTTCCTACCAATTAATAGTCTCTCTACTGGCTGAAGCTCCTTTGCAATATCCACCGAACGACTTAAAGTGTCAACCACAAGGTATACAAAAAAAGGTCAAAGTGGGTCACTGACTTCAACTCCAAAATTTGTCAACCACGGAACTACTTTTCTCCATCTCTCAAACTGTCACCTCCAAAACAAAATTCAAGGAGTCCCATCATGGTATCCATGATTTTCACAATTCTTTGTAATTTTCTTTTTTCTTTTTTTAATGAAGGGAAAAAAAAAAAAAAGAGAGAGAGGGGTCTTGTTAACAGGATCTCTTCTGGCAACGCAAAAGTAGTTCGTACATTAAAACAGGTGTGACTTGTCTGAGTACCAGAGACATTAATCTCTGTAGCAAGATTAAAAAAATACACAAAATTGAAACAAAAAGAAAAACAAAGAGGAAAAACCATAACTAATAATGCCGAGTATGCGCGAAGTGATAGAGATTAACCAACATAATAGAATCTTTTGTTATATAGGAAACAAACTATCATTAAAGAGAAAGAAACAGTACAAAACAATGGACAAGTCCCTTGATCAGAGATCAGGAGAGCTCAAAAAACAGCACCAAACAGCCTAAAAAACAACAGTGAACCAGACAAAGAAAAGAAAGACACTAAAAAGCACTTGATTTACAATTTGAAACATTTGCAAACAAAGAACTATCCCAAAACTCTAAAGAGATCAAAGACCTAAGAGATGCAGGAAGCAAACACTTTCCCACAGATAATCCACCTCGTCACCCCTCACATGTCAAATATCTTACTCTCGTCTCCCCCCAAAGTACCCAAACAATAGCCACCACCGCGCATCTTTTAGAACCATACCCTTCTTCCTCCCACCAAAAAACTTATGCCTCTAACAAAAGAAAGCCATACTCAATTGTGATAACCCAACACAAATTGGCCTCCCCAAATAGCTTTAACCAAAGGGGTAAGACAATTAGACTGTGCAGGAAGAACTAGTTCACACTCTCTGCCCCATTTTGCACTTCACACACCATTGATGAAGAAGGGAAAGAGAAGGTCATCTCCTCTGAACCATATCAACAATCCAGAATACAATCTAAGAGAAGGGTCATAGAATCAATATAACCACAATAAAAAAAAATCCTATAATATGACTAAATAAAACAAAATTCAAGCATCTTTATCCTTTGTAAAGTACTTGAAAACTATATAAAATTCAAACAAAATATTCCATAACTAAAAATCAAAACATATGTCAACATCACAAAATTTATTACAACGTTGTACTATAAGTCAAAGTGCATCCTGAAAATCCACCCAGAAAGCACTTTCAAGTTTCTCTATTTCCACCAAATCCTACCAAAAGTGCACTGACAAACAGGCCTTAATTAAACAATCATAACTTATTTTAAGCCAACAGACTTATTTAGAAGTCCATAATAATCACCCATTAAACTAATGACTTATTAGCCTATATCAACAACAAATTCTATCATGAAACTTTCTAACTCTAGGTTGATATCCTTAGCCACCATTTTATAATGGGACTAAACCATTGAGATTAAATAGGAAGACTCCATAGTGTAGTTTAAATAGTTTTCACCAATACTCTGTAGGTTACATTGAGAGGCCTACGATGATTCTACCAAGATTGTAAGTATAAGTATCTGTTATTAATTGAAGACAAGGAAATAATAAAACAAAATAACATACAAAGCAATAAAAAGATCATCAGTTGTCACCTCAACAATAACAAGAAATGACAACAGCAAAGGAGAGAGATGGTACGCTATTTCCAAGTGAAACCTTGGTAGGGAAATTCCTTTGTTCGATTTTATTCTCCTTACTCCTCTCTCCCCTTAATAAAAGAAACATGAAGTTGTTATCGAACAGACTTTCAATCTAGACTCCATGAACTGAAAACATAATAAAATGGGGCAAGCTACAAAGTGGGTTTTCGGCAATGAAGTATGATGCATCTCTAAGAAAGTATGCTTCTTCTTTTTTCTTTAACACCCAACACAACTCTTGGGGTTGTGTCTTCAAAAAATAATCCCCTATGTATTAACACGTGTGTGGGTCACCTTATCAACCTAGTGAGGTTAAGGACAAAGCATGAAATTGTATTCACATAGCCTTCCTACCACTGTTACAAATCATGTATATCCATAAGAGTTCTTACAATAACTTGTTATTTATACCCCAAGACCTAACACAGAATACAACCTTGGGAGGCAATACACAACTTCCTGAGCCTTAAAATGCAAATTTATCATGACAAACACTAGTAGTGGATGTGCATACAATGCCAAAATATTTCATTCACATTCAAATGAAAATGAATTTGAAGCTGCAATCAAGTAAGTATATCATTCCGAAGATTGTGGTTATTTTGTTACTGCTATACAAAGAAAGGTTTTTCTTTTTTGAGTTATCAAAGGATGGCTGGCTGAAACCATGTTCCTGATTTTGGGTTGTGGAAAACCTATCATCTTTTCCAGGCTTGATAGTCAAGGAGTTTCACTGTCAAAAATCGGATTCAATTGTGCATAGGATGCAATTCCTATGCCTTTTAAACTTGACACTCCTTATATGTTCATTGTATTAGTTCTTTTGTCAAAATAAAATACATAATTATTGGAACAGTTTGGGAGAAAATTCCAATTAAAATAGTATTTCAAGGTTACGAATGAAAACAGAAAGAACTAACAGACATGAATGAAAGAATTCCTCACCTTCTCTTTCTTGAGCTTTATGTTCTTCTCTTCTAGACGCGAAACTTTGCTCACCAACTCATTATGATATGCCTGAATGGAACCACATGGATCACGTGGCAAATAGATAAAGCAAAAACCAACATAATTCATACCAAAAAGTAAACAAAAGCACACACTAAATTGTACCTGCTTTCTAGCACGTGAACGTGCAGCAGATTCTCTGTTCTTGATTTTTCTCCTTAATCTTCTCTCAATAGTCTTCTCATATGCATCTGATGCATCCCTTTTCCGCCCTGGCGTTGTTGTATCCGACTGTGTACCAAATGATGGGGATGACAATAACCCCAGGTTATGTGGATAGCTCTGAGGGACGGCCACTTCAATAGTATCCAATGCAATAGCAGGACTCAAAGAACCTTCTGCAAAAAGACCTGCTTGTACCAAGAAGTCTTCTAGAGTTGTTTCACCAAGTGTTATCTCAGTATCCTGAAATTTCATGTCCTCCCCATACCTTTTCTTCTGCCCTTGCTGGATCTCTCTCCATACCTCATCAACCGTCTTCCCACTTAAACCTCTAGCCAATGTTAAGCTGGCCTGACGTTGGAGTGAAGATACTGAGGAGGTGTTCTCAATATCCATCTCGATGGATTGATTTGCTTCAGTAGTCCATATGTTCTGTAGAAGCTCGTCAAGATTCATGCTGCCCAGTGGCTTTCCCGTGTCTCCTAATTGATTTTTAACTTCATCAAGAGTGAGGCTATACCATGAGGGCTGCCTCAACAATGGAGACGGCTGAAAATGAGACTGCTGGCCGTTAGCTTGAGAAGCCATAGTCTGAAACCCCATTCACCAAGCTTTCGCTGCCCACCCAACAGGTCTGTCAACTGTAAAGAAAAAGGCAATAGCTGCAAACCATTAGAGTACAATTTTGTTTAAAGTGAATTGTTTTCAGCTTCAATTTACCATTGGGAAAGAGAAAAAAAAAAATATGAAGAAACATAGAATCATTTCCGTAGTGCTTATTGCTTTGCATAAATAATTTTATGAGTCTAATACTCCATTTGGGTTGCGAGAAATCTCAAGGGAAATAATGTCCATTTTTTTCATTCAGATTCTAATATTATCAACAAAAAGGATTTAAATGATATAGACCAACGCCACACAACTCCCATGCATTGCTAGAGTGAACCCAAAACAAGGAACAAGAATTCCACTCAGAAATCATTTTCTTTCCATCAAAAGCATGCACTGGGATTTGCATTAAATTAATCAACAACCAATTTGGCAAACCAAGAGAAACAAGAAACAATCAATTGATTAATTAATTAGATGACCATGCAAAATATATGATCCACTGTCACTGTTTCAAATGAGAGTCTTTGATTTATTGACATAAGCAAAATCAACAGAGAGAAGAGTATCAACGACGCGTACCTGTGCGAATAGGAATAATTGGGAATTATTTAGGAGGATCTGATCGGAATCCAAAGAAATAAAAGATAAAAAGGAAAATGACAAAGAAGAAGAAAGGAAAGGCCTTTTTGCTCATTTGGGAGTTACATCAAGAACCCACGGACGTCTCGCTGCTTCCTCTGAAACAAATAAAAATTCGAAGACGAAAAAACCCACTCACTCTGAAACGCAAGGGAAACCCAACTGATGTGGTAAACCTCGTACCAAATGAAGACATACACTCGTTTCCTTTTCTTTTGTCATTTTATTTTGGGTCAATTTTAGCTAGAGCCGGTCAGGTTTGACTTCATTGCAATGACAACCCCACTGGTTTCATTAACTACACATACATCCCACATTTCAACACAGGTGTCGTTAAACGAATGCTAAAGTTAACTGAGCGCATTTTATGATCTAATAATTAAATGAAAATATAAAATTAACTAAGTACACCCTACTTAACCATCAAAAATACTCCTAATACACTATATCACATGACACCCTAATACTAAGTACACCCTGTTTTGCAAGAATTGGTCGTCTTCATCAAATCTATTCCTGTCAACTCCTTTTTCCTTCATCAAATATAAACCCTCGGGGATTCACCCACTCATTGAACCACATTCATGAGTACTTGGGAAGGTTGGATCATTATTTGATCAAGGAACTTAAAGCCCGACGTTCTCTATTGGTTCGACGTCTGCTGTATGATGGCTTTTTTTCTTTAATGGTTTGTTGTTGATCAGTGGAGTTTGTTTTTAATTGATGTTGTTTTCGTTTGTAGTCTTCTATTTGTTCTTGTTCTCTGTTTTGCCTTTTGCTGGCTTGAATGAATCTCCTTGAATCATCACATGTTGAATGAATCTCCTTGAATCAAATAACATATTTCTCTTTCAAAGATTATGTTTCCACTTTAAAACTTTTAAATCTTCATGCCCAGTTCAATCGTATAATCAAAATGGAATAATATTTAATGTCATCAGTCTGATGCCTAACAAAATTAATCAATAAATATAGAGTTATTATAATAAGGGTCTACTACACTAGCTTCATATCTAAACTGACGTATACGATCTTGATATGGCGTAAGCCAATCTGATGCAGTTATTATTGCACACCTTAATCAATGCTCATCATTTGGTGGCATAGGGTGTTGACCTACCAAATAAACATGTAAAATCTAAGAACTTTAATTAATCTAGTTATGTGAAAAGAATAGTACGCAAACATATATATATATATGCATAAACATCTGAATTGTTTTACCTTAATCTAATGGTTGTGATTAACAAATCCAACAAAAATCTCACAACGATAGATTGAAACTAATGGAGCCCTCTCATATGGAAAAAATGTAAGTGACTGATTCACTAACCAAGTTATGAGGATTACATTATAACAAGATGCAATGAGGTGTCGCATATTTGGTATAGTCATCCACCTATCTTGAAGTGGGAAGTCTTCAAAATATTCCAACATATATTGAATATGTTGTACCCGTTAATATTTACTCATATATAACAGACTCTTTCCTCAACTCCTTTAACAAGTCTCTGCGTACATTGTGCCAAGCATTGTCACCAAACCCCATCAATGATCCAATGGCTCTAAAACCACACTTACCATCATCTTAACATCTTGTGCCCCTCTAATATGTATCAACATATGTTCAGGAAACCACTTGTTAAACTCTGGTGTTAAGCAAGAATCATCTACAATGGGTTTAGGCCTATAGACCTGCATATAACAATTACGAAAGCTCAAATTACGATATAAATGATAGTATACAAATTTAATATTGTAACTACTTACAAGTAGCTTCGAAGGCAGCTTCCTTGGCTTCACAGACGACAATGGTTGTGATTGCCTATTTAGAACAATCGATCGCTTTTGGGATATGGTCTTTGGCTTCTTACATGGATGTCTTGTAACAACATTGTTAGTGAGTGTGCACTATCTTGACCAGATAAGGTAACCTCAAAAGCAAAAGGCAAACGTCGAGTAGATGTGTCAACTTTTGGACAACCTTTGATTCATAATCTCTTGTAACTTCATATTAACCTGTCTCTTTGTCTCAGAACTACACCCTTGAAACCACTCCACAACTAATTGAAACTGTGCATTTTCTATCGGATTGTTCGGTGCAGTAGTAGGTGAGGGCTCCAACAAATCTAACTTCTTCCAATGAGGATCAATACAATCAAGTGGTTGATGTGTCCATTTGAACTCTTACATCTTATGTGCACATGGCAATCCGTGTGTGTTTTATTATGCAACCACATGATATCAGATGAACCCCAACATAATCTAACCACTTCAGCTTAACTATAATATTATCCAACGCATAAATAGATACAAAACTAATCAACAAGTCTTCTTTCCTGCAATCATGTTGCACAAATGACATACTCTTCTCACATGGCGCATTTATCTCAATGTGTTGCAATTCTATTAAAGGATGAATTTTGTCCCACGATGTTCCAAATGTACACATGCATTACCTAGTCGTTTCTTCAGCTTTGCATGTGCACTCTCGGCCCTGTTTAATGTTGTATTCCCAAAATGCATTCAAGTGTTCATCCATGCAGCCTGTGGGAGCAAATATTCCGGCTTCCAATCACAAGGTGTCACATGGACAAGAAGAATATCACCTAGGTCATTAATTCGACCCATTTATTTGGCCAATTAATTGAGACCAAAAATAGGGATATTATCTTTATTTGGGAATATAATCACCAATTAAAGATAATATCACCAATTTGGGATATTATCTCATGTTACAAACATTATCATCAATTAGGGATCTAATCCTAATCGAAATCCCTAATTGACTCAATCTCTCCATTTAAGGGAAAGAATTTATTCCTTTCAAGTAGGAATTATTCTTTGAAAAACCCTGGATGGCTAGAACCCTATAAATAATAGCCACATTCAACACATGAGGTAACCAAATTCCAAAATCCTACGAAACCCCTCTCTCTCCCTAGCTATTGGCCACCTCCATTGTCGCCGGCCACTCCCTCTCTCATCTTTCCTACATGACTAAGTACCATCACATGGAGATTGCAGAAGCCTTTCTTCATCAAGGGATGCTTCTCCAACAAGAGATTTCTATCAAGAAGACTGGGTTGTAAGAAACTCTTAGAAAATTAGGACTTTAGATTCCAGGTTTTAGAAAATGTAATAAACTCTAGTCATGGAGAATGACTAATAAAAAGTTTTAATTATTTGTTGCAATTTTTGGACTTTTAATTTCTTTTGATGGAAATAAAATGAAGTAGGAAAAACAAAAAGGAAAGTAAACTTTTAACAAAATCAGAAGAAAAATAAATTCTGAACAGAACTTTAAACAAACTGTTTTAAACTTGTTCCTTCTCTATCCCAGGATCTGTTCGTGCAGCCAGTGAGTCCCGCATGGTTGGATAAAAAAATTTCAACCACTTGCCATTAATTGGTGCAGCATGAACTTCCCCATCTCAGTCCTGTAATCTGTATGCCCCCATTCCGAGGATTTGCTTAATTATGAAAAGACCCTCACATGTAGGTGACCAGTTCCCATAACCAGCTATGTGTGTTCTAAGGGGCATAATTGCTTTCCAGACCATGTCTCCTTCTTCAAAGCTCTTGTTTTTAACTCTTTTGTTGTAGGCCCTTGATACAGCCTACTTTCCTGCTAAGAGTTTGTTGAGGGTATCAATCCTTCTTGTATCCAATCCTTCCAGTTCTAGCAGCATGGCTTAAGAATAATCCTCTCCAACCAGATTGTGTTGATGAGAAATTCTGAGAGACTGGACTGCTATCTCCATAGGCAGAATTGCATCATGGCCATAAGTCAGAGCATAGGAGGTCATGCCAGTTGCCTCTCTTTTTACTTAATTCTGCATGCCCATTGGCTTGAGCATAATAAGGAGTGGATTGAAGCAGCTTGAATTTGAACGCTTCTGCCATATCTAGCATCTCTCCAGATATGAAAGAAGATCCCATGTCAGTTGTGATTGATTCTGGAATGCCAAACCTTTGTACAATCTGCTCTTCTATTAAAGTGATGATCTCTTGAAGTGTAGTAGACTTAACAGGCCATGGCTTTACCACTGGATTCATGGGAACTGAAGGAGCTTGCTGGATTGGGCTGTGCCTTTGACAAGCCTCACACCCCTTGGAATAGTCAATTCAATCCTTCATCTTAGTTGGCCAGAAGTAGCCATACCTCCTAATTAACCAGCACATCTTTCTTCCTCCTTGGTGAGCTTCACAAATTCCTTCATGAGTTTCTCCCATGACTTTCATGTATTCTTTCTTTTCAAGGCACCTTAGAAGTACCTCATCTTTGCTTTTTCGGACAAAGTCTCTATTCCACATAAGGTAGTTTAGAGCCAAGATTCTGACTCTTTTCTCAAAAGGTAGGGTTGGATATTGCAAGTAACTTATGATAGGACTTCTCCAATTATCTTCAGTGATTATGGTAGAATTGACATCTATCTCCATCCCCCTGGTCAGAACAGATGGTAGACTTTTCTTTTCTACCTTGATGATCCTTTGCACACAGTCTTCAGGTATTTGTATACATGTTGCTACCTGAGCCAATTCATTGGCTGCAAAGTTTTCTTCTCTGGGGATATGTTCCCAAATGGCTTCTTTGAATTCTGTAAGAAGGTTTCTGGCTGCCACTAAATAGATAGCCAAAGAAGGACTTAGACACTTATATTCTCCAGCAATTTGTTTCAACACAAGCATAGAATCTCCCAAAATTTTCACAGATTGGATTCCTAATTCTACCAGCATTTCTAGGCCAATGATTAAAGCCTTATGTTCAGCCCTGTTGTTGGTGCATCGAAATCTATTTGGAAAGAATATGATGTCGATCCTAGTGGTTCTTCCAAAACAATTTCTTAAGCTACATCAGTTTTGACCCATCAAAGTACACTTCCAAGGTATGAGGTAAACTGAATAGATAGGATTGTTAAGGCAAGTATGAGCTCTAGTCAGCAGATCTACGTTTGCTATGTCCAAAGAGTCAATGTTTTCAATCTCTTCTCCTAGATGATCTGCTAGGAAATTTGCTACAACTTGTCCTTTGACAGCCTTCTAAGGAACATATCTGAAAGCAAATTCTGTCAAAGCTAGAGTCCATTTTCCAATTCTGCCTCTCAACATTGGCCTTGTTAGCATGTATTTGATTAGATCTATCTTAGCAATGATGTAGATGGTGAAAGGCAACATGCAGTGTTTGAGTTTCACAACAGTGAAATACAAGGCTAGGCAAAGCCTTTCAATTGCAAAATATTTCCTTTCTACTTTTATAAGAGTTCTGCTCAATTGCAAGATAGTAGACTGCATGTTCCTTCCCTTCTTTGTTATCTTGAACTAACAGACTCTCAATAGACACTTCTGACGCAGAAACATATAGTTTGAGTGGTTTGCCTCTCTTTGGTGGGGACAGAACTGGTGGATGTGAGAGGTAATGCTTGATTTCCTCAAAAGCTTGTTGATGCTGCTCTTCCCACTTAAATGTCTGTTTCTGTTTCAACCTTAGCAAGGAAGAGAAAGGCTGGATTTTTCCTGCAGAATTGGATATGAATCTTCTTAAAAAATTAATTTTTCCTAAGAGACTATGCAGTTGTTTCTTGTTCCGAGGTGGTAGAGCTTCTATGATGGATTTTGCTTTATTTTTTTCAATCTCTATGCCTCTTTGGTGGACCAAGAAACCTAAGAAATTTCCTGCCTTAACTCCAAAAACACATTTCTTAGGATTCATTTTCAACTTATGTTGTCTCATTCTTGGGAATGTCTTTCTCATATTTGATACATGATCTCCTTCATTTGGGGATTTAATCACCACATCATCTATATATACTTCCAGAGAATGCCCTATCATATCATGGAAAACAGAATTCATTGCTCTTTGATAAGTGGCTCCTGCATTTCTTAAGCCAAAAGACATTACAGTATATCATGGCAATGCACTTATATGTCCCTGGCACATGAAAGCTGTCTTGTGGATGTCTTCTTCTACCACCATAATCTAATTATAGCCTGCATTGCCATCCGTAAAAGATAGCATTTGGTTATGAGCAGCTCCATCTACCAGTATATCTGCCATTGGCATAGGATATTCATTCTTGGGAGATACTTCATTTAGATTCCTGTAATCCACACAGATTCTAACTACCCCTGTTTTTCTTTCTAGAACTGGTACAATATTGGCTAGCTAATCAGCATAAATGGCTGGTCTGATGAATCCTGCTTTGAGCAATCTTTCTATTTCTTCTTTGACCTTCAGTTCTGTGTCCATAAACATCCTTCTTCTAGCCTGTTTAACTGGAAGGTAACCTTCTTTAATTGGCAGCTTGTGTTCCACTAGCTTTCTGTCTAATCTAGGCATCTCATGATAATGTCAAGCAAAACAGTCTCTAAAATCATGCAAAAGTGCATTGATTTCACTCTTGAGTGGTTCTTCCAACAATGCACTAATGAAAGTGGGTCTAGGTTCCTCTTCTATCCCTAAGTTTATTTCCTACAGTGGATCTTCTACTTCTGGTAAAGAATCATCTATTTTTGCTGGTGCAAAATCTAGTACTTCCTCCTACAAACTCTCTTCCTGCTCTTCAGTGCTCTCATGGGTGAATTCTGCCATATTGATGGCTGGATCCAGCATAAAGAGCTTCATTTCTTCCTAATATATGAACAATCTTTTTGTAATGGATCGGATTGTTGCAGCTCGATCCTTCTCTTGTTGATTGGGACGAAACATCAGAGTTTTGGAGGTTTAGAATGAAAGGTCTATTCCAGTCCTCTAGAGAACTGGCTAATCCATCTTCAATGAGTCTCTGGGCCACGACACCATGGGGGCGGCCGTTCTGTTTGACTCCAAGGAAGGTGAAAGGACCAAGGTCATCATGATAATACCTTGCTTCAAAACACATGACAGAAGGCAGAAATGGCCGTGGATCGGCCTCTACTTTCTCCATGTATCCTTCTTCATTCCAAATGACTAATTGTTGATGTAGAGTGGAAGGAACACATAAGCTCTGGTGAATCCAGTCCCTGCCACAAAGAAGTGGTAGAAGAATCCACATCCAGGATTTCATGAGTCTTGGTGATGCCCCCAACGAAATTGGTGACAGTTAAACGTGTTGGAATTAAATCCTTCTCTGTTCTACCCATCTTGCTTAGCAATCTATAGGGTAAAAGATTAATGGCTGCACCTCCATCTACCATGACCTTGGGAATAGGAATACCCCCAAAGTTTGCTATTATGAACAAAGGTCTGAGGTGATTGTCCATCTCCTTGGTTGGTTTGGAGAAGCAAAGCATTCTGCAGCCATTTCATAGCAGTTCCACTTGTCTTGGCAGTAAGTGTTTGCCGTTCTGGTGCCTCTTCTACTACTACTAACTTGCACTCAAAGCTTTCATGGGAGAAAACGTCTCCCTCCAGAGTGTTTTCTTGCCCTTCTGCTGCCCTGAATTCTTTTGGCAAGATGAAGACCATGTTGATGCCTAGATCACCCTGCAACAAGCTCTCCAATTCTGCACCAAAAGCCTCAGTTTCTTCATCTAGTTGTCCATCATACTCCATCTGCTCTTCTCCATATTCTTCAGTCCAGTCTCCCTATTCTCCTGTCTCGAGAAGTCCGTTCTGGTCATCTGCAGATGGTTCATAGTCCAGCTGCTCCTCTTCATACTCTTTAGTCCAGTCTTCTTGTTCTTCTACTGTAATAGGTTCTGATTCACCTTGTGCTTGTGAAGGCTCAAGCTGATTGACTGAGGATGAGGCAAGATGGATAAAGGGCCTGCTTGGAGACTCTACTTTTACCAGCTATTGTGGTTGGCAAGTTGTTCCGGATTCTTCCCTTCTCTGGCAGAACTGGTCTCTGGAAGTACCTGTGTATCACCCTTGTTCTTAAGGAAGGTGCAATATTGCCTTTGAACCCTTCTCTTATGAGTCCTGGTCAATTCCAGAGTTGGTCTACCAATTTTTCCCACAGAATACCATCTGTCTTCCATGATAGTTGCCAAGGGCTTTTCATTCCCGGGCATCTTAATTGGTATTTCCTTCTTGGGCTACTCTATCTTTCTTCTGTTGTACTGAGCGGACCTCAGATAATCCTTACATGCGATTCTATCTTTAGATAGAGGGCGAGGGCCTCAGATAATCCTTCTATCTGGTTCTGTTTTTAGATAGAGCCAGAGCAGGGGCTCTTTGGTATGATGTTCCAATCTTGTCAAAAACACTAGGTGTGGGCTGATTTTGTTTGTCCATAATTACTTCTAGGTCAGTTTCACACTTGCACTTGCTGCAAAGCACTACCCTAGCCGAGATGGTTACCTTTGGCCTTTGACTAGTCTCCCTCATAACTCTTCTGTCTCTACTGGAACTAGCTTCTGTCGTTGGTTTGCCTCTCCTCTGTTCTGCCCAATTTAGGTTGACCATGTTAACTTGCGGTTGGGGAAAGGGGTCTGTTGTAACTGATGGGGGTTTCTCTGCCAATTTTAACCTTCCTGCTATTATTCCTTCCTATATGACATCCCTGAAAAGAACACAACTATTGGTGGAATAGTTCCAGGAGTTGTGCCACCTGCAATACTGTCGCCCTTGAGTTCTTCTGGCTTGGGCAACCTATGGGGTGTCTCTATTGCCTTCTGTAGCAATATCTCATCAAATAAAGCATCCACCTTGGTCAAATCAAAGGAATAAACCTTGTTCTGTGTTGGTTTGTTTGGAACAAACCCTCCTGTGAATGGCGGTGGCTTCTAGTCCTTTGGTGGCTTTGTAAAGGCCTTGCAGCTGATGGGATGTTTCAATTTTGTCATCTCTGCTACTGCAATTTCTCTTTCCTCCGAGCATTTTGTGTCTTCTTCTGATTCTACCTCAACTAGGTGGAGTGAAGAAGAACAAGTCTTGTTGTATGTGCCTTTGGAAGAGTTCCTCTTGTGCTGTTCTTCCCTAAGCCGCTCCTCATATTTAGATGCTTTATCTGCCAGTTCTGCCAGGTCCCCAAATAACATTCCATCAAATCTTTTTCTCAGAGAGATTTTAAGGGCAGCTTGAGCTATCTGAATGAAGTGTCTTTCTTCCATAGGGATCCAAAGCATTTCATTTTGAGATTTCGAACCAGTTATGAAGTCTTAAGCAGTTCATCTTCACCTGTTTGAGGCGCAAGATCAGCGATGGTGATTTACATTTGGATCTGAAATAGTAATCATGGAAAAAGTTTTCCATATGCTCCCAAGTTTGAACAGAATTGGTTAATAGACTGGTGTACCAGGTGAAAGCTTGTCTAGAAAGAGAATTTCCAAAAAGCCTTAGCTTTAACAAAGGGTTATTCTATATGGCTATGCACCTGGACGAGAGAACACTGCCTATATGCTCAGTGATGAAGCATGGGGTCCTCTCCATTGAACAAAGTGAAGTTTGGGACCTTGAAACACTGGTGATAAGTGTATCGATCAATGTAGGCGGATATGGCTTTACAGTAGGTGGGCCTTTCTCCTCTTCTGGCCTCGGGCTCCATCTCCCTGATCATTCTCTGTAGTGCCCTCATGTCATTTAAAGCATGGACAGGGTGCATATTTAAATCCTTGTTCGGCTAGATGTGGTCAATCCTGTGCTCCATCCTGCACGGCCTGGGCAGAACTTCCTCCCTGTGTTCTTCCTCTTCTTCAAAATCTGGATGATTCCTCCAATTTGCCCCCCATCTGTTCTTATCATTGTTGCCAAATGGGTTGATTCCCCCTCTGTCTCTTCGCCTCTTCTTTGGTGGAGGGAATGGATTAGGATCCATCCATACAGTGCAGATGGCAACATAGTGGTGCGTCGAAGTGCCAGGGGTTGATCACGTGGTGCTACAAGTTGTGGAAGGGGTAGAGGTTTTGGCTGATTTTGTTGGACCTGAACTAGTGCAAGGCCTTTTGGCCGAACTGGGCCTTCCTGCTCTTGGATGGGAAGGGCTCATCCCCTCTGTCTAGCTTGGATTTCTCCATGCCCTTGTACTCCAGCTATCTGTGCAATGAGAGGATTTCTCCGTGAATGATAATAAAGTGGACTGTTTTAGACATAACTGCCTTTTACAAAACTTAGGAAGAAAAAATCAACTCTAGAAAAGGAAAAAAAAAGGGCGGAACTCCATTTCTACTGCATAGAAGCTTCGATCCAGTCGGGCTGAGTATGTACGTGCGGTCGAATCACAACAACCTTAAGCGTTAAGCTTTGTAAATCGATGCCAAAGCTTGATTTTGGCGAGCTTTAATCTATTTCAAGCTGGAAGGCTTTTTGAGCAGGCGTAAGCTGCAACTTCTTTAGTGCAGGCAGGCGAAGTGGCTAGACTTGAGGATAGCGAGCGTACTCACGGTACTGCTCGCTTGGTCGTGGCTCTCCATGAATTTGTTGAGGTTTTCAAATTTGTGAAAACTCAAACTCTGCTTGTCTTGGCTTTTGCTGAACCAAATTTGTAACGAGAGAAGTTTCGTTTTGAATGACTTATTTCTCTAAGTCTAAACTTGGAATTTCTGATCTATAGCTGACTTCTTTCGTGGCTCAAATGAGCTTTTGGTTGCTCCAGTTTGTTTTGAAGGTCCTTAGTGATCAAGTGATCATTTTGAGTTTTTGCCTTTGGTTGGTTTTTGATTGTTTGATTGATTGATGAATTGAGTGTGTGTGGTGCTCTGTTCACCCTCTCCTATATTTATAGAAAATGCTTTGGAGTAGGGTTTCTTTCTTTTAATAATGGGCGGCAAATTTCTCAAAGATTTATTTTAAATGCAAAAGAAAAAAAAGGGTTCTATCAGCTCTGGCAGATAAGCTCTCAATAGTCAGTTTTTAAGACAAATACTTCTTTGTTTTTGAAAGAGAACCTAACCCCATCTTTAATTCTAACTGCCCTTTATGAGAGCTTAAAAGTCGTGATGGCTAGTTTGATTTTCCAATTTGAACAACTCCCTGTTTTCCTACTTATCTCTTTTTGAGAACATAGCCTGCGTATCCCTTGAAAGATGGTGCTTTCCTTGGAGTAAAAACATTATCTCTAAATATATAAAAGGGTTTTGATCTTCTGATGGTCAGAGATTGAGAGATGTCTCTTCCTAGTTGTCTGCTTTTGTTAACCTTTCATCAACCTAGTTGAGAATTTTGACTTTTCTAAGTCAGAAACATCACGTGGGTCTGTTCCTGTTTTAGGCTTTTTCTTTTTAATCATGGCAAGCCCGAGTTGATCCATGGGCTGACTTCTTCCTTTTCTCTGTTTTATCGTGGCCCAAATTTTATTCTTTTATGTTTTGAGGCAGATCCTGGGCTGGGCTTCCTTTGATTTGTGCTTTTGATCCTTATTTATTTCGCAAAGTCCAGACTGCTTGGGCCTTGTGGCCCTATTCTGGGTTTTTTCGTGTTGAGCTAGGTGTGCAAGATTTTGGCCCAAACAATGCCCCCTTGAATCTGAACTGTTTTGGAAACGGTTTTTTTCTTAACCTTTTAGCGGTTCAGATTGAATCAATTTGCCAATTAATGTTGCGCGCCACTCTTTTCTGTTTCAGATTGAATTAGATTGAAGACGCTATAAAAGCCTAAGCTTTAGCAAATTTCATTGTGTAGTTTACTCCGTCAGCCGAAAAAGAGAAACTGGTCATGAAAAGCAAGGAAAGTTCGAGAGTAGACAACACCTGCTTCATCAATCTAGACTTGGCCAAAGATATGTGGCAGTTGCATGTAGATGGGGCATCAAATCGCAACGGAGCTAGAGCAAGCATCATCATAATCATCCCATATGGAACTTTGTTGGAGCAAGCCATCATCTCAACAAAGTCCAAATGCTTTTGAAGGAATTCAACACTTTCACTATCCAACAAGTTCCCAGGGCAAAGAACACTCATGCAGATGCATTGGCAAGCTTAGGATCATAACTGGACACCCAGTTTAGACACTCCATCCCGGTCGAGCACCTTGACCTGCCAAGCATCGAATAGATAAAACAAGTAGACTCAGTGCATATTGATAAGGAATCCAACGAGCTAGACCCCATCATCGACTACTTGAAATTGGAAATCTACCGAAAGATAAGTTTGAAGCTAGGAAGGTCCAGTAGAAAGTCATGAGATACTACATACAAAGCAACAAAATAGTTCGCATATCATACTTCGGCCCTTATGTCACATGTATAAAGTACCCTCAAACACTTGAGGCACTCTACAAAATCCATGATGGCCAGTGCGGCAACCATTTTGGGGGCAGGTCACTTGCCCAAGAAGCTTTGAGCATAGGTTATTTCTGGCCTACCATGAGCCATGACTATATGGAGTATGTCAAAAGATGTAATCGTTCTAGTGGTACAAGCCGATCCCTAGTCTGCCTGCCGAAGTGTACCATCTACATAACAGTTTATAGTCGTTCATGCAATGAGCCATTCACTTAGTAGGACCCATGCAACTGGCACTTGCCAAAAAAGACATGATGATCATTGCCACCGACTACTTTACTAAGGGAGACGCTGTCCATAAAGCATCCTAAGAGAAACACAGGACACCGCCATAAGCGTCCTAAGGGAGACACATGCTCTTGTCTAAAAGCATCCTAAGGGAGACATATGATAGCTAAAGCGTCTTAAAGGAGACAACTACTGTAAACGACCTAAGGGAGACGCAAGCATCTATCCAAAAACCTCCTTAGGAAGACGTAGAACAACATTCAAAGCATCCTAAGGGAGAAGCAGAAGAGCAAATTACAAAGCTAGAAAAGATAAAGGAATATTCATCTACTCAAAAGTCCAGGCAAGCGACCTTAGGTCAATGACCTCTTCAGTGTCCGCCTGGTCAACCATGTCTTCCATGGATCCACTCTATTCAACAACTCCAATTGCCTGCTCTACAACATTTGTCGCCACCCATGAGTTGAGCCCTCATTGACATCATCTTCTACAGCTGTAGTCTCATTAGCCACCTGCTCTTCAGAAACCTCTATGTCCACAACATTGATCTACTCAATCTGAGCATGGGGCATGTATGGGTAGAACATCTGGCCGTCTACATTTTTAATGAAATGACAAGGAGTGACCCCACTCTTATAATTGAGTTCACATATAGGGCAGCAACATAAGAGTTGAGTTCACTATATATTATTAGCAAGGGAACTCTTCACCAAAGACATGCTCTCTTTCATTTCAAACATCCTAGTTTCATGGTGGGTCTCTTCAGCCGGAAGCTTGCTGGTCATATTAACATTCTTCTTATCTAACTCATTGAGCTGAGCATAAGAGGGGGCGATAGCAGACGAGTTCTGGATGGCCTTAATAGCAAAAACTACTCCTTTTTGAAGCAAAGTGACAGCCGCTTCCTTTTGCTTCTCCAAGGAAAGACTTGAGAATGTGCCAAGCTGACTAGCCTGATGTATATGATCAACCAGCTTGATGCAAGCAGATTGGCTCGATAGAAAGTTCGTCTTGAGCATATCATACACACATGCATCCCCTGTAGAGTTGGACATGTCAACCTTTGGACTAGCTATTCGTGTTTCCGAAGTACCCTTCGCTTGAGTAAATGACATTTTGGCCTTCTTAGCTACCGCCATCCTTACCTTTAAAGGTGTCAACGACCCCAAATCAACTCCAGGTTTGACTACTTGTGGTTAGATAACTAGATCGGGATCGTTAGGTAGAGGAGCATTCCTCCCAGTTCAATCCTTATCCCTTGAGTGGTGCGGACCATTTGAACTTCGGGGAGTAATGTCAGCAGCTCTTTGTTTCTCAGTAGGCGAACATATTAGGGAATGGACTTCTTTGTAGAGTAGATTGTAGGTTTTGAGCTTGTCAGTTTGAGACTTGAGCTGAATGTCCCAACCATTAGGCATGCCACCAACGAATGAGCAACTCCCGCCTGAGTCTTCTCAGCAGACAAGACCTCTTTTAGAGAGACACATCCCTTGCCCCCGAGGTTCTAGCTTTATCTTTGGAGGACTTGGCATCAACCTTCCTATTTTCAGGAAGTTTGATCGAAGACTCATCCTATTCAGCAGCCAAATCATCCGAGCCTGGGCCATATTTCTTCCATCTCTTAACATCCTTAGCAGGGGTAGATCGGCTTTCTTACGATACTTGCTCAATAGCCAGCGTCATTCGGGAAACCTCGCAGGGATGTTCAGGGCCCTGCGGACCTTAGCCATGTCCGGCTCAAGATCTAGCTTCTCCCTAATGTCATTCTCTGCAAACAGAAGACATTATCTCCTGATAGACGTTTGGAGTACATTGGGTGAGGGCATACTCCATGGTGCAAAACACCTTCCTGAAGAACTTCAACAATGGGAACATGAAGCCCAATGAGAAGTTACCGCACTTCTACTTCTCCTTGGGCTTCATGTTCTTGTTGTTTGGATCCACACAAGGCACATCATCCATCAGATCCATACAAGGCGCATCTTCAGTTGAAGACGCAGCCAGCTTGACATGCATGCCATCAAATATGGCAAAAGCATAGGTGGCACACCACTTCTGGAAGTGAGCTTCATATGTAAAACGATATAGATTAGCCACAAATATCTTCTCGTGCACCTTGGAACCTCCCTATAAGTACAAAGGCACCATTGAACTCGGTGATCGGCTACCATCATCGAAAGACATGATCTGTGAATAGCAGCAAAAAAAGGAATAAAATTGCAAGTCATATAGCATGTACAAAAGTTACGGCATAAAAACAATTATAAAAGCTACACGTCCCAAGCAACAAGCATGGCTAGAATTAAGCAAAGCCCTAAGGCCAAGCAAGAGCCGTGATCCAACAACTAGGCCGAATAGCATCTCGTTATGCCAACATCGATGCCTCGGTGACCTAGCTGACTTGGTTATCTTTATCTTCATGCCCATCTACTAAACGACCAATAACTTTAGGATGCTAGTTGCACTACCCTCATCTTGAGTGTATTCGGTCGATCACTGCTTGGGTAATCTAAATGCAAATGACGAGGGTGTCGTTGTGCAAGAAATCAAGGTTGATCAATTCTTTCTTCTGGAAGCCTATCACGGGATTGTCTTCAATTGATGGGAGGCTGGTTAAGACTTGTGAGATAACAGTGGCTTGTTTAATCTTCCTCTTCTTTTCTTTGCTGGTCAGCCCATACTCGTGAGAATCGAACAGGATCGTGTTAATCCTTATGACTTTCTAGGGAGGTTCCTTGGCTGCATTGCGGTCCTCGATCTACTAGATGGCCTTCTTTGCTACGAATTCTATGCAATTGCATTCTCTCACCAGTTCTTCGAGGTGTATTTTCCAAGCAAATCAGTCATTACTGAATGTGTGTGCGTCCCATGGAAGGCACAGTACCTTCTGATATCCATCTTGGCCAGATCTTCCTTCAAGAAGGGTGGTCTCTTCACCCAAGGCTTGTCCTTCACTTGGGTGAAAATTTGATGCATGGGATTCATCCACTAGAGTGTTCCCTTAGGATTGTGACTTACTCTTGCCACTGCTCTTGTTGCTATACATATTGCTTCTTTGACTTGCCTGTTTAGTTGGTTGATCAGTCTGCCTAGTAAACTTGTTCACAGCGATTCGATCATCATTCTAGAGTGCTTAGCGTTTCGTGGTCATGAAGACTTCTGCTAGAGTATGGCTGGGAGCGATAGTCATTTCGTGGCATAAGTAGTGCTCGGTTGGTAAGCCCTTCTTTAATGCTAAGAACACGATTTGGCCAAGTTTCTCTTAATGTAGTCTCGAATGGATTCATCGTGCTTCTTGCACAGGTTGAATAAGTGGTCAGGGTTCTTTTTTATCGTCAAATAAGAAGTGTACTTGTTGGAGAAGACTAGGGCCAGCTCCTTGAAGCTGGCGATCAACCTGAACAGTAGGGTATTGTGAACACCTTGCACATCAGCACGTTTTCAGCTTTATGCAGGATGAGAGCACTCTTAAGGTGCTTGAGATGGCTCTCGGGATCATAATCCCCTTTAAATTGCCTGAAGGATCGCTTCAAAGGAGTTGCCTACTCAATCTCCCTAGTGAACGGGGAAGAGTTCACTTGTTCTATCTCCATGTGTAGGGCATCCTCTAAATCCTCTTCGATTTTCAAGTCTCAAAGTCAGTTATTGATGAATTTCTCAACGTCCTCTCCTCGCAAGATATGTGGTTCACGCCAGTTTTTCTCACGATGCAGGCATTGTTGATTAACTTCTTTGTTGATTCATGAGGGCTGACCTCCTCAACTATCCTAGCAATGTGGCGTATTGGTAGACTATGCCTGTGAGGGATTCTCTGTGGCTTGTGACATGAATTGGTTTTTCAGGAGCCGGCCGCGAAGCACGTTTCTTCACATACCTCATGACGAGCGTAAAATGACTGACCTCCTTAAGGGCCTAGCCTCTTATGAACACTTCATTGTGGACCCAGGTGGGCATGAGCATCAGATCGTGGGCCCAACCTCTCATGCAAAAGCTTGTGACATGCTTGCGTGTTGAGCATCTCGTTCTTATCATTCTCCTTACCTGCTCGGTCCTGCTCTACCTGCCCGGGACCTCTTGAACTACTTACCGGTGCGTTTGTCCATCCTTCTCTCTTCGCCTTGCAGTCCAAGTCCAAGGTCTCGAACCAAGTCTATATGGTCGAGAAGTTGTCCAACAAAGTTTTTTTGGTCTTTTACTGAGGTATGTTTGACTTCATGGATCGGGAGGAGAGAACTGCATTGTTGTGAGTTTTAAATACCTACAAAATAGGGGTTAATCTAAACACAAATTATACTTGCAAGTGCACAAGATCAATCATCATTTAGCAAGGCAAGCACGAGGTTATTCCCACAAGGACTGATTTCTTAACTTCGAAGTAATTAAACCTAATTTAACTTAACAAACACTTAGATAAATTAAAATGGAATTTAAACACATAACTTATGCACATAAACACAAGTGGGATTTTTGAACAATTGATTTAAAGGCAAATAAGAAAACAACTAATTAAACGCACAAACAAAGGACAATAGAACTAGTTTTCAGCAAGATATGATGACACTAGGACAATGAATCCACTCCTAATACTCTTCTCTAATCTCTTATTCCCTTCCTCTTCATTACTCAAATGATATTGTTGACTAATTCCCTTTAGCGTGAATTATCTATGGTATTTAGGCTAACTCACATACCTTAATATGCAATTCGACTATGGCATTTAGTCAAATCTGATCATGCAAGAATTCATTAAGTGTAATGGAATCCAGTATAAGCCATGTAACCCCCTAGGAATATGATATTTACCCTAAGCGAATCACAATTTTTAATCAAAAGAAGCTGGTCTCAAACTCCGTATGGTATTTGCACAAGTTTGCATCGAATAACTCAATCAGAAACCCAGATGGTAGCTAAGCATCCAAGCAATTAATCAAGGATAAAATAGTGATTAAAAATCCAATTCAATAGAGCCACGAAAGAGAAATTAGGATAAGAAAACAAGATAATCATATTAGGGTATCATCATGCTCCAACAAGGAAGTGTTTAGTTACACAGAGTTATAAGTAATATCAAAACAAAAGACATAGAAAAAAAATAGAACCCACAAAAATTGAAGATATTGCACTTGAGGGTTTATTTTCTTCTCCTTAAAGAGTAACCCCCTTTCTCTGAAATTTTCCTCCTCTTTATATAACGTCCTAAGGTCCTAAAAGTTCTCTAAAAATAACATAGGACGTCCCAATCCTTAAAGAATAGGTAAAGACATAAAACTAGTAAAGTCTAAACTCAAAATCCTTCTTTGACTGGGAAAGTGGATCACTTTCTTTGTACACACGTCTAGGGTCGTTCCTCCTTCAAGATAATTCCGGAAAAATATGTAAATTGTAGATCTTTATCTTATCTTTCCAACCATATATTGCACACCTTGGGAAAAAATCAGGAAAATCTTCAAATAATCATTCTTCCACAGCTGCACAATTTTGAAGGGATTGAACCTTATGCTGACTTAACTTCAAAGACTACTCTCATTGGCTGCTCCAAAAATTCTAGAAAACTTCCACAATCATCTTCAAGATCTTAGCTTTCATCTCCAACTGGTCTTGTACAAAAACTCCAAAAATAAGTATACATAGTACATAAATGTGTAAATTTATGGACTTATCAAATACCCACAATTTAGATTTTGCTAGTGCTCGAACAAAACAAAACGAAAACTAAAAACAAAAGAACAAACACTCAACGCAAACAAGTGTAGCTAACTTCCAAGAAATAAGCAAACTTTAATTGAACAACTTGGAGTGTAGTGTGTGAAATAGCCAACATTAATACATTCCATGACTTAAGCTTCACACAAGTTAAATAACCAAATAAGAACAAGCTTTAACTTCAAATCTCATCAAGGATGTTCACTCCAATAAAAGCACTTGAAATTTGACTAGTTATTGTCACTCATAAATATGTGAGAGGAATCAAAGCAATATGATGTACTCACATAATTGAAATAAAGGCACATGACATAGTTAAAAGATCTCATGGAAAGATATCGCATACTTGAAAACATTTAAACCATCCAACCACAGTCCTTCCACACTTATTCTCCACATGAGGAACCACACTTCTCCTTGGATCAAGTAGGACTTTCACTAAGGTTGTAATGGGGCTTAAGGTGATGGGTGAAACAAGAAAAAATATACGGATGAGCAAATTCTAAGGAATTCATAGAGCTTTCCATGAAAATTATAACAACTTGCACTTTGAGCACAAAACTTCATATTGATACTGTCTTGATTTTTCTTTTTCTTTTTTCACCATTTTTTTTCTAACTCCATTAGCTTTCTAATCAACCTATGTAATGAGTGTTAGGCCAATGACTCCCAAGCTAGATAGCTTTAGGGCATTAAATGTAAAACACTCCTAGGGCTTAATAACTCGAGTTTAAAAGGCTTCGAAATTAGCTTCTTCTATTTTTTTTTTTTTTTACTGTATCCTTTACTTTCCACATGATTGAACAATTTATGCAATTCTCCCTTAACAATGAAAATACTGTACAAAACTCCTTAGAAGGGTGTAGGATAAACATATGATAGATTAAGGTGAGGAAAATTGGGTAAAAACGAAAAAGGCTTACATAAAAGGTGCAAGGGGGTTAACTAGGGATAAAAGTGATACGGGGTGGCTAGAAGGGCTCAAAGGAAAGAAACAAGGCCTATATCACTTCCTAGAATCCATGTGGTTCATGAAGTATGCCTCAAATAGATAATGAAAGTAGTTCTAGCAAACAATTTAGACATCCTCAAGTACTTGACCAAAACAAAGAATAATGAGATCATAAAAACTTGTAGACAAGAAACTTGAGGAATATCATATAACACTCAAGAAAGGAAGGCATAAGCTTACAAATTCACATAATGTATAAGTCTACACTAGCTCTTATTTATCCATTTAAATCATGTGAAATCCCCCAATCGAAACTCATATTAATATGGCTATGTACATTAGGATTTCCCAAGTCTAATCACAAAAATAAAGCTAACACCAAGATAATGTAAAAAATTAGCGCATGCTCAAAACTTCTTGAAAGTTAATTGTAAATAAAATTCAATTTCATCATAGAATTGGGAAGTGACTACCAAAAACAAATAAACACAAGATGGCTTCTGCCATGAATGTAACAACCTGATCCTAAATCAAATTTTAATTATTAATTTATTCTAGTAAAAGACTATTTTGCCCCTAGAATATATTATTGGGTTTAAAGTTGACTTTTTGTTTGGGAAAGAATTTGAGGATTTGGGTGATACCATTGCGTAGAGCTCGACGATACGAGTTTGCAGACATGCGGCATGCCCGATTCTGATTGTAATGAAGGAGGAAATGTCTAGAAATGGAAATGACGTAATGGAAATTTTAAATTTTGTACTGTAGCAACAATGCCGCTACAGTACCGGGTGCTACAGAGTCGAGTTCTATTTATTTTCTTCCTCCCTCTGGTTCACTAGCTGCACCTCCCCTTCCTCCTGTTACTATTCATCAGCTTGGTTTTTGGGCGACAACCATCACATCCGGCCATCGGTTTGGATGGCACCGGTCTCAAATGAACTGGCTCGATGCCCTCCTCCCACCCCACCCCTCCTCCGCAGTTAACAGCAACACTAGTCGCCGGAAAATGGCCAAAACAGCCCGGTTTTTGTCAAAACTTCCCACCGTTCGTTCTCCCTCCTCCGGCCACCGATTCTGACGAATGAGGTATGGTTTCTCACCTACTTTTTGAGCTCTAGATGATGGTTGGGTAGGATTTGATTAATTTCTAGCCTAGGTGGTTCAATTTGAAACTCAAAGTTTGGCCGGATTTCGGGTTGAAATTCCGGCCACTTCCGGTCATTTTTCGGGGTAGGCCCAAACAAAAGTGGCTCCAATCGATGTTCTGAACCTGGGGTAGGAAGCTTGGTGAGCGGTTTGGAGTTTTTCCGGCTGCCGAAAATCTATCTAGCCACCCATGCGCGTGGGCAATATGGTAGGGCCACAATGTAGGTGTGCTCGGATTTCAATTTGGATATTGTTTGAGCCTTGAACGGATTTCGCCTATTGTGCAATTTTTGGGTTTGATATGCTTGGACTGTTGGATCGAATCCAAATTCATGTATGTTGTACCTTGTATTTCAAGGATCGTGTATGATTCGATGGACTGTATTTCAAGGATCGTTGTACTCAGAAATCGCGAACCCTAAATAACTGGAACTATCCGATCGTGCGATCGTGATCAATCCGACCGTCCGATTCGGACTAAACTTGCAGGACGTGATTATTTAAATATGTAGAACCTATAGGAACTCTCGGATTGGAATTTGATGGTCTGGGTCCCGGGTTGACTTTTTGAAAAATTTATCGCTTATGAGGTCTTGGGTCTTCTTAGACCGTTCCAACCATCCGAAAGGTTTAATTGGGAATAAGATTGGTCTTGAGACTCGTACATGTACTCTATTACGGATTTATATGATTATGGAATACCGTATTTTATGGAATTCATGGGAAAACATGTGTGAGTGTTCATTGGTTAGTAATGGCATTAATTTCATGGATTAAATTACCATATCACTTATTATGAAATTATATGACTATGGAGTGAGTATCTATGATTGTATACATATGGATTGCCAAATTATAAATATATTTATGTTATTTGTATTTGGAGGTGTATTATAGTATGTGATGGTAAGCCTAAAGGTTATTTTTGATAATCGGAGATTATGCAATATCGAGAATTGATTTCTGGAAAAAATTGAGAAGAGAATATAAGCAAGGTTTGTGAAACAATAGGAACTTCGAGATGAGTTTCAAAATATGGTTTTTAAACCCACCTCAGGAGTACCACCCAGTTGCCTTGAAACAGTTTGTCATTTATGATAATGCCCCACGAGTTTCAGGGACGCCTGAACCGTGTGGTGCGAGGATTGCGGCTCTGTTGTGATGTATAATTTTACTACCTGAAAATTAGATAGTTAAATTCAAGAAATAAACTTGCAAGCGCACGAGGTTAATGCAATATAGCCAAGGCAAGTACAAGGTCATTCCCATAGAGACTGAATAAATTCTCAATGTGAACTAAATAAGTTTGTGAAAGATTTTAAAGAAGCTTACCAAGACAACAATTTCACCACAATTCCTCTTATCCAAACCTTAGCATGCATACTATCAAAATTCTCAAGTTATGTTGATGATTAGTTCTCCAAAATTATGCTGAACTCTTTTCACAGCGACTAATCACTTCTTCTTACATGCAATTTATCCGTGGCGTGAGGCATAAATATAAACATATTAAAAGACCTTAGGTTCAATGAGAACTTCACACAATCACACAAACCCCCAAGAGTATGGCGTTTACCTTAGGCGCATTCATGAATTTAATCACAAGAAGAAAACTCATATTAGGCACGGCGTATACCCTAACATGCATCAAATTACTTAACCAAAAACCTAGATGGTAGCTAAGCATCAAGATCATTAGTTAAGAAAATAAGCACAGTGATTAAATTTCAACAACATGGAAATTCTAATAGCATGACATAACTAAGCTTTGAATTGTCTTAGTAAAAGAAAATTAGTTACTCATAATCATGGTAACAAAGCAAAAATAAAACATGGAGAAAGAGATAAGAAAAACCCTTAGAGTTTAGAGGCACAGTCGCTCTTCCTTACTCCACGATTGAAGTCTGAAATTTCTCTTGTATCTCCTCAGCCCTCACGACCTCCCCTCCTAAAAGAACATAAACCTAGTTAGAATGGGCCTAAACAAGTGGCCTTACACGAAGACTTGATTTCCAAGTCAGTTCCTAACTAGAAAAGGTAATTAAAACTAAGTTTCCTAAAACCTCCAAAAACTGCACGTGATCCTCATTGCGAATATGATTTGGACACCTTTTTTACCTCCAAAAATTGCGTACTACCACTCTTTGGAAATCTCTAGATGTGTTATTTTCAGCCATATATCATATGCCTCAATCCGATGTCGTATGAATGAGTTATGGCCAAAATACCCCCGCTGACTCAGTATTCTCCGGGAATTGATTTATGCTGAATTGTCTAATTAAAAATGGGCACCTTATAAGTCTTCGAAAATTATGAAAATATTCATGGATAAACTTCAAGATTCTGTCTCCCATCTCCAATTGGAATCATGTCAAAATCTATTACGATGAATATTTGGCGAATTTATACATTTCGTGGCTCATAAGCTGAAAAACAGGAAATAACTAAACTCAGCATCTTTAGTCCAAATTAATTCACAAAACTAAGTAAAAAGGATATAAAATCATGTGAAATCATGAACATATCAGGTTGACTTGGTATCTCCAAGGCCTGCAAGGATTGCAGCTCAGGCTGACTAATGGTCCCTTGAGGCCTGCGAGGAATGCGACTCGAGTTAACTTTGTGTTTCCGAGGCCTGCGAGGAATGCGGCTTGATTAACTTTGTGTTTCCGAGGCTTGCGAGGATAGAATTGACGGATTGACATTGGAATTGACGGATTATCATTGGAATTGACGGTATTAATGGAATTGACGGATCAGGAATAGGGGTACGCCTAGGTGAAAAGAATTTAAGTTTTGAAATGCTTCTAAACAAGTTTTAAGGATTTTATACAGTTCACCAGTATTTTCTTAAGCTACAAATCTGTTTTACAAGCAAAAGAGGAAAATATATATACATATACACATATATTCCATTTACGTTGTTGATATATATTATATATATATATATATATATATATTTATATGAGTCTTATGTGAGTTTCGAAGCAAAGATAAAAGTGTCTTCTTCGTTGTTGGTTTTATTTTTATTTTCTTTATTGGTATTTTAATTTTATTTTATTTTCATCTTTATCTTTTTATTGTTATGTTATATATACAATTTAAGCAAATAACATATAAATTATATATATAAATTGATTTATGAACTAGAGGAAATTCAATAAGTGGCCTACATATGTTTTGAGTATGAGCTGTTCTGATGATTGGGAAGTTGAAAAGTATGTGCTTTAGAGCTTGCGAAGAATGGTTTTGCAATCACATTAAAAGAATTACGTGTGTCTTGATTCCTCGATAAGGGTATGTAGGTAGCCTAATGTTACAAGGCGCAGCCACAAGTTGGAGTGTTTGAGATTGCTAATGTACTATTGATGTTCTGAAAGTTGAGATGAATTTTATTAGTAGAATGATTTATTTGATTTGTTGAGGCCTGAGGCCAGAATGATATGATGCTTGAATGCTTGGATATAATTTAATGCATGTTGAACGACTGGGATATATAAATGTTTGTTGACAGATGGAAACTTTTTGGGAAACGAGCAAATTATAGGGGAGACTCTGCCGAATTTTCGACAAAAGTCTAACTGATAGAAAAATTGGTTTCTAGTTAGAAGGGCAATATGGTCATTTTCTTCAACCATGGTTGTTTGGAAGGCTTCGGTTGAGTGATGAATAGAAGGAAACAGATTCCTTTGATTCAAGAGCACGTGTTGAGTATAACTAGTGCTCAAGTATTAAAATATTGGCAGTGCAGATAATATCGGGCCTCCAATTTATGGACATTTCTGGAGATATATCGTTATCGTTTTAGGTATTGGGAAAAAAAATCAACAAAAATGACATATATAGGCATTGAAACACATAATTCTGGTGCAAAACTCTCATAGATGTTATGTACGTTATCAATGAATGCATTGAACAAATAAAACTCAAAATTTACTAATAATAAGATATAAATATGATGAAATATAAGTTGTATGTAATGCACATTAATGAAAAGTTCAAAAATAAAATGTTGATTAGAATGAATAAACCGTGCATAAATCCATATATATATATATAGTTTGTTTAAACATTGGATTACAATTTAGATAAGTGTCCATCTACATAAATGAAGAGTTCCTATAAGGTTCAAATAATGAGGAACAACCATCTAGATTCATAGAATACTTACCAAGTCATATAACTTGAGCAGTTTGTAAGTCATGTTTGAACATGGTGCACATAGGTCTCTCTTGAGCTCCCTACTGTCCTCCCATACATGGGATAGTTAGAATTAACCCAACTAGTAGGTCCATAATCTGTTTCATCATCTTGAGCTCCATAACTAGTTCCACTATAATCAGACATGACATAACCATAGCCATCATAAGATTCATTCGAGTTAGTACTAGGTCTAGTTCCTATGCTCATAGATCCAAAACTGATCGCTATGTCCTCTTCAGATGGATTGGAGGTATGTGGGCAGTGGACTGTGCATAGATTCTTCATATTAATAAATTATAGGGTTATGGGTAAGGATTAGCTATTTTTGGGTTTCAATTTGCTTTAATTGCCTTCAAAACTTCTAAATTTTTTTGGGCTACGTTATGGGTATTGGCAAAATATCGGGGATATCAGAAAAATATCGAGGAGATCGCACTTATTTGGGATATTGCACTTATCGAAGATATATCGTCGATACAGGGGAAGTTATGGCATTACCCCCAAGTATCGGTATCGATAGTTGAAAATACCGATATATCGGCCGATATTTCAATCCTTGCTCACACTCTCAATGAAAGCACCAAAAATGTTTGAGTAAAATTCCACAAGGAGAATATTCGTGGGTAGATTCCTCGACCTTCGATCTTCCTTCTCTTTCTTCCTCGATCCTTGTGAAATAAATAAGAGTAAATAGACCACATATGGAGGGTGTTGGCCAAAGTCCCTCAAATGCCTAAGTTAGTTCAATTGGATCTTCGAGGCAATAGCTTAAATAGATGGAGTTTTCCCTCATGGGGAGAGTTGGGTGGCCTTAGCAGGGTGTGGTGGCACGTGGCCGTATAAGAAGAGAAGGATGAGAGAGGGCAACGACAGAGAGAGAGAGAGAGAGAGAGAGAGAGAGAGAGAGAGAGAGGGTTTTGTTCGAGTGAGAAAGGGTTACCTCAAATGACACGACCCGACCAAAATTCCCCTTTGGAATTTGAGCCGAACCCTACGCGTGTCCGACACCTAGTAGGTGCAGAGCACACTTGACCAATTTGCCCTTCTAACAAAATCTAAAGTTTCTTTAGAGTTTGACTTTTGCCGAAAATTCGGCAGAGTCTCCCGTATAAATTGCTCATTTCCAAACTTTTCCACCTATACAACAAGCAATATAAATAACCACAACCATTCAGCATGCACAATAATAGAATTCATGCAACCAAACCTCAAATCTTTATGTCATCAGGCCTCTTTAAATCAAACAAATTGTTTTGCCAACTGAAATTGATCCCAACTTTTGGAACAACATAACTTAACTGAATAGCCTTTCAATCACTTCGTCTTGCGACTGCATCTAGTAACTCTAGGTTGCCTACGTACCCTTAACAAGGGATCAAGCCACACGTAGTTCTTTCCTTTTGTTTTATTGACAAGTTATGCATTCAACTCTTATGTTTACCACATGTTTTACAAAATCATATAAGAAAAGAAGTTAAAAAGGAAAATAAAATAGAGGAGAATAACTTTTAAATTGGAAAGAAACACAAGGAGAACAAAACAGGTATAGAAAATTAAGTACCGACATGGTAAAATAAAACTTCACTTAAGAAAATAATCGTAAATTATACGAAATCCTTAAAACTTAGAAAACCCATAATCCTTGTCTCTTAAGTATGAGGTGGTGGCGGTGGGAGTGAAGTGGTGGAGGTGGTGGCGACAGTGGTGGGGCCAGCTGCAGCGATGATGGTGATTATGCTGGCGTTGGCGGTGGTAGTGGTGACGTTGGGGGTGATGGTGAGGCTAATAGTAGGGGTGGTAGTGGTGGTGGAGGCAGTGGCAATCGGGGTGATGGTGGTGGTGATGGTGATGGTGATGGTGATGGTGATGGTGTTGAAGATGGCAGTGGTAGTGGTTGCCATTGGCAGACCCAATGAAGGACTACTATGGGCAAGTGCCCACACTTACAAAAACATTGCAGTTGTAAAATCCAAGCCAAACTCTTTTTTATTTTTCTTTTTTCTTATGTCTTTCTTAGGTGGAGCCCCCACATGGCCCATCTAATACATACACTTTAAGCCCGAAGCTTATATTAAAAAAATAAAAATCCTATGGTATAAAAGAATAATAGAGATCCCACCAAGTTCACTCATTCTGTAATTTTGTGGAGAACTTAGTTGCCAAACTCGTTATTTCACAAAAGTCTGTAGCCAAACAAAAAATCAAACTCACTACTTCAATTGATTTTACAGGCTAGTACTTAGTTGTTTTTTAACAAATTAATTTCATTATATTATTATGTATATGCATTTTATTTGTAATGATGATTATTATATATATATATATATATGTCTTGGTGAAAAATAATATAAACTATCTATGACAGTTATGGAAAAATATTTTAAAAGAAAATCCAAGTTGGAGTTGCCATGACCTATTGGGAGAAGTGATGATAGTTCAAAGCAAAGTCATATAGAAATCAATATGTCAGATCTTCATTCTTATCTTGATTTATGAACTCGGATATTAGATTACAATATGAATATTCGAGATGAAATTAGAAGAGCTTACTTATAAAAAGGCCCTTGTCAGCCTAGAAATCATGACTTCCCTCAAAAGAAATTTGGAAAAGAGTCAAGACGATTCAACCCGGCATGGTTTGATGAATTCCCTTATTGGTTGGAATATGGCATCCAAGAAGATGCTACATTTTGCTTATGTTGTTACCTTATTAAAACAAATTTGGCAGAGAAAGTTGGAGGTGACTCTTTTTTTGGTACAGATTTTTCAAATTGGAAGAAAAATGAAAGATTTCAAGTTCATGTTGGAGGTCCCAACAGTTCCCATAACAAGCTCTGAAAAAATGTCAAGCCTTAATGAATGAAAAACAACATATTGAAAATGTTTTTAATAAGCACACACATCAATCACGATTTGACTACAAAATCAGATTGAATGCATCTCTTGATTGTATTAGATTTCTTCTACGGCAAGGTCTTGCCCTTCGTGGCCACGATGAGTCTGAGGATTCAAGCAACCAAGGTAATTTTCTTGAGCTTTTGCAATTTCTTGTTGATCACAATGAGGAAGTTAGAGTTGTTGCTTTGAAAAATGCTCCTGAAAACCTCAAAATAACTTCACCTAAGATTTAGAAAGACATTGTAAATGCTACAGTAGTTGAAATAATTGATGGTATTATTAGAGATATGCATGATGCATTCTTTTCTATTTTAGTTTATGAATCAATAAAGAGCAAATGGTTGTTATGTTTCGTTATGTACACAAGAAATGATGTGTGATTAAAAGTTTCACAGGTATTGACATTTTACAAGTACCACAACTGAGTCACTTAAAGCAAGTATTGATGCATTATTTTCTAGACATAAATTGAGTATGTCCAAATTACGAGGTCAAGATTATGATAAGGTCAGTAATATGAGTGGAGAGTTCAATGGTCTGAAGACACTTATTGTGAGGGAGAATGAGTTTGCTTACTATGTTCACTGTTTTGCATATCAACTTCAGCTGGCTATTATTGGTTTGGCAAAAAAACACAGCCTCATAGGTGCTTTCTTCACCTTAGTTTCTAATGTGGTAAATATTGTTAGAGCATCATCTAAGCGTCGTGATATTCTTTAGGATAAGCAAGCTCCCAAAGTAGTTGAAGCACTCACCAATGGGGAGCTTTCTAGTGGGAAAGGTTTAAATTAAGCAACAACGTTCATGTGATACACGTTGGGGCTCATATTATGGTACGTTGATAAACTTTATTACCATGTTCTCATCTACAGTTGATGTGCTTGATGAAATTGCAAATGATAGATTGACTGTTGATTAAAAAACATGAGGCATTTATACTGCTAGAATTAGTGCAATCATTAGATTTTGTATTCAGTTTGCATTTGATGAGGAATATACTTTGAATTACAAATGCATTGTCAAAAGCCTTACAGAGGGATGATCAAGATATTGTGAATGCCATGGATTTAGTTGAATTATGTAAGCAACAATTCATGAAGATGAGGGAGAATGGATGAAATTCTTTGTTGGAGGAAGTTTATGTTTTTTGCAGGAATCAAAATATTGAGTTCCTAACATGGATGATATGTTTCTAGCTAGAGGGAGGTCACGACGCAACGGTCCAAAAATCACAAATATGCATTATTATCGTGCTGATTTTTTCTTTGAAGTGATAGCTTTGCAACTCCAAGAGCTGAATAGTCGTTTCAATGAGGCCAACACTGAGTTGTTACTTCGCTTGGCATGCTTGAGTCCAAATGATTCATTTTCTTCTTTTGACAAGCAAAAGCTCATTCGGCTTGCTTAACTTTACTCAAATGATTTTTCTAATCACAAGAGCTTGAGGTACTTAAAGATCAACTTCAAAGTTATATTGATGATATGCGTTCCAACACCAACTTTTCAAAATTACAAGGTATTGGTACTCTTGCCAAAAAAACTAGTTGAAACAAAAAAGGGCAAGGCATATCCACTAGTTTATCTTCTCTTGAAATTGGCGTTAACACTTCTAGTTGCTATAGCTTCATAAGAAGGGGCATTCTCTGCTATGAACATTGTGAAGAACAAAATGCGTAAGTCGAATGGGGGACCAATAGATGAATGATTGCTTAGTAGTATATCTTGAAAAAGACATATTTAATAATATTGATAATGAACTCATTATGCAACGTTTTCATAATATGAAAAGTCGTCGAGGACAACTGTAAATTTACTTATTAGACAATTCTATTAATATTTTAAGTTTTAAATATTTTTTGTTTGGCTATATATCGATTAGATTTTTTTTAAGCCCCCAGATGAACGAAAGTCTAGGTCCTCCACTGGTGGTTGCGACGACAATGGTTACAGCCTTGATAAGATGGTGGTAGTAGAAGTGGTAAAATCATATATTGAGAATAAAAATAATATATCCATAAAAATATTTGGGGAGAAGCAAAGATTTGTCATGGCCTAAAATTAGTCTACAATCAAACAAAATCCACCACTTTTTTGTATTCCATTTAAAATCAAGGCTTAATATCAAAAAAAATATCCTTCAGATTTACTATTAGATTACATCCCTTTTTTTTTTTTTTGGCCATTCGTGGCCCTTAAGGTTAGATTTTGTTAAAAACTCAGTTAGTTTGCTGACATTGTATATATATACCACAAAACATACCTGATATTCACGCACCTATCACTAATGGTCCTTGCGAAATTTTTTGATTTTTTGATTTAAAATTCATAAAATTTTGGTTTTCTTTTTTAAATTTTATGAATTTTAAATTATTTATTGGAGATGTGGGCTCCGCATATATGTCAGATCAACAAACTAATTGAGTTTTTTTTTTTAAAACAATTTAAAATTCATAAAATTAAAACATTAAAAAACCAACATTTTATGAATTTTAAATTATTTGTTAATATATATTGTATTTTAAATACACGTGGCACTATATTGTTGGAGATGTGGGCTCCACATATATGCCACTTGAGCAAACTAAAGAAGTTTTTTTAATTTAGAAATGAAAAAACCAAAATTTTATGCACCAAATTTTTTTCATTTTAAAATTTTGTGAAGGCTTTATATCACTAAACTCTAAACCCTTGGTTTTTTCATTTAAAATGCATACAATTTTGGTTTTTTTCATTTTAAAATTTTATGAATTTAAATGAAAAAAATTAAAAATTTCCCAAGGACTATTTGTGATAGATGCATAAACCTCATGGATATATATATCTCCTTCTATTGAGGGATCCCTCAAATAATTTTATTTGAGGGAGACCCTTTAGGGTACCATACAATTTTTTTCTCAATGATCCAAACCATTTATTTTTTAGGTCTTCATTCATAGATGATCCTTACAAAAAATTAGACAAATCTGAAACCATTTCGACATCCAATTGTGTCTTACAAAATCAATGAACACGGTGCTTCAAGAAAGTACTAAAATTTCAATAACTCAATTTAGTGGTCAAATGATATCGGATTCAAGTGATTTTTTGTAGAGATGATCTTTGAATGAGTATCTACAAAATAGACGGTTTAGATTAGTGAAATACAATCCGGAGTGGGGCCTACAAGGGGTGTCCCTCAAATAAGCTTATTTGAGGGATCCCTCAATGGAAGCTCCCTATATATATATATATATATATATATATATATATATATATACACCACGTCAGCGAACTAACTGAGTTTTTGACGGAACTTAATGGTAGGGATCATTTGTGAGCACACATACTAATCTTGAGGACTACGAATGACACAAAACAAACAATAATGATGCAATCTGATAGTTTCGTAAACCTTAAGGACGCTTTGTGATATTAAGTCTAAAATTGATGAGTTTTTAAATACACCCAAACCTTTATGAAGTATTTTAAAATCATGATTGAATACATCCAAATTTGAATTGAGTTTAAAAAGTTTAAATTGAATACACTAATAATTGTATAGACTTCTATAAAATCGTGATTGACTACACCTATACTTTTGAACTTCTTTAAAATCTTTTAAAATCTCATTTGAGTACACCCCCTAAATTACAAGTTTATTTGCTCCATCCAAATCCATAGTAAGGTAAGGCTAAATTAGCTAAAAGAAGAATTTGTAATTAGGGGTGGGCACGGTCCGGATTGGTTCAATTTTACTCTCAAAACACAGCTGAACCAATAAGAAAATAACAGTCTGGTTCGTTTGGATTAGCCTAAAACCATAATGAAAACCAAACCAATCCAAACCACTTGTAATCGGTTTGGTTCAAATTGGTTTGGCCGGTTTGTGCCTAACACAAAACCATGCATTTTTTAACCTACTCTTACATTATAATGCTAACATTTTGTCATTATATCATTCCATTCAATCAAAGGCTAACACAACAACATTCCATTTAATCAAAGGCTGTCCAATTTCCAGCATGCATCTTAGTTCATAATTTCCATCAAAACAAACATTCTAAAGTTCATATGAAATGAATACAAGATGATAAAACTAAGAAATGAAAGGCTTCCCAAAATACAAGTTCATAATTTCCATTTAATTAAAGGCTGCCCAATTTCCAGCATGTCCCCATACTGCACATAAAAGCAGTTTCAATCAACACAAATTTTAGGATACAAGATGATCAAAATAAGAAATGAATAAGAAAATTACCATAACTGCAAGGTTGTGTATCAATAGAGAATCAATCAGTGAAAATGTGCACAGACGCATTAGCATTTGATCTCCGCATTTCTATATAAGAAATATACATAATCCTATATTTAGCTTTAGCACAATAAAACTCACATGTTATAAGCAATTAATTGAGAAAAATAGATATACCTAACTCAATGGTTTCATAAAACTCCATCTCCTCAATGGTGGACTCAACTTGTAAAGATATTGAAGTGGACTTCAACCAATTTTGTGTACAAATTAAAGTCTCAACCATAGCAGGACTCAAGGAACTACGAACTGAGTTCATTGTTCTTCCTCTCGTGCTAAAAGTATATTCTAAGGTAACTGTAGAGACTGGAATTGCAAGCACATCTCTTGCAATGGCCGCTAAAACTGGATATTCAAAAGCATTCACCCTCCACCGATTTAAAATATCAAACTGTTATGTAGCATTTGACAAATATCTATCTATCCATGAGATAAAACCACTGCATCTTTGTCTTCTTATCTCTTTTTCCACTTTTCCTTCATAGCCTTTTTTCTATCACCTCCAAAGCTTGATGAGTTAGAACTATCAGTCACTATGATGCTGCCAATACTTGAGGATGTAGTAGAAAAACTAAGACTTTGAGTTGGATTACTAATGAAACTTGCCTCGTACAACCCATAAAGTTTAAACAAAAGATCTCTCACACTAGCTGTTTTCTCGATAACATAAGCATCATTTTGCACATACAAATCAACAATATGCATTGATAAATTGTCCAATTTATACCTATGATCAAGAACAACAACTATCAATAAGAATTGGTTCACAATATCAAGTGATCCCTAATACTTGTCATATTTCAATTTCATATTTTGAGCCATGTTTGATAGAAGAGGATTGCCTACTACACTCAATTCTGCCAATTCACAATCAATTACAAATAAGTCATGAAAAGTAGTATGGGCTGTGGCATGCAAAGTGGCACTACATGTCGAGCCCTGGACTTGGGGGTTGATGGAAACCCTAAGCCCGGTGTGTGAGAAAATAAAAGTAAAATAAAATAAAAAGAAGCCAAAACATGGGTTTAAAATAAAGTTCTCTTATAAAAATATATCCAAAATCTTACAACTTTACAATAAATAAATAAAGCTCTATCACTCTATCTAATTCAGCCTAAACCAATTTAGTCCTTGTCTTACCCACTAATTCATCTGAAAAATTAAATAGGATGAGGGATGAGCAACCACCGCTCAGTGAGTAGATTATGTAATATGCCAGTCAAGCAATGCCGTTTTACACGGTCTAGAAAATATTATGAAAAGATACACCAATCCAAATCATATCACATCATCCTTTCATATCTTAGTTATTCTTCATAGCACGTAACCAACCACGTGACCCCTATTGGCCTCACTGCCCTATGTTCCCGTGTGGTACATCTATTCATCGGATACTCCAACATTGAAGTTCTCATGTTCCATGAATAATACATACTTCATAAATATTCCAATATATATATATATATATATATATAGTGTGAAAGATTACATCAAATTAGACATGCTTGACTTGAAATAGAGAGACATTTGTAAATATAACAAATCCATGATAATTCATGGTTTTCATATTTTATCACAAAATAAGAACTTTTAGAACACATTACATAAACCACTCACCTTGATAATGACAGCCCTTAAAATAAATTGGCAAGACAACCCATCTACCTATCTTCATGTACTATCACCCAAACCAAGCTCCAAGAGTTTCATCACCACTCTGTCTCCTTCTTTCTAATTTCTCATGTTTTGAAACTATAAGGTTATGCTCCTATTTATAGTGCTTATAGGGATAGGATAAACTTCTGTTGAGGCCCAAAAAATCCACGATTGAGCCCGAATAAATTCTCGGCCCAGTACAATGCCTCATTAAGAAAAGACCCGATTTAGAGCACACGGTCGCAGTCCACGTGCCATGGCAAATAAATAATCCATCATGTTAGGAATGGAGATAAGCTTATAAAATACACTGACTCTACGAGCCCATACTAATTACCCCATCAAGCATCATGTCCCTTTTCAAGGATGATAAAATTAAAGCACGTCGATTGACATGTCATGCCAAGTAGAAAATTATTATTTCACACCCAACCATGCTACAAGCTTAAGTGAGCCCAAGCCAATCAAATGTCTGGGGCTTGCTTGAGTGAGTTATGGTATGGATGGTAACAAGTTGTCATGAGGCCCATTGATGGGCTGAGAAATCGAAGTCTTGGGCTGCTTGGGAGCCTCAAGACTCAAGCCCATTTCTTGAGCCCAAATATGTGGGTGAGATAAACCAACTTATTGTTCTAGAAGGCCCATGCAACCAAAATGAGAATATGCAAAAGCCCCAGCACTTGGCTGGAGAACAAAGGTTACGAAAGGAGCCAAGATATCCATGTATGCAAGGCTACTAGGAGGCTCCAACACAGGGAGGAGGGGAGGAACGAATTTCAAGCAGGAGCATTCAAAGATCTAAGGGGTATTGGTGCGCGCAGACCGCTAGGAGGGGAGGCACCCTTCAAACCATCATATATACCCATTTATTCCCCCCACCAGATCTAGCCATGGAAGGGGGAAGAAAAGAAGGAAAGGAGATGACTGAAAATAGGAGTCCCCCACTGAAGCAGTTGTGGGAAAAGCCTAGAGCTCCCAAAACCTTGTTTTTGTTCCATTGGTCAAAGAGAATTTCACCAAATAGGATGAGTCAAAGGAAGAGAAGAGAAAGGAAAGGAAAGACTTGGCCAAATTGGATAGAAACCATTAGGGTTTCTTGGAAAGAAGGAGCTTCTAGCGGCTATAAATGAAGCACCTCCTACCCATCAACAACACACACATCCAGAGAGCAAGCTTCCTCTCTCATCTTCAAAACTTAGCAATTTCGTGCTCTGTTCATCCTTCTCCCCCCATTTTTCTCTCTTGGCAGACTGTTCCAGATGACAAAACCTTTATCGAGCTGCCGGAAAAACACTTAAGCCACCCATTGCCCTCTCCTTGTCTCCCCCATCTTCTTAGCCAAACCCTCTTACAATCTTTTCTTCCCTTACCTTGACACCCATTTTTCACCCAAGAACTCACAGCTCTCTCTCTCTTCAATGCTAAACTCATGACAGCTTTGCTTCCATGCTACAAACCTCTCATGCCAAGTTAAGAATTTATCTATAAGCGACTGTTAGTTTTGCTGGTGAAGGTAACCAAAGTGCTTCCTAAAGCTCAGCTACCCTTTCGAAGCATTCTTAGAGTCTGATTCTTCAACTCAAACCCAGGGGCAATTTTCACATACTTGTCTCTTTACAGCAACCCAGGCCCATAGTAGATGCCAGAACGAATTAGTCCCTACAACTTCAATATTAAAAGGATAAGAACATCCAAGTTTATCCAAAAGATAAATATCCTAACAAGATAAGATTATCCAAGTTTATCCAAAAGATAAATATCTTAAAAAAAATAATATCATCTAAATTTATCCAAAAGACAAATATCTTCTTTTATTTGTTTAAAATACAGGTCTTCACACTACACCTCAAAGTGAAGTATAAAACTTTTTTAAAACTTGACAAAGACAACAACATTTGCCCAATCCTCCTCAATTGGTGGCCTATTCTCTCTGCCAAAGTAGCTTTCAAAATTTCCATCCTCATCTTCCAACCTAGAAAAAGCCTTTTTTAAATTTCAAAGCAGCTTCTAGCATCATGTAGGTGGAATTCCACCTAGTTGGCACATGCAAGACAACCACGCCTTTACAATCAATCTTATCTTTTTCAATGCAAGATTTAAAAGTTTCTAATCTTTGGGGGGAAGATCTTACATACATGACAACATCACAAATACTCTTAACAGAATTATGTAACTCTTTCAAACCATCAGTTACAATGAGATTTACAATATGAGCACAACATCTCATATGTAAGTGGACACCATCTAACAACAAACCTCCATTCGCCCAATCTTTCATCTTACTTTGTAAATAAGATACAGCTTTATCATTTGCAGATGCATTATAATTATGAGTGCTCTCTTTATACCCCATCAATCAAACACTTCTCAATAAGTTTGCCAATTGTCCTGCCCTTCCGATTTTGAATTACATAAAAATTCAATACATGCTTATGCAACATTCGATCACTATCTAGAAAATGTGCAGTGAGAACCATATAGTTTATATTTTGGACAGAAGTCCATGTGTCAGTAATAAGGCAAACTCTATATGCAGCTAACTTTTCTTTCAAAAGTTACTTTTCATTATCGTAAAGTCCAAGCAAATCTCTAGCAAGTGTTCTACGAGATGGTGGCATAAACCTAGGGCATGCAACACTACAAAAGTGACGAAACCCTTCTCCATCTACGAAACTAAATGGCAACTCATCAATAATAACCATCCTAAGACATGTTTTCCTAAATTCTTCCTTATTAAATCTCGTTGCCCCAAGAGCGATAATACTTCCAGATTGGTCCTTGGCAAAAGTTAGGACCTTTTGGTTTGAACCAGACACCCTATATGTGTATTTTTGTGTGTGCATAAATTAGTAATATGAGTTCTCAAACTTGATGTCCCACAAGTTGCTGGATCATATTTATGGTCAGCAGTTTTGCAATACTTGCATCTAAACCCTAATAGGTTGAGAAGGATTACCAATTTAATATTGTTCAAAGTGATTCCACACCTCACTTGGTTTCCTAGTCGGTTTTCTCTTTTTTTGGGAAGGAAATGACGGAAGTTGATCAGATGCACCAGTCTGAGCTTGAGAGGTCACAATCGTTGGTGCAGATTCAGTTATAGGTGGTGGCTGATTAGAAGCAAAACCATCTTCCACCCCCTGGTTTACCTCTATATATATATAATCAGACAAATTGTACATTAAATAAATTGCACCTTAATCAGACAAATTGCACATCATCATGAACATTAAATAAATTAGAAGAACTCACCATCGTTGGCACTGAGTTAGCTTCATCCATCGTTGGTACTGAGTTAGCTCCATCCATTGTTGGCACTGAGAGGAGCACGTTTGAATCAATGGAGGTTGAAGCTGGAGAATCAGATCTGTGACGCCCGACGGTGGGTGGAGGTTGAAGTGGGTTCGAATAAAAGGAGAGATATGAAATCAAAGTTTGTATAGGGAGATATGTTATAGGCCTAATGGATCATTGTCTAGAGAGAGAGTGGAAGTACTTTTCAATAGCAGAGAGAAATATGATATTTGGCAAGCTTTTCACCAAGACTCGATATAAGATCCAATGCTCCAGCTTTCAACATCTCCTCTTAAATTTCCCAAAAACAAAGTTGGAGAGATCTACACAAGATAACCCATTTCATGAAACAGCTTTTGACGATGGTTGTGCGACGATAATGATGGTTGTGCAACGATGGCTATGTGACGATGACGATGGTTGTGCGACGATGACGATGGTTGTGCGATGATGACACTGGCTGTGGGTCGCACAGTGTGCAACGATGACAATGGTTGTGCAATGATGACGATGGCTGTGCGATGATGGAGGTGCGACACCGACGAGGTTTCTGCGATGTGAGAATGGGTTTGATTGAAGCAGCGAAGGTTGTAGTGGTTCAAATCAATGGTGGCTTCTCTAGGGTTCTAGTGGGTTGAGTGAGGCTACGTGTTCAAGGAAGAGGAGCCTTTGAGATGAGATGAGATCATATGTGAGTGAGGTTGGAGTCCGAAAATAAGTGGTTTCGAGTCCAATTCAGTGCGGCTGGGTGTACACTAACACCTCTAATTAGCCACTCAATCATTGACACATGTAATTAATATTTAAACGATTCGGTTCAGATTAACATAGTTTTTTAAGCTTAAAATTGCAGTTGAACCAAACCACTCCGGTTTGGTTTGGCCGATTTGGTCAGATCGGCCGGATTGACCAGATCAGCCGGATTGATGCTCACCCCTATTTGTAATGTAGAAAATGTAGGAAGTGGAAGGCAGCTTACCCTCTCTCTCTACTTTTGCAGACACATTTTGGACTGCTTCCACACCCGCATAAATTTCCAAATAAGAGGTTGAGAAGAACTGTAATAGTGTGGAAGTAGCCAAACAGTAGTCTATCAATAGACAACACCCTATTGACTCAGCGTCAGTAGATCCTCAAATAAAAAGGACCCAAAAAAACCTACACACGCTTTTCAACAGCTCGCGCACTTTGTTGGCGTCCGCAACCGCAACTGTCAATCTCTCTCTCCTCTCTTACACAAACTCTCTCTCTCTCTCGCTCTCTCTTTGTCACTCTCCTTAAAACCCTAGCGCCCACCAAACCCATGACAAGATGAAACACTACAAAGCGCGCGTTTTGCTCTGATCGCAGCTTGCTCCACCAGCCCACGAAGATCTCTTGATACTCCGTTCCACGCTCTTCCCCCCAATTTTACCACTTTAACAGTGTCACTGCCACTGCCACTGCCACTGCCTCTGTTCTCTTCGTTGAGCAAAGGAAAGGAGAGGAAAGGAATTTTGGTTTTGGTGAGATCGGAGGAGTGATGGTGATGGCTGAGAATGAGGCTGGGGATGACCAGAGGGACCTCAATGTCAATGGAGGTGGGCCCAAGTCCCCATGGAAGACTCCGGTCACGGTCGACGCCAAGGCTGCCGAGGATGCTCCCGTCATGGGGGCTGAGTCCTGGCCTGCTCTGGCCGACGCCCACAGGCCCAAAAATTCAGATGCGCCGGCGAAGCCGCCAGTCGCAGAGCCGTCTCCTTTGCCTTCTCAGGTAAATTGTCAATTGCTGAATATCTGATTTCTTGGAATCTTTTTTAGGGTCCGTTTGTTTCCATAAGTGGTTTTCCATGGGACAGCTTCCATGAAGATAAGAGAAAGCTATTGTTTGGCTGCAGAACTACAAAATAACCCAAACCTGTTTGCTACATGTTGGAAAAGTTTAAAACTATGGAACATGCACGGCTAATTCAGTAATGTTTTATCTCTGCATTGAAACCTTAGAAAATGGTCATTTTTATTTGCATAATTTATTTATGTTTTCTTAGGAGAATAGTTTTGTGTAATTAATTAAATTATCATTTTTGTTTGGCAAAAATTATTTAAAGAAAATTAAATTCGCATATTCATGTCTTTATAGATGTCCTAAATATTGTATTTTTTGAAGAAAACATCTCAGAGTATAATATAACTTCAAATAAAAGATTAATAACTAGAGAGCTTAATAAAATCGAAACCAAAATTACAATCAAAGCAAATGATTTTCACTTTTTTTCCAAAAAAATATTTGGCAACCCTTCAAAAGTTAATATTGTACTAGGATAACCCAGAATTTAACTGTTACATACTCAGTCCATGTATCTGAATATTTGGGCACTTACTGGAATTTACTTTAAAAAAGTTCTTCTAAATGGCCTGCTAAAATACAGATTTTGCATTGTCTTGAAGGACTAGAACATAAATTTTTTAGAGATTCATTACCAAAGTGGCTCGCTGGTCTTCGATTTCTTGTTCTCCCCCTTCCTGCCATACCTGGTTACTTGATGTGTCTGGCACTAGTGCTTTGAGAGATACGCTTAACATTGGATTGGTTATTTAGAATTTCAAGTGTTAGGGCCTGCCACCTGTTCATGAACATTGTTATTTTATTAATTTATTTCATTCCTATTAAAAATGAGCAATAGTTCAAAAACAAAAGAATACATGGTACTTTAGTTCATCTGGTCATTAACTGTATTTGCTTTTAAATGTTTTGGTTGGTCATCCAGGGATTTGTCATGCAGCAGAAGTCAAATGGGTCTGGAAATTCTAATGCTTCACACAAGCATTCATCATCACAACATCACCAAAAAGGCCCTAGGCGCAACCCAAATGCTGCACCTCCTTTTCCAGTACCCTTACCTTACCATCAACCACCGCTTCCTCCTGTTTTTCATACTATGGTACAGCATCCACACATTGCTGCTTCTGGGTATGCTTACCAGCCATACCCTGGACCCATTCCAAGTGTTGAAAATCATATTGCAAAATCTGGATGTGAGACCCCAGTGCAAGCTTTTGTGCAACCAGTTCAGCCTCAACCACGAGGGAATCCAAATGCTTATAGTGCCAATTTTTCTACCAGAAGACCCAATTTGCCAGAACCTGGTGGCCATTGGAATCATACTTGGAATCATCAACGACCATTTAACCCCAGAGAGAACATTCCTGTGCAACAGGGTGTTGGACCTAGGCCTTTCTTAAGACCTCATTTTTTTGGTCCAGCTCCAGGATTCATGGTCGGCCCAAGCATTCCTGGTAATTATAGCATGCCAGTGCTGAGCTGTCTTATTTTGTTTTCAATTATGTGTATTATTTTTAACAAATTTTCCATTTTCCCCTTGGTATCTGACTATTTCCAGTGTCACCAGTATACTTGAATTCACTTAATTGAAAAAAATGGAGAAATCAATGTGCTCAATGAATCTCCTAACACTTAGCTGCTGCTGATCTTTACTTTGTGTTTATTACCTTATGTTTTATTCGTGTTTATATCAATTACACAGGTCCTGCACCCATATGCTATCTTCCAGTTCCACCACCTGGCGCAATTAGAGGACCTCATCCTCCTCGCTTTATGCCACATCCTTTAAATCCAGGGGCTCCATTACTACCCTCAGAAACACATACATTCTCTTTGAGGGACAATATTATTAAACAAATAGAGTATTATTTCAGGTAAGTTGCTTATGAAAGTCAAGCTTTTCCATAGTGAAGCACGTTTTCAACTCTCTATAATGGGCAGTATAAATTCCAAAAGCAAGAAGTGAATAGATCTGGATTTCAATGAGTAGCATAAACACATTCTCGACCCTCTAAAAAGTTGGATCTCATCAGAAACTTCTCTGAAAAGTTGGGACTCTTCAACGGACCTAGACCTGGAGAAGTTCTTAAAATATACATTATTACAATGAAAAGCAGTGAATTTGTATATACTAGAAAAGTAAGCACATGCGCTTGTTGAAGTTATTGGAGGAAGAGAAATATATGGATGTGAGAGAAACAGTGGGGTTGTATGTAAAGACAAAAGTATCCCAGATTTTAACTGACTTATTGCAATTATCTGTTATCCGCAGCCTTTCTGCACACCATAGAAGACAAGGAGTGTTCTCTTATAGTATAGATAGATGTTACAGATGTTGCTTTTATTATTAATTGACTCTATTAATCTCCTTTTGGCAGTGATGAAAATCTAAAGAATGACCATTACCTAATTTCATTGATGGATGACGAAGGATGGGTTCCAATAACCACGATTGCGGACTTTAAAAGGGTATGTTTCGGTACCATAGTGCATATGTAGAAGCTAAGTAATACATGCTGATCAATTTTACCGATGTTTTGCTGTGTGATATATTAGATTAGATGATATATGCCCTCCTGTTTTGTGGCTTGCAATAATGTAAATAAGCTAATTTTTTTATATTTTGTGTTGCAGGTTAAAAAAATGTGTACCGACATAACGTTTATCATTGATTCACTGCTGGGTTCAGCTACTGTAGAAGTGCAGGTTAATCTTCTTTCTAGCACTTATCCTGATGTTTATGTCTTCTTGTCTTGTACTGTATGCTCAATGGTACGGCAAAGCCAGACAATATTTTTTATGGTGAATATGGAATGACAATCTATTGTTGTGGTCTATTGTTTGCTGACAATGGATTTTTCCTGTCTCTCTCATTTGTTTTATTTAACCTTATTTTTTTAATTTTTTTCTTCATTGTTTTTAAGAAAGATCTTTCCTTTCTAAGTTTGGGGGTTCATGTCATTTTGGAAGTGAAGGCCACTGTAATGGAAAATTTTCCTTCCTAATGTTCATAATCTGAGGTTAATGGAACATTTATGTAATTACTTGTGTTGAGGTGCCTTTGTACTTTTGGTGGCCTACTCAAATTATGAAAGATGTTGGATTCAGAGAAGTTGAGAGATATGCTGACAAGTTATGGATGTTTTTAAAATGCTTTGCTTCTTTTCTGTGATTAGGCTAACAAGATACGGAGACGTGATGAATGGTCAAAGTGGACCGCAGCCTCTGCAGACTCTATGTTAACATCCAAACCGCAAACTTCCCTGGTTCAACATCAAGAAAGGTCTATCAATGCTCCTGAGAATAGTGATTCCATTGATGATAGAAGGAACACCTCCGAAGAAAAAGCTGAACTTGCATCAGATGAAAAAACTTTGATGTTGTGCATGCCATCAAACACCAAACATGGCACTGATGGTGTTCAGGTTGATGGAGGATCACAAGATTATAATGCTGGTTTAAGTGGAAAGTTGACTTCTAAATCAAATTGCGATTCCTCAATTGTCAAAATGAATCATGACTCAGACTGCCTAGACCACTCAGAGGGAATTGAAAGTGTAAGACTTGATGATGATGGGGTGGAAGGCATGCCGTCAGATATGGATATGAAGAATGTTGGTGACCTGTCTAATGATTTTGCAAACACATTTATGCTGGATGAAGAGCTAGAGCTTGAGCAGAAAATAATAAAGAAGGATGATCTTTCTCCCGTTAGAAGAAGGTATTCAATGTTTTTTGTTTTTTGTTTTTTTGTATTTGATTGATGTGCTTTATGTACAATGTCGTTCTATGGGGCCACAGGTGGGGACCCCAGGGTGCAACAGGTGAGTTTAGTTAAATGTGAGAACCATAAGTACTGTAGGGCTAGCCCCCAATGGATTGTGAGGTGTACTTGGTTTTGAAGAAAATAATGAAGGCACCAACAACATTTTGTAATCTGACCTACTCAAATTACTTAGATACGAATCTCACATTCCTAAGTGGTTGGTGTGACAATGAATAGACTTGGGCTTATTACGAATTATTTGAAATTTGTTGGTTAGTTCTGGGAAAGATAGATAACGTGCCTCCGCAAGTGTGCTAATGTGTGCTAAGACTCGGTTCTGTATCTGTATCTGGTAATTGTAACTTACCTTTTTCCAGAAGAGATATCTTTGTCTAGAGGACAATCTTTTAATCCCTCTTTGTATATTATGTTTTAATATGCAATTAGGATTTACTTAGAAGCTAAAATTTCCAACTGCTGGTTTTTACGTGCCTGAATGTAATATTATTTCATATTGTAAAGCCATATTGAGAAAAAGAAACCAATTACTATATTGTTTTTCATCAGTTTTTTGGGGAGTGGGGTGTGCTTGTAGTGATGTTCTTTTGATGTTGTTTCTCAGCAATCACCATGTCCTGGAGAATTATTTTTTTTTTTAATTTCTTGTTTATCATCTGAAGACTTTTGTGTTGGAAACCTTGTGACCTGTAATTAAGTGACTCTGTGCATGTGGACATTTATTGCTCTCATTTATTTCTTCTTCTTTTCTGCAGTCTTTTATTCATTTTTTTTTCGTATTTCTTTATTGATGAAAGTATGCTTCCAAGATACATTTTGTTTGTTTGTGCACTAAAAACTGGTGATTGAACTGTACTGGTGCCATTCAATTTAATGTAATTGGAACTTGGAGCCTAAAATTTGTGGCTTATCTTGGCCAAGCAATTTGGTATGCAAGCTTACTATCTGCTTCGTTGTTGTAGTGTCTGCTTGCTCGGCCTCTAATTGTATGTGTTCTTCATATGACAGTGGTGTCCAAAGGATTGATGATGAAGATGATGAGATTGTAGTCAATGATCAGGATGTCCAGAGACTTGTAATTGTCACTCAGGTATGCCATTAAGTAACAAAATGTATATTTGAAAGAGCTGATTACTCTTTTCATATTGTAAGTATATCTAAATATTTCATTCTTAAGCTCTTGCAAATAGTGGTAAACCAACAAAGTCTAACATGGTATTCTCATGTGTCAAGCCCAATGGCCACATGCACTCCATGTGACACAACATGAGTTGTCCAGTCAATGTGTTTGGCTCAAGTTACACCACACATGAGGGTGTGTTGAGAGTATGTGGCGTTAATAAAGTTAAGGCTTGTATTACAATGTCCTGTTGCTTAGCTATGTTTTGCAGTCTTAGTTGTATTTAGCTAGCGTTTTCTAGCTAGTCTAGTGGATAACTTGTCCTCTGTGTTGCTCTGTTCCTTGCCAATGAAATTATGTTTTTTATCGAATAGATAAATAAAAAGTCTTGGGCCTCTCCACTTAGCCAATAAGTTTGTTGGATGCTCTATCTAACAGACATGAACACTGTATAATGTTCTCAAGAAGCATAACGAGTAATATTAGTATTGCACATAGGAATGCGACCCCCCTGAGTTATTGGATGTATTATTTGATATCTGTTTTCTGTTGGTGCAACCTCATCAGACGTATATCCAGTGCTTAAGATTGTAGTATGGTAAGACGAAAAGGGTGATGTGTCAGGGGTACCATCAGGATATTCTTCCCAAAAAATAAACAAACTTATTCCAGTCAGTTTCACTTACATTTATTGCAACTAGCTTGTCTAGTTTCGCAACTCCCTTAATGCCTAAATAGCGTTTTAGAGCATGTATATGCTGTGAAGGCATCTTTGTCGTATCAAAAGTGTTAATCTGCTAGTCTACCAAAGAATCATGCAACAACTGCCTATCTCATAAAAAAGAGATGTTTCTTGAACTTATGTCTTTTGAATACGAGGTCCTTTTACTTTTGTTTCATGCAAGGGATTTTAATTTAATGTCTTTAGCATTTTGATTATTTGACATTTCATTGTTTGCTGTGCAGAATAGTAGAGTCGGTGAAGGATCTAAAACTGGAGATAACGAATCAAAAACCATTTCCAATGAGCTCGCATCTGCTATAAACGATGGACTTTACTTCTATGAGCAGGTTGAGAAAACCCCAATGGAGTTTGTTAATTACTGTACTTTCACTGTCCTAACATTATGATCAATTAGCAGGAACTGAAAACCAAGAGATCAAATCGTAAAAAGAACAGCTCCAGCTATGAAAATAGAGATGCAAACTCAAGATTATCAAACGTTGGCAAAGGCTTTTCAAAATTAAAGCCTGGAGAAATATCTAACTGTAGTGTTGGCATTGAAGAGTCAGGAAGTGCTAATTCCCGGAAGAAGCAAAGTAAAAACTTCCAAAATCAGCAGTCGTCCCATAGACAGAGATTCTTCTCAAGCAACTTTAGAAATTATGGAACTGCTCGGAACTCTCTAGGAATCATATCAGAAAGTCCACCAAGTAACTCTGTTGGCTTTTTCTTTAGTTCCACGCCTCCTGAAAGTCATGGGTTAGTTAGAAATGAATGTTATTTTTGTTTATGACATTTTGGATTTGTTTCTTCAGTAGAGTAATTCTACCTAGTGATTCAGAAGTTGTTTTTCTTACTTGTGAGATGAGAAATTGTAGTTAACAAAACTCGAAATCAAGGGACAATAGTTGCAACACCAAGCTAATGTTTTAGTGTCTAAGCATATTAGGTCTTGTGATTCCGCAAAGCTAATCCAAATATGATTTTAATTTTACAGACCAAGGTCTTCAAAATTGAGTGTTTCTCCCCATGGGTTTCTCTCGAGCAGTAGTCCACCGATGGGTTCTGTGCCAAAATCATTTCCACCATTTCAGCATCCAAGTCATCAGCTTCTAGAAGAAAATGGTTTTAAACAACAGAAGTAAGGGATGTAATTTTGTAATTTTGATCTCTGTACATGCTTGTATGTGTGTTAGATACTGAAATAGAGGAGACAGAGAAAGGACGGGGGCCAAGGTGGGTTGGGGAAGAGAGAGAGAGAGCGAGAGCATAAATTTGTTATCTAACATGGCTGTCTTTCCTTTTAGGTACCTAAAGTATCATAAGCGTTGCCTAAATGACAGGAAGAAGTTGGGAATTGGATGCAGTGAGGTAGACTTTTATCTGAACTTATATTGTCATATGAATTTCATTTTCCAAGAATACTAAAAGAAGGAAAAAAATGAGAGTAGTTTTTTAAATATTTTTCTATTGGTTGAAAGCTTTAATTTATGATTAGATTGTTGTCACCTAAATTTAGTATTCAATTTCTTCTGAAATCAATCTCACATAATTTTGTATTCTTTATCCTCTGTTCTCCACCTCCACATAATTGTTGTATCTTTACGTTTGTATGTGAGGATGTAACTGAACTGTTTCTCTTTGCAATTGAGTTTCAAGGCAGTTGCTTTAAATGTCAATGCCACTGCCTCTGTTTCGGTCCACGCCTGAAGTATACAAATGGGATTTTCATTTTAGTTTGTCATGCAAGTTTGTCTACATAAAATTGTCTGGATTTTTATGCATTGTCTCTTTTCAATATCCATGATTTGCAGTGAGATGTGTTTCTTGTTACTTTCCACGCAGGAAATGAATACTCTGTATAGATTTTGGTCTTATTTCCTAAGAAGCATGTTCAACTCTTCAATGTATGATGAGTTCCGGAAATACGCACATGAAGATGCTGCTGCTGGTTATAATTATGGAGTCGAGTGCCTTTTCAGGTTCTATAGGTTAGTGGTAAATTGTGCTCTTTACATTGTTTTAGTAATATTTGCAGTCCCCACTTGAATTTTAAGCTTCACTTGTGTTTTCAGTTATTTAACAAAGAATTCTAAGTATGTTTCTCTCTTCAGTACATTAGCACTAACGTGTGGGTCTATGTATTCTTATTTCAGTTATGGTTTGGAGAAGGATTTTAGAGAGGATCTGTATAAGGACTTTGAACAGCTCACAGTTGAGTTTTACAATAAAGGCAATCTCTATGGCCTTGAAAAGTATTGGTAACTATTCTCAACACTAACTTCCTTTAACTTTCTGATGTCTATGCAGATCGGCTGCTTTTTTCTTTGAGCTTGGTGTTCTTTTCTTGCTATTATATTGTTTTCGGTTAAGAATTCTGTTGATATTTGAAGGAAAGAATTAAACATTAAAATAATTTGTTATTAAATGGAAAGAGGAGTGGATAGTCAATTATAGATTCTTAACCTTCATTATAAAAAATAAAATAACTAAATAAATTGAATTTCCTATTAGAAAATTTACCATAGTGTTCTGTTACAGTTAACTAGATTTTGGTTCATTTCCATGAAACCTTGTGTTTTAAAATATTGATTTTCTAATTTTGTGATTAGGTTAATAAGACTTTGGTTAATTTCCATGAAATCTCGTGCTGAAAAAAGAATTTTGTAAATGAAGATGATTAAGAAAAATTGATTTATCTAACATCATAGCATGGTATCAGACTGCAGAAATTTAAGTTTTCCTTGCTAGACTTGGTTTAGATGGAATAGTTGGGTGCTGCCTTGCCTCCCTGTTGTTGCTGCCATTGTTGTGATTGTTTGGCCTTGAAATTTTACTTGTACCAATGCTAGCCTATAACCCCACTCCAAGACTTGACTGGCTGTCTATGGAGACCTCGTGGCTCATCTACGTTTTTTCACATAGCTTTCTTGTAATAAACTGTGTTTTTTCTCTTGAAGGAAAATATACACCCTAACTGGATGGTGTTTCTATGCATAAAAATTGGCGTCTCTTAGGGGTATATAGGTTGTTGATCCTTTTTGCTATATATGTTTCTCAATCTTTCTGGGGTAACGCATATTTGATTCCATCCATAAATCTATTTTCTTCCCTATGAGTTCTAGACTCAATAAGAATGCTAGTTCTTACTGTTCATATGTTGTGATATGAATATACCACACCAATTCGTTATTTGTGGATGATGAGATTCCATTGACACAGAGCCAATTCCAATAGACTTATTGGTGGGTCCCATTGGCGTGCATCCAGTAGGAATTGAACCCACGAATTCGCCAATTATGAGTTGGGCGCTTTAACCATTCGGCCATGGATGCTTAGCGGGGATCCTCGTACATGGTGAATAACCAAATTCCAATTGAAATGAAATCTTGGCTGTCATCAGCTCGTGCTGTAAGGTGTTGGGTTAAGTCCCGCAACAAGCGCAACCCTCGTGTTTAATTGCCACCGTTGAGCCCTGAGCAGACTGCCCATGATAAGCCGGAGGAAGGTGAGGATGACGTCAAGTCATTGTGCTCCTTATGCCCTAAGCGACACACATGCTACAATGGCCTGGACAAAGGGTTGTGATCCTGCGAGGGTGAGCTAACTCCAAAAACCCGTCCTCAGTTCGGATTGTAGGCTGCAATTCGCCTACATGAAATCGGAATCGCTAGTAATCGCTGGTCAGCCATATGGCAGTGAATTCGTTCCCAGGCCTTGTACACGCCACCCGTCACACTATGGGAGCTGGCCATGCCCGAAGTCGTTTCGCTTTTTGTTGTTGGTTCCCATTTCATTTTTTGAGATATAATCTTGTTTTTTCTTGCTCTTATAAATCCTGGTCTTGTTTCAATTGTAGTTCTTCGGTTGTGTTCGTTCTGTTTCAAATACATCCCATTTCAGGTTACCTCTCTGCTCGGGATGCAACTCCCGACTGCATATCTTATCAATTGAATTTCGTCAAAGCCCCTTTTTGGTTCTTAGCCCAGTCCCATTTTAGCTCTGTATTCCTGATAAGGTGTTTTGGTTCTGTTAGTATATCCATGTCCACAAAGAACACTGGGGTAAGTTTGATCCTTGTATCCTTAAGTATATATCTTTGGGATATTCTGCCACTTAGAATGGAAAGTTTTATCACTGTCCTTTGCTGAAAATGTTTGTTTTTGGTGATATCTCATTTAGGGAAGAAACATTTTAGGAGAACCAGAAACTTCTCTTCAGGGGGAGCGTGGTGTGATTAAGGGAGGTTCTGGTATAAGTTACCAAAGTTTCAGAGATGTAATTGGTAACTATGCTATCTTAGAAGTAGTGAATTGGACACTGAAGGCACCTGTTGACCAATCAACTGACCAATCAATTGCCATTCATGTGAATCCTGAAGTTGTTTGCAGAATCCAACCCGTGTGTTGACCTTTTGGTATTGATTTAACTGATATGGATGTGCATGTTAATGATACTCGATTCCCAGCAAGGGGACTAATGCTGCTGGTTACCATTTCCTGTGAACATAAGTCTCTTCATTATTGTTATAGTTTTGTGGTAATTTTGTACCATAACCTATATCTAAGCATGTGTCTTATTGTTTGTCACCATCTGTATTTGTCTTATCAATATTTATCACCATCTTATAAAGATTTTGCGACCTGGTCCTCTATGTCTCGCCTTATGTTCTTCGAAAATCTAATTGTAAGGCTGCTGTGGCTGAGGAACGGAAGGTCTCGAAAAGAACTCTACTTGTAGTTGGTTGCAAATGGAGATATTTAGGTGAAGCAGGAGGTAGACGGTTTTATTGAAAGGTCGAAAGCAATTGAAGAGTTATGCATGGACTTGTAGGATAGATTGTCAATAATTATTTGAACTTGTGGCTAAGATCAATACCATCCGGGTTCTACTATCCTCGGCTGCAGATTTGGAATTGGCCTCCAGCATTTTGATATGAATGATTTTCTTCTCAGGGATCTTGAGGAGGAAGTGAATGGAATTCTTTCCTAGTTTTGCTACCATTTTTTAAAGCGCAAATGCATGTAGATTGAGAAAATCACTGTGTAGGTTGAAGCAACATCCTAAAGCTTGGTTTGGCATAGTTATGCAATCTATGAGGAAGTACGGATATCACCACGACCGGTCTGTTTAGACTTTATTACTTACGGCCTTATGTAGATATTGTGGTAATTGGTAATAATACAAAGGAGATGAAAACATTTAGTTTAGAGGATTTATAGAAGGGCTCACTTTCACCTATATTTATGATGAATACATATAACAAAGCTAACATTAAGTATAAGTACTAAATTTTGTTTAAATGCTCTCGTTTCATAAGGAATTGAAGATCTTTAATTATGTCATTTTCATGTATAACTGTTTTGAACTGAATTTGAATTATAGGTGATTGGCTAGTAATCCTTTTGTCATCCAAGCATGTGCATCTAAGTAGCTTTTTATATTTTGAATTCCTTGTGTATGTGTAGGGCATTTCATCATTATCGTGAACAACGGGATCAGAAAGAGCCTCTAATGAAACATCCAGAATTGGATCGTTTGCTCAGGGAAGTATACCGTAGCTTGGATGACTTCCGTGCCAAAGAGAGAGCCACTATGATGAAATAGAGGAGTCATCAGTAGCCAGTAGCAAGTAATGCCTATAATCAATCCCCCAGCGACATTGAATTGATGGCATTCCAATTTTGAAAGACAATTCTGACAGCTTTACGAGGGAGACAAGTCGCAGCTTTTTTAGGTTTGGAGGCAAAGAAAGGAGATGATTTCTGTATATTATGTATTGATGGATTTTACACCTTGTGAGGGAGAGAGGGCTGCTGACTGCTCAGTTTTTTGTTCAAGGTTTTTCGGGCGCCCAGCTCTATCTTTTATTGGAGTTATCTGCAAGCTTGAAGAGGTGCCTCTGCTTTTTCTCGATCATTTCAGTCCTCTGGATTGTAACTTGTACATAGGAAAAGAAAACAATTTTGTTAAGGGGAAAAAAACAGAGAGTGAGAGAGGGATGGAAAAGAAAACCCAAAAGAAAGGGAACTTGTAGTTTAGACCTTGTGAAAATTGACCAATAAATGACTGATATTGAATTTGTTTTGTTAGTTCAGCATCTTATTCATATTTTCTTGTGATTCGCTTCGTAAATTGCTGGCCGTTTTCAAGCACAAACGAGTCAAAATTTCCTAACTTTCTAAACTTCCTAGCACCGTCAATCACAGAATTCAGTCCTGAATTTGGTAAAACCTTATTTTTAACAAAAGCAGACTCCTTTTTATGCAAGCGACGCCAAAATAGACAAAACCAAAATCCAAGGACCGCACCACCACATGCTCCAACAACAATAAGATGGAGACATCAACAGCAACAATTTTGTAAATTGCATTATGCATTTTTTTGGGTCAGGTACAATGCATTATGCTTTTTTTTTTTTAGTGCCGACACTTTCATGTCCCTGCAATAGATCAGTTGCTTACTAATAATAATAAGTAATTGTAGTTTTATAAAATAAAAAAAAATATTTCGAAACAGAAGAAAAAGAAAAAGGCTAAAACCACATGCTAAGAATCACTGTCTGGTTGTACTAGAGTCCACTTTAAAATAACTTGGCAGTTATGAAAGTTGTGGGTAAATTTTCTTTCTTTTCTTAAATCTCTTTGGATCCTAATCACATGCACATTTTTCCTTTTTCTTTCAAGTAGTCCCACTGACGTTATTGTCCTTTTAGCTGTTACTTTTCACTTGTTTTCAGGTTTTTTTGGTGAAGGAAAACTCCAAGGGCTACTGATCAGAAGTCAAAAATGAATGAATATTGGATGATTGCTTTACACGTTGAGTTCATGTGGTGTCGGTAGCAAGCAAACATTAGAGTATAAAGGAAGGAATGATGGGTAATTGCTTTCCTCTCCACTTCATGTGGGGTGCAATCAATTGTGATCAGAGTCCAAAAGTAGTACTTTTAAGAAAGAAACACCCATAATAGTCCTATTGTTTGCAACCCAATTTTGCATATCTTCTTCGGCTAGGTTTAAATTAAAAGTTTGTTGACTGAGGAAAATACCTTATGTTGCACATGAAGCCTTTGGTGCTAAGATTTATGTGAACATCAATATGATAACATACTTAAATCATGGCAATGGAAGTTGTTGAGCAATTTCGCAAGTGTACGAATCACACAATAGTTTAGAGGTAAGTGAAGTATCGTTCCCACGAAGAGTGATTTAATTTACCAAGTACTAATTGTGACTAACTCTAGACTTTATTTGAACAGTCAAATAATGAGATTCAATGATTAATGAACTAAAAACAATAAATAAGAGCAAGCATATAAAAATAAGGTGGTGAGATTTAAGTTATGAGAGCACTAGAGCTTCCGATTTCACTATAGCCAATTCTACCCAATTCCCTTAGCATGTTAATCCTAATTACTCTCCATGTTAACAATTGATTTTCCCTAATTTATTTGATACTTCATCATCTCTAGTCATACCAAAAGTATCCTTATTATCAACCCATTCTATCCCTAATAATGAAATTAAGATAATAAAAGCCCATTAAGTTCTTGGGAAGACCAGCAAAACAACCACATAAGTCATGACAAACATCCATGTCTAATCATGTAACCCATGACATCTGTTACAAGAAGCAAAACTCTAAATTGGACATCCAAGTTGTCAATTTAGCATCAAAACAATTAAATGTTGCCAAACATTCAAAGCATTAAGCATGGTAATAGATACTCAACATGGAAAAACACTTGGAATTAACATTAACTAAAGTAATTGAGTATTTATGACTAGGGTACATCGTAGCCCTAGCAAGAAGAAGTTGTTCATGACTACTGTAATAAAAACCATAATAAGTAGTGTCATAGAATAAATCCAATCAATGACTTGATCTCTGCTCCACGCCATCACCTTAGAAATCTTCAAGAACTCCACATCAAACCCTAGCTTCATGTCATGGCAAGCTCTCTGAAAACTCTCTCAATGTTTTTGTGGTCTCTTTCTTCTTTTTTCAAAAGCCCTCTCTCCTCTTTCTATGATGATGAGCATGCCTTTTGTACAGTATCCAGCCAAGCTCTAAGTCTCCCCGCCAACAAAGAGGAATAATGGGCTTACTAATTCTAACCTTATTAGGACTTCCTTCTTCAACAAGGAGAAAGAAATAAAAATTAATCAAACTAATTAAGTCTCTCAAAGCCACTTGGAAAGCTCCTCTACGTTACTTGAACCTCAAAACCAGCCCATATAGTGAAATTCCCTATTTTGCTTCCGCTCAACCACGTCAAGTTGGAAATCGACAAACAGGCAGCAGGTTCTAAAACTTTGAATATTCATCTTTTCATGCGATTCCTAAGGATAATAGAATTTTAACTCCTGTTGATTTTCTATTCCCACTAAGTATGTACGAGTTCCGACTTCGTATATTAGAAATCCATGAAGGAGGTCAGTGTTTGAGCAAAATTCCGCAAGGGGAATATTCGCGGGTTGATTCCTTGATCTTCGATCTTCCTTCTCTCTCCTCTTCCTCAATCCCTGCGAAAAAGACCAAAGTAAATAGACTACACCTGGGGGGTGTTGGCCAAAGGCAAATATGCATAAGTCAGATAAATGTTCTTGAAAAAGATACTTAGATAATTGAAAGGATGGAGATCTTCTCGCACGGGGAGGGTCGAGTGACCTGAGCCGTGTATGAGAGTGGCCAGAGCCTTGAAGAAGAGAATGGCGTGAGAGAGAGGGCATTTCAAGGGTATAAATCAGATTACCTCATAATTGTGATGTAGCCATGTATTTATAGTGCTCTAGCCTTCTAGGGTTTTTCAAAGAATAATTCCTATAAGGAGTGAAATTATTCTTTCCCTTAAATGGAGAGATTAAGTCAATTAGAGACTTTAATAAGAATCAAATCCCTAATTGATGATGATATCTCTATTTTTGGTCTAAATAATTGGCCAATTAGATGGAGCACAATTATTGACCTAAGAGATATTCTTCTTATCCACGTGACGCCTTGTGATTGGATGCTGAAATATTTGTCTCACAAATGCCCTCCAGTTTCTACATCGCGCTTATGTGGCATGGAGGAGATGAGAAATATTTATCAGGCTTTCCAACTGCATCTAGGCTTCCTTCCGAAGGTTGGGCTCCTTTTATGAATTGGGCTCCTGAAGGAAGGAGGCTTTTGAGATTCATGCTTGGTGTAGGGGCATATCACGAGATTGCCTAAGCAGCTATGCTGTGTTTAGGTCAGTTGGACTGGGTAGTTGTTGAGCTAGCCGACTGGTGCAATGTCTAGCTATCGTATGTCTCAAACTGCTGATTTGGTTTACCCATATATCCAAAGCTTTGTTAATGTGAGTTCTTGTGGCCAACCGACTTCTGTCTTCTGCTTGCAGTTTGACAAGATTAGTAAAAGGCTTGATCTCAAACCCGACATGGCCAAAGCTTGCTAGACCTTGAAAGTATGAAGGTGGTATGCCCCCAACTAAGGATGTTGAGAGATGGAAACATCATGGTCTCGACTCAGATGATCAGCTCAATGAAAGGAATGAGTCCTCGACCAGTGCATATGAAAGAGGAAGCATGTTCCCGATTAGTGATGGAAAGGTTTAACTGCTTTTTTAGTGGGAGTCTTCTGCTTAAGCTGAGCAGGATATCTTCATGAACATAGATAGACCGAGGAGCAGGTAGCTAGTAAGATGATGGCTGATGAGCTTGCAGTTGAGAAGGATGGAGCCAAGGAGGGCATAGCTGATAAGGTAGATGTTAATGCTATGGAGCAGGTAGCCAAAGCTAATGGGATGACTACAGTTGATGAGCAGGTAGCCGAGGCTGATGAGCAGGTTGTCGGTGAGATAGGAGCCTAAGAGAAATGCAGTTGATGAGACTAGAGCTCAAGAGGACGTCAACAAGGAGGAGTCTCCTACTCAAGTCTCAAAGTAGATGAAGAATTTTTCTTCTTTGTAGCTTTGAAGCTTTAAGTATTGGTCTCGGTTGACCACTTCATTTGATCTGCTGAACTTGGGCATGTCGGCTGCTCACTAAATTTTTTAAACTTCTGGATCTATTGATCGCCTGTTCTTTGTTGAACTCTAGCCAGTCGGTCACTTTTGCTATGAAAACTTCAGTTCTTTCTTTAACTTCAATTTGCACTGTGTCTTGCGAATCACTCCAGTGTCTTGCTTGAATATTTACCCATCACCTGCCTAAGGGGTGTTCTTCTGTTTTTCCTTTAGGATGTTTTGGATATTTTCCTACGTCTCCCTTAGGATGTTTTTTGGATAGATGTTTGTGTCTCCCTTAGGATGCTTATGGCGGTCGTCTTGCATCTCCCATATGACACTTTTAATAGTTGTCATCTATCTCCCTTAGGACACTTTTAGACAGAAGCATGCGTCTCCTTTAAGAAGCTTATGGTTGTCGTCCAACGTCTTCCTTAGGATGCTTTTTATACAGTGGCCTGTTTGGAATGCGTCTCCCCTAAGATGCTTTTAGTAGTTGTCATGCGTCTCCCTTAGGACGCTTTTACACAGAAGTCTGTGTCTCCCTTAGAACGCTTATAGTGGTTGTCTTGCATCTCACTTGGATGCTTTTTAGACGGTGACTTATTTGGCATATGTTTCCCTTAGGACTCTTTTAGCAGTTATCATGTGTCTCCCTTAGGACACTTATGATGGTTGTCCTGCGTCTCTTAGCGAATGCTTTATTTATAATTGCCCTGTATCTCCATGAGGACACTTTTGGACTGTGGTCTGCTTGGCGTGCTTCTCCCTTAAGATCCTTTGGATGTTTACCCACCACTTACGTAAAGGGTGTCTTCCTCTGCTAAGGGTTATTTTTATCCACCCTTACTTGAAGGGTGCCTTCCTCTGTCGAGGGTTATTTTTCTCAAACACTTCATTGAATGAAAATTTTAACTTTCTTTGAACTCAAGTGGAATAGACTTAGTCATCTACTGGGAACTCAGTTGCTCTCCTTTGTGGTAGTAGGACATTAATTGTTGTTGATAAGATGTAACTCAAACAATGTCGTGTTCCCCTTATTCCTCAAGCAAGTCAAGGTTTGTCTTCATCTACTCGAAATTCTAATCATTCATGCCCATTTTGATGCTCATGGATGGAACAGTGATATGAGGAGGAATGATTGTTTCAGTTCCATAAGCTAAGGAAAATGGGATTTTGCCGGTTGATCTCCTTTTGATAGTGCAATAAGCCAATAAGACTCTAGGTAGCTCGTCTACCCATTTTCCCTCTGCACCTCTTAATCTTTGTGAAAAGAATTCGGTGATCTGCTTAGCAATGAATTACAATTCGTTGTCGATGACTAGCGTTTGTGGGCAGCCGAATCGGCAAATGATGTTCTTCCAGACAAATCACTCCACATCGGCTTCTTTAGTAGAGGATAGAGCTTTAGCCTCGATCCATTTAGTAAAGTAGTCGGTAGCGAAGATCATGTCTTTCTTGGCAGGTGTCGGTGACATAGGATCCACCAAGTCAATAGCCCATTGCATGAATGGGCATGGACTGTTCTGCGGATAGTACACCTCGGCTAATAAACTTGGGACCAGCTTGTAGCATTGGCATCGATCACATCTTCTGACATAATCCATAGAGTCATAGTGCATGGTAGGCCAGAAGTAACCTATGTTTAGTGCTTTATAGACTAGTGATCTACCCTCAGAGTGGTTGCCGCACTTACCGTCGTGGATTTTGTAAAGCACTTCGAGAGTTTACGAGTACTTGATGTAGGTGAGATGGGGATCAAAATATGATCTGCGAACAAGCTTGTTGTCCTTCATGTAGTATCTTGTAGCTTTCTGCTCTATTTTTCTGGCCTTGAACTTCTATCTTGGAAAAATTTTGTTCACCAAGTAATAAATCATGGGGTCTTGATAACTGGGGTCCTTATTGATCTGCATTAGGTCTAGTTACTCTACCTCTTCGATGCTTGACTGACCAAGGTGCTCGACCAGAATTGAATGTTTGAACTGGGTGTCCAAAGACTGATCCCAGGCTTGCTAATGTATCTGCATATGTGTTCTCTACCTGGAGAACTTGTTAAATAGTGATGGTGGGGAATGCCTTCAAAAAGCTCTTGAATTTTGTCAAGGTATTGGATCATCATTGGGTGTTTCGCCATGTACTCTCCTGAAGCTTGATTAGTGATTAGCTAGGATCTGAGTAGATAGCTAACCTCTTGATCGACAGTTCTCTTGCTAAGCGCAGACCAGCGAGTAATGTTTCGTACTCAGTTTTGTTGTTTTAAACTAGGAAGCCGAGTGTGATGGCTTGCTCCAACAAAGTTCCATCCGAGAGATTATGACGATGTTTGCTATACTTCCATTGTGATTGGATGCTCCGTCTATGCGCAACTGCCACATTTCTTTCGATAGGTCAGGATCAGCAGAGAAGGCCTTGTATGCTCTCAAACTGTCCTTGTTTTTGATGACCAACATCTCATATTGGGCTGATGGAGTGAACTCTACAACGAGATTTGCTAAAGAATGGGCTTTTATAGCAGTCTTTAGCTGGTAGAGGAGGTCGTACTGACTGAGTTTGCTAGCTCAATTCATGAGTTGTTGAGTAGCGTCGGGGCTGTGGAGAATTGATCTCAAAAGAAATTCGATCATGATAACGATCTGTTGGTCGTAAGGTCTTAACTTTCTTAGGTAAATCTACAAAGGCAAAAATGAGATTATTCATTTTCAGAATAGCTAGTCTCTACATCGAGGAGAGCTTTTGACTTGTAGAATACCAGATGTCGTGCCCCCGGCTTTTCTCAAATGAGAGTTGAGCTAACTGCTGAGTTGGACAACATCATGTAGGTGAACAAATCTTCGCCTGGCATGGGTTTTGAGAGCAGGGGAGGTGAAGTGAGGTATGCCTTCAAGTCTTGGAAGGCTACTTTGTCTTCTTCATCCCACTTGTCTCTTTGTCTTTTCTTCAAGGCATTGAAGAATGGTCTGCAGTTGTGGGTGGATCATGAAAGAAATCGGTTGAGAGCGGTTGCTCTATATGTCAGACTTTGTATTAACCTGAGAGATATTCTTCTTATTCATGTGGTGCCTTGTGATTGGATGCTAAAATATTTGTTCTCATAGGCAAGCAAGCTTATTATCCTACTAGTAAGAGACATCTCACAACTCCGACTATAGTTGCCCAACCAAGTAGCCAACAGGTCCATGTAGAAGACAACTCACAGCTCATGCTATAGTTGCCCAACTAAGTAACCAACAGGTCCCTGTAAGAGACAACTCATAGCTCCAGCTATAGTTGCCCAACCAAGAGGTAAGCAAACCCACGTAAGAGACAGCTCACAGTTCTAGCTATAGTTGTCCAACCAAGCGGTCAGTAGACCCACGTAAGAAATTACTCACAGCTCTAGCTATAGTTTCCCAACTAAGCGGTCAACATACCCATATTCAAAGCGCCATCAGGCCACTTAATCGATCAACAGACCCACATTCAGAATGCCAACAGGCGACAAAAAGCATCAACAAACCTAAAACTGAACAAACAACAAGCAATCAAAGATCCAGAAGTTCAAATATATTAATAAGTGGCCAATAGGCCCAAGTTTAGCATAACAGATAAAGTGGTTAACTCTGAGACTTGAGTAAGAGACTCTCCTTGTTGACTTCTCCTTAGCTCCAGCCTCCTCACCGCATTCTTTTCGGCCAGCCTCATCGACACCCGCTTCCTCGTTACATTGTCCTCTGGCATGTTCTTCGGCTCTAGCCTCATCGGCTACCGCTTCTCCGTTGCAGATCTGTGTTTATGACAGTATCCCGCTCACCTTCAGCAGGAGACTCCACCGAAAAAAGCAACTCAACCTTTTCATCTCTAATGAGGTACAGTGAAGCAGCCCATTTCTTAAAATCCAAGTACCCCGGCTTGTAAGCATCAACATTAGCTTCATCATTGGAACCCTCAGGAACATTCTTCCTCTTTCCAGAAATGCCAGTCGAGGACTCGTCCTTTTCATCAAGTTGATCATCCGAATCGAGACCATATTGTTTCCATCTCAACATCTCTAGCTGGGGACAGACCACATTTTTTTCTTACTCTCTTAACAACCAATGCCACACATGAAATTTCTACACTACTACAAAAAGTGAAAAAGACGACCAGAAAAACACGACGGTCTAAGTGAAAACCGTCGTTGTTTTTTAAAAGACGACGGTTTTATAAAACCGCCGTGTAATAACACATTAGACAACTAAAAAATGGAGTTTCAAATGGCTGTTCATAAAACACGACGTACTTAATTTAAAAACCGACGTCTTATTGAAATAGGATTTTCAAGAGGTAAAATCGAAGCCAACAAATAACGGCGGAAGTTATGAACCGACCGACGTAGAAAGTAAAGACGACGGTTTCAAAAAGCCGCCGTTTTACCCGGAAATTAACACGACCAAGTTTTCGTATAAGGCGCCGTATAATTACAAATAAATCCACGGCGGTAAAATACAAAATACCGCCGTATTAAATTAATGTACAACTACGGCAAAGGTAAATGTAACGACGTCTTTCTCGTATTTCTACGACGACATCTTTAATTCTTACCAAGTTGGGGTTTTCATATAACGACGTATTATATAATTTAACGTCGATTTGTCCACTTTATACGCCATACATTATATTTAAACCGTCGTCTGAATAAGAATTGTTTTTAACAATTTATTTCTTGGATTTTGTTATCCTACGCCGGTAGATCTACTTAACGACAAGAATTGAAATAACCACGACGGTTTATATAGAAAACCGCCGACATAATCGATTATTCGATATCACAAGGGTTAGGAAATCTTACAAGATGGAACTCTGTTGCTCATCATCATCTTACAGAAGACAATATTTTAGAGGTTAATGATGTATGTGTATTTGTGTCTTTGAGATACACAAACGCACATACACATTAACATCCAAAAAATTGCATCTGAAATTTGACGACGGCAGCCTCATATTTGCAATCAGAGAGACTTGAAGTGAATGATGCGTGTGCGTTTGTGTATCTACACAAACGCACACACACATTCACATCCAAACAATTGCCTCCTAAAACTTCACAACGGCAGCCACAGATTTGCAATCACGAGACAATTTATTGAAAATTGGTGATTTGCAATCAGATTTGCAATCAGCCACAGATAACCAACATTCAAACAATTGCCTCCCAAGAGATGAGGTGAGACAGAGAAAGGGGCAAGAAGAAGTTGAAACCCTAATCGAATACTAAAACTGAAAGAACCCGTGGAAAAAAACCCTATTGATAATTAAAACCAAATCCACGTCGGTTATATTACACATAACGACGCTTAACAAAAATAATCCTCGTCGGTAACAAATACATTACGCTGCTTTCTTCTTACTTAAGATTTACAAGAAACAACGACGGTATAACAAAAACATGTTGTTTTATATTTTTATTTGATTTAAATCAGTCACCTAGAAAAGAAACTTTATAAATTCTAGAACATTAATTTCTCGGGAAAAAACTATATGTATAAGGCCCTGCTTTTGAAAAATAAACTATAAGAAAAAGGAGAAAAAAATTATATTTATAATAAAAATAAAATCCACGTCGGTTATATTACACATAACGACGTGTAAAAACGAATCCACGTCGTGAAAAAATAATACGTCGTTTTAGTTTAGTGTTATCCACGTCGGTATATTACAATAAAACGACGTATATTATAAAAATAAACGTCGTAAATTTAAAACAACCGTCGTGTTAAATATTTCTACCATGACGCGAGATATTGAGTTATCGACTTTTATTTAGGAGTTTACTACGGCGGTACCTACAACACTACTGTCGTATATGTACCACGCCATAAGTTCAAATTAACGCCGTAGTTTGTCTATTAATACGTCGTCGTTATATGTAAACCGCCGTCTTATTACTATGAAACGGTTTGTATACATATACAACTTTTCGTCTACCGACTTACACATGCACTGTTTCCAAACCCGAGAAAAATTTCAATCTCCCGGAGAAAACTTTTCGCCTTTTTCCTTGTCGAGTCACGAGTATCTCATCGTCTTCCTCTTGTCTTCGTCGTCGCCTCTGAACTTAAACACCAAAATCCGAGAGAAAGCTTTCATTGCACGCAAAAGGTAAGCTTTCATTTCTCACTATTTTTGTTGCTATTTTGCATGCTCATACTGTTTTTGTTTTGAAAATCTTTTTACCTTTTTTCTGGCGAAAATCATTTTTATTCTTTCAAGTTTGATAAAATACACAGAAAGAGAGGGAAAGTTTCAACTTTGAACACAACTAATTCAACTAAATAAGACGACGGTAGCTTTGTATTTACGTGGTTAAATATGTAGACCACGACGGTTCGTCAGTCGTCCTAGCGTCGTCTTAAAATTGATCTAAGTTGTTTTTAAACAGACGGTCAAATTTTTATTTGCTTGTTTAGTTGCAGGTTTGATTTCTCTGAACCATGGTTTTCGTTTTTCCTAATTTGATAAAATACAGAGAGAAAGAAAGTAGGGTTTGGTATCTTATATAGACGACGGTATCTTATTATTGACGCCGTGTGAATGTTCATACCACGACGTTGTTTTAAGATACCGTCGTCTATAAAAAGATGCCAAAGCTTTTTTTCTTTGTATTTTATCAAATTAGGAAAAACAAAAACCATGTTTCAGAGAAATTAAACCTGCAATCAAACATTCACAGAGAAAGAAAAATGTTTTTGGTTTCTTATAAATACGACGGTAGCTTATTATTCACGTGTGTGAATATCCATAACACGACGGTATATTAATATTTACGTCGTGTTAATATGAATATCACGACGTCGTGTAAATATCGCCGTAATAAGTTCTTATTACGTCTTATTTAATATTGTTTCACGTTGTTTAAACATTTGTATTGTTTCTTCTTTAAACATTTATTACGTCTGATGTTATGTTATTACGTCGTGTAAAATCTTATCATACGTCGTAGTTTATAAATAACCGCCGTTTGTGTTCTAATTTTTTCCCGAAATATTTTCACTTGCGTGTTTGTTTATTCAGAACCATGGTTTCTCAAGACCAAAGTAAGTACTCTGGCTCCAAAAAAAATGGAGGTAAGGAGCTTGGAATGGTAACTCCTCAAGACAAGCCCTTGAAGAAGATGAAGTTTGTTTCATCTGCTGAGACAGAACCAAGCAACCCGACAACAATTTCGAGGATTCAAAGTCAGGTCGAGGTATGAGCACAATGCCTCGTGTTGTGAAGAGAAAATTGCAGAAAATCAAGCCAGTTGTTGAGTACAATAAAAGGGGGAAAGGATGTGGCCCTGCACATACCTGAGATGCAGTCCTACATTGGTGTGTTGGCACGCTCCAGAGTCCCACTTGTGGACAAGAAATGGGCTGAAATCCCCAATGATATAAAGGAGCAGATTTGGGAAGCCGTTGACATGGCTTTTGTGGTAGGTCAAGGGGGCAAGAGCTCGGTGTTATCTTCTGCTGCCAAGAAATGGAAGGATTTCAAGTCTACACTGACGAGGCATTATATCCTTCCATACATCAAGGAGAGGGAGAAATTAAGCCAACCCCCTGAAGTATATAAATTCATAGAGAAAGCAGAATGGGATGCCTTTGTAGCTTCAAGGTTATCCAAAGAATTTGAGTCTGTGCATTCTCAACATTCACAGATTAGGGAGAAACTTGAGTACAATCATCGATTGTCTCGAAAAGGATATGCTGGTTTGGAGGATCAATTGGAGGAAACCATGCCTGGGGTAGAAATTGATCGATCTACCTTATGGAAGAAAGCTAGACAGGACAAACATGGTAACATCCCAAATCCAAAGGTTGCAGAGAAAGCAAAATTAATTGTAAGCCTACACACTCTGTTTTAAAATTTTATTAAACTGTGTAGATATAATTCTTATTACGCCTTATGTTATATTTTTTCGTCGTGTCAATTATTTTACTACGTCGAAATATTTTAAAAACGCTCATGAAAGATCTAAAACTGGAATCACAACTCGTCGTAAGTATAGATAAGACGTCGGTGGTTAATTTTTTCGTCGCTTTAATGTTATTACTACGCCGAAATGTTTTCAAAACGCCGTGAAAGATCTAAATCTGGAATCACAACTCTGTTTTCGTAATTACAGAAAAAGACGCCGGTGGTTTATTTATTGCGTCGTTTTAAACATCTAACCACGTCGGTTTTAATTAACGCCTCGTTATAAATATATTATAACGTCGATTTCTATTTTGGTGCGTCGTGTGAAATTATATACTGCGTCGTTTGTTTATAAATAACCGTCGTGTGTTTTCTTGTGCTGACTTTTTTGTATGTCTTTGTTTTAGGATGAATTGCAAAAACAAGTGGCTGAAGGCAGTCTGAGTGTAACTGGCAGTAATGATGTCTTGACCTTGGCTTTGGGTCCCGAGCATCCAGGGAGAGTAAGAGGGGTAGGTGCTGGGATTTCCCCTAGGCAATTCTTCAATTTACCTAGACCACAGAGGGTAAAGTTTGCTGATCAATTGAAGGAAAGTGTAAGACTTGTCCTTCAAGAGGAGACTAAGAAGATGGAAGCTAGAACCAAACAATTAGTAGAGGCTGAGAGGGAACATTTACTAAGTCAGCTTTCCCACCTCATCCCCAATTTTGATCCAAGCATGCTTAAACCGAAAACTAGCCCCTCTCAAAACCAAGGTCTACAGCAAAGTCCCATAAATCCAATGTCTGATAAAGCAAGCTGTTCTGGGGCTGAAGGGAGATCCCAACATTTAGAGGATGATACTGCCAAAAATGGGGAACAGCAGGAAGAAACGGTAACATAACTGAACTTTGAATTCTCTGTTTTTTTACATTAGACGTCGTTATTATGAATAAACCCGTCGTTTTAAAAACATACCACGACGATTTTATAAATAACCCGTCGTGTTTATTTAAATATCACGTCGTATTTAGTTTACTTGTTTTACACGCCACTAGACGTCGTACTTTGTGGTTTTTAGACGACGGTTTTAGTCCTTAACGACGTAATATACAATTACCACGACGTTTATTATTTACCATCGTTTAATAATTTTAAGACGTCCATAATTCTTACATACCGTCTTAGGTTATGCCTTACCACGACGCTTTGGTTTAATTTTTACTCTCTGTAATCTGTCTTATATATATATTTCTTTATTATTTAAAACAGAAATCTGGGGCTTTAGATAATCAAGATGAAGAGAAGAAAGGAGAAAACAAAGATGAAGGGAAGAAGGAAGAAAAAAAAGAGAAAAAAGATGAAGGACAAAAGGAAGAAACAAATGATGAAGAGAAGAAAGAAGAAAAACAAGAAGAAGAAAAGCATGACGAGGAGGTATATTCTCATAACTTTGCCTTTTTAATTTGTTTTTCACATTTCAGACGTCGATATTTTCTTTAAACCGTCGTTTGTTTTCACATTAGACGTCGGAATTTATTTTCTACGACGTCGATAGTTATATAAAACGACGGTATTTAATTATCGTCGTTTAAATTATAATAAGACGACGTTTTTTAATTTAAACCGTCGTTTTTAATGAATTACCACGTCATTTTATTTTGCTTTATTTCTTTAAACAGGGTATGAAGTAGTTGATTATTCGAATGTGGAGGTGCCATCTTCCTTACAGTCCCTTTGTCGTTATGTGGAAACGACACTAAAGCCTCAGGAGAAGATCATGACCTTCAACATTGAGAAGGAGGTGTTTGGTGCAGATCGAAGTACCTTCGTCTTGCATGAAGATATTACACAGTTTGCAGGCATGGAAGAAATTGGGGCTACTGTGGTTGCAGTATATATGAGGTTTGTCCTAATCAAATATCAAACATTATATCATAAGACGTCGGTTGTTTAATTATTACGTCGTTTTAAACCACTAACCACGCCGTTTTTTTACCGCCGTGATAAATTAGTTATCACGCCTGTTTCTATTTCATTCGTCGTGTGAAATTGTATAATACGTCGTTTGTGTATAAATAACCGTCGTTTGTTTTATATATTTAGGTGCTTATATGATGTTTTGAGAGAAGCAAATATGTGCAAAGCATGGTTGGCTTTATCGACCCGCTCAAGTTAGTGCCAACGCTGGGTCACTAATCGATGATCACGAATTGTAGCCATCGACTTCAAAAACAGATGGTGAACAGATTTTCATGATGCCTTACAATCCAGGTTAGTCTCCTTAAAAGGATTTTGTTTGTATGATTTTCACTAATTGACCACTTATAAAACTGTTTAACTAATTCTGTGTCGCTTGAAACATCTAACCACGTCGGTTATTTATTTATTGAGTCGCTTGAAACAACTAACCACGCCGGTAGTTAATTATCGTCGTGATAAATTTATAATGACGTCGATGATTAAGTTATTACGCCTTGTGAAACTATATAATACGTCGGTTTTTATAAATAAACGCCGCTTTCTCCGTGTCGACTTTTTATATTAACCGCCGTTTTTATTTTATTTTTGTGCAGCCGTCATTGGGTCTTGCTGATTGTGAGGGCAAAGAGGGAAACCGTCTATTTTCTGGATCCTCTGCCTGGAAATCGTGTGGTTGATGAGGAGGGCAAAAACATCGTGAAAGTGCTTTAAAATTTATAATTCCTACATAGGCGACCAGCCGTAAAGCACCAATCTGAAAACTCGACAGCACACCAAAGCAACCCAGCAGAATGTCGAATGCGGGTATTATGTGATGCGCTTCATGAGGGACATCATCATGGATCCTTCCTTGGAGTTTGAGAAGAAGGTAAGAATAAAATTTTCAGAAACATTTTTTGTGGTTTTTTGTATTATCAACGACGGTCATTTAAAATTACCGTCGTTGAATCGATATACTACGTCGGTTATGAAAAAACGTCGTCTGTGTCTCAATTTCTTTTATTTTGTAAAGCTTAATAATCATTGTTTATGGATTGCAGTTTGCCAAGGGAAAAGATCAAGCGCCATACCCCCAAGCACCATTGATGAAGTCAGGAAAGAATGGGCGAGTTTGTTTGCCTTCATATGGATTAGAGGATTTTTGGAACACTTGATATTTTTATATGTACTAATTTTGTCTATAATATATAATGTCCAAATTTTGTCTATAATATACATCCTTTTTTTCCCTGAAAATTTGTTGAGGTTTTCATAATATAAAAGAAAAAACAAATTGCGTAACCGACGTGTAATAACTTTCCAACGACATAATTATGTAAAAAACCGACGTAAAATGATATTTAGACGTGATGGGACGTACATAAGACGTCGTTTTGATGACAATTTCGCCATGGTTTCGCTTTTAAACGACGTGCTTTTGAACAAGTAAGTCGTTTATTAGGGTTTAGGTTAATACCTTATAACGACGGTGATTAGGTCGTTGAATATGTATTTTACGTCTGATGGTGAAACATCCGCCATGGTTTCTCTTTTACACGACGTCCTTTTTACATGTGAGTCGTTTATTATTATTTACAACGTCGTGGTTTGTTGTTGATATAAGAATATTTTATTATTTTTAATTCAAAATTTTAAAAATAAATTTAAAATAAATTCAAAAAATTCAACTTCAACTCCTATAAAGTCATTGATATATTTTCTTCCCCCTAAAACCCAAAAAAATGCAGTTTGTGTAATAAAAGATTAAAATGTCCAACCTAAATAAAATTGTTTTGATGAGTCATAGCATCACTTACATAGTTTGATGGTTTAGGGTCTAGGGTTTGGGGATTAGGGTTGTTATTTATTAGGGTTTATGGTTAAAGTATAATTTTTGGGGTTTAGGGTTTATGTTTGTTATTTCTTAGGATGTAAAACCATAAACAATTTTATAAAATTAAATTTTACAAATATATAATTTATAGGGTATTACTTTTAACGACGGTGATTGAGTCGTGGAATATTGAGTTTACGTCGTATGGTGAAAAATCCGACGTTGTTTCTCTTTTAAACGACGTTTTGTTTACACGTGAGTCGTTTATTATTGTTTACAACGTCGGTAGTTAATTAACCCCGCCGTGGTTTGTTGTTGACATAAGAATATTTTATTATTTTTAATTCAAAATTTTAAAAATAAATTTAAAATAAATTCAAAAAATTCAACTTCAACTCCTATGAAGTCATTGATATATTTTCTTCCCCCTAAAACCCAAAAAAATGCAGTTTGTGTAATAAAAGATTAAAATGTCCAACCTAAATAAAATTGTTTTGATGAGTCATAGCATCACTTACATAGTTTGATGGTTTAGGGTTTAGGGTTTGGGGATTAGGTTATTATTTATTAGGTTTATGGTTAAAGTATAATTTTTGGGGTTTAGGGTTTATGTTTGTTATTTATTAGGATGTAAAACCATAAACAATTTTATAAAATTAAATTTTACAAATATATAATTTAGGGTTTTAAAGTTTAGGGTATTACTTTTAACGACGGTGATTGAGTCGTGGAATATGGAGTTTACGTCGTATGGTGAAAAATCCGACGTCGTTTCTCTTTTAAACGACGTTTTGTTTACACGTGAGTCGTTTATTATTGTTTACTACGTCGGTAGTTAATTAACCCCGCCGTGGTTTTTCATAGTTTTAACGCCTTTTTTGATTTTGCGTGGTACATAGTTTTACCACGACGTCCTTAATGTAATTAGCGTCATGTTTAATGTTAAATTTTAACGACGCGTGTTTTTTCGGTCGATGTTTTAAAAAGCGCGCTTTCTTAAAATATTCGCGGGACCTAAAATTTTCAGATTTGGCTCTTATTTTTATACTTCTAACCCTAAACCCTAAAATTGTCAGATTTCGCGCAACATAACATTTCGCTCTCTCACTTCATCTCTAATTCAAAGTTAGGCCAGGTGTGTCAAATCCAATTTGGTCATAATCTGTGAGCTCTGCCAACCTGTAAGTACAAACCCTCTCTTCCCCTTGTAAATTCATTGAATGATATATTACGTTGTTTTGTTAAAGGGTTTTAGGTATATGTTTTGCGATCTGTTAATAATGTTGTTGGAGGTATGGGTTCATGGATTTTCTGTTTAATGTTTTCTTGATCACTCTCTGTTATGTTGAATTGGGAATGGATTTCATTTTGTCGGATCTTTTAATCACTCTCTGTTATGTTGAATTGGGAATGGATTTATTGTTTTCATGCTTAGTATATGTTGGTTTCACGTATATGTTGGTTTCTTGCTTGGTTTCATGTCTATGTTGTGTTCTTAATAGGGTTTTGGGATCTTGAAAATAAACTGGATATCGACGCGTTTTCAGGCATACGACGACGATTTTTACTTTAAACCGTCGTTTTTATTACTTATACACGACGGTGTTATTTAACTACCGTCGTGGTTATAATTAGACGACGTAAAATCCGTCGTCTATATATGTCAAATACGTCTATTTTTGTTTAAAAACCGTCGTCTATGTTGTATATTACTTGCTATTAGACTTTATATAATCTGCTATAGTGATGGTCATTGCTTTCCTTTTCACTTTATTATATATAATAGGGTATAGTGTCGGAGATGGATAAGTCATGGATGCACTCGGATAGAAGATCGAAGGCATATGAGTTAGGGGTGGAAGCATTTTTGAACTTTTCTGTAGAAAATCTTCTAACTACCACACATATCCGTTGTCCATGTGTTAAATGTGTTAATTTGAAATTGTTTGGGGTTGGAATTATAAGGGATCACTTATACTTTAATGGAGTTGACCAAAGCTATAAGAATTGGACATTTCACGGAGAACCTTGGGAAGCAGCTACTAATGCTAGTAGAAATGTTGAAGAAGATGATGACCATAGTAGGTACAGTTTTGTGTCCGAAGAAATAGAGATGGATGATAATGATTTTGGTGATTTTGGATCTGATCCTTATGAGTTTGCCAATGTGATTGGGGATGGAGATCAACCATTGTACCCTGGTTGTAGAAAGTACACGAAGTTATCGGCATTAGTGAAGTTGTATAATTTGAAGGCAAAATATGGGATGAGTGATGGCTGTTTTACAGAATTATTGATACTTCAAGGCGATTTGCTTCTGAAGGAAATACAATACCGCCTCTATGTATGAGGCAAAAAAGACTTTGTGTGCATTGGGGCTGAGTTATGAGAAAATGCACGCATGCCCCAATGATTGCATCTTGTATAGGAAGGAGTATGAGGATTTAACTCATTGTCCTAATTGTGGTATCTCAAGGTGGAAGGAAGGCAAAGATTCAATCTTGAAAGAGGGTGTGCCAGCGAAGGTGGTGTGGTATTTTCCTCCAATTCCAAGGTTTAAAAGGATGTTTCGATCACATGAGACTGCTAAGAGTTTGACTTGGCATGCTGCTAGAAAATCAATTGACGGTTATATGTCTCATCCAGCGGATTCCCCGTCTTGGAAACTTCTTGATGATAAATGGCCCGAGTTTGGTAATGAGCCGAGAAACTTGAGATTGGCTCTGTCATCCGATGGATTCAATCCCCACAGTTCTCTAAGTAGCAGATATAGTTGCTGGCCAGTTATCTTAGTTACATATAATCTCCCTCCATGGCTGTGCATGAAACGAAAGTTCATGATGTTGACCTTATTGATTTCCGGTCCTAAACAACCCGAAATGATATAGACGTCTACTTGGAGCCTTTGATTGATGATTTAAAATCTTTGTGGGATGGGATTGGAGGAGTGTATGATGCACATAATGGAGAATACTTTACACTCAGAGCTGCATTAATGTGGACAATTAATGATTTCCCCGCCTATGGAAACTTATCTGGTTGTGTTGTTAAAGGATATAAAGCTTGTCCAATATGCGGCGATGATACACCTAGTCACAGGTTGAAAAATGGCCACAAAATTTGTTACATTGGGCATAGAAAATGGTTACCGATCAATCATCCATATAGGAGGCAACGTGCAGCTTTTAATGGGAAACCTGAATATGGCACGCCTCCGAGCCATTAACCGGAGAAGAAGTGCTGCATATGGTTGAAGATGGTGACAGAGTTTGTTGGAAGAAGAAATCAATATTCTTTGATCTCGAGTATTGGAAATACCTTCCTGTGAGGCATGTCCTAGATGTTATGCACATTGAGAAGAATGTTTGCGATAGTATCATTGGTACATTGCTGGAGATCCCTGGAAAAAATAAAGATGGGATTGCTGCTCGATTAGATTTATTGAACATGGGGGTCAAAACTGATTTGCAACCCGAGTATGGAGAAAGACGTACTCGTTTGCCTCCCGGGCCTTGGAATTTGTCAAGAGCAGAGAAGAGAGAGGTTTGCAATTCTTTCTATGGTATGAAGGTCCCTGAAGGTTATTCTTCAAATATAAAAAATCTTGTATCTTTACAAGATTCAAGACTTCTTGGCCTTAAATCACATGATTGTCATACCTTAATGCAACAATTGCTCCCTGTGGCAATTCGTTCTGTTTTGGAGAAGCCTGCAAGGTATGCAATAACTCGTTTGTGCTTCTTCTTCAATGCTATATGTGCAAAGACTGTTGATGTTTCCAAGCTAGATAAGTTGGAAGAAGATGTAGTAGTTACTTTGTGTTTGCTTGAGAAGTACTTTCCCCCTTCATTCTTTGATATCATGGTTCATCTAGTAGTACATCTTGTCGAGAAGTTCGTCTGTGTGGGCCAGATATTTTAGATGGATGTATCCGCTTGAAAGATATATGAAAGTGCTAAAGGGTATGTTCGAATCGTACTACTCAAGGTTGCATTGCCGAGCGGTATATAGTCAAGAAGTCAGTAGAGTTTTGTACCGAGCATTTATCCGATGTTAGTACAGTTGGAGTGCCTTCAAGCCAAAAGATGGGAGTTTCAAAGCCATTATCAGGTTGCACAGTGAGCGAGTTGATCGGGACCTGTTGAACCAAGCACATCTATATGTCTTGGAGAATACGGAGGAAGTCCTACCTTATATCGAGTACGTATGAGTTTTATTCTTTAAGTTTCCATTTTAAATTATTTCTTATGTTTATCTTATATGTTTGGGACCGTAATACTTGAATTTTGTGTGTCATGTAGGCAACATATGATTCACATCCAGACCACTTATCCAAAATTTAGAAAGAGAACAAAGTGGCTGCAGGATAAGCACAATAGCACTTTCATTCAATGGCTACGCTTTCAAGGTATATGTTATTGAATAACATATTGGACTTTTAATTTTCTTCTTTCTATGTTAGATTGAATTAAGTTATATGATTAATTTACAGGTTCAAAGTGAACTTAATGAGGAAGACAATCATGGCGTATCAGAAAATTTAAGGTGGCTAGCAATGGTCCAAACATGGCAAAGTGCCATTATATAGGAGCTATCTCATTAAAGGTATTAAATTCAACATCAAGGCACAAGATGATGTGCGGACAACTCAAAATAGTGGAGTTTATTTACTTGCACATACTATGCAAGTTGCTAGTGCCAAGGATAAAACCCAATTCTCTCAAATATGGGTTTCTATGGTGTCATTCAAGAAATTTGGGACCTTGACTACCAAAAGTTTACAATCCCAGTCTTTAGGTGTGATTGGATTGATAATACTTCTGGTCTTGTAGTGGACGAACTTGGATTTACCCTTGTAGATTTGAGTAAAATTGGACATAGGAATGACCAATTTGTTTTGGCTTCTCAAGTCAAACAAGTATTTTTTGTTGACGACCCGATGCATTGTGGTTGGTCGGTAGTGTTATCAATGCCTAATAGAGAATATAATGATGTTATTAGTGATGATGTCTTAGGTGATTTGAGAATTGAGTGTGAGCCATTTACTAGGGGGATGCCAAATGTTGACACATTTGATGAAGTGGTGGTTGAGTTAGGGAGTCAAAATATTCGAGATGGGTGTGAAGATATATGGGTGGAATGATGCTTTTAATTGGCAGTGTATGACATTAATTTTGTAATATATTGTAATGTGATTTCTTCACTTTCATTATACAGGTTTTGGCCACAAAACAATCAGAACAAAAATTACTGGTTCCAGATTACAAAACACGACGGTTTTGATAAAAATGTGAAAAACAAACGTCTGTTCTAATAAATAACGACGTTTTGGAGCATTCAACGACCGCAATATATTTACCGACGTCTTAAAGCAAAGTAACAATGAAGAACCACGACGCTATTGTGAAACAGTAATCCAGGATAACACGTCGGACAAGCATAAAGAACCGCCATGTAATTCAAAATAACACGACTCCAATCCCATAATACCGACGTCTAAAAGATGAGAATTTTAACCTGAACGTTACAAAAGACGACGTCGTCATGAATTTACCACGTCGTAAGTTCTTTAATAAACGAAGTGGAAAAGGATGAATTCACGACGGTATTTGAAGTCCATTAAATTCGTCGACGTTAAGATGAATTAGACGACGTTAATTTTTTTAATGAAGACGTATAAATTATTAAACACGACGGTCTTTTTCATGGTACCGACGTTGTATATAGACGACAACGTCGTCCTTATAAATTACTGTGTCGTAATTAATAACCCCATCATTTTTTCCACGTCGTTTATTTTCAAAATATGACGTATAAATTCTGTAATACGGCTCTCATTTATTTGGAACCGACGTTGTTTATTCATTTCAACGTCGTCTAAGTAAATACATACGTCGTAATTAATGAACCTGACATCTATTTCCACGTCATAATTCATAAAAAATCGAAGTGGAAAATTTATTTTACGACGGTTGTGGGAAATGTTGTGACGTAGTAGGTGTCAATAACGTCGTCTATTATGATTGTAAAGACGTCGTATTTATATTTGTCATCTGTTTCCTTTTTAACGACGTTTTTTTTGTTGGAGTTGGTCGTCTATTCTCATCCTCGATGTTTTTTATGTCTTTTTGCAGCACAAAGACGTCGGTTTTTATTTTTTGATGACGTTTTTGTTTTAACAACGACGGTTATTCACCGTCGTGGTTTTGTTATGGAAAAGATGTCGGTGGATTCCACGACGATTTGAAAACAGAATACACGACGGTGAATTCCCGTCGTGGTTTTCCTTTTGTAGTAGTGCTACAGGATGTTCATGGCTTGGTGAACTTTAGCCATGTCCAGCTCGAGATCAAACCTTTTACTGATCACGTCAACTGCAAGTAGAAGACGAAGTCAGTCAGTCGGGGACCAAAAAAATCACACAGTAAAGCTCAAGCAAATCGAGACATACCGTGGTAGGAGTGAGAACCCGAGGGCCATCATTCACATCGCCCTTACATATTCCACTAATCTCAAGCACATCTGTACTCCTAACACTAAGGAACCAAACTCCAAGGAGGAATCAAATCCAACTCTCAAAAGGAGCCCAGTTGCAATTGGGAATTTAAAAGCCCAGCAAGTATTTCACATCTCCTACATGCCCTACTCGTGCCATGCAGAAGCTAGGGAGTAATTCTGAGAACATGTAATTTTTGCAACCAATCAGAAGGTGACACATGGAAAAATGAATATTCCTTAGGTCAAATAATTGTATATCTCCCTAAATCAAGGATTGGATTTCCACCAAATCTCATTGATGTTATCCTGTCATTCTGTTTATGAAAAAGAATAATTCCCATCAATAAGGAATTATTCTCCATAAACCCTACCAAAGATGGAGACAATATATATAGATGGGCATCACACCACAGATGAGGTAATTCCAAAAAAAAACCCGAACAAGAACCTCATGCCTCTCTCTCTCTCTCTCTCTCTCTCTCTCTCTCTCTCTCTCTCATGGTTCCTCGTCGCCACCCCATTCCTAGTGTTCATGCCTCCTCTCTCCGGAGAGGAAAGCTTCATCCTTTCAGTTAAATATATGTCTTCTTTAGGCCATTTTACTTATGCAGGCATCAGAGGGCCTTTGGCCAACACCCCGCCGATGTTCTCTAACTGACCACATCTATTTTGCAGGGTTGGAGGAAGAATGATCGAGAGAGAAGAGGATCATCTGCGAATATTCTCCCTGGAAAATATTTGCACAAACAGTAATTGCCAAACGACCTCTGTCATTTGATTCTTCTCCATTTAAGCTCCAAGTTGCTCCTAGGTTTAATTTCTTCAAAACACTCACAAAACTAATTAAAACCAACAGTTTAACTCAAAACCATAGAAATGCGAAAAGTAAAAGAAGTCTAATCAGTAGGTAAAATATCAACATATCAGAAGAAAACGAAATATTTTACCCAATTATCTTGTAGATCATGTGATTGATGTGCCATAATACTTAAAATAAAACTGTAGAGATGGACATGAAATTTACCATTCGAGCAAACTTTCAACCCTATCAAATTTGTTGAAGTTTGAAGGTTGATCTTCTCAGCTCCATTTGAAAAGGTTCTCTAGTCAAGCTTTCCAAATGAGAGAACAAGGATAAGGTTGCTAACCTTTCTTGGAACTAGGTTTGATTACCAAGCTTTTCCACCTCGTACATTGAGAAGGGCTTAGCGGCTCTGAGTCATAAACCGAAGATTCGGTTGATATCCTCTACACAAAGAATAACCATATACATATTTAGGAACATTGTGTAGGAGTGCACCCAATGGTATTACAAATTTCCATTAACAAGAAGGACACTTGAAACCAAGAAGGTTGAAGATTGGGTGGAATGTTATGGGCCTCTACACATGCAACCTTGCTAGTAAATTCAAGGCAACGACAAACCTCTACTCCATTAGGAAAGCAACAAAATTATGAGAAAAGGTATCAGAAAAAGTAGCCTAAACCTTCAACCTTATTGAATTGTTCCACTAAAATTTTCTTGAAGCTTAAAGGTTGATCTCCTCAGCTCCATTTTGAAAGGGTTCTCCAGTCACAAAGATACGTGACATGTCAATCTTTTTCACCAACTTGATAATAGGTGATGCAAAAGCATAAGGGGTGGATCAAGACAGATATTTACCATTTAATTAGTTATTTCACAAGATATTGTTATTTTCTTGGTCATGTAGTTTTAGGGTATCTTTTATTATGTATGTGTGATTTGATAATTAATTAGTTTACTTTTGGACCAAGTAGCCTTGGTGCCCGAGTCTTGTAAAGCCTATAAATAAGGCTAATGTAATAGTTGTTGGGAGGTTGTTTTGTTGATGATTAATGAAATAGTTTATTTATGGCATGGATTTGCTACTATATATGTGAGTTTGCACTAGCCCTAGTCTTGGGCGTTTGTGTATGTTGTTGGTGACCTATGTCCGGACCCCGATCCCCATCAATAAGGTGAAGATGATGAAGCCTTAGATAGAAAATGGTGTTAGCAATCACCCTACAATGGCCATAGACCTTGAAGGTATCATTTTTCTTAAAAATTGGTCTTCAGACGAACAATAGACCAAGGATAAGCTTTTACCCAACCCTAACCAAGCTTTCTTACCGCATACATTGAGAAGATCTTAACATCTCTAAGACTTAAATCAAAGATTCAACTAATAGCCTCTACACATAGACTAACCTTATACATATTTGGGGAGCATTGTGCAGAAGTTCACCTAATAGTATTAAAAAATTTCACCGAACAACAAGGAAACTTGAAACCAAGAAGGATGAAGAGAGAGCATGGAATGTTATGCCCCCACCCCGCCTCTACGCATACAACCTAGATAGTAAATCAACACACCAATGAATCTCTACTCTTGTGGGAAAGCATCATAATTCTAAGCGACGAATGCTCTGGAATTTCATCTTTCTCCCAATTAGCAGGATTGGGGAAAAGAAAAAGGGTAGCCCATGGAGGACACTTACCTCCTAACTCGAAGTTTGAATCTCAATATTCATTAGGTTTGGGGAATGATTTTTTTGGCGACATCTTTCTAAATGAATCTTTAGAAGAAAAAAAATAGGAGGATTTTCTTTCGATAGAAAGTTAGAGAAGAAAAAGAACTGGGTCTTTTTTTATTTTTATAGAACCAACATGTTAACTGCGGCTTCTTAAAACCTTCCCAAAAGAATTCACATGAGACAAAACCTTGGAGGAGAAAAAAATATCACCCATACTTTCGACTAATGAAAGAATCAAACTCACACAAACAAATCCATCACACCAACAATAACAACCCACTAACAAATAAGGACTCCTATAATGAAGCAAATGGGAATGTTGAAATTCAGCATCATAGTTCTTTGCAGAGATAAGACTTCTCTCCTCGGGCATTGGTTCAAAAAAAAAAAGTATTTTGTTCCTCGAATTCCATAATAGCCATAGACCAACACGGGGCACACACAACCGCACCCTGTCAATGACCACCAAACTAGAAAATAGAGTATCTAGGACATCAGAGCTGCCAAAACACCAGTCCTTCGTGCAAAAAATTCAAGGAGAGGAACCACACATATCCAAAGTAGATCTGAAAACTCTAATCTGCAAATCAAAAACACAAAACCAAACAAAGCAAAGAGAGAGGGGAGGAGCAATTAGAAGGAGAGGAGGAGGAAGGGGGAGAGGGATAGGAGGGGAGAAGAGGGACGATGCCGCCCTCGTTTAGAATTCCTTAGTCTAGGACCCAACTGTATAACAACAATCAAGTGTTTGGGGGATTTTCATGAAAGCAAAGAAATTAGTCTTCAAATGTACAACAACTTGGAGACTCTTAGATAAGACCTACTTCTTTAAATAAGCGTGGTGTCTTTTAGGGCAATATTGCAAACGATATCGCAATCCAATAAAATTGGCAGCACATACATCTTAAAAGGCACAGTGCTACGTATCTTTCAAATCCACGACATCATGGCACTCTAAGAATTGGAAGAGACGGGGGCATTTGTGGGAGCAAGATTTCACACGTCAATGAAAAAATTACATGTGGACAAGAACTAGAAAAAATAGACAAAACTGCCGTAAGTAGGCACGGGAATGGGATCTTCATCTAATCACATATTAAAACTCCATTGCAACCAAATAAGGAAAGGTCGAACAAGGTCATCGCTTGGAGAAATTATAGAGTGATACAATATCACCACGTCAGCGGGTGATACTCCCACTCAAAATGTAACACGTGTCAAATTTAAAAAAATATTTACATTTTTTTCATAGTTGTACTTTGTCTTCCAACTTTACCCTAAATTAAAAATAAAATAAAAAACATGAAAAAGAAAACAAGAGTGTAGCAGTGTCCCACCCAGATCCCATTGGCAATCTGCTTTCCACTCACTGCCGCCCTTGGCTGCAGTCCCCCTCTATGCAGGGACGGATCTAAGTAATGGGCTGTCTGGGCTATAGCCTAGACAAATATTTTTTTTTTATATGTAATACCATGTAGTATTCTTAAGGGAGAAACAAAACTTAGTGGAGATAGCCCATCCCAAAGTTGAAAGCAAAGCCCAGCCCACACATCAAACCTTAGTCAAACTTAGTGACTGAGAGAAATAGACAGACAGAGAGCAAAACTTCATTCCCCAAGAGAAGCAAATTGACGGGTGTCATTGTCTGAGGTGCAGCAAAAAAGGGCATCGCAGCAAGTTACAAAGCCAAAACCTTCTCTTCTTTGTTTGTTGAGGTAAAACCCATAACTAAAGATTTTGTTAAAATTTTGGATATTTTTTCTTGAAATTAGGAGTAAGAACGATTTTTGAATTTGGGGATTTTTAACCTCATATCATATGTGTTTGGGATTTTATTCCATTTCTGGCATTTAATTAAATTGGAACTCTGTTTGTTTTAGCTTACCAGTACTAGAACTAGATATTGATTTTTGATAAGATTACATGTTCTATACATTATTCATAGGTTATACTCGATAATGTCAGATCATCATCGAAATCCTAAGAGAATAAAGAATATTTTGCATTTTTTTAAGAAAAAGAGTGATGGATCATCATCAAGTAGCATTCCCTTGTCATCTCCTCCAATTTTTGGAGAGCAACCTCCTTTCGAGCCTCAAATTGTTAGAGGAGTCGAGTCTGAAAGAGTCAATTGTGATCAAGAAGTGGATACTAATTCTCTTGAACGTGATCTGGGATTACGTCGCCAAATATGCACATATCCAATTAATGAACGTGATAATGTTCGAAGATCATATATTTGCTTAGGACCATGTCAACCCACATTAGGAAAATATCCATGCCACTTAGATGGGAATCAAAATCGTCAATTTCAGCAATGTTGGGAATCAAAATCGTCAATTTCAGCAATGTTGGTTCAAACATTTCTCTTGGCTTGAGTATTCTATTAATGAAGATAAGGGGTTTTGTTTTCCATGCTTTCTTTTTGATATTGATCACTCACACAAGGCATTCACGATAGATGGGTTTAAAAATTGGAAGCGAGTTGGTGGGAATAAATGTGCTTTCCTTGCTCATGTAGGCAATATAAATTCCCCACATCATATGGCTATGCAAAAGTGGATGGATTAAGGAACCCTGCTCAACATATTGATAGAGTGGTGCAATCACCGGAAGATGTGAGAAAAAATCGGTTGAGACTTACAACCACAATAAAGGCTATTAGGTATCTTGCAAATCAAGGGATGGCTTTTAGAGGTGGTGACAAATCTTATGACTTGTCAAATCGTGGTAATTTCATTGAGTTGATAAAAGCTTTTTCAAGAATGAATGTAGATGTTGAAAAAGTCGTCTTAGAGAATGCTCCTAGAAATGCTAAGTATATTGCACCAATGATACAAAAGGAGATCCTACATATTTTTGCCAACAAAGTGAGGAAGAAGATTCGTGAAGATGTTGGGGAGGATGGAAAATTTTGTATTCTTCTTGATGAAGCTCTTGATGAATCTCAAAGGGAACAAATGGCTATTATTCTAAGATTTGTTATTCATGATGGATTTATTCGAGAACAGTTTTTTGATATTGTAAGTGTTCATGACACTAATTCATCCACTCTTAAAACTAAGATTTGTAAAGTGTTTGGTAGAAATAATCTTCTAGTTAAAAATATGTGTGGGCAAGGATATGATGGGGTTAGCAATATGCATGGTCAATGGAGTGGCTTACAAGCATTGTTTCTTAATGATTGTCCATATGCATATTATATATATTGCTTTGCCCATCGTCTCCAACTAGCTTTAAATGCTGCAGCTAAATATGTGGGAGTCATTTGGAGATTCTTTTCAATGTTGAATAACATTGTGAATTTTGTTAGTTCTTCCGCCAAGCGTCATTCTAAGTTGAAATTGACTAGAAAAGCTGAAATTCAAGAGTTCTGGAAAACTTGGAACAGGTAGAGGGGTTAATCAAATTCGTTGTTTGCAATGACCTGGAACTACTCGTTGGGGCTCTCATATTAGTTCTATTAGGAGTTTGATTGATTTATTTGGTGCAACCAAGATACTTCTTGACGAAATAGGTCATAATGGACCTAGCTCACAATTTCGTGGGGAAGCTGAGAGTATTTATATTTCGATGATGTCATTTGATTTTGCCTTTGCCTTACTTTTGTTGGACAAAACTATGGGATTTACAGATTTTCTTTGTCAAGCATTTCAAAGCAAATCTCAAGACATTATAAGTGCTTTAAATCTTGTTTCAAGTAAAAAAATGAAGCTAGATGAGTTGAGAAATAATGGTTGGGATGATTTTATCAAGAGTGTGCTATCATTTTGTGAACAACATGACATTTGTGTACCTGATATGAGTGCCCGTCATAAAATGGGTAGGGGTCGTTCTTGTCAACAAAAGGATTCTATTACATTTGAGCATTATTATCGCATTGATGTATTTAATGATGTAATAGATTTTCAGTTGGTGGAGTTAAATACTAGATTTCCGGAGCAAACGATGGAACTTCTTTATCTGACCTCAGCATTGGATCCTCGTAATTCTTTCAAGCGATTTAGCATTGATGATATATGTAATCTTGCTGACAAGTTTTATCCTGAAGATTTTACTACAACTGAGTTGCAGGCTTTAAATCAACAATTGGGATTTTATAAGATTGATATGGACCGTCTTCCAGCCTTCAAGAATCTCGATTCCATTCATGAATTACTGAAGTGTTTACTTGACACAGGGTTAGCACACACCTACCATTTGGTTGATAGATTGATTCGTTTGGTGTTAACTCTTCCTGTTTCTACAACAACAACAACATAATGTGCATTTTCATCTATGAGACTTATCAAAAATCGACTTCGGAACAAGATCGAGGATGAGTTTCTTGCTGATTGTATGTTACTTCACATTGAAAAAGAATTTGTTGATGGTATTGATAATGAATCACTAATTAGTGATTTTAACACTTTGAAGTCTCGAAGGGTGCAACTTAAATAGTTTTATTTTGTGTTTGCATTGCATATTTATTTATTGTTGCCTTTGTTTACTAGTTTCTATCTTATGTACTATATACATTTTGAGGGGTACGGCTCATTATGTCCCCCCCTGACTAGGTGTATTATTTTTTGTTATTAATTAAATTCACTCGTGCCGTCAAGTTTTATTGTAAGGGAAATTCAGCCCATACCATTTTGAATTCCTGGATCCGTCCCTGCCTCTATGAATACCAACATCAAACAACACCACCCAAAAAGTGGTTGATAAAATTAACAAAAAAATGAAAAAAATCTGATTTACTTGGTTGCCCATAACATCCATCATTACCTTTCTTTCAGTAGTGAGTTGTCAACTTATCATCATAGGAGATGCTTTTGAAGATTTTTTATTTGCATTTATATATATTCAAGATTTTTGGCTTTTTCTTAATGCGTTTAACTTTTTTACCGAGAATGAGAGGGAGGGAAAGAGGGATTGGATGAGAAGGGAAAGAAAGGTTGGGGTGGGTGGCGAGGGAAAAGAGAAGACAGCTTGGTGGTGAGGGAAAAGCGAAGCACAGAGAAGACAGTGGGAGATGGGTTAGGTCTAATTAATGTTGAAGGGTAAACTTGGAAGACAAGGTCCAGGTATAATTGTTTTTTAATTTTCTTTTAAAATTGATACATGTTTGATTTTGAGCAGGAGTATCACCACCTAACGTGGTGATAACGTATCACTCTATAATTTCTCCATCGCTTGGATTATAGGCACCCATTTAATCATGTCCACTCATAGGTGACAATTACTGCTATGTGAATAATGGCTAGAATATCACGTGTATTAAACCCATTAATTATCTCACAGCCCAAATCAAACCCCTAATTAACACAATGGCCAAAATAATGGGTCTCGACTGACAAACACACACCATGTCGCCCACAATGGCGAGAAACTAGCCACCCAGAGGTTATATAAAAGCCAAACTCCATCAAATGTGGAAGGCAACTATTCCATGAACTAAGAGCATCCATAGTGGTCGCATGTAAAAGGGGGTGTATATCAAATTTACACCCCCTATCGCCAGAATAAGCTCCAATGGTCGTATGTAAATGGTTGTACATTTGCATTCTCAAGCTGATATGCAAAAAAAAGGATGGGAGTTTACATCTTTCTTTACATCCCATAAGCGGATCCCACGACTGATAAAGGAGGAGAGAGAAGAGAGAAGAGCCGCGAAGTTTTTGGAATTACACGCCCCAAACTCACAAATTCAACTTCAGTCCCCCAACATAACTTAGTTCGGGCCCCAGTTGTGGCTTAGTGCGCTTGATTTACTGGCATTTGAATTGGTGCTCCAACAGATAAAACATCCTACGGCTCTAATTTTTCACAAACAACAAAATCATTAATCTAAAGGCCAAACAATTTCTAAACATACCCCAAAATCATCTAATTGTCTGAAATTGATGGGAAAAAAGGCCAAATTTTTTTTCTTCTAATTTTCTATATATAAGCACAACCTTTGTTCACAAAAATCACCAATCTTCATAACTTATCCGAATTTAAATATTTTTAGGTTTATTTGTTTAGAAAAATAAAATTAATTTAACACACACAAAATTAATTTCAAAATGTTAACACACACACACAACAAAATAACACAAGAAAATCAAATATACATCTTAATATTTACATCTGAAAATACACCATCCCACTATGGATGCTCTGAGCATCCATGTGGGGAGGTGTAAATTAGAGAGTGTAAAGTCACTTTTACATCCCCTTTACACCTCCGGAGGTTATAAATGTGATTTTTGCTCCAGTGGGGAAAATGTAAATCTAAAGATGTATAATTGATTTCTTTCACCTTTTCTGATGTAGGTTCCACTTTTTCTCACATTTTCTCATGTAGGTCTCACCTACAAGAAATGTAAAAAAAAAAAAAAAATGTATATGTGCATCTAAATTTGCATCTCATGGTGGTTATGCAAATTTACACTCATTTACACCTCTCCATAGTGGGTGATTCCGATCACAAATGGTGTATATTTAACATACACTTCATTATATGCTCTCATAACCTTACTTTTTCATTTTCATACTCTAAATCTAACTTCGATATTGGATGCTCTTTAGCTCACAGCACAATGGTGTGTTGAAAGACTCGGTTGACATTATATTCTTAATTTTCAGGACACAAAAATCTTTATTAGACATTGGGGAATTTATGTCATGCATAGAGCAAATTAATTATTTTTAAATTGACTGCCCTTAATAGTGATTTTATGTTACAGTAAAATTGCTCTTTTATAAGAGAGAGCACGTACCAATTTAATTTCCCGATAATGATTCTCAAAAAACAAAAGTATAATGGTTGATATATTGATTTGGGAGAAGTGTACAAACATCGATTGAAATAGTAGTGATGCGTTCAATTACCACCTAGAAGGAAAAAGAATAGCAATGTCACACCCGAACTTCGAATTTTGTAGCATCATGGCACTTAGCTTCATTTTCGTCCCTTTTTTTTAAAGGTTTTTATCGCAAATGATCCCTGAGGTTAACAAAATTATCACCTTTCATCCTGAAAGTTTTTTTTGTGGCATTAATAATTCTTAAGGTTATTCTTCGTACATCAAGTCTGTCCTGTCGTTAGTTTCCGTTTAATTTTCTGTTAAATTACTAACATGACACATATGTGGACTCCACATATTCAATAAGATAACGACACGTGGGTTTAAAAACAAAAATAAGTATTTTAGAGAAAAAAAAAAAGGGGAGTTTCACTAAAACACCCAAAATGGGGGCTGAAATTATAAAAAAACCCAACACTCAAAACACTTTATAAACACACCCAAAACCCATCATTACACACACTCAAAACCCATTTATAAACACACCCAAAAAATATACAATTGTTGATTTTGGGTGTGTTTCTATGTTTAAATAATGCTTGGGTTTTTTTATAAATACATGTCTAGGATTGAGTTTATTTATAAATTTGTAAAAAAAAAAAAGATTAAAACTTAAAAGAAAAACAAAACAAAAAAACCTGCAGCTATCCCTCCCCTCCCCTCAGTCTCCATCTGTTCTCTCTCCACGTTGTGTTTTGAGTCATTGTTTTAAGAGAGAGATGTCAACGTTGTAGCTCTTCTTTTTAGTGGAGACTTATTTGTAGAGGGGAGTCAACTTGCTTGGCGATCAAGTCGTGATCATGATCTTTCCTCCTCATTGCATCCCATTTTTAAAGATTCGATCTTGATTCTCAAGTATTCAAAATAATCGCCGCCCTCTGACAACTATTCAAAATACTTTTCATTATAAAAATATCAACAAAATAACCCAAGTATTATAATACCATCACCAATATTAATACCATTAACTATTCCCAATATAGTTTTCACCGAATCTCCATCGATCAACCTAAATACAAATGTGCACATATCGCACCACAATGAAAAAGTAGCCAAACTCTTCTCCCTCTCCAAGTGCATCTGTGTTCGATTCATATACGAGATAATCTTGAGACAACTCAATATAATTTCCCCTCTCTAAAAAATACCAAAAAAATAAAAACTAAACACAAATGTGAAAATGGGTGTAATGGTACTTTGCTCCCACCCATTACTTCTCTTAGACCAATTGGTCACGGTAATGAATTCAACTCTTTACATTCAAGTTCGAATCTTTTATTTCTTTTGTAAATTAGATTAATTTAAAATCTTGTTTGTATTAAAAATCAAAATCAAAATTTCCCAACTTTAGTGTCAGCCTTTAGTTGTAAAGGAAGTTACTATTCATTTGATAGGACAGAGACACACGTAGGATAAGAGTGACACCAAGCAGCAAGGTGCTTAGGTCTCACGCCACGCGCATCTGCTGATAGGTTTATTTTCAGCCAACTGTTTAATGACCTGTTTAATTTAGGAACGCCAGGTCTCCAGATCTCATGGGAAGGTTTTATATAATTAAAAAATTATAAATAAAAAACCTGTTAAGGGTGGTAAGTGGGGCCCACAATCCACTCTGATCTCTTGTCTTTGTGTAATGCCTTTTGCATGGCAGCGGCAGCAGATTCGTTTTTCTGGACTTCTCTATCTCAAAAACACTTTTTATTATCTTTCTATCTTTTTCTTCTCTCTCTCTTTCACACTCGCTCTGCCTCTTATTAATTACTAAAAGAAAGAAAAAAAGGAATTTTCTGAATTTATTTTATTTTATTTTATTTATTTTCTCTGAAACTCATACACACTGCTCTCATACGTCTCTGTTGTGCTCTGAAATCCAAGCTATCATTCGACGCCCTCTGCGTCACTTTAATTCTCGGGTACACTCAAAATTCCCCCTCTGCTCTTTTTTTTCTCTATGCGTGGTTTTGGTTTTCACTGCTCTTGTACAATTCTGCTTCTTCTTTCTCGTGGGTACTGAATTTGGGTTCAGTTCTTCGTTTCTGATTTCTTTGGTTGTTGGTTTGTGAGACTGAGATGGGTTTTTTTTTTTCTGTGTGTCTTATAGTTCTGAATCTTGCTTCGTTTGTTTGATTTTGGCTGTTTGGTTTTAATAGTCTAGTTGTTTCTGTGTGTGTTCAACTGCAGACGCTGTGATTGCGTTTTACAAACTCCAGGACCAAGGCCTTGAATTTGATCTACTTTGTTGCAAAAATTGAATCTCTCAATTGGGGTTTCTTCTGAGCTCTCTCTTCTGGTGGGTTTTCCGCTTGAATTCAGATAAAGAAAAATCAAGGTTAGTAGTGACTTAGAACTAAATCTTTGGGATTGGTTTTGAGATGTGAGAAGTTTTTACATGGGAATTTCAAACCTCCTTAGCTTTTACTGGACCAATTCACTTGCTTTGCTTGGCTTTTGTAAAGTGTTTTCTTATGTTCAGAGATTCCGTCCCTTTTGGATACTCTGTTTAACGAGGGAAAGAGAAATTGCTTAAGGGTTTTAGAACTTCTGCTATCTCCTCATCCATTGTCAAGATTAACTTGAGCTTGAACCAATATTTCCTTCTCTTGCTGTTGTTATAGCTGGTGTTGGTGATGTTGCCCATTTCTTTAGCTTATCTCTTACATGTGTTTCTATTCATTGAGGTCGGCATGTGGAATTTTATTGTATACTTCATATACTGACAATCTATAATGTCACCAGAGTTTTTTTTTTTTTTTTTTTGGGTAAGGGTTGTAATTTTGACTGTGATCGTTTCCTGAGTTGGATATGTACAAGCTGATTTCTCTGATGTTGTACTCTTTCCCTCAGTTTTCTTTTGTTAGTTTTTCCTGTTGACTAGGAATTCCGTAATAAATTTGCATTTCTTTCAGAAAAAGAAGGCGGGGCTGGGCATGCTTTTGTTTATCTATCTTTAAATTTCTTTTATTCTCTTTGATTTAAGGGGTGCTACCAAAATGAACATGATTTACATCTTGTGCTAGTACGTGTTTCAAATGATTTTGTTTTCTTGAAGAATTCTCAGCATTGCATGTATTTCCCATTTTTTGATACCTCTATTAAATTGAGTTTCAGGAGGAATCTTATGTCCTGTTGATGTAATTAGAGGATTTTAGGCCAGATCTGCTGATATGGGGGCTGCAAACTCTAAAGTAGAGGAAGATAAGGCCCTGCAGCTATGTCGAGAAAGGAAGAAATATGTTAAGCAGGCACTTGATGGAAGGTGCTCACTAGCAGCAGCTCATCTTATGTATATTCAATCACTAAAGAATACGGGAACCGCTCTTAGGAAATTTGTCGATCCTGGCGCTCCCATTGAGTCTTCCTTGTACACTTCCACTAATGCAACGCCAGAGCCTCTTGTTCAAACTGAGAAGTCCCTTTCTCACTTCTCTTTTTCTTCTCCATCCTTGTCACAACGCATTGATGCAGCTGAAACTTTTTCTCCATCTCCGTCTCCTCCAAATTCTACCCGATTTCACGTAAATCATATGAAATTCAGGGGTAGCTTTTCTAAAAAGGTAGAAGAAAAACCTCCTACGCCTGTTACTGCAACAGTAACCTCCTCGAGCACCCCACAGAATACCACGCCTCGCTCCGCTGAAAAACCTGAGGTATCACCATTTGAAGCTTCTTCGCACCCACCTCAAACTCCACCATGGGATTACTTCGATTTCTTTCACCCAATTGACCATCAGTTTTCTTTTCAAGAAGGGAAGGGAGTGAACCAGGTGTTCGAAAATAATGATGATATGAGAAGACTTAGGGAAGAGGAGGGAATTCCTGAGCTGGAAGATGAAGAAGAGAAGGTTTCTTTTCTAGGGAGGGAAGAATCTGAAGATTCTGAAGATGAATTTGATGAGCCTGCTACAGATACTCTAGTTAGAAGTTTTGAAAACCTTAATAGAGTACATGATCATGTTGAAGCTAGCGCTTCACACACAATGCCTTCTGCAGAAAGTGTAACTTCAGAAACTGAGTTACTGAATGGGGAGAAAAGTAACTCTCCTGATTTGTCGCCATTAAGAGCCACATCCTCAGTATTTGCCGTTGAAACTGACTCAAATAGAACACCAGTTAAAGAAGATTGTATTGAAAGTAAGGTTGCCCCAAAAGATTTTTTTTCAAGCATGAAAGATATTGAAGTTCTCTTTATAAAAGCGTTCGAGTCCGGTAAAGAAATTCCCAGAATGCTTGAAGCAAATAAGTTTCATTTCCGTCCGCTATTTCCAGCAAAAGAAAGTAAGATCTCTCTCTCTCTAGTATTTTAGTGGAACTATTTAAGCTTGTTTTAGTTATCCAAGGATGATTTATTCTGTGAATAAAGTACAATCAAGAGTTTCTGGAATGTTATGAACACTACAGTAAACTTCTCCTGCTTTAGTGGAGCTCATAGATTTAAATCACGGCACATATAAGATTGAAAAAAGAATGGATATTCTTAAATATTTTGAAATAATTTCCTATTACTATAGACCATTGGAAGTTTGTTTTCTTTTGGTGAAAGTTATGAACACTAGGATTTCTACTGTAGCAGGTGGATCAATTTCATCTACATTCCTGAAGGCTTGTTTCTCCTGTGGTGAAGACCCAAGTCAAGTTCAGGAAGGTAGGTCTTGGTCTTTAAGCTTCTCATTTTATTTTTCATGTCACAGATGCATGACACAGACATTGGTTTTTAACCAACACGGTTCTAGTGCAAGAATGGTTCTGTTATGTGTCTTTTCAAAAAATTAAAAAAAAAAAACTATGGATGATGCATGTGCTATGGATGTTGCATAATTCTGTTAAGTCTATGCTACATGGTATTCTCGATAACTGTTTTGGCAAATCGTAATTTTCAGTGCAAAGATGTAATTATGTAGTTGAATAGATATAAAGAACAATGTGATTGATGTGTGTCCTGTTTTTTTTTGGGTTAAATTATTGCAATTTGTAGAACCTCGTGCTATGAGTTTGGAAGGGTTTTTAACTAACTTGTGAAAGTATTTCATTTCACTTCTATTTGAGTGGTATGAAAATTCTATGTTAAGTAAGTACAAAACTAGTTTATCCAGTTCATATTTGTTCATGTTTATCAAGTCTAGCAACTAGGCAGAGTGCCATGCACAAGTCGGCCATGCTTTTCAGGAAAACTAGTCTTGTACAACTAAAAACTGGCATGTTTACCAAAAGTTTTATTTAAGAAGCAAATTGTGGCGAACTTAGAAGTTTCTATTATTGAAATGTTTGAGCGCCAGCACGCATGTGTATGAGAACATTTTAGGTAAAAGATGTATCTAGGAGAACAAAACTGTATGCATACTAATATCTTGTGAAATCATTTAAGATAACTCTTGATATTGGTATCTTGATTTCGGTACTGATTCTTTCCTTAATTCCACTTAGAGCCTCCTCAAACTGCTGTGAAGTACTTAACTTGGCACAGGACGACATCATCTCGGTCCTCTTCATCGAGGAATCCTTTAGGGGCAAACTCAAGAGATGATATTGAGGATCATACTGGTAACCTCTTTGATAACTACTGCATGAATTCAGGCAGTCATGCCTCAACCTTGGATAGATTATATGCATGGGAGAGGAAGCTTTATGACGAGGTCAAGGTACTGTCGATTAATAACAGTAGTTATGGCATTTGTAATCATCATTGTCGTCATCGAATTTACTGTTCTATGGTTGATGGTATTGTTATGGTTTTTTTCACTAAAATTGTTATCTGTTAAAATGATCACGAAATAGGTGCATAAATATGCTTTATAGCAATTTCATTACTGAGATTAGTTTAACCATCTTATTATTTAGAATTTCATGGAGTCTTCATTTCATTTACATTCCTGCTTCTCTTCATGTTCAAACTCGTCATAGGGATCAAATTTAGTGGAACGAGGTAATCTATAACTGGATATGCTATTGAACCATGAAGTCATTCATTGTTACAAAAATGAAAGTTCAGCCCTTTATTTAGTATACTTCCACATGCTGAGTGTGGAGATGTACTCACCCATTTTACAACTACACATCTCTGGCATTAGGCACTTCTAACTTACCCTGCAACTTGGGAGAGGGGGGAATGAATAAAGACAAAAAAGGAAATTTGATAGCTTAGAAGCAAAACATCGATGTGATATAGTCAATGGGAATGTTACTGAAAAATCATGTTATAACTAGAATTACTATAGAAACTAAGCTATTTGGGCTTCACCTTTGTGTTTGTTGTTTTGATGCCCTTATAGATTGATGTCTACTCATAATGCGCGTAGTGCCAAGATGTCAGTCTCTACCTTTTGTACTTTTACTGCCAACTGTTGAAACAAAAAAATCAGAAATTTCAGATATGCAGAAGGATGTGGAACTTGTTTTTGTGGTGTTGGCATTTCTGATCTGAAACTAAAAAACATATCTGCATCACTTTTTGTAAACCCTCAGATTTCTCACCTTAAAATCTTAGGTTGTAAGTTGATCTAGCATTATATAAAGAGTATATGGGTACTTCTGTTAATTTATATGAACGTGTACAACTGTTTTTTCAGGCTAGTGAGATGGTTAGAAGGGATTACGACATAAAGTGTAAGATTTTAAGGGAACTAGAATCAAAAGGAGAAGCTTATCAAAAAATTGATAAAACCCGTGCTGTTGTCAAGGATCTGCATTCTAGGATCAGAGTTGCTATTCACAGAATTCACTCTATATCAAAGAGGATTGAGGACTTACGAGACAAAGAGCTTCAGCCACAACTTGAAGAGTTGATTGAGGGGTATGTATTTTGTATGTTCCTATTTGCTAGTGCTTTATTATACGTCCTAGAAACTCAATTTCGGAAGCCAATGAAACTTGGAATTGGGTATATTTATGTAAAACTAGATGCAAAAAAGAAGAGAATTTTTATGTCAATTAATTCTTCTTTTTCTTTTTTTTTGTCCTTTTCTCATGGCTGTTCTTAAGAACCCATACAAATTAAGTTGAACGTGACATAGGAATGGAAAACTATTTGGAATTGCTTTAGGTTTCTGTTTTCAGTTTTCATATAGGCACTATTGTTCTGTGTACATTTTCCCCTCATCCATCCCTTCCCTCCCCCTTCCTCGTTCCTTCTTTCTCATCCTTTTCTCCCATGCATTTCTTCTCTATCTTTTACTGAAAAATAAAAGCTAAAAACAATAGTGTTACCAAGCTGGTCCTTTAACTATTTGATCCAGATTAGATGTTCGGTGAAATACTGTGGGAACATTAAACAACAGGATATTTCAACTGGAGTGCGAACAAATGAGATTCACATGTCTTCGGTGGGAGAATCATGTCTGTGTGTAAGATTGAGACCCTTAGTGTGTTTCATTTTCCACATGCACATATTACGGCACATTTACGTTAGTCTAAATTGTTGATTCAATTTTACATAATATTATTATACAATCATAACTCATAAAAAAATCCGTTAAGTACGTTTGCGGTGAAACTTTAGGAAATGCGAAATCAATCCATAATGCAGCAACTAAATATGTAAACATCGTAAAATAATGTATTTATGACGAACATATAACAGGTCAGGCAAAACACTTTGCATTGAGTTATAATTACTGCTTATAGTTAGTCTCTATAATAAAAGACGTTTTAGTTAAATGTAGACATTATCTTGAGTAATTGAATTAGTGAGTTGAGAATTTCGACCAAAAAAAACAATACAAATTTATAAATAAACCCAATTCTAGACATGTATTTATAAAAAAACCCAAACACTATTTAAACATAGAAAAACACCCAAAATCAACAATTGTATATTTTTTGGGTGTGTTTATCAATGGATTTTGAGTGTGTGTAATGATGGGTTTTGGGTGTGTTTATAAAGTGTTTTGGGTGTTGGGATTTTTTATAATTTCAGCCCCCATTTTGGGTGTTTTAGTGAAACTCCCGAAAAACAAAAATGGTGAGTTGAGAATTTCAACCAAAAAAAAAAATGGTGAGTTGAGAAGAGTGTGTGTAATTGTAAGTGATTGATTGAAAAAGAATTAGTGATAATTATGTGTAGTACTCTGATGGAAGAATTTAGTACTTTTTAAGTTAAATGTGGACATATATACTTGATGTGATTATTATGAATGCTTCACTTTTGGGCTTCATTTGCTCTGTTCTTTGTACAAAATTGTAGGTTAAGTCGGATGTGGGAGGTGATGCTTGAATGTCACAAGCTTCAGTTTCACATAATCTCGATGGCTTACCCTAATGGCAACACCAAATTCTCTGTACAGTCAGAATCACGTCGTCAGATTACCATCCATCTTGAAGATGAACTCAACTCTCTATCGTCAAGTTTTATGAAGTGGTTTGGTGCTCAAAAGTCTTATCTGAAGTCTATAGATGGCTGGCTTTTAAAATGTATCTCTTTACCACCGAAGGCTTCCAAAAAGAAAAGGAGGCCACAAGAAATCCCCTTTCGGTACTGTGGCCCTCCAATATATGTCACCTGTGGTTTCTGGTTAGAGAAGCTTGAGAAGCTTGAGAAGCCGCCTGCCGAGGAACTGGTAGATTCTATAAAGAGTTTAGCAGCTCGAACTTCCAGTTTTTTACCACGACAAGAAAAGAAAGAAGGGAAGGATGCTAACGAATCAGATTTAACATCCTGGAAACATGATAATGGTAGTGATTCTGCTGTTAATATGTTGAGAGATGAAGTTTCTCAAGACTGGGCTTCAGGTTTAGACAGTTTCCAAATAAGCTTGGCAGGGTTTTGTGGTAAGTTGAACAACTTTGCAGAGTCATCTGTGAAGATGTATATAGATCTTCAGGAGGCCATTCAACGTGCTAAGAGCAACTATGAACAGTTTAAGGCTCAATCTTCAGTTTGAAGGATTGGCGCTCAAGTAGAGCAAAGAATGCATCCCATATTAAGTTCCATGGAGTCGCGCTCAATAAATGTTTGAAAGAAAAAAAATAAAGCGTTTGGATACGAGTTCAATTGGGCATGGGATTTGTAAATGAAGAGAAAAATAAGAAAAATTTGGTCAGGAGTTGAATAAAGTTTTGAAGTTGTATCTATTATAATGGGGTCTCTTGTAGGTTAAAGCTGTAATTACAAGGCTGGTAGCGGTCAAGAGAGTTGTATATAGTGATTTTCTTGTAGGAACTTTGCCCTCCTTTCTACCAGGATTATTATTCAGTTCAAAATGTATTCAAGATTGTATGAACTTTGCCTCCGTATTTGTTATTATTATTATTTAAAATAAGAAATAAAATTACAAAGAGGATACTCTAAGGATCCCTAAATTCCTCTTATCATACATGAGTTTCAAAGGGAAAGTCTGCATTTTGTTTTTGTTTGGTAACATGACCAATTGTTGCTAGATCGTCAGCCGCCGTGTTAGCTTTCTCTGATAGATGTGTCTTACTTGGAGAATCTAAAATTTCCAAACTTGGGTTTAATAGAATTTTCGAAATTCCACCAAATGGCTAATATTTTGGTAAAAATTAAGTTTCTCCACCTCAGCAAAAAAAAAAAAAAAAAAAGCCACATTGGAGCAACTATGTCATCACTTAACGCCTCCACTAATGGCCTGATTAACAGAGTGACTAATTTGTATGTTTTATCAAAGGCTGGGTATGCTCGTTAAAAATTTAAAAGGTTGGGTACTAATTTGAAACGACCCCTAAAAATGGGGTACTTTTATGTTTTTTTCTTTCGATTAATAGGGAGAGAATACAAAGAGAAAATTTGATGCCACAACACTTTCTTCAACCTCCTCCCTCTTTGGGGTTGTGATTACCTATGGATTGACATATGGAATTACAGTTTATGAATTGTTTTTTTCTTTCTTCTAGCTGGTGTCTTTGTGGGGCTGTTCGGAATGAGTTTTTCTTCTAATAGTCTTAGCACCCTGGGTTGCACTCTGCTCCCCTGTGGTTTCCTATGCATTATGTTTGGTTATTAGCTTTGTTTTTTTTTTTTTTCCCCACAGGTGGCTTTTATAAAAGTTCCTTTTTCTAACCAAAAAAGACATTATCTTTTACCAATTAATTGAGCTTAGAACTTCTTTAATTGAATCACCATTCATGATTAAAAATGATGTTGTATAACTGGCAGCTATCCTTTTGGGACTATTTGAAATTCTTTAGATCATTGAAAGTAGACATAGGGTTTAATTTTGATCAAATAGTAGATTCTTATGCTTCAAAATTTATAAATAGTATTCTTACATTGTGAACAGGAATTCAGAACATTAGAGATGAACAATGTCCAAGATGACACCTGGCATAGTCAGGCTGATACAATATACATAGGTGGCCTTGGAGGGAAAGTCATTCTTTGAGCTACAAATTGTTGTGAATATTCATGAGCTTAATAAACTAGGCATTTATCATTTCAGAAATTGGCTACAGCTATGATTGGAAGTTGACTTGAAATTTGATTAATTTCCCCCAAGGAGGAGGGGTTATTAGAATACAAATTTATAATAGACTATCCTTGATGCAAGACAGCAACAAAAGATACACAAAAAGACATTTAATTTGTCTAATGAGCATAAATTAAAGTAAAAGAAAAGAAAATTGATAACAACTTTGAAAAAAAACTCACCATTAACAATATTTTTGGTCATCACTCTCCATATCTTGGCACAAGTCTTCTGACTCTTCATTGCCTGAATTTAGATTCATAATAATCAAATTAAACATAACCTTTGGACCTTACTATTAGAAATATATATTTTTTTAAAAACAAAGTGAACCAACTTACATAGATTCGTTGATTCATTATTTCATATTTTCAGATTTGATGGACAATTTCTTTTGTCATGTTGTGCTATCTTTTTGCATAATGCACACTTTCTTTTGTTCTTGTTTTGAGGCAACTCAATACCACTTTTTATCCTTTTTGAACTGCTATTATTGTCCTTCTTTCTACCTTTAGTTTGTGAGATATTGGGGTCCAAAAGCAACAATTGAGAGGAATCAATGTTAGTACCAATGGCAGACTCAGGAATTTTTATAGGGATAGGCTAAATATTTTTTTTTTTCAGAGGAGATATATATTATAAGCCTTTTTTCTCTCGAAACAAAAATGCAAATAAAATTTTATAAATCAAACAAAGTCACATTACAAGCAAATATAACACAAAGAAGTACAAAATATAAATAAAATCTACTTTTTTTGAAGAATGAATAACTAGTTTTTTCTCTCTTTGCCGGTCTATTATCATCATGTGACATGATATCATAACAAGAAATACTAGACACCAAAAATCATATATGCTAATTAATAAAAGTTGCAAAAATAAAACATATATCAACAATATCAAAAAGTTTTCACCCAAACCCTAAATCATAAAAACTTAACAACAACAATTAAAATTGGAAATTGAATATATATATATATATATATATATATAAAGAGAAAAACTTACCAAGATTGAAGAACCCACTGAAGTTAGGTTGGTACAATTTTTTAGAGGAGGAGAGCTATTTCCTCTAGGCTCTCAAGGTTCAAATATGGGGTTTTGGGTGGCTAGAAGAAATTTTTTGATGTTTAGCCCAATATCAGTACGATTAGAATAGCTCAAGTTGGTAGACCTTTAGCATGAGTTCTGCTTCTAATCAAATTGATAGGTTTGGATTGATGTTTATTATTTCCTATATGCTTTAGGAGGAGTGAGCTTATTTTAAATAGAAGACTGAGCTATTATTTACTTTACTTAGATTGGGCTACTATTAGTTTATTATATTAGCGATTTAAAAAAAAAATGCAGGTGTGGGCTATATTTATTTGGTGCAGTGGGCTAAATATTTATTGGAGTAGGAATAAGCTTATAAAATTTAAACTATATTTAAGATTTTAGAAATCTTCCTCCAGCTTAGGCATAAGTCCATCCTTGATTAGTACTACATGGATCACCTGTTGTTGAGGAAGGAATTGTTGCATGCTAAGTAGAATTTTCTTACAGTTTCTTGGACAATTCATTTATAGCTTCCATGAAAGTTGTGTATGCCTGATTTGAAGATGATGCAATGTAAGCCAACTTTGTTTGCTTGATGACACATATGGCTAAGTCGCAAAGCCTCTGATTTTTCTTTACCATCATTTGTTACCAAGCTTTTAAAATTCATTATCCTAAAGTTGTTTGCTTCTTGTCTCCATCTTGGAAGAATAAAATGGTTAGGTAGTGTATCTATATCAAGGCGGACAAATACTTTCAACAAATGTCGACAAAGTATTCCAACAAACTCAAAATTTTGGCATTCACACATACCTTTGTATGTTTGCAAATTTAACTTCACCACAAACTCTTCATGCTCTCTAAGTTTTGTTTTCACTAGGTATGCATGATATTCGTCGTCACATGGCATTTCTTCAACTTTGTAAAGATTAAATTTACTCCATTCATCCTTGAACTCGTTCAAAATATTTCTAGTATAGAACTTCGATGCATGTTTCAAAAGGAATTCTCCTTCTTTCACAATGTGATACTTGTGTTTTGATTCAAAATCTTCATCAGTTTCTCTATCCATGATCCTCTTCAGTGCTTGCTCATATTTGACAACACACTCTCTAAGATTTGTTGTCGGTGAAACAAATCCATAAAAAAAAGAATTAATACCCTCACTACGTCCAGTAGTGTTCATTCCTACAAAAAAAATATGTCACCATTATAAACAAGAACCCAAGAATAACATATTTCATATTCAACCAGTCATCATTATCCCACTCACATTCTTTCATCAATTCCTTCCACTTTTCTTCAAATTTCTCTATCTTGTATGTTGACCGAATACATTTCTTCATCTAAATTTTGAATTTGGACTTCTTGAAGTACACATGTGACAATTTTTCTACAAACTTATTCTTAATATGCCAGAGGCATAACCAATGGCGAGTGTTAGGAAAAATCTTGGCAATTGCTCCTTTCATTGCCAAGTCTTGATCAGTAATAATGGAAACTGAATGACGTCCTCCTATTGCTTCAAGCCATGTCTCAAACAACCACAAAAATTTCACCTCTGTCTCATCTTGTAAAAGTGCGCACATCCAAATTTTATTGATTGCAAATGGTGGTTTACTCCTGTGAATGGTGCAAATGGCATATCATACTTGTTTGTCCTATAGGTTGTGTCAAATGTGACTACATCTCCAAAATATTGGTACGCCATGTGTGATCGAGCATCCACCCAAAAGAAATTAGTTGCCCTTCCATTTTCATCATACTAAATGGCATAAAACAAATTGAGGATTCTCAGCTTGCTTCTTCCTAAAGTAAGGACTGACTGTGCATCACCTCCATCCAGTTGTCTATGCCACACATTTCTCAAGTGGTTATAACAATCTCTATTGTTAAAACCAATATGTGGGCCACCACGGATTGAAGGAACTTTTGCAATTGGCAAATTTTCTTGATGAAATGTTTCAGTCAAAATTGTAGCTGCTTTTGGCATAACCTTATTTGACTTCATTTTCATTCTTCTTTCTAGTGTAACTAGCTTGTGATTGTGAGAATCTTGGAAACTTGAAACTTTTCATTTGCTTGATCATCTATCAAGCTTAATTTGCGTACTCTTGCTTTGCATCCACATTTCACCGTAGAACAATTTTTACATGTTCTCTTCATATTCTCAATCTCATTTATGTCGGTCTCATCATTCTATTCTGAAGCCTTTTGTGATGTATTTTTGGGCACGTATTTTGATATAATCATTCTTTCGTACATTTTTATTAACTTTCTCTTAAATCTTGCTATGCTCGAGTGAGTTTAGTCCATTTTTACTTAGTTTTGTATTTTACTAGGTTTGAAGAGTAAAGATGGAAAAGCAAGCAAAAAGAGAAATTTTGGGATTGAAATATGATGTGCAATCCTAGGAGCAGAATATGCTGTGCAGATCAGACAACTTCAAGGATTATACTGTACTTCCTCAGAGCAAACCAGATGTTGATCTTTATATCATTGGAAAGATGCGGATGTTAGCTTTCTGTAGAATTTTGCAGTTCATGATTCGGATGTGTGTGGAGAGAGTTGTGGCAGTTTTAGTACAGACAGTTCGAGGAGAATGTATTCTGCGAGTTTTGCATAATAATCTTTTTGAAGTTCAATCCTTGGACTCCAATTTATATCTATTGCATTTGGGAAGTGTCTGCAAGGATGTAGGGCTATGTTCTAAGGTCTGATCGTATATTTAGTAGGTTTTGGATGCCAACTCATCAAAGACAATTGAAACCAAACTAGGAAAGCGGAGTTACCAAGTCAAAAGAGGATTTGCTCATTAGTTAAAGAAAACGAGAAAATACGGTTCAGAGATGCTAGAGTTGAAGAGTCAAAGAGCCACTGCATTTATCAAGTTCTCGAGCATCATCACAATTTTATGTTTTCTAGTTTTTCAATTATGTTTTCTTTGAATATGAGTAACTAAATTATTATTTAGGGCGACGATGACGCCCTAGCATGGATAGTTATGATTTTTAATGTTATTTAATGGATTCTTAGTTTCTTTTATATGAATGTTTAATCACTATTTTAATTGTTGCTATTTGTTTAAGTTCTTTGATTGATCACCTTAGGGCTTTGCATCTAGTAAATTGGAAGATGAATTTGAGGCAGAACTCACAATATAATTCAATTAGCTTCTTGTGATTAAGTGTGGTGAATTACATTATTGCTTGACGAAAAATAATGGTTTGCTTGGTTCTCTCGTTTTCTAGAACGATGGAACTTAGAAAAACATTATACATATATTCAGTAGCGGGGCCAAAATTGTCTGTGTGGGGGGCCGAACAATAATACAAGTATAGAAAGAAAAAAAATCAATCTTACATCAATAATATATATAAGAAAAATGGACATTTTTAAGAACTTTGTACTCAATTTCATGTATCAAAATGGAAAATTCTATTGATAAAATCTCATTCCCCTTTAAACTATTTATTTTATATTCCTTTCTTTTTGTTAAACTATTTTCTATTCCCTTGACTCACCAGTTTGATTATTAGAGGATTAATACTTTCCTTTTTTATGTTAGTTGTGTAATGGGCCCACAAACATTTTACATATAATTATAAATGAAGTTATTATGGATTGCAATTTGGGGGCCGTTAGAATGGTTATATGGTTTGCAACACTTTGCATAAATACCACCTGAACTTTCAGGCATGTGTATCATTACAACCTGAACTTTTAATTTTTATTTTTAACCACCTGAACTTTGTAAAGTGTTGCAATCCACCACCTACGTCTAACTCCGTTAAAGTTTCACTTAAATTTAAGGGTATTTTCATCAATTAATTATAACTAAGAATAATTATATAAAAAAACAGAATTAAAAATACAAAAAAAAATAAAGCCAACCTCCATATCTGGTCCATTGATTTTGTTGCCTTCCAGTATTTCCTTTTTTTTTTTTTTTTGGTTGCCAAAGCCTTCCTGCATTCATTTCATGGCTTGCACTATTTGTTCACAGGCTTGTCCTTCATTTTAATGGAAGTTTGCATATTAAAAATAAAAAAATTAAAAAAATCAGACTACAATTACTCTCTCTCACCTTCAATCCAGCAAATTCAAAAAATTTAACATCAAAGCTAGAATTTAAATTTTGTAACTTCATCATGGGTTTTGGGAAGGAATCAATTGCATTCCTAGTACATATAAATATCCCAAAAAGGTCCTAAACATCTGTAATTGACAAACAAGTTCTAGGAATGCCTAAATTCAAGTACCAACACACCAGTGCATTTTTTATATAGGACATGAGATGCCAAGAGACAGAGATGAATATAGAGTATGGTGTGTGTAGAGGGTGGGTTTTGGGAGGGTGAGTTTTTTTGGTGTGGAGCGAATTGATGTTGGAAAAGTAGGAGTAGGGGTAGGGTGAAGGCACTGTAATTAGGTTATATATATATATATATTAAATCCGTTCTTTTATATAATTATTCTTTGTTATAGTTAATTGACGAAAATACCCTTAAACTTAACAGAAATTTTAACGGAGTTAGACGTAGGTGGTGGATTGCAACACTTTACAAAGTTCAGGTGGTTAAAAAGAAAAATTAAAAGTTCATATGGTAATGACGCACATACCTGAAAGTTCAAGAGGTTTTTATGCAAATTTCCCTAATTATAAATGAAGTTATTAAGGATTGCAATTTGGGGGCCATTAGAATGGTTATATAATTTGCATTGTTAAATGTATGAACTAAAGCCCAAGCTTTACTGTGTTGAGAACAAATTGTTAAGGGACCAGGCCACCTTAGGCCCTAGAGTACCTCCGCCCCTGCATATGTTAATAAGATTTATATGAAAATGAAGAATATGATTCTCTATGTATTTTAACACAAAAAAGAAATTATTTAGCGTGTGAAACACCTATATCTTAATGCAAGATGAAATATAATGGAGTAGACTATCATACTGATTTTTAAAAATAATTCTTATGTTAAAAGATTATTGTTTGTTAATTATATAACATTGTATTTATAAAATATATAAAAATTCAGCAATCCTAATTATCTATAGAAAGAGCAACAATAAAGATTAAAAACAAAAAACAAAAAGATAAAAATCTCAAATGAAGGTAACATACCAAATGCACTGAGAGTTGGAGGAAATATCTTGTGTGGAGAAATTGCTTTGACATAAAAGAACTATATTGAAGATGAATTCATGGCTGCATATGCATGTGTGTTAAGACTCCTTACGGTTAAGGCATTTAGTTTTTGGTGAGATTCTTTATTTATTACACCTTAATAAATATTTGATATTAAATAGACAAGAGAGATTACGTCTCCAAGAAAAAAAGTTGGAGAGAGAAAATTCTTTTGCTTTACTTTTATGAGAGAGAATAAAATTAATGATTGTCTATTTAAAAAATTAAAACTACTTGTCATGTCATGTTTAATCTCAACTACTGAAAATTGAGTAATCTAATGGTCCAAAAATTGTGTCAAAACTTGTGACAAAAACACAGTGCCATGAATCCGTGCAAGCAAGAAACAGGGGAAATCAGACCAAATTAAAAATAAATCCAAAATGATCCTCGACTGCCTTGAATCACCAAAATGATCAAGAATATTGATCCTCGACTGAAAATGGTACCAAACGCTTTTTCTCAAATTTGGACTTCCAAACTCATTTTCTCGCGAGAGAGTTTTCTAATCATTATCTCACAAAATAAAATATTATCGTGTGTAAATCATTGTAAGTATCTCCAATAAATAATTGTATGAATCAAACCGTATCGTCTAAATTCACACCAAAAAGAAGAACAAATTGTCTAATTCTAAAACAAAAATTAAAGCGCATAACAAAACTAAGCATATTCCATTATTCTACCAAGGATCCACGCCGTAATCACAGTCCCTAGACACAATGCTGGCGTCTGCTGTCAGTCTATTGACAGTTAAGTGACAGGCAACCTTTACGGTAATCGTCCACGTCTTAATGGGCCCCACTTTAATTCTAACGGGCGCTCTCAGGTCCAGATCTAACGGCACCTTCCCTTGCTTCTGCGCATCCACTAAGCCCTTGTGCACTGCGCTCGTCAGTTCGATTCCGGAACCCGTTAACGCCGTTCGAAACTCTGTTACGTTCTTTGACGGCTGGTAAAACGCCGGCAGAACGCCGTCACACAGTTTGATGTCGGAGTAAAAGAGCTTGACGGAGCTCTCTCTCTCGTAGTAGATCCCGATCTTCTTGTTTGGGTTCTGGGCCCGGACGGTGACGTGGATCTCTGGCGAGATGGCGGACGGCAGGGACGACGTCGTTGTGAGGTTGAAGCCTTTGAATGCGATGCTCTCAACGGAGTAGTTGGGGGCCTCGGGGCGGACGACGAGGTAGAAGATGCCGGCGGCGGCCGCGGAGAGGAAGACGATGGCGGCGAGGAGGCCGAGGAACCAGCAGCAGCAGCAGTGGCAAGAGCTCCGGCGAGGCTTCCGGTGAGTGTAGCTCTGGTAACGGCTGGCATTCTCCGGCGGCGGGACCCGGTAGACCTGGTCCTTCGGGATCTGGATGACGTAGGTGCCCGGCGGAGGGACGGGCTTCTCGGAGTCTGGCGGGGAGGGCCTTGATAAGGACAACGGCGTCGTTTCGGTGTGAAAGGGCGAGTCGCGGGGGTGGACTCGGTCGGCCATTTGGGGCTGCAGTGAAATTGAAACGAACTACAGAGAGTGAGAGGTGGGCGGAGATTTTTGTCTGACAAATGAAGCAAGCAGGCCAGAGAGAGCGAGGAGAGAGAGTAAGATGAGCTTTGATGTATTTTTGGTTTTTATTTATACATACCGAAACCGCGTTCGAAAAGGGTATAAATGGAATTTTAGAAAAATAATTCGCTGATTGAAATTTTTTCGCACACGGACTATACAATTAGGTCAGTAATTATGATTTATTTTTTTTTAATTTTAAACGAGGATAATTAAAAATATTTACCATAAATGCATTTCTAATTCCAAAACGAAGGGAATTAAATTGATTGAGGGACCAACGAATTGCATGATCTGAAAATGGAATTTGAAAACAAAAAGGAATAAAAAATTGGGGAGGAGAGGACATTCTTTTGAAATACTTATTTATTTATTTATTATTTTAAAAATGCATAAGTTGTGACAGGAAAGCACTAGTGTCGTCTACACGTATAATTGAAAAGTGTTTTAGGATTTATAGTTGGGCGCACGTTATAGACAAAACAATTCAATAATTTCCAGATTTTTCGGTAATTTCTCTTTTCCCAAGTTTAATTGATGACATCTTTTGACAAATATGGGAGAAGGCCAAAAATTAATTGACAAATGAGGTATGCTAAAGATTAGAAAGTTGGCTTAGTGGTCGACGTGCTCTTCCTTCTACACCTGAGTTTGAATTTCTCTTCCCGTAGTTTAAATTAGTTTAAAGTATAATATTGTTTGTATTTTCTCTTTTCCCAAGTTTAATTGATGACATCTTTTGACAAATATGGGAGAAAGCCAAAAATTAAATGACAAATGAGGTATGCTAAAGACTATAAAGTTGGCTTAGAGGTGGATGTGCTCTTCATTTTGCATTCGAGTTCGAATCTTCCTCTCCGTTAGGGATGGTAACAGGCCGGGTAGGGGCTAGGTATGGCAATACCATCCCCGTCCCAGATGCCCATCCCCGACCCTGTCCCCTCCCCATCCCGGCTTTAAGCGGTTTTGGGAATCCCGTCCCTGTACTAGTCGGGGGCTATCCCCCATCCCCGATCCAAATTCCCTATTTTTTAAAATGATCTTTATGTTTCCAAGACAATCTCCCTTCCCATAGTTTAAATTAGTTTAAAGTAGAATATCGTTTGTATAAAAAAAACAAAAAAAATCAGAAAGTGAAAATCATAACATAGCATGAGCTTATTTGTGGTTGGCTATTTCCTTCTTAAAGTAAACGTATGATTGCATAAGTTTGATTCAAGTGTTAATGAAGAACAAAGAAGCAGAAAAAAAGAAATTGAGGAGGAAAAAGGAGTTAAGATGAATGAATGACAAAGGAAATTAGATGAAGAAGAAAATGGGCAAGAAATATATAAACATACTAGTATAAGTATAAAGGAAGGAGATTTACCTGATGAAGAAAGTTGAAAGCCGATAGCTGAATGAGAGAGAGAGGCAGAGCAAACCAAACTCTATAAGCTATTCGCTATATATAAGGTAGCTCTCAAGTCTTGGATTAGGTAGCTGCAATTGCTGATGATGATGCCTCAATCTTTACGGAGTATGCCAACTGAACGAGTCTCTGCTTTCCATGTATCTATATATGGAATTTTGAGTCTCTGTATTTAACATCGTGCGTTTAAACGGATTAAAAACAAATTAAAGAAAATTTAATAGTCTGACTGAGTAAGAAGGGTTTGGTTAGGTTGAGTTGGGTATAGTTCATTCCTTCTTCTTCATGTCAATTTTTTTTTAATTATTTATTGTTTAAGTAAACAAAATCCCATCTTAATAATTAGCTTTATCTATGCAAGAAACTGGAGAGAGAGAGAGAGAGAGAGAGAGAGAGAGAGAATGCGTCAACTTTGAAGGAAGTGTTCAAATAAATGTCTTTATCTGCCTCGTCCTCAACTGATTTAGAGTGCGTGTGCAGGCGGGGCACAGGCAGGCGGGCAGGCGGGCTTGCATTGCAGCTGTGAAAGATATTATGGTATCAAAACGTTGGGCTAAATGGCAGTTGGCACACGCTTCCTTACCAACACACTCTTTCTTTCTTTCTTCCTTTCTTTCTGCTTGTTTGCAACCGGTACAACACACGCTTATCTTTTAAGATTGGCTATCTTTCCTACGATATATCCTACTTTCACATCTCCAATATAAAAATAATTTCAATGCAAAGGCATTTGTATTCCATTCATATTTTTGGATGTAAAATTTATAATAGAAGCGTTAGTCTAAATTAATTTATATTAATATATTGTACATGTAGAGGAATCTAACTTCGGTAGAAGGGGGCGAGCGTACTACCTGTGGGAGCAGATATTTTCGTCTCCAATCACAGCTCGCCACGTGGAAAAGAAGATTATCTCTTTTAATTAATTAATTGAACCAGTTTATCTGGCCAATTAATTAATTTGGATAAATATCTTAATTAACATGATATTATCTTTATTTAATAAGATAATATCATTAATTAAGATATTATCATAATAAAGAGAAGATAATGTCATTATCTCATATATTATCTTCATAAAAAGAGATAATATCATTTAATTCAGATATTATCTCCATAAAAAGAGATAATATCATTAAATCAGATATTATCTCAATCCGACTCGATCCCTACGAATTTGGGTAGAGAATAAACTCAGCATATTCTCTACGAAACCCTAGCCCCGAGGCTCCTATAAATAGATGACTTCATTCATCATTCAAGGTACATCTAAACCTACTCCTTATACCCGAGAAAAATACCCGAAGCTCTTTCTCCCTCTCCACTCTCCATATTTTCTTCACACGGCTCCGGCCACCACACACGGCTCCGGCCGCCCGGTTCACACCCTACATAAACACTACTCCGTACCCTTTGCTTAGCTATTGTTTTTCTACAAACACTCGAACTAACTTAGGCATCGGAGGGCCCTTTGGCCAACACCCCCCGGGTGTGGTCTATTTACTCAAATATGTTTTATAGGAATCGAGGAAGAGAGAGAAGAAAGATCGAAGGTTGAAGGATCTAGAAGCGAACATTCTCCCGTGAGATTATTTGCACAAACATTTGGTGCTTTCATTGAGAGCACGAGTTATACTCAACGCGTGCTCAAGGAATCCGTTCCTCCTATTTTCCAATCTACCGAAGCCTTCCAAACAACCATGGTTGGAAGCAAACGCATTAGGAGCAAAACCGCCGCGGCTCGATCCGAGATGGCCCAAAGCCATTCCACCCACGATCCCGCGATCGACATGGTGGCACCACCACCTCTCGCCACCGTGCCACCTACCGGACCCGCAACCGGATCTAGCAACCTCCGTGGCACTGCCGCCGAACATGGTGGACCCTCTCATCAAGGTGGGCTCGTTACCACCACCGATTTAGGCCCGGTCTTGGAGCAACTTCGCGTTCCCTCCATTGCCTCCACGCCAAGCACGCTCTGTACACGCCCAATGAAACCCTGGGCCGTGTGCAATTGGGCTCCACACGCTTCTCTCCTCCCGATCCACAAAGTCAAGCATATCTCAACCTGAGAGTCGACCAGCTAGCTCAGAGAATGGACGACCAAAATGCTCTTACGAGGCAGCTCATTAATCAAATAAGCGTGGCTTAAAATCTTGGCCTTGGACAACCAGGCGAAGAGAGAAGAATAGACGAACGCATCGGTGGGCAGCTCAACGGGCACCAAGCGGGTCGAGCAGGAGCGAGCAGACAAGGCGATGCATAACCACGTGATCAGCTTGCCGACATGTCGCAAGCATTTGCAAGCCACACGCAAAGCAACGTGCGAGAAAGGCTCGGCCCACGACTTGACGTCCGTGCTCGCCTGGGCCCGCAGGAAAATGTGCTTCAAAGGCTAGGCTTCCAGGGAGATTAAACTGACAATCACCGCAATGAGGATCGTGAAGATAGGCGCTCTGCTGCCCACTCGCAGAGAAATATTCACGAAAGGCTAGGCCCCTAGGGAGGTCAACCCGATAACCATCGCAATGAGGATCGTGAAGAGAGGCACTCCACTGCTCGCCGTCAAGCTGCAGAAAATCCCTCGCAAGCGCATCCACCAACACGCATCCTAGGCAGCGCGGACGAGAGGACCGACCCGCGCGGATCAACGAGGAGGTCAATCGCGTCGCCCGAATCGCAAAAGTCGCCAACGTGATCGACCAGTAATGCGCGCAGAAGACGTTGAGAAGCTGGAACCTCGAGGATGCACTACGTAAGGAGATGGACCAGCGATCTCTACTCCTTTCACCCCGAATCGAGCAGCTGCTCCCGGCGATTCTCAATGCTTTCGTTTACGCATTTCAAGGGAGATTCCGATCCCGAGAGCCACCTAAAACACTTCAAAAGTGTCATGATCCTCCACAAGGCCGACGATGCACTGATGTGCAAGGCGTTCGCAATGACCTTGCGAGGAACACCAGATCGGTTCCACACCCGCCATCTGGGTCGATCAACAGTTTCAAGGAGTTTGTCTATGTCTTCACTAAAGAATACACTTCTTATCGGACGATCAAGAAGAACCCAGATCATCTGTTCAACCTGCACAAGAAGTCCAATGAATCCCTGCGAGACTACATCAAGAGGTTCAAAGCGGAGAGGGCAAACATTGTAGGATGTGATGACCAAATTGCGTCATCTGCCTTCAAGAGGGGGTTGCCAACCGAATGTGAGTCAGACGCGTGACCATCTATCCTCGCCAAACACTGGTAGAAGTCTTCGCTATAGCAGAGCGCTACGCATTATGGGACGACGACCGGATCGCCACGAAGAAGGCTGATCAAGTAGCGAGCAGGTAAGCCAAGAGAACGGCAAGCGTAGATCACGCCTCGAAGGTGCTTCAGCAGAGAGCTACACCAAGTTCACTATCCCGATACACAGATCCTGGCCCAAGTAAAAGACATGCCTTGGTTGAAGAAACCATCGCCTTTAAAGGGAAACCCAACCAAGAAGGATACCAGTAGATACTGCACATTCCATGAAGGGCATGGTCATTACACAAACGACTGCTTCGCCTGGAAAAGACACCTTGAAGATCTAGTCAGAGACGGCCATTGCACGGAATTCATCGCAAGGAGGGCTATCCAGCAAATCAAGGATTGTGACGCAGCTAACGATGAACCTCAACGAAAAAGGTTATATGGATCAACATGATCCTAGCTGACTCCAAAAGCCCGAACTGACCACCAGGGGGCAAAAGAGAAAGATCAAGCAGGCAACTTCCGTCTCCTAAGCCGTCACTAGCTACCAAGTTGTGGAAGACGAACCTTTCATCATCTTTCAATGGAAGGAAATTCTAAGACAATGAAATACCCATCACCTCCAAGGGTACTATCCATGAAGCTCTTCATTTATCAGCTCGGCTCTAAGCAGGAGACCAAGCCTTCCTCACCTCCATTGAAGACAAGTTACTTTTGATGTTACTCATGCACTCATCTTTTTTGTTCGATAAGGCAATGTAGTCACACAGACATCAATACAAGTTCAAGCTTTTCTTTCCAATGAAGTATTCACAAAAGCAATCGACACATTTCTGGACGTAGGCCAAACGGGCCACTCTCATCGACACGTCTCCGGACGTAGGCCAAACGGGCCACACTCATCGACACGTCTTCGGACGTAGGCCAAACGGGTCACTCTCATCGACACGTTTCCGAATGTAGGCCAAACGGGTCACTCTCATCGACACGTCTCCGGACGTAGGCCAAACGGGCCACACTCATCGACACGTCTCCGGACGTAGGCCAAACGGGCCACACACATCGACACGTCTCCGAACGTAGGCCAAACGGGTCATACACATCGACACGTCCCCGGACGTAAGCCAAACGGGCCACTATCATCGACACGTTTTCGGACGTAGGCCAAACGGGTCACACATCGACACGTCTCCGGACGTAGGCCAAACGGGCCACTATCATTGACACGTCCCCAGACGTAGGCCAAACGGGCCACTATCATTGACATGTCTCCGGACGTAAACCAAACGGATCACACACATCGACACATCTTCGGACGTAGGCCAAACGGGTCACTTTCACCGACACGTCTCCGGACGTAAGCCAAACGGGTCACTCTCATCGACACGTCTCCGGACATAGGCCAAACGGGCCACCCTCATTGACACGTCTCCGGACGTAGGCAAAACACGCCTCAACCCAGAAACACTCAAGCAGTTCACAAGACACTATGCAAATTGAAGTTGAAAAAATAACTGAAATTTCCTTAGTAAAGTGACCAACCGGCCAAAGTTCAACAAAAAGAAGACGGTCAGGCAAGACCAATTACTCTAAATGAGAAAACAGACTACAAAAGCTAAAAAGAGATAAAGAAGTCTTCATCTACTCCGAGACGCCAGCAGGAGATCCCGATCTGTAGCTACTTGGTCTCGTCGATCACCACACTCTCAGCTCCACCGCCTGATCCTCAACGTCTGCCCCCACCTCCTTTTTGAAGGAGAAGAAATGTTGCTTCCTTTGTTTTTCCAAAGAAAGACTTGAGAAAGCACCAAGATCGCCAGCCTGACGGATTTGGTCAACCAGCACAGCACAAGAGGATGGACTTGATAGAAATTGCGTCTTTAGCAGATCGGACACGCCGCATCCCTGCAGGCTAGATTTGTCCGCCTTTGATCAGCCGCTGAAGTTGTATGACCTTTCGTTTGGGCAGACGACTCTCTTGCATTCCTAGCCTCCGCCAACCTCACTTCCAAAGGAATTTGTGACGTCGAATCAACTCCACGCTTGATTGCTCGTGACTCAACAGTTGAAACATGATGGTTGGATGGATGAGCAGACTGCCCAGATCGACTTCTAATCTTCGACTAGTACAAACGACTCGAATTTCAAAAAGGAGCATCCGCATCTCTTTGCCTCTCAACAAGTGAGCTAGATCACGCACAGACTACTTTACGGAGCATATCACGATCTCCAAACTCATCAGGCTTGAGCTCTCGAAGACTTGACATCAGCCTTCCTCTTTTAGGGGAGTTTAGCAAAACACTCCTCATGTCCATCAGGCAGATCATCAAGGCTCGGACCATCCTACTTCCATCTATCGACATCCTTAGCAGGGGGCAGTCCACCAACTTTCTCCGATCGTCGCTCAGCAGCCGCCAGCGATCACCGCCGCACCAATCATCTTTGGCAGCCAATCACGACGACAACCAGCCTGGTCCCACCCAACTGGTCCTCGCCTTGAAAAAGAGAAGACGAAGAAAAATTTACGTGCTCGACTTACTTTGGGATGCACGGCAACTCCTCTCTTCGACAAGCAGTACAAAATTCTCTAAGATCTTTCTCAAGCTAGAAAGTAGAGAAGTTAAGTTTGCAATGTAAGAAAGAGTGAAAAGAAGCCCTGTATTTGTATAAGTTGGACAACTCAAGTCAAGAAGGAATCGCAAGCTCATTCCTATTGGGAATCCAACTCCAAGAACAGTCAGAAGCCTACGCCAATTAGTAATCCTATCTACAAGGATTGAGATAATATTTGCACTCGTGTAAGATGTGTTGATAGATGAGATAATGATATTTGGTGAACAAGTTAGTTCCTGAGGCTGTGATCGCCACGAAGAGTGAACCCGATTATTTACTCCCCTGATAATAATCGCCTCTGATGCCTAAGTTAGTTCGAGGCACATGTGTTGATTTGGATGTGCCTCAATTCCTGTTTGGGTGACTAAGTATCCAAGGAATCGGCCGGACGAGACTCCAAATGTGCATTTGCTCGGGTTCAACTTCATGTTGTATTTTCGGAGTAGGCTGAATGCCTCGGCAAGATTCTCGATGTGGTCTGCTCGCTCGGGAGCTCTGACTAGCATGTCGTCTACGTAGACCTCCATAGTCTTGCCGATTTGCTCTTTGAAAATTTTGTTCACCAGCCTTTGGTAGGTTGCCCCGGCGTTCTTCAGCCCAAAGAGCATGACCTTGTAGCAGTAGGTACCTCTTTCGATGATGAAAGAGGTCTTTGCCTTGTCGTCTTCATGCATCATGATCTGGTTGTAACCGGAGTAGGCGTCCATGAAGCTTAGCAGTTGATTGCCGGAAGTTGAATCAACGAGCTGGTCAATTCTCGGCAGTGGAAAGTTATCTTTAGAACATGCCTTGTTGAGGTCAGTATAGTCGACGCACACTCTCCACAAGCCTTTATCTTTCTTTGCTACTAGAACAACGTTCGCCAACCATTCTGCGTATGATACTTCTTCAATGAAACCTGCAACTAGAAGCTTGTCGATCTCGGCTTCAATGATGGCGACCCGCTCGGGGCGAAGTTGCGTCTCTTCTGCGCTACAGGTTTGATGGTGAGTTGACGTGTAGGCGATGGCGGCGATGATCCGGGATCGATGCCGGCATGTCGATGGTGACCATGCAAATACGTCTTTGTTGTTCTGGAGGAAGGCTACAAGCTCGCCTTTTCCTCCTGGCTTAGGCGCGAGCCGATCCGCGCTATTCTCTCGGCTTGTCGGGATCAAGGGTATTAGCTCAACGTCCTCCTCGGGCTTCCATCCTTCTTCAGGATAGACCTCCGGACGGATTCCCTCGACTTGGTCCTGATTCTTTGATTGCTATTGGGGAGTAGTTATTCCCTTTCCTTTTTGGCTCGCTCGACCGTCAGAACGGAATCTGCTTTCTCATCTGATTGTTCTACTCCCTTTAGATCTGCTTGATTCACAGGGAGGAACTGTGTTTGCTTGCCTTTCTTCAGCCCTTGAGCTGAGCATTTCCTCGCCATTGCCTGATCGCTATTGAGTTGGCCGATCCCACCCCAAGGAATGGGGTAGCGAATCTTCTGATGTGTGGCGGAGGTGATGGCGTTGATCTTGCTGATCCATGGTCTGCCTAAAATGAAACCCAATTGGGAAGGCCCTTATGTGATCAGTTGGTTCGGGGGCAGAGGAAGCTACACGCTGGACACCATGGATTGGAAGGAAATACCACGGCAATGGAATGTCTACCATCTCCGAAAGTATTATCCGTAATGCTTCCTACTGACTGCTAGAAGCTCCAAGTTTTTGTACTCAGTGATTTTCATTTTCAAATAAAGGACTGTAATCTTATGAATATCAATATAAGCTCAGTTTCTTATTCCAAAATGTCTCATCTACCCACAAAACACAACTGTTGTCCATAAGCGGCGTCCTTCCGGAGACGCAGGCAACGACTTAAGCGTCCTTCGAGACGCAGCCCATAAAAAGCGTCCTAAGGGAGACGCAGAGTGCGCTAGGAATTTCCTAAGGGAGGTATCCAGGTTTCTATCCATTCCCTAAGGGGGCAGGATAGTCATATAGTTGCCCATAAGGAGCGTCCTAAGGGAGACGCAGGCGACTAAAAGCGTCCGCTTGAGACGCAGCCTACTAAAAAGGGTCCTAAGAGAGATGCAGGTGCGCTAGGAATTTCTTAAAATGAGGTCTCCATGCCTCCTGCGGGAAGTATCCGGTTTCTATCCGTTTCCTAAGGGAGGCAGGATAGTCACACATTGCCCATAAGTAGCGTCCTTCGAGACGCAGGCGACGACTAAAAGCGTCTGTTTGGAGACGCAGCCCACTAAAAAGCATCCTAAGGGAGACGCAGGGTGCGCCAGGAATTTCTTAAAAGGAGGTCTCCATGCCTCTGCGGGAAGTATCCGAGTTCCTATCCGTTTCTTAAGGGAGGCAGGATAGTCACACAGTTGCCCATAAGCAGACGGAAATATTTGCACACACGGCTTAAGATATTATCATTTAATTCAGATATTATCTCCATAAAAATAGATAATATCATTAAATCAGATATTATCTCAGTCCGACTCGATCCCTACGAATTTGGGTAAAGAATAAACTCAGCATATTCTCTACGAAACCCTAGCCCTGAGGCTCCTATAAATAGATGACTTCATTCATCATTCAAGGTACATCTAAACCTACTCCTTATACCCGAGAAAAATACCCGAAGCTCTTTCTCCCTCTCCACTCTCCACTCTCCATATTTTCTCCATACGGCTCCGGCCACCACACACGGCCCGGCCGCCCGGTTCACACCCCACATAAATACTACTCCGTACCCTTTGCTTAGCTATTGTTTTTCTACAAACACTCGAACTAACTTAGGCATCGGAGGGCCTTTGGCCAACACCCCCCGGGTGTGGTCTATTTACTCCAATCTGTTTTACAGGAATCGAGAAAGAGAGAGAAGGAAGATCGAAAGTTGAAGGATCCATAAGCGAATATTCTCCCCATGAGATTATTTGCACAAACATTTAGTGCTTTCATTGAGAGCACGAGTTATACTCAACGCGTCCTCAAGGAATCCGTTCCTCCTATTTTCCAATCTACCGAAGCCTTCTAAACAACCATGGTTGGAAGCAAACGCATTAGGAGCAAAACCGCCGCGGCTCGATCCGAGATGGCCCAAAGCCATTCCACCCACGATCCCGCGATCTACATGGTGGCACCACAACCTCTCGCCACCGTGCCACCTACCGGACCCGCAACCGGATCTAGCAACCTCCGTGGCACTGCCGCCGAACATGGTGGACCCTCTTATCAAGGTGGGCTCGTTACCACCACCGATTTAGGCCCGGTCTTGGAGCAACTTCAAGCGTTCCCTCCATTGCCTCCACGCTCGAAGCACGCTCTCACACGTCCAATGAAACCCTGGGCCGTGTGCAATTGGGCTCCACACGCTTCTCTCCTCCCGATCCACAAAGTCAAGCATATCTCAACCTGAGAGTCGACCAGCTAGCTCAGAGAATGGACGACCAAAATGCTCTTATGAGGCAGCTCATTAATCAAATAAGCGTGGCTCAAAATCTTGGCCTTGGACAACCAGGCGAAGAGAGAAGAAGAGACGAACGCATCGGTGGGCAGCTCAACGGGCACCAAGCGGGTCGAGCAGGAGCGAGCAGACAAGGCAATGCACAACCACGTGATCGGCTTGCCGACATGTCGCAAGCATTTGCAAGCCACACGCAAAGCAACGTGCGAGAAAGGCTCGGCCCACGACTTGACGTCCGTGCTCGCCTGGGCCCGCAGGGAAATGTGCTTCAAAGGCTAGGCTTACAGGGAGATCAAACTGACAATCACCGCAATGAGGATCGTGAAGATAGGCGCTCCGCTGCCCACTCGCAGAGAAATATTCACGAAAGGCTAGGCCCCGGAGGTCAACCCAGTAACCATCGCAATGAGGATCGTGAAGAGAGGCGCCCACCGCTCGCCGTCCGCAAAAATCCTCGCAAGCGCGATCCACCAACACGCCTCCTAGGCCGACGAGAGGACCGACCCGCGCGGATCAACGAGGAGGTCAATCGGCGTCGCCCGAATCGCAAAATTCGCCAACGTGATCGACCAGCAATGCGCGCAGAAGACGTTGAGAAGCTTGTGAATGACCGACTTCGAGACTTAAAGACTAGCGGGAACCTCGAGGATGCACTACGTAAGGAGATGGACCAGGCGATCTCTACTCCTTTCACCCCTGAAATCGAGCAGTCTACTCCCGGCGACACTTCATCCGCAAGAGTTAATATCGATGTGCAACTATATGACTATCCGCCCCTAGGAAAGGATAATATGAGGGACGAGATAATATTTGCACTCGTGTGTTTCTATGTTTAAATAAGACTTGAGTTTTTTTATAAATACATGTCTAGGATTGAGTTTATTTATAAATTTGTATAAAAAAAAATAGCATCAAGAAAAGTTATCGAGGCTTTAAAGGACATAATTTGGCATTGCTGTGCCTTGAAAACAAACTCAACGACGTCTCGTTTACCCGGGTGGGCAACTCAGACCCAATTGAATTGAGGCCCATAGAAAAAGCCCAGAAGAAAAAGAAACAACAAAACAAAAACAAAAAGCCACTGAAATTAGAGACAGATACGATTAGAAACAGTACAGTTCTCTCTCTCTAACAATAGTTGATCTGATGCAGTATGCAGCAGAGTCAGAGTGAGCAATTGGTAAGGCGATGAGAGTGTGCAGCGGATGGCGTCGTTTCCTCATCTTTCTCCCTCTTATTTTCATTCTTCCTCACTTCTTCTCCGGTGAGCCTTCTGTTCTCTTTCTACTTTTTTTTTATTATATTTATTTTCCCTTATTTGAGGCTAAACTCTGAAGAAACAACATTCAAATTCACAATTGAAGTTTAAATTTCAGTCAAGCAATTGCATTATAACTCTAATGTGGAAGATTTGCCCAAGAAGAAACAAGGCAACAAATCCAATCACTTGGTTCTTGGACCTGCTGCTGGTCAAGGCTTGAGAAATCGCCTCCAATGCCAAGGTTAATCAATTTCTTTATCAGAATAAATCAAATCAGATTCTTTTGTTCATATAATTTGATTAGATCGGATTTGGGTTTGGGTTTGTGTGGTTGTGTTGTCTACCAATGGTTTTTTAATCCGGGCAGGCATCAAAGCTCTCAACCAAACCCATTCTTCAGCCTCTTCCCATGTGTCCGGTGGGGTTGATGACATTGCCTTTGTCACTGTCTTCACCATATACAACTCCACCGTTAATGGGCTCGCCGAGGATCAATTGTCACACTTGGTTACCGTTGGGAATGCTTCTTATACTAAAGTGGAGAGGTCAATGGCCATCTTGAATGTCTTCATTAACTTCATTCAGGTAATCGTTAAATAGAACATAATGGATTAGTTGCTCAATGTTCATTGTTTTTCTAACACTAAACAAGTACCATTGTGATTTATCATGTCTTTGCTAATTTCTAAAAGATCTTGGGGTACATGTTTGAGGTTTTGTGAGCTCAATATTGATATAGTGAAATTGCAACTGATGGAACGCGGATTTTCTAACGTGGTTTAAACAGAATATGTAGAAAATTGTATTAATCTCCCATGTCAATTCCACAATAAGGAGTGTGTTCTGTTCCCTATTTAAACCAAGGAATGACTGTAATTGAATGGTTCTATGTTAGGATGTGCAGACTTTTTAGAATGGTAGGAAAAATTAGGGGTTTTTATTATCAGCAGACTTTGTAGTTTGGATTTCGTATGATACAGATACTTGGTTAGAAGGAAGTCAATATGCTAATTTGTAAACATTTTAGTGTATGCTGTTGAAATTTTATTTATCATTATGAATTCCCAAATTCATGTCTGTACTTCATACTTGCAGGTATCAATGCCTCGGAGCAATGTAGTCATTCTTACTGACCCAGAATCTGATCTTTCAATGCACAGAAATGGGGTCACTGTACATCCAATTCAAGGTGAATATTCACGTGACCAGTTGATGCTTCAAAGAATCAGGTCTTACATTGTAAGAGCAAGTTATATTAATAACAAGTAGAAAAATCTCTTGTTTATCAGTAGCTATGCTTCTCAGAAATATTACATAGTTTATTTCATTAGTTAAGACCTCTCCTTTTTAAGGTAGGGGGTGCTTTAACATGAAATTGTTCCCATGTGTAATAGTGTATTTATCAGTCATCAGAAAAATGCTTTATTATGATGTTTGTTTCGGATTTCTGTGATTCAGACCTTCCTAGAAACAAAGCTGGAGGAGCTTTCTCAGAAGCAGGGGCATAATTGTCATTATATATTCACTGACTCGGATATAGCTGTGGTTGATGATCTAGGATACATTTTTCGTGAGTACCCGAATTTTCATCTGGCACTCACGTTCCGAAACAACAAAGCTCAACCTCTGAATTCAGGGTTTATAGCAGTGAGGGGTACTTCCGATGGCATTTTAAGGTGCATTTATCACATTATCTGGTTTTCTTTTTCATGTTAGCTCGGTTGGTTTGCAACAGAAGAGATATTTAACTGAAAGTTAATGGTTACTGTTTACCAGAAAACATAAATGCGGTGTTTCTTCTGGATCATTTTCCACATCTCACATACTGTATCGATGCAGGGCGAAGATTTTTCTACAAGAAGTACTAAAAGTTTATGGATCAAGGTACATGAGAGCTTCTAGAATGCTTGGGGATCAGCTAGCTCTTGCCTGGGTGGTGAAGTCACACCCATCTTTTGATGCAAAGAAATTTATCAAAGCCCAAGCTTTCATAGAGGATATTGGCGATGCTTCAGTGTTGTTTTTACCCTGTGCTCTATACAATTGGACACCACCAGAGGGCGCAGGTCAATTTCATGGCATGCCCTTGGATGTTAAGGTATGCTGCAACTGTCCAAAACACACCACCTGTTCAATAGAAACAAATATGATACTCAATTGTGGTTATTTGTAAAATTCTTCTGAGTCCCTTCTATGATATATATCCTGGATATAGGTTGTTCATTTCAAAGGATCAAGGAAACGCCTGATGCTCGAGTCTTGGAACTTCTACAATTCCTTTTCTGACATTTCAGATATGTTGTGCCTGATACTAAAGAGTGGGAGAACAAAGTACGATTTCTGACCCACGTGATTTGGTTTAGTGCATATAAGTTACGTACTACAAAGTTGATCGGGACCTGCTGATTTCATGTGAGGAGAGAAGGATACTATTGGATGATTTTGAAGCTGGAGATGTAGAGTAACTAGTCTTCTAGTCACCTTGGACACATGAATTACATATGACAGATTTGATTGGGGACCTTACGATTTCATTCACAGAAGGTAGGAAACTATTTAATGATATTGAAAATTGGAAATATATAGTAACTAGTTTTCTGGTCGCCTTGGGCTCTTTTGGTTGCTCAAATGGTGTTTCTGTTTGAGGGGTACAGCAAAGTTTGTTTTTGTGCTGAGTAAATGAGCTAACTCTTCTAAGGTGTTCTTCCATACCAGACACAGATTTGGTATTGCTGGATGGATTTAGTAGTGAAGAATGACTGACTAGCTTCTTTTTGTATCTTGTAAAACTTTCTTCTTTGAATTTTTTTTCATTTTTTTAATGGGGAGAAGGTAAGTTAGTATTGTAGAACTTTTGGGTTTACTTTAACAAGTAACTGTTTGATGCCGCCGTAAGGGATTTTGTTGCTCAAAGTGGTTAAAAGTAGTTTTTCCAAATTTAGCCCCTTACTTTTCTTGGGTTGGGAGAGGAATTGGGTGAAAATTTAGGATTTTTTTGTGTTTGGCCTCATAGATTGGAGATTGCCCAAGCGATGTAAGAAGCTAAGCCAATCCATAATGTCGCATGGAAAAGTTGGGTGTTATATATTAAAAAGAAGAAAAAAAAAGATTATGCTGGACCAATTCGGTTTGGCTAAACTGCCAGTTTTAAAACCGAGAACTGAAATCAGTTCAGCCAATTCAATTTGATTTTTGTTACCAAAATTTGAAAATAGAAAATAGACCCACACCAAACCAAACGGCTCAGTCGGGTCGGGTTCAATCAGTTCGGCAGTTTAAAATGTCTGGCAAAATGTTGGACAAAGCTTCCGTGAGATGTAAAAGCTAACCTTGTCGAACATCTTTCTACCGATTGAGCTTATATTTTCTTAGATATCCAAAAAAATAAAAAAAGAATTGGAAATTTTGATGTTCATAAATTTGAAAACACATTATATCCACGTACAGTATTTCCATAAATTTGGGTGCAGAAAAAAGCTTGGCAGATTAAAAGTTTGCAGATTGAGAAATCTCAGTGATGAAGATCTAAAATTAATACCACACGAATGCCAGTATGAAAATCATACCCTAGAGTAGGGTCAACAAAAATTATTCACCCCACATATAAACAATGAACTTATTTTCCTCTGAACTGTACCACTACCTGTTTGGCTTTGTCAATTACAGGATCAGTTGACAAACAATTAGTAAATTACACAAAAATGAAAAAAGAATCGATGTATGGTGTTAGTACCAATGACTACAGTTAGAGCATTTGTTGTACCTGGGGTGCCCTTTAGTTCACTATACCTGAAATCTCTTCAAATACAGTTTTGATGTCGGGTCTTTCCGATGCTGGTTGGATACATCTTAGAGCTACCTGTAGCATACCATCAAGAACTCTGGGGGAGTGCTTAACGCTACGCTTTTCCAGAATCACTCTGTCAATGCATTCAAAAGAACGATTTTCTTCTGCCAATAGTCTCACCCAGTCTGTCAAATCAACCACACCAGGTATGCCAGACACAATCTCCCCGGAACTCTTTCCAGTCAAGAGCTCCAACAAGATCACCCCGAACGCATAGACATCACTCTTCAAGGATGGGCAGGGTTTACTTGAGCTAGCAAATTCAGGGGGCCGATAGCCAAGAGCACCTGCATTCAGTACTTGCTCAGTAGTGCCAGCCGGAGTCAAAATTCGGTGGAGACTGTGATCTGTGAGGACTGCGTTCAGACTAGGAGTTTCTAATAAAATATTTGTGGATTTGAGGTTGCCATGGGGAATTGCCTTCTCATTATGTAGGAAGTTCAGACATCGGGCAACATCTACAGAAATTCTGAGCCGTTCCTCAAGAGACAGGGGTGAAAGTTTTCTTGGCTCAACTTCTGTAGACGACTCAGAAAGATTCAGAAAACTCATGTCAGATGCAGGAATAAAACTAGAAAAAGATTTTAAAAACATATGCAAAATATTAGAAGGGTGTTGCCGGTGTCACCCATAAATTGTCCAATTAAAGTGATGGATTTATTACAGGAAAGTTGGTAGGGGCCAACTGATAATACAAACTCCAATAAGATCTGTTTCATGCATTTTAAGCTATTAATGGCAGATGTTAACTCGCTAAAGCTTTAGGAATATATTTCTTATGGATGCAAAAAAAAATTTGCCTTCATAATAATAGTATATTAAAAGACAAAGTAAGACAGGTCATGCATTTTAACAATAATTCAAGACCAAGACATTTGTTAAAAAAATAAATTACAGAAACCACACAACGCATTTGGTGAAATACTACTATAAACAGTAACAAAAGGTGTCTCCTACTTTAAAAGCACAACAATTTCCCATTAATGAACACCTGATACAACTTAGCATAAACTGCCATCCTAACCTAACAGGCTGTAAATTTAAAGTAGAATAGCACATAGTAAAAGACATCAATTTCAATAAAATAAATCTAAGTCATTTAAAATACACTGGCCTCTCTTTGGACAATTTTCAGTATTGGTTACAGGTTTTAGTAGGCTTGGATGTTGCCCCAGGTTCTGTCAGCCAGACTGAAGTTCTGGCACACAATTAATATTCTCTAACAAATAATTACATAGTAAATTTTGTAAAAGGATATTCAAGGGATGATTAAAAGGAAATTTTTCATTGCAACTGCATCCCAAAATTACAAAGTAAAAACTGTGACTTTCTTTATAACAAAATGAATCCAGATCAATTCAGTTTAGTGCTACACATTAAAAATAAAATGCTTCAAACTCAAACTTCCCTAGGGGTTTACTAAAGATACATAAACCTCCTTTACACCAAGCTCTCTTGTTTAACTATTTAAAGTTTTTCTGCACAGTCATCTTCGACCTAATTCCCAAATCTTATTATTCAAAAAAGAAAAAAAAATTCCTGTTGATCTATTTACCATTCATCAGTCCTGAAAACCAGTCAAACTGGATTCCGAGTGTACTTCTTGTTATCTTATACAGTAGAATACTTTTGTTACCTACAGACCACTGGTAAACAAGTAAAAATAGTGAATTGTAGAATGACCAAATGGATCCAGATCATTTTACCTTGTCACAGAGTAAGAGCAGCATAAAGCTCATTCAAACCTCCTTAGAGGTTTAGGAAAAATACATGGACATCACTCCTATTTTTAGAAATTTATACCATGCCCTCTGGTTTAACTACTAATAGATTTTCTGCACTGTCATAAATCTCATTGGGTTCCAAAAGTTTCACATATGCATCATTAATACTCTCAAAATTAACATAAAATTGAAACCTATTGAAACCTCTATATCTAGTAAAGACACATTAAAATAAATATCATGCAGATTTTTTTTAATTTTTTTTTAGGAGAGAGAATTGCTGGTAAAATCAAGGTGTACACAAGGAACAATATTACACTCGCAGCATTTTAGATATATGTGGGAGCTTCACCAAGACCAGAAAACAAAAATAATCTGAAGTATTGGCGATTTTGGCGAGACAAACTTTTCCAAAAACCAGAGGTGGCATGCATATGAAATGCGGTTGTAAGTTATCCAATCTTTTTAGCTCAGATTTTCTGTATGGGTCAGAATCATCAGATAATGGGCTCAGCTTGGCTTGGCAATTTCATTTTGCTGAGATTTTAACGGAAATAATATTTGGGAGATTCTTATTTCAAATCCTAAAATGAAAGATAACAGTCTTACCATGGAGATGGAATGCCAACGATTGTGCATTAATATAAGTTGATATAATCAGTTTCTCATGCTCCTTTGGGCCCCAGTAGTAACCGAGCAGAGAAACTAGATTCGGATGTCTGATGTTTCCTAGTTTCTTTACTTCTCTTGCAAATTCTTTCCTTCCTTTTGCTATACCCTCCCTTAGCCATTTCACAGCCAATACATGACCTGAGTCAAGCATAGCTTTGTACATTGTTCCATGACAACTCCTTCCAATAGCTTCTGCAGGAGCACATGAAAGTTCTTCTGCTGTGAACACCAAGGAGCCATCAAACAGATGTAAATCACCAGCCAATTTATCTGGAGAACAAGTTTTGAGCACATCAGGACTCCCAAGTGGTTGTTGATTTTTAGAAGGTGATAGATTTGATGATGATAAGAGAGACATAGGAGCAGATGTCCCTTCCTCTTTTTTTGTTGACTCAGGATGACCCAAATTCTTAGGTTTCTTTAGAACTGATGAAGTATCACAGGCATCATGAGGATACCTCGTTTGGGATGATGGTAAAAGATCTTGAGAAGATATTGAGCGGTCTACACTTTTTTCAGGTACCGATCTATGAGAGAGGGCAGAGCCTCCTTGTTCGCCAGCTTTCTTCCCAGAATTTTCTTTCGAACTTGTACATTCCTGCCAATGAGCCCTGTAATAGATCATCATACATGAAAGAGCTAAAACAGCAGCACCACCAACCAAACCTGCTATGAGGGAAATTCTAATAGCAGCTTTCTTAAGGGGCCTGTGCTCCCTAGAAGTATTATTGAGGACACCCTTCGGTGATGATAGGGAATGGGGAAATGTTAGCAAAGAGTTCCCCGGATAAAATGCGGAATCAGGAAACTGCCGTAAATTTTCAGGTACAACACCGGAAAGATGATTGAAAGACACGTTAAATCCTTTTAGTTGATCTGGAAAGTCTTCAGGAATGCTACCATCAAAATTGTTCTTAGATAGGTTGAGATATACCAAGTTATGAAACTCACTGATCTCTGTGGGCAAATGACCACTCAATGAGTTATTAGACAGATCTATAAAGACCAGGCTCAGATTTTGAGCGGAACTGTTTGAAGGATGACTTGAGATTTCCTGGACAGGTATTGACCCGGAGAAATTGTTGCCTGACAAGTTAAGATCAGTCAATTTAGTTGACGAGAAAAAGCCGGGAAGAAGGAATCCTTGTAGCTGGTTGAGGCTAAGATCAATCACTTTTAGCTCTGGGTATGTACCCAATACTGGTGGAAGAGCACCCTCTAATGAGTTGTTGGATATCTTAAATGAGGTTAGCCTAAAAAATTGAGATGTTTCATTAGGCAAGCTTCCTGTCAAGGAATTGGAACTTAGCTGGATAACTTCAATGTAATTTCCCCAACTTCGGATTCGGGACAAGTTACCTGTGAGCATATTATTACTCAGATCTATGATGGCACAGTGCCCAACCACGGCAGGTAAGGAGCCTGACAATTTGTTCGAAGAAATATTAAGCTTCTTCAGAGTTGCAGAGGTGATGCTTCCTACTGGACCTGTCATGAAGGCAAACAGTATAACTGTATAGAGGAAAGGGGGGAGGAAAACAGGAGTAAATGAATGAAATTGTAAATTTGAAGATGATATGATGACTTTTAAAAACTGCAGACCCCAAGCAATAACACACGAAATATCATGCAAAAGAGAAATTCCGCATACTGAAAAGATGGACGGGCCACTGCCCTCACTGTAGCATTTATACTAAAACTGATTCTTAAAATGATTATGATTTTCCACTCATGATTACATGTACATCAAAAAGACATAGCATTTGTTAAGCTTGTTCTTGCTCACACCTTCCCCCAACTTAAACCTCTGTCTGACCAAGATGAAAATTTAGTCCCCACTACTGGCCATAGAAACTTAAATCTGCACGCACTGTTTCTGATGGTTCATGAAGAACTTCGCATCATGGTTTTACATGAAGATGCTAATGTAAGCATGCCAACATTGTCATCCAACATATTTTTATGTGATAATGTCATTAGAGATGAATCGCGTAAAGCAATAGCATTTCTATTACAGAGAGAAAAATAACTAAATAAAAGGTCATTCTTTGATGCGATCGTAAGTCAGTTATTTCCACTTCATTTATTTTCAATTTCCAAGTCTGAAAAAAGAAATTCCCAAACAGGACTATCAATTTTCATACGCAATTGGAAATATGAAAGGAAAGAAAATACTTTTACATATCCTCTACCAAAAAAAAAAAAAAAAGTTGTGTGCCAAAGTTAAGTGTAGAAAACTGTTAGAATCAACATACCTTCAAGTTTGTTAAGACTAAGATCCAGTTCGGACAAGAGCATTGAGCTCTCTTGCAATAGAGCTTCCGGTAGAGAACCAGAGAGCTGGTTGCTTCCAAGCCGAAGTGTGCGCAGAGAGAAAACAAAATTGAAGGAAGGTATAGGACCCACTAACTGATTATAACTAGCATCAAATGTCTCCAAACTATCAAAATATGGCATCCCATCGTGAGGAAAAAGCTCTCCAACCAAGAAATTGTGGCTAACATTCAAATATTGAATAGATGAAACAAGAGAGGAGTTACCACGTCCCAAATCCAATGAACCAGAAAACCGATTGCTGCTCAGATCAACATGGACCAAGCTACCCATTTTGGGTAGAAAATTCATAATGTCTCCAGAAAAGACATTAGCTCGAGCATCTATATACTTCAACCGTTCAAGTTTGCCTAAACCAGTGGGAAAAATGCCTTCAAATTGGTTTGAAGAAAGATTCAAACGCACTAAACTCTTTAAGTTGACCAAAGCAGAGGGTATTAACCCATGAAACAAATTGCATGAGAGATCCAAATATTCCAGGGACTCGATTAAACCAACCTTTGAGATGGTCCCCGTCAGCTGGTTGTTTGAAACCGACAAATTGCGAAGCATTTTAAGACCAGTAATGGCTGAAAAGCTGAACTCACCAACCAGTCCAGCATCATTTACAGTGATTGATGTCACACGGCCATTGCTACACGCTATCCCGACCCAATTCAAGGGGCAGCCATCAGAGTCCACGGACTTCGAATCCCATGAAACAAGAACTTTCCCAGTAGGGTCTTTCTGAATGCCTTTTCTGAGCTCTAAGAGTGCTCCCAGATCTGACTGTCCTGATGCAATTACTACTAACAGCACAAATAATATCAAACTGATTGTCTGCATTACTCCTTGAACAGCCCCAAGCCCCCAAACTTGAGGGAAAAGAAAGAGAATGAGAATTTACTAAGTTACAAGACAAAGATATTTACTCTTCTTAGAAGTACGAAAGGAAGGAAGAGTTCAAGAATTGGTGCAAATTTAAATTCAAGTGGCAACTATTTGGATGCAAAGATATGGATTTTACAAGAAAGACAAGTAGCAATAAGTAATAGGAGAGAGAGAGAGAGAGAGAGAGAGAGAGAGAGAGAGAGAGAGAGAGAGAGAGAGAGTTCAATAAAATCAGTCAACAATGGAAACTGAGAATTGAAGAAGCCTACTTAATTTATTTCCCAACAGCTCCACAATGGCCATGATAATGAACCCTCTGTCACAAATCCCAACCAAATCAAGCGAATCTCAAAATGTAGCAACAAAACCATACTCAACATTTACAGAAAATGCGAAGAATGCAATAATGCCTAGAAAACAGACAGCTCCAAAAATGAGCAGCTCTGCATAATTAAGAACACTACAAGTAGAACAACAACAACAACAACAAGAGTTCAGAGTGCTAAGAATCTAGGGTTGTTGTTTGGGAAAGAATTTTGTAATTATTGGAATCTGGGCTACTTTTGGGCCTGGGTTTGATGAGCTAGCCTCGCATTCTTTTGGGCCATATCTAATGGAAGTGTTCTTCTTCAGCCGGAAAGAAAAGAGAAAAGTCCACGCAGTTAGAAAATTCAGAAGAGGAAGAGGAGGAGGAGGTAGGTGGTGGTGCGGTGTTTGTATTATCTGAGGAAAGCCAGATAGAGAGACAGCTGCTTCACTTTTCCGAAGGCATTAGTGTTAGTTGGAATCAATATACAATTCATTGGGCTTAGTGCCTCCACTTCCTCACTCACTCAAAGTGAGTGTGATGGTTTGACCTCGGCTCTGTCCTTCACCCACTATTCTTTTTATAATTGTGATTTTTATTGTAGATCTAGTGAGCAAAAACATTTACATACGTGCATCTCCAAGTCAAAGGGTCATTTACATAAGAGCATCTCCAAGTCAAAGGGTCTAATTCATTGAAAAAATGTCTTCATTTGCAAATAAGTGGTGTTAGGTTTGAATTTTCATAGCACCTTGGTAAGCCAATATAGTCTAGCCTAACGGAAAAGAACATTGACTTGTTTTGTACCATATTTGACCGGCCTCTCATGCTATGATATATGAAAAAGATCTGACACCAAGCAGGGCCAAGTAGCCCACGCTGCTAGCCCACCTTATAATCGGTAAGTGCCCTCTGCACCTACGACCGATTCCACGCTAGTCGCCCAGTTGTGTAGGCCCACAACCCCCTGCCGATTCAGCCTCCTAGAAGGTATCTTGCAGGAATCTCTCTGGTTCCTCACTGGTATATTAGTTGGGACACGTGGCAGCCTCACATCGAAACTTCACACCAAGAGGACACATGAATATTGTTGGATGTAAATAGGTTTATAAAGTGAAGTGCAAGGCCAATAGTTCCATGGAACTTCATTAGGCCTGCTTGGTTTCCGAGGGGGCTAATCAACAAGAATGGGGTATACTATGATGAGAGCTACAGTCCCGTTGTCAAATTAGCTACCATCCGAACCCTTATTGCTTTAGCTGTTTCCAAGGATTGGCTTCTTCAACAATTAGATGTCTGCAATGCCTTTTTAAATGGCATCCTATAGGAAGAAGTCTACATGAAACAATCCCCTAGCTTCACTTATCCTTCCTGACCTAAGTATGTGTGCAAACTTCATACGGCTCTATATGGCCTTAATCAAGCTCCCTGAGCTCTCTGTTTTTATTTACTTATTGAAGGATTCTTTCACAACTATTTAGATGCTTCTCTTTTCATTTGCGACGCCTAGGATTCTTTGGTTTTTGTCCTTATTTATGTTGATGATATTATTGACACAGGTCACTGAGCTCATTAAATATCAACTTTCATTTATCTTCTTTGCTCCAAGTTTGATAATCGTCGGATGGGTGACATTAGCTATTTTATTGGCATGGAGATTCATCGTACTCCGACTGCCATCTCATTATCTCAGGCTCATTATGCCCTGGATCTTTTGAAGAAATTTCATATGTGGTCTTGTAAGCCCAATCCCACGCCCTTGACTTCCAACAATCGTCTCTCCTTTCTTAATGGTGATCCTTTGCAAGATGCTACTACTTATCGAAGTATGGTTGGTGAGTTATAATATTTGACCTTGTCTCGTCCGGACATTTCCTATGTAGTCAATTAGGTTTGCCAATTTATGCATGCTCCTCACACCACTCATCTTCAAAGTGTTAAATGAATTTTTCGTTATATTGAAGGCACTCTTAAGCATGGGCTTCTTTTCCTTCGGACTCATAATCTATCTCTTTCCAGATTTTTCGACTCATATTAAGCTAGTTCTTTTGATGATCATCTGTCTACTATTGGTGCTTGCATTTTTCTTGGCCCTAATTCTTGCTTGGACAACCTAGAAGCAATCCACTATTTCTCATTCTAGCACTGAAGCGGAGTACCGTGCTTTAGGTACTACACATGTTGAGATTCAATGATTCTATTACTAGTTTCGTGGGCTTGAAATTCCTCTTTGTGCATCATCTTACATCTTTGTTGATAATATGTTCGCACTTCATATTGCTGCTAATCCTATTTTTCATGTTCAGACACATCACATTGAAATTGATTATCACTTTGTTCGTGAGTTACTTGCTCAAGGAGTTCTTCGCACTCGTTATATTTCGTCTATTCATCAATTGGTTGGCATCTTCACTAAAGGCCTAACCCGTGATCCTTTTTATTTTCTTGTTCCCAAGCTTCAGCTCCACTACGTTTCGTCTTGCTTGGATGAGGGAGTCAATAGACTAATTTGACCCCTGCATCAATTTCTCCACAACCATTGATGTCTCACTCAAATCATGCATTGACATATCACCATTTAGAGAATTCTAGTGGGCAATTTATTTTATAATAATTATAATAATAATGTTTTTTGTACCACATTAAAGACCACCTCTCTAATAAAAGTGAGCAATGTATGTGGGACCGATTTGTATTAGAGAGGTGATCAACAATATGATCAATAAATGGGGTCCAAATAGTAACACCATTATAATAGTTGTAATATTATTTGTATTGATAGTCTAACATATTTGTATTAATAGTCTAGGTTGTTCTTTACCATAAGTAGGCTTGTGCAAAGTCCACTCTAGCTTGTATGTGTTGAATGAAAATCAAAAACAAAAACTAACGTGTTGGGTCCTTTCGAAAAGAGAGCAAGAGGAAAAACCCTAGGGTTAGGTTTTCTAGCCACCGTCCCCTTTGGGGGTTCGCGGCCTCCTTCTTCCCCCCTTCATTTTCCTTCCCTCCTTCTGTTTTCTCCCACTCTCCTTTTACTCACCCCTCTCCCTTTTTGCTTTGTTTGGTTTTTTTTTTTTTGTTCTTTTGTTTTGCAGGTTGGAGTCTCCAGATTTGTTGTGGTGTTTCTTTCTGTCTTCCGACTCTTTGCATACTCAACAACTCTTGTGATGTCCAAAGAACTATGGTTTTTCTCATAGGAGGTTTTCTTTAACAAATTTTGGGATGAGTTAGTGTGCTTTTGTGGGGTCCTTCTTTGTTGCCTCCTCTGTGTTATCTTCTTAGTGTCTTCTCGTATCTCTGACCTTTGGCATGCTGAACAACTCTTGCGATGTACAAAGGACTATGATTGTTCTTATAGAAGGCATCCTTTGACAGTTTGGGATGTGTTGGTGTGCTCTTCTGCAGGGTCTCTTATGTTGGTTTTTCAATAGTGTAGTAGTTGGTTCTGTTTATTGTAGTGGTCTTTGTTTTATTTTGTTTTGGACTCTTCTATTAGTCTGTAGCATGTGTGGCACTCTTTCCTACCCTATGATTTTTTCCACGTGATTTTCTTAAGAATGTTTTAATGAGGCGACTATTCTCATGCTGATCTTTGTATGAAACTATTGGATTATGAATGAAATCCCTTTTTCGCAAAAATAAAAAATAAATGAATGAAAATTATCAAGTTTTTCTGCCATTAACCCTAAAATGCCTAAAATTCTTCAGTTTGGGGCCTAATTGTATAACTAAATATTATCTACTACTTTGCTTATAAACCTTCATAATAAATTATTTTTTAAAGAAAAACCCCCAAAGACTTTTACAACAAACCATCATATGAGATTTTTCTTAATTATTGTGGGAATCAGAAATTCTTCTAATAAAAATAGGCTTATTTACTATTTCACTTCCTAGAACTCGAGCTCACTCTTACTTAACCACCTGGAACTCAAATTTCCTCACTTTACCCTATAAATCCCTAAAAATTGTTTAAATTTTCTCACTTTCCTATATAGGGGCTAGTAATTTTAGCCCCTATATCTTCTCTCTTCTCTCTGCCTCTCTCTCTCTCTCTCACTCACACCATCGCACCCCACCCTTTCCCCCTTCTCTCTCTGTCTCTCTGTCTCTGTCTCTCTCTCTCTCTCTCACATCCCCTCCCCAAACCAAATCCCTAGCGCACCTACATCGCAACCCACCCCTCATCTCCCTTTGCCTCTCTCTTCTTTCCCTTCCCTAACCCCCATCACAACCCACCTTTCCCATCTTCTTTCTTTTTTGTGTCTCTTTCTCTTACTCTCACTCTCTTTGCGGAGAGAGAAGATGATGGGGAGTGGCTATCGAGGAGTTTTTTAAAAAAATTTCGAGTGGTGGTGGTTTAGGTGTGTTGAGTAATTCCATGGATGGTTAGATTTGGGGTAGGGGTTGGGTCTGGGGAGAGAAGAGAAGAGATAGGCAAAGAGAGTGAGAGTGAGAGAGGTAGAGGGAGGGAAGGGGTGGGATGCGCTGGGGTTGGGTTTGGGTTTGGGAAGGGGATGGGAGAGAAGATAGAGAAGATAAAAAAGAGAATAAGAGGATGGGGTGGGGTGGTTGGGTTGGGGACGGGAGAGAGAGAGAGAGAGAACAGAGAGAGAGAAAGAAAAGTCATTTAACTGGAAAATGAGATCGCTTAGAGGGGAGAGGGTAACATTTGAGATGGAGTGGGAGAATAGGGGGTAAAGTGAGGAAATTTGAGTTTCAGGTGGTTAAGTGAGAGCGAACTCGAGTTCTAAGGTGTGAAACAGTAAATAAGCCATATAAATATCACTATATTTTTTTATTTACAAGTTATAGTTTAAAATACTCTAAAATAATCTAATTTATGAGTATGAGATTTTGAACTTGGGTGCAAAAGAGTGGACTCAATGTCATGGCCAACTGGCCTAATAGACATCTGCAAAATATCACTATACTTAGGAGTCATTCTATAGTGAGGGCCTTATATATGGCCCTTAGGTGAGGTCATATATCTTGACCGTTGGATCAAACTAACCAATTTGATCCAATGAGATTAGGGCCTAAGGGCCATATATAAGGCTATCACTGTAGAATTCTTGCTATACTTAATTATCTAGTTGGGTCTAAAAAGAACTCATAAAGCAAATGAGTCAGCCCAAATTATAAGTTAGATCCATAAGACCATCTCCAACCCATGAAACCAAACCCAAAAAATCCCAAATTATTGCCCAAAACTTCTCCCAACCCAAGAAAATGAATGGCCCAAAATTTGGGAAAACCTAAATAGCAGTCCAAATGTTGCCTGAACCTAAAAAAATTAGTGGAGCCCACTTGTTGCGTCAGCAGCCCATGTGCAAGCTTTCCTTTGCTAGGCCCCCCCAACAGCCCATGTGAAAGATGTTGTCTTTGGCTTGTAGTGATGTTATTTGTTTATTATTATTTTTTTATTCTAATATTAACTTAAATCAATTATATATATTAAATCTAAGCTATTTTAATCGTTAAAAAAAAAATAAAAGATCTAGTGGTTGAAATTTAAATCCAAAGATCAAAATAATATTTTAACTTAATCTAAATCCGATCCAACATCAAAACTCACCCCAAACTCTATAATTACCCACTCATTTCTAAAATAATCTACCAAAAACATTATATTTGTATAATTTCAATTTTTTAAGGTCAAATTGTTCAAAAAATTAAAGTATGAAGTTATTTAAAAAGATTAAATGAAGAAAAGTTATCCATAAAAAAAATACTTAAAATCATTCTTAAACAATTTAATAAAGGTGCGGCCTTAAAATTTGAGTTTGGAGGGTTGGGAGGAAAAACGATTTGAGTCCGGGCAAAATCCAAATAGTTACTTTTTAGAGGGGGAAAATTTGGGTTTAGCCCCTCATGAGTTGGAGAAGGCCTAACATTAGTCAACATGGTTGTTGTTATTATTATTTATTTTTTTTAAATGGAGCTGACTGGCTTATTAGCCCAAAGACATTTTTGCAATTTATTTATTTATTTATTTTGGTATGAATAATGCTACTCTTACCACATTTGTATATCACATTCTCATATCACCTTATATGGCACATAAGGTGGCATGTGAATGTGACAAGAGTAGCATTATTCTTTCGATATATACAATTTTTGCAATTTCCAACTATGGCTAATTCGGTCGTTTAAAAAAAAAAAAAAAAACTATGGCTAATTTGGTTAATAAATGTGATTGAAGATTGGCCATTTTCTGGTCCACTTCCTTTTAATGCATTATGCAACGACAAATGGTTGACTAAAACAAAAACATTACCAATAAATATTCCACTACAGAATCAATAAACCATGAATTCTGGTAATCATCAATCATCAATAAAGTCAATCAATTTTCCAACAACTAAACATAGACTAGAATACACATTATACAACCAATACAATACAACATCTGCCACAAGACCTTGCTAAGGCAATGTAGCCAAATGCAGTGGAGATAGAGAATATACGGCTTATTTTACCCAAAGTAAATGATGCTATCAATTAAAAGCAATATTTTATTGGAAACTTAAGATACGTATTGGAAGTCAAATATTTATTTGGTTTACATGCAATTAATTAAAAATAAATCATTGCCATAATATTTGGAGCTCATTTAGTTTCACGTTTTATAAATCAACACTTCAACATGGAAAATTTGATTAATCAGAAGAAGTATTTCGGTTAGGGTTGACGAAAGAAAGAAAGAAGAACCAAAAAGAGAGGAAAGAATTTGAATTCTCAATTGATTGGTTGATTTGATTGATTTTTTTTTTCTTTCTACTTTTCGTTGTTTTGATCAAATGCATGCATGCACTATACACATTATATATATAGCTCACCTCCCACTGACATTTCACTGTGATCTGAGTTATTTTTAGAGCTCCAAAGCTTTGCCCTTTTTTCTTTGTCGATCTAAACCCTAAACCCTAAACCCATTAGAAATGAAAGTCCCGCTTACCGCCACCGTTTTGGTCCTAACTATTTGGCTAATTGCTTCACCTAATAGTTCATGTAGTGCTAGAAGAGTCGTGCCAGATGATTTCGATTTGTTTGATTATGGTGCTGTTCATCACAACACCCCAACTGATGATGAGGGTTTTTCTCAAGTATATTTACACTATTTCTTCATCCTCTTTTTTTTTTTTTTTTTTTTTCATTGATCTAATTTGCGTTTTTTTTAAATTTTATGTTTTGTATTAATTGTGCAACTAAAAGGAGGCCTTCCGAGAAGGATGGGAGACTGAATCAACAACAAGAGACTCATTCAATCGTGCGAATGCCCAAACTGAAGAATATGATCCACAAGTACACAGTTCTTCATTTTCTCTCTTTTTTTTCCCCATAGAATTTTCTATTTTCTAATGAATTTTCTTCTTCTTGACTGTGCAACTGAAAGCAGGCCTTCCTGGAAGCATGGGAAGCAAAAACAAATACTTTCAATGTGGTAGATTACGGAGCTGTTGGGAATGGCCTAGTAGATGATACAAAGGCCTTCCTCAAGGCATGGGAAGCTATGTGTGCATCATCAACTCAAGGCACCCTCACCCTGGTGGTACCAAAGGGCAAAAGATTCTTGTTAAATGCTGTGGCGTTTGAAGGGCCTTGCAAGGCTAGTAACGTAAATTTTCAGGTAAACAAATGTCGATAATTCACATTAACTAAAGAAAACTAAAATAATAATTGATGCCTGTATTCCTATTACTTTTATTTACAAATTCTGTATGTTTTACAGATACAAGGGAGTATTGTTGCACCGAATAACATTGGTGCATGGACAAACAAGGAGATGTGGATTCATTTTTCGGATGTACAAGGTCTATCAGTCAATGGAGGAGGTCGAATTGACGGAAACGGCGCCGTTTGGTGGAAAGCTTGCGGTAGCAGCAAGGACTGTCAAAGACCAACTGTATGTTAATGATCCGAACCGTAAATTATTATTTTTTTGTCATCTAAAATTGAAGTTTAAACTGTTAGTAAGAATTAATATTTATTAATTAATGCATGGTGGTGCAGGCTCTCCATTTCAACAAATGTCATGGCTTCCAATTGAGTCGTCTGGCAATTTTTAATAGCCCTAAAAATCATATAAGCATTTGTGGCTGCAATGGCCCCCGAGTTTTCGGTCTCTTAATTTGGGCTCCTAAAGACAGTCCAAACACAGATGGAATTGATATTTCCCGATCAACCCGAGTCACAATTCAATCTTCTCATATAGCAACTGGTAATTATATATGGTAAACCTTTTCTTAATTAGTTTCAGTTTATGGTGGTATTGGTGTAAATTATTATTTGTTTTGCTATCTATATAGGTGATGATTGTATTGCCATCAATAGCGGTTCATCTTATATCAAGATTAGGGATATTAAATGCGGACCAGGCCATGGTATTAGGTAATCATTCGGTCATTTTAATTACATGAAAATGGTTTAGTTATTAATTAATAATAAATTATCTGATTTGTATGTGTGTGTATATATGTATGGTAGTATTGGAAGTCTAGGTCAACATGGCGAATACAGTCAAGTGGAAGAGGTGCAAGTGAGCAATTGCACCTTCAAGGGGACAACAAATGGAGTGAGAATCAAGACATGGGAAGTAAGTGAGACATGCGTATCAAATTGAATTGAATGAGAGAGTAACTTAATTAATTTTGTAACTAATGTGATTTTTGTACTAATCGAATGAAGGGCGGATCGGGATATGCTAGGAAGATCACTTTCGAGGGGATCACATTTGAAGACACCAAAAATCCTATCATAATAGACCAGCACTATTTCGATAAACGACCTACTTCAGCAACAGACATAAGCAAGGTGAAATAAAATAACATAATAAATTGATTCTTTAAATAGAGCAATATGATATGATTTGTAACTAATTAGAGTGATTTTGATTGTGCAGTCGGTACAAGTTAGCGATGTGACATACCGAAACATAAAAGGAACTTGCACAGATGAGAAAGCCATAACTTTGGCCTGCGCAGGGGGCGGATGCACAAACATTGTGATGAACAACGTGAGCATAAAATCGGATCTTCCAAACAAGAGGTCTTATGCTTACTGCGACAATGCCCATGGCACCTCTTCCTTCTCTTTGCCTTCTGTCCCATGCCTTTCGCATTGACATAGCTCCTACCCCTAGCCTATGGCACCTCTTCCTTCTCTTTGCCTTCTGTCCCATGCCTTTCGCATTGACATAGCTCCTACCCCTAGCCTTAGCCCTAGCCCTAGCCCTAGCCCTAACCTTGTAGTTGGTGGCTTCTATGTTTATTTTGGTTTTTCTTTTTCCTTTTTAGTTTGCTGTTGTAACAATAAATTAATTACCATTAACTAATAAGAATGGAATCATTTATGTTTTGACATCTCCTCCAAGCAATATATAGTTCACAGATTTCTTCAGTGTCAAATTAATTCCTATTGATTTATTTTTAAAATATATTTTGTTTACAGAGCTCAAAAGGGAAAAGAAAACAACATTTCAGCGCTCTTGCCTGAATTGCTATGAGTTTTCAATTAACATCCCAATTAACATGCGCTCCGAATCTTTGAAATATAGAGTAACTGGAAACACTGATATTTCTCTCGTGTGGTATAAAGGTTTGTATTCCGACTCCAGGCTTTGACTATTTTCTCCTTCGTAAAGGAAGGAAGTATTAGATATGGAAACAAAATTCAAGGAAAACAAGGTAAATATTCAGTTTTAGTTGGAAGAAGAAAGTAAATCATATTTCACCAGGCAGTGGTGGATCGAGGAATTTTCATTCCGGGGGTCAACATGTAAAAAAAATCATCTTAATAAGGACTTTCCCTTCCAGAGCATATTAAAAAAATGTGCATGTTAAGATTATTATGAATTTCAAATAGGCACAAAATTGTTTGTTCAGCAGAGCATTGTTCCAGTGAATTTCTATTTCCATTCTGGATTCTTCATACTTTTTCCAAAAATGGCAGAACAAAATCACCCTACTTTGTTGATTGAAAAAAAGAACAGAAATTTTGTTCCTTGGGAACAATTAGCTATAGAAATTAGAAGGCCCAAAGAAGAACGAAGAATGAATATGTGCAGAAAGATCACTAAAGAGAGCAAAGGGACTGACTTTAAACAGCACAGAGAAAACGATTATTATTAGAGGACGTATTTCTGCTGTTGCTGATGTCAAAGTTTCTTCAGTTAGTTTTACCAATTCGGTCGTCTGTATTCGTCTGATGTCAAACTTAAGTGGAACGACATAGTTTGTACGTCGAGGAAAGAAAAAATAAAAGAAGTTGCTGGGCTCTGCGCGTCCCTTAGGCATTTTATCAAACATATTGCAGGGGTCAATTTTTTCCTCTCATAAGACGGATTTCGGGGTTCTAGGGGTTAATTGACCACCCTTTCTACTCTATGAATCTGCCCCTATCACCAGGTATATGTTGGGGTGGGCATCGGAACCGAAGAACCGAACCAAACCGGATCGAAAAAAAATTGTGTTGACCAAAAAGTCAAATCCAATTTAAAAAACCAAACCGAATCAATTCTAACCGGTTCTCGTTCCAGTTTTATATCCCAACAAACCAAACCGAGCCAAACCAGATTGGCCAAATTAAAAAATACATAATTTTAATATTTATTTATATCCAATGTTATATTTTTAATCTCATAAATAATATTTACCCAAGCTCAATTTCAAAACATCTCTTTTTCTAGCCCCAATATTTCTTTTTGTATGAAATTGGATAATTTGTTAATCAAGCCAAAAAAATAAAATTTCAGTTGAAATTTGTATTAAAAAATAATTTGAAATAATAATAATAATAATCTGGTTCAAAACCGAACATGACCGAAACCGGTTCAACCCAAACTAGACAGTTTTATAAATAAAAAATTATTAAAATCAGACCGAATCAAAGCAGGTAAATAGTACTGATTACGATTCCAATTTGAGGCAAAAATCGGCCCGAACCGAACCGTGCTCACCCCTAGGTATATGTGACTAGAATAGGATTTTGGGGGGGGTCCAAATGTCACAAAATTAGTGACTTTGAGACCCCTAGTGTTTTTTTGTTTTTAATTATTGATATTTATTAATATAATAAATATTTATCAGATAATATATATTATTAGTAAATATATTTTAACTTAATATTTTTAATTAAATTTTCTTGTGTTAATATTGTTTTAGGGTAACGTTCTTGTTTACTTAGCATCTTAGACAAGTTCCGTGCGATTTAGAGGTTTCTCATATTATTCTTTGTATCTCTTTTTTTGTTTTTCAATTGTTCTTTTTAGGAGTTTTATCAAGACTCTTCATATAGCCGGAATGTTGACAACCGATGGCTCACTTTATAGCATGCAAGAAGACAACCGATGCTTTGAAAGTTGCCCAGTTGTTCTTTCGTGAAGCGTATAAACTCCATGGACTTCCCAGCCCCACTGTTTCTGACCGAGATAAATTTACTAGTCATTTTTGGAGGAGTTTGTGGAAGCTGGCTAACACTCAACTGAACTTTGGTAGCTCATATCATCCTTAGACAGATGGGTAAACTGAAGTTGTTAATCGTTCTCTTGGCGATCTATTGCTTTGCTTGGTAAGGGACAATCTCAAAACGTTGGGATCTGAAGTTGTGTACGGTTGAGTTTGCATTCAACTGTTCAGTTAACCAAAGCACTGGGATGTCCATTCCTTATTGTTTATGGCATGGTTCCTAGAGCCCCACTTGATTTACTTTCGGTTCTAAGCAAGACTAGAATTCACGGAAAAGCTGAGGATTTTATTGAGGAAATGCAACAGGAACACAAACTAACTCAAACTCGGCTAGAAGAGTATACCCTTAAATACAAGGCGCATGCCGACACTAAACGACGTCATGTTGAGTTCAATGTGGGAGATTTGTTTGGGCTGTCCTGACCAAAGATTATTTTACAGCTGGTGACTACAACAAGCTGTCAGCAAGAAAGATTGGTCCGTATGAAATTGTTGCTAAAATCAATCCTAATGCCTGCCGTCTGAAGTTACCTAGCCACATTCGTACTTCGAATTATTCAATGTCAAGCATTTGTTTCTTTTTCATGCAGATGGTGACTTTGATGACAATTCAAATTCGAGGGCCAATTTTCTCCCACTAGGAGAGGATGATGTAGACGTGTAGACTTTGGCATTCATGGATCAATGGGATAAACATAAGTAAACAAGCACTAAACATTAAATAAGCACTTCTGTAATGGTGTCATAATCAAGGGTTTATCTTATGATTTCTAATAATTGTGGGTGCAATGAATCCATTTTCAGTTACATTTTCGTGACCTTAAGCTGGGGGCTGTATACAGCTTTATAATATGAATATGTAATCATACTTTTTGAATACATAATTGAACCATTTCAAAGGAGTTTCATCTCTCTTTGTGTTAAGTGCCTTTTTCTTGAGAGATTGTTGCTTTTGTTCCTAGTTCTCTGATTTTCAGGGTGGTACGAGAAACATAGCAATCTAGGGTTTTCAGGTCTCTCCTTGCACTTGGAGATAATGGCCCCTAATTTACCTGTTTTTTGCCGCCAACCCTGCATTAGTATGAGAATATGGTATAAAAATGTGATAAGAGTAACATTATTGTTGATAAACTTAACGATGGTTACATACACTATTGGGTAGGTTGCAAGCTTTGACGAGATTGGTAAGCATATACCTTGATTTAAGTTGGTGAGGAAAACTGCACTCTACAAATTATATTATGTTGTAAAGTCTACAAATTATATTATGTTGTAAAGTCTAGAGTGGAGTCCACACATTTTGAAATAAAGGAAGAATGAAGACTTGTTGTCCTGGTGGGTAAAGTTAATGATGAAGGTGTTGTAGAAGTGGAGTCCACATATTGGAAGAGATAATTGCACATCCATAGCAAGCCAAGAGGCTTTCCCTATAAATGGACTTCCTTCCTTCATTGTAATAAGAAACACCATCAGAGAAGAAAATCAGAGTCCAGGCAGAAAGGAAGAAAGACAGAAAGAAAAGTGAGAGGAAAGAAAGGAGAGTGAGAAGAGAGAAATTCTCCAAGAGAGAAAAATTAGTGAGCCAGAGAGATTGAAAACACCAAAGTTATAGCCCTATTATTTTATGTAGTGACACTAGTAAAAGAAAACCCTTGCGCGACCAAATTTTGCACGACGAAAAATAATTCGTCACTCCAAGTCACTTTGTGCGACAAACTTTTGCGCGATGACAATACATCGTCGCTCAAAGTCTTGCGTGACCAAATTTTGCGCAACGAAAAATAATTTGTCACGCAAAGTGACTTTGCGCGACAAACTTTTGCGCGATGACAATACATCGTCGCTCAAAGTGACTTTGTGCGACGAAACAATAATTTTCATCGCGCAAAGTCCTTATAAAAATAAATTTTTAAAAAAAATTATTTTTAAAATATTTGCATGACGTAATCCAAACATTTCATCGCCTAAATCAATTTATTTTTGCTTTTTATTTTGTATGCATAACACTTAAGAAATTAAACGGTATATATATTTATTAAGTAGCTTTAAATTTATTATTTTAGATCGGATCCTATTTTTGTTAGAAAAATATTGTTGTTCGGATTAGGTTTTTGTTAGAAAATATATATTTTAAATTGATGATCGAACTAGTTCATTGTATTCATATAGGGTCAAGGAGTGTAGCTATAAAAAAATCATCAAAATTGGAGTTAAAATAACCGTTAAATCGTGATTTTTCATTTATAACCGTCGAAAATTTTTGTCCCACTACTTGATCTCTGAATGTTTATTTTTCCCGATTTTTGGCGTATATGATCTCGAAGTATACACAAACAAGTTTGACGGTTGGATCGTTGAAACTAGTTTCGTAGAATGCGTATGCCATCAAAACAATGTATTCACTAACAATTAAGAGTTTATTTATACTTTCGTTAAATATAACATAAGATTTTGTGGTATCCACTAGTGTAAATATTTTAAATTGAAGATCAAATTCAGTCATTGTATTCATATAGGGTCAAGGAGTGTAACTATAAAAAATCATCAACGGAGTTAAAATAACCATTAAATCACTATTTTTCATTTATAACCGTCGAAAAGTTTTGTCCCGTTACTTAATCTCTGAATGTTTATTTTTTTTCGATTTTTGGCGTATATGATCTCAAAGTATAAACAAAAAAGTTTGAAGGTTGGATCATTAAAACTTGTTTCGTAGAATGCGTATGCCATCAAAACAATATTTTCACTAACAATTAAGAGTTTATTTATACTTTCGTTAAATATAACATAAGATTTTTTAGTATCCACTAGTGTAAATATTTTAAATTGAAGATCAAATTCAGTCATTGTATTCATATAGGGTCAAGGAGTGTAATTGTAAAAAATCATCAATGGAGTTAAAATAACCATTAAATCACGATTTTTCATTTATAACCGTCGTAAAGTTTTGTCCCGTTACTTAATCTCTAAATGTTTATTTTTTTCCGATTTTTGGCGTATATGATCTCAAAGTATAAACAAAAAAGTTTGACGGTTGGATCATTAAAACTAGTTTCGTAGAATGCGTATGTCATCAAAACAATATTTTCACTAACAATTAAGAGCTTATTTATACTTTCATTAAATATAACATAAGATGTTGTAGTATCCACTAGTGTAAATATTTTAAATTGAAGATCAAATTCAGTCATTGTATTCATATAGGGTCAAGGAGTGTAGCTGTAAAAAAATAATCAAAATCGGAGTTAAAATAACCGTTAAATCATGATTTTTCATTTATAACCATAAAAAAGTTTTGTCCCGTTACTAGATCTCTGAATGTTTGTTTTTTGCGATTTTTGGGGTATACGATCTTGAAGTATGTACAAACAAGTCTGACGGCTGGATCGTTGAATGGTGTGTATATATATATATATTTATTTTTTAAGTAGCTTTAAATTCATTTATTTTGTATGTATAACACTTAAGAAATTGAATAGTATATATATTTATTAAGTAGCTTTAACCTTATTTATATTTTAAATCGTAAAATAAAATTATTCTATTTTTTATTATTCAGAACAATTATTTTTTAAAATATTGTACTACGAACCAATTTTTCGTCTCTCAAAAGTTTGCGCGACCACCAGTTCGTGGCTCAAAACTCTAAAAATTTGGGGGGGGTACCAAAAATGGGAAGCAGAAATTTTTTTAAAAAAAATTTAGACTTTGCGTGACCAATATATATTTTCCGTCGCGCAAAAATTTTAAAATTTTGGGCGGTACCAAAAATTGGACGGGATTTTTTTAATAATTTTTTAGACTTTGCGACCAATATTCCAATATTTGTCGCGCAAAACTTTGCGCAATCAATATGTTTTGCGCGACCAACAATACTTTTCATCGCGCAAAGTGATACGGTTTTTAAAACTAAAATAACTCTTCCACCATTTTCTCAATGTCTTTCTCTACTCTTACCTCTTCTCTCTCTTTCCCTCTCCCCAAATCCCACCCTTTCTCTCACACTCACTCCTCTCACTTAATCTCTTATCTCTGTCTTCACTATCTCTCACTCTCACTCACTCCCTCATCTCCCTTTTCACTATCTCTCACTCACACTCACTCTCTCATCTCTCTATCACTATCTTCTCTCTCTCTCTATCACTATCTTCTCTAATTCTCTCACACTCACTTCTCACTCTCATTCTCACTCACTCTCAATCTTGCCAAAAGGTATATTCTCTCCCAATTTTAAATTTTTTTCATTCATATGTGCTTTTGGAGTTAGTTTTGAGTTTGTGTGGGATTTGGGGTTGAGTAAAGAGGAGGGATTGGAGTTTGGGTTGGATTTGTGGTATAACAATTTTAGGGGAAATTATGCCTTTTGTTGTTGTTGTTGTTGTTGTTATTTGACCATATTTGTTTTTTTGTAGGGAATCATCGACACTTTGACTACTAAAGTTGAGGATTAGGAAGCTATCAAAACATATCATTCGCCATTACCACCACAATACTCTTGTATTAGGATCTTATTATTGTACTTTGTTAATTTATGTGTGCATTTTGAAAATTATATATATATTTATTGGATAATTTGATCACTATTTTTCATATGTAATTTTATTTTGAATATGTCAATTTAAATTAAAGTAATTAAAAAAATCATACAATTAAATTAAATTTAAAAAGTAAAAATTCAAATAATTAAATTAATATTAAAGAAATAATAAAACAAAAAGTCAAAAAAAAAATTAAAACACAAAAAATATTTCTTCGCTTCACGCAAATATTTGCGCAACATTAGTATTTGTCGCGCAAAACTCTAAAAATTTGGGCGGGTACCAAAAATGAGACGCGGGAATTTTTATTTTATTTTATTTTATTTTTAAGACTTTGCGCTACCAATGTTTTTCGTCGAGCAAAACTTTGCACGACCAATATTTTTCGTCGCGCAAAGTCTTTCTTCATGATCTTTGTGCGGCGGATTCTTCGCGACGAAGTTTCTGTCGCACTAAAATTTGTACGACTACAATGTAATTTGCACGACGAAATTTTCTTCGTCGCGCAAAGTGTAAAAGCTGATTGCAAATACTTCATATGCAAACACAATATTTCCACAAATTAATCTAAAATAACTGACTCGACTTACAATACATGTTAAAATTATTAAATTAATAGTACATAAACATTAAACAAGTAGCAGTAACAATAATGCTAGAATTGCACGGCTGCTTAACTATAATTACACTAGTTAATCTCAATTGTGGTTGTTTGTCGTCATGAGCATTTTCCCAGTCAAACCACAAGCCAGAGCCTCAAGAGGTATTCTGTTGAGATGCTGGATGCCTTCGGCAAAGACCACTCCCATGCCCATATGCAAATGAGGCTCAATGTGACAATGGAAGGCCCATGCTCCTGGATTATCCGCCACAAACCTAAGAGCCGTCCACCCGTAAGGAAAGATCACTGCTGTGTTCCTCAATGGTGGGTTTTTCAGGTTGAGTTTCTTCTCGTCTTTCGTCGAAAACTTGCCTTCTCCATACCCTAAAACCCAAAAGTCATGCCCATGCAAGTGCCATGGGTGAATTTCACTCACATTGGCGCTTAGGGCATTGGCATTTTGAAGTATGACATCGACCGTTGTGTTCATGCCAAGCATGTAAACCCCATTTCCAGTTGTTGTGTTAGGGTTTACAGGCGGCTTCATCACATCATAATCATTAGAGAAGCTCTCTGGTGGGTTTTCCTGGTTAAATGCATTTCTCAACCCATTCTTAATGGACCCCAAGTAAGGGGTGGGTGGTAGGGTTAGGGACACATTGTTGATAGCCCACTTGGTGTAGCCGTTGAGCTTGTTCTGGGTGTTGAGGAGGGTGATCCGACGGTCATAGTTTCTCGGGGGCTTCGGGGACCCCATTGAGGCGAAGATCTTGTTGGTGAAGGACTTGCTGTGGCTGTAATCGTTCCACAGAGGAGTGACAGGAGGGGAAGAAGCTGGAAGCTTTGATGCTGAATTTGGGTGGTAGTTTAGGATTGTGAGGCCTTGTTGAGTTTTTGGTTCTCTTCCTCTCACTCCAACTGAGAGCCAGTAGTTGTTGGAAGGGTCTTGGTTGGTGGTTATGAGCACTGAGTAGCTCTCGCCTGAGTAGATGTCCAAGTCATCCACAGCAAATGGCTGCACATAGTTTCCATCGGCTTCCACCACCACCATTTTGTGATTCTACATGACACATAAAAGATAACAACATTATATTACTCTCTTATAGCTTGTATATAGTACATTGTTCATATTTGTTGATGTTACAAAATAAAAATCGATGATTATAAACAAAACGTAAATTGAACATTATTAATTAACAAAACATACACCTAATAAGAATTGATCCCAATAAAAATATTTTCTCTATTAGATCTATCACATGTAGTTTGATATTCATCGTAATTTAAGGACGCATCGAAACTTCCATCCAAAATATCCCTCTACCTAAAGGACATAAGCTTACTCATTCATGAAATTTGGATATGTTTTTAAATTGGATATCAAATTACCGAAATCAATCGAAACTCATGGACCAAAATGAAAATTTAGTCAAACTGCATAAACTATTGTTTATGTGGATATGTGTGTATGTGTTCTGACAACAAAAAGAAAAAGGAAAGAAGAATGTATGTGTTTGTTTGCATGTGATTTTCAGAGCGATTTTAGAGTGCCTTGGATTTCATAACTTGAAGTTTATAGAGCATGTACGGCTAGATATGCTGCTTCCTTCTGCGAGTAAAATATAGTAGATACCCTTAGCAGAGATATCACGTGCTAAAATTCATGATAAGCAACCAGCCACGCCATCAGAAACAAAAATAAAAATAAAAAAAATTAAAGAATCACGTGCCCTGATCATGGGTCCAATATCACACCGCAGACACAGAGCTACTCAGAAAACAGCTTTAATCAGACCAAAAAAAAGAAGAAGCAAGCTTTGTGATATGACCCATGCGCCATGCTACTTGTTTTCTTCTTATTTAAAATAAAAAAATAACAACACCTGTACCACGGTCCACAACTATTGCTTTATGATATGACCCATATGCCCCAGCTTTATGATATTAGACATTATTTATAATATTAATTCTATGCATTACTCAAATTTTAAGTTATATGTGGTCAGTTTGCTTCTATATACAAATAGACCACTCCCAAAACTCAGCCATTTGATCAACTAAGTACTTGATTAAGCGCATGATTACATATATACTTATAGTATGGTATACCCAAGTATAGTCGTGTGATATAATTTCTCAACGTGAGAATTCTTAATTATGTCGTCTATTAATTTCGTAACACATGAACGAGCGACACGTAACGATATTTTAGTCCTATGTAATAATTTCTCTGTGAAAAAGGCGAGGGAGTCGAACATGAAGTTGTCGTTTTATGAGGAATACGTGGAAGCCACTAACTGATTTATTGAGCTGTCATCAAATAACACTAATCCTCTTAGGCACATTTTGCTTCAAATATTATCATAAACTTGTCGCCACCATATGCCCACCCAATCAACTCCTTTTTGCATTCACTTTTTCCATGAACCATGCATAGTGCAGGGAAGCTTCTAGGGAAAAATAATGTAACAAGAGAATCATAATAATTGCTTCTAAAGCTTTTTGGTCTTACCAATCTCTCTCTTTTCCTCGACTTGTCAACTTTACTGTCGAGTTGGTATCATGATAGATCCACCCAATATTGTGACCCATTGATAACATTTCAAATTTCTTTTTTTTCTTTTTTTTTTGAAATAAAGAAGAAAATTAGATATTTTGTAGCAATTGCGGGTAAGAATCGACATCCTTATGGTAACACTTGTACATGTCGGTGCTAGTTATTGTACTAAGTTCGACATGCTCGGTTCTGAGATCCGACGTGGATCTTCGTTGTAATTATAAACTTTTTTCCTTTTTTGTTCAAAAAAAAATTTCGTGGATAATAATTTATGGCATAGCAAAGGGAATCTAAGTATGTATCTTCCAACTTTAGCCCAAGAACTGAAGAAAGTTAAAAATGATGTGTGCAAAAATAGTGTGACATAAGATTTTACTTTACTTACCCCAATGGCCAAGTTGAGTGAAGCAAGGGCAGTGGTGCTGGCGATTCTGAGCCGATAGATCTTGTTTGGAAGCACATGGAGAATAGGGGGTGCGCATTGTTCTCTTCCTCTTAGCCTGCACTGGCTTGAACTGGAATTCCTATAGTGCGCTGCCAGAGAGCAGTTGTACTGTCCCCTCCCGTTGATCAGCAGTGTCTGTCAACGATGCAGTGAAACATGTCGCATTTGAAAGTGATGGACAAAACAAAAGAGAAAAAAATATACTTTTGTTTTTTTTTTTAATAATAATTATTTTGTTTTTGTTTTTTAATATATTTAATTTAAACTTGAGACAATGATCAGCCATCTAACCTAACACATGGCAAATTCTATAATTATATGAGTGATGGTGACTGTACAGATCATACCTCCATCATCACTTCTGCTAATTTATTATTTACATGTTACTTTTTGAAGGACTATTATTTATTGGCTGTGTAATTTTCCCGTCAATAATAGGGAAAAAATGGAAAACGTACACTTATTTTTAAGTTAGATGATTTGTCCAAAATTGGTTATTAATCATATGAAATGAAGACAACTCATGTGCACAAGGTCGGAACTAGAATTATATATGTTTAGAGCTAAAATTTCTAATTTAGTCATGTCTAATTTGTTTTAAATAAAATTTTAACTTAAATTATAATTTTTTTTTAGTTATAAGTTGTTTATTACAAATTTTATATGTTATATATAATATAATAGAGGAAAGAAAAATCTACGGGGAGCCAAGCCTAGAAATGGGTCCGCCATTGCATGTGCACAATAAAACCAAAACAAATCTTGAAAGTAGCTTCGAAGAAGGTTTACAAAACCCTAAAACAGAATATTTTAGTCACAAGTTTGAACATGAATGAATGAACTGATGTTTAAAAATGATATCTTATTTGATAAAAGATATTAAATTGGGACCAAAATATGGAAAAATTGAAGGAAAAAAAAAGTTTTTAGAGAATAGAAAAAAATAAAGGCACATGGGGTGACACCACAGCGTAAAAGTGGGCCAAACTCTCCTCCTCCCCCTTAAATGAATTTGGGTTCGATTTGCGTAAGAGACAATTTTGAGACAATTCAATAAAATATTCCACCTAACGAATAAAGAAAATATGAAAGAGAGAGAGAATATAAAAAAATTAAAACGCATTGGTTCTTTATTTAAAATTTTGGCTGTATTTCTATTCTTTATTGGCATGCCATGGTTCGGGGATGATGGAATTGGCCCACAATTGTTTCGCCTTTTGTGAAAAGCATAATTTTGAAATAAAAATGTGAAAAAAAAAAACAAAGAAATTGAGGAAAAAAATTAAAGAAAGTGAAGAAGATTACAAGGATTATTTTGAAATTGGGTACATGAGGCCAATTATCTTATTAGTTTATTATATGGAAAGACGGTGGCAGTGAATATAGATGGGAAATTGGAAATGGAAACTGATGTAAAACCCATGCAGGACAAAATGGGTAGGAATTACTAATAATAGATAAATACATGTCTATTGTAGCATTATTGTATGAAAAGGAGGGGGGGAAATGGAACTAATTTTGGTAATCAAAAATTAAAAAAATTAAGAAATAATATTATTGATGAATAATTGTTCTGTTAACACCCCCGGACTATGGTTTATGGTCTCTAAAGTCAAAGTGACTCACCGAACCCTCTTAATCGATGTTGTGTGTCATACTTTATCACCGAACTCTCGTAATCAGTGCTTTGTGTCTTACTTTACCCCTACCGTAAAGTTTCCGAGAACATGAGAGCAATTAAGCCTAAAATATATTATTACCTGAGGTTCACCAATCCAGCGAAAAGGTTTGGAAGAGAGGCCAACTTCTTGGTGGTGAACACTTTGGTGCCACCAGTCGCTCAACAAGAGGTCGAACTCACCGTCGTAGTGGAATGGCTCTTTCTTCCCATCTTCCACGTCCACTATCAGAGATCCGTACAATCCTGCTGATCTTTGCATTCCGAAGTGCCCATGGTAAAAGTATGTGCCCGCCTGCACCGTATACTCATTATTTAAATTAATTAACATCTCAACGTTAATATATTAATCAATTATTTATTTAATTACTGTTCTCATAAATCATATAAACAAAGAGCAAAGAAGAAAAAAAGTATTACCTTGTCAACTTTGAACCTGTAAATGAAGGTCTCTCCAGGGTTGATGGCGCATTGTGAGATGGATGCAGTTCCATCCGCCCAAGGAGTTCCAAACTGAAAAAACATTGAACAACATATAAATATTTTATATTTCGGTTTTTTGACAAATCGATATTCTAAACTACTCTAATGTACGAGGAGCGGGATCTACTCAGGTGCAAGAGACGAAGACACTGCCTTAGCGAGTTGGTCTAAAAATAAAAGAAAAAAGAGGAGGAGGTTGTACCTGTCTGATGCCATGCCAGTGAATAACAACTCCCTCAGTGTGGAGCTTGTTAGTGAGCTCAACAACCACCATATCTCCAGCCTTGGCTCGGATGGTTGGCCCCGGAAACTGCCCGTTGATCCCCATCACGACATTTTCGACGCAATCCGGGGACCAGAAGAAGTACTCCACATCCCATTTGTAGTGCCTAGCCTTAGAACCCTCCGATGCTTCAACCAACAACAAGCATACCAATACGCTCAAAATAATTAGTCTCCTACTTGTGGCCATTATTCACTTAATCTTCTGCTGCTAGTTTTAATGAGCTTATAAACAGCTGAACAGGATTAAGTGATTGAAGAGAGATATTTGATAGAATAGAAAAGGCTGTGGTGATCCAGGGAATACCACGCTGCTGTAGCTAAGCCTTGGTTCAACTTGTACACATAGAGAGAGAGAGAGAGAGAGAGGGAGAGAGATCCAGGGAATACCACGCTGCTGTAGCTAAGCCTTGGTTCAACTTGTACATATAGAGAGAGAGAGAGAGAGTCTAGAAGCTAGCGCTTTTGGACTTCATCGATCACTTTTTTTTATTTACTTTTTATGTTCTTTTTTATAGGTTACTTTTTATGTTATCTGCATGTTGTTTTTTATATTTTCACAAAATCAATGAGCACCTCATGACATTTCAAATTGCTTTCACAAAATTCACTATATTACCTTTTTATTAAAAACGACTAAAATTTATTTTTTATTTTCATAATGTCAATTTTAATAATTTTTAAAAAAATAGCAAAAAATTCACTCAAATAGACTCAAATCCCTTCAAAACCAAAACCCACATAAACCCAAAAAGCAAAAATAAGTATCCAGAAATGTTAACTCAAAATCTGAAGAAGATATTCCAATTTTTTTTTTTTTTTTTTGTGTAAATGAAATAATTTAAGCAAACCAAAGCTACAGGTAGGGGTGTACAAGATCTAATCCAATCCGTCCAACTGATCGATCCAATCCAATTCAATTTCAATTGGTTTCAATGATTTGACGGATTGGATTGGATCTGTAATTTTTAAAACTGACATAATTGGATTGGGTGACAGATTTGCTTATGAGAATCCAATCTAATCTGGTTAGTTTTATGCTTATTTTGCTCTTGTAGGTATTTGTAGTTGAAATAATTATGAATATTTTAAGCCATTTAATGAAGTTATGTTTAATATATTATATACTCAAAATAGTATTTCATTTATATTTTACATTTACGTGTATTAATATGTTTGATTGGATTAAATCTAAGGATAAATGTTTAATTTTTCATTATTGTCTTTTTTTCATTATCGAAATTGATACCAATCCAATATCAATTGGATTGGATCAGATTGAATTTAAACATCTAATGTGATTAAATCGGATTGAAAAAATCACAATCCAATTTATATCAGATCATATGCGAATGGACTAAATTGTTTTGATTTCGAACCTGTGTACACCCCTAGTTATAGGGAGTAAAACCAACACGGCTCAAGGTGTCTCTAATTCAAGCCTTTTAAGATGGGATTTTTATAACATCAGCAATTTTCAAAGGAAAAATTAAGATAAGGAGTTTTGTGAAAATACCAAAAGCTTTAAAGGTGTCAATGTAATAACTTATGATTATTATATATGGTACCTACCTACTAGCCCATTATAATATTGGAGTGTTGCTATTTTCACTCCCTTGTCCTATTTATTCACGCACCTTATCTTCCTACCCACCATATAAATTTGAAAAAGTACAATACTATCTTTCCACCCACCGTTATTTCTAAAATACCATGTTAATTATTAATTCAAGTAAATTCTCTTTGCTAATTATTCCTTTGTGTTTTGGCCTTTTTGGAAATTATTCAATTGAGATTTTAATAGATTGTTTTGAAGCTTAAAAGTCCAGTGGTATCCAATTAGGATTTTTAAGTAATCAGTAAAAATCTAGTGGTATTCAATTAAGATTTTTAAATAATCAATCCAAGTCTTGTGGTATTCAATTAGGACTTTTAAAAGACAAGAAAAAGTACGGTGGTATTCAAAAACTTACTGATTTTGAGGTATTTTGTTAAATGGTGTATTGTGTGAGACTTTTGAGTGCGTGATATAAATATCAAACCCCATTAAAAAAAATCCCACCCTCCTATGCCTGATTCTCATGTTTTTTGTTTTTGGGGAAGATGAACAAATGAAGATAAACAAGGTACTCATGTCTTTACACGAACTTGGTTTAACTAGACTCGATCCTTCTGTATTTAGTGGATAGACTCAGATAGCTATCTTTGTTTTCTTTGCTTTCTCTAGTCTATATTGTTTTCTTTTTCTCCTGGCTGTTTGGTTACAGGAGGTGTTTCCCGCCTTTCTTTTGCCTTGATGTCTATACTATTCATTTGCTTTCATCTTATGGATACTCTTTTTGCCTGATAAAAAAGGACACTCAGATGGCTTACCTTCAAATATCTAAACAATAATTTCCGATACATTGCTTTCAATAGTTGTTCATATTATGCAATATGCTGCATTTTTCTCAATAGATTTTCAGCTAATTTATTTCCTTTAATTTATTTGTCTTTCTTTAGTCAATTTGTGGAATTAATTTGAGTGACAAGTGTTCTATACTAGTATCATGTCATAGATTGACCATTTTGACTTGTTTTCAGTTGTCCAATTTCTTATTTGAATTGATTCAATTAACTTGTCTGTTGTAATATTTATAAATTCAATTAATTCAAGATTTTTCCTTCTTGTAGCTTGTTTCCTATGTCAATTCTCAGTTCCATATCAAGTTCTCTATCCAAAACTTAATAGTTGTATGGTCTTCCGCTTTGCACTGGCCCCATTCCTAAAGTTTAGTTTAATGATAGTTATGTTTGAAGTTTGGGACCGCTATGGATTTAGCTCTTAAACAGGATGATTTGAAGAAAGCCATACATGACAAATAGTAATGATAACTTGAGCTAAGATTGGTGTAACTTCAGCTTTCTGCTTCTTTAAAGGCTTGGCATCCTTTAACTAATGAATGAAAGATGGCTAAACCGAATCCAATCCACACTTCAGTGAAATCTACTTTGGAGAACACAAGAAAGTCCTACATGAATTAAAATCATAAGGAAAATCTTGTAATTACAATCTATTAAAATCATAAGAAAAATCATGTAATTGCCAATCATGCTGAAATCTATTACATTAAAATCATGTAATTATAATCTATTAAAATTTCAATTGAATACACCCCCTATATATTTCTATGTCTTAGATGCTTTCTCTTTGTACAGATTTGGCCAACTTCATTGTACTCATTTTAAGAGATTTGAGTTGCCCAAATTTGAATTTTTTTGGGGTTATCATTCATTTCATGGAACTGGGTTGTTTGATTTGAAGCAAAAACATGGATTCTTGGCCACCATGTTGTAGATTTGAATCCTGGTAAGTATCCATATCTGAATTTATCAATAAAATATTTTTCTATTCCATTTTGTATTAATGTTTGTTTTGTATTATTCTATTATGTTTGTTCGAGAAATGATTTTTTGGTTTAAAGCGTATTTATTACATTGGATCTGTAAATGCCTCAAAACCCATCCTTTATCATGGTTCTTATAATTTTTTTTCCTTCGATTTATGAAGTGAGTTCTCTCTGTATATAGAATATAGATGAATAATATGTTTCAATTTGGTTATACGGACTAGAGAAGCATAAATTTGTGGCAGTTTTGGTTGCCAATTTTTTTTCCCCTAAGTTTTTAGAAGTCATTTTACGAAGGGGTGAATTTGTCTTTAAAATTCAAAATTAAGGCGAATAAAAAAAATAGGACATGTGAATGGAAATAGCAGTACTCTAATATTGTGTATCATCAGTATTATGAAAATTAATTAAAAAGTATTCGCCCGCAACAAAAAAAAAAAAAAAATTTCATTGTCTTGGCTTTGTTCCCTTTTTAAATGTTATTCCTTTGCGCGTTATCTTTTTCTCTACACTAACAACCGCCCATGTGTTCTTTTCCCTTGGCTGCTACTCCATAATCCATATTTATGTATGGTGGTATGGCCTGATGATTACACTGGACGATTCTTTTAATAGAAAATTGAAATTAAGGTTCTTTCATAATCATTTCATTTTTATTTTTCACTTTTCACTTTTACTTTTTTTTGGGGATGAATCCAGGGTATCCCCCGCACGTAGGTGAGGACTAATCCCTCGAGCCGGGTTGGACCCCATTTGGGGGGCAAGCTCTCCCAATAATGGCTGCTTTTCACTTTTACTTTTTATAAAAATTAAAAACTGAAAACACGTTTGGTAATAGATTTTGTTTTCAATTTTCTAAATCATCCTTTTTTTAAAGCAACTTGAAAGTGTTTTCAATTTTCGGTTTTCTTTTTCTTTCTTTTTGGGGTCAAGTTCTCATTCATCACTACACATGCACTGCACTCCAGTTACTCAAACTCGGTATTTGAGACTTGCCGACTTGGACTCAGCCACTTGATTGTTGCGTTCGACTAAAAATCCAATCCAAGCCTCGATCCCTCTAGATCCAAAATTTACCCAAACAATCATTCTAACCCTGGAAAAAATTTCATTTCCAAGTTCCACATAAAATTGAAAGTTGAAAACTAAAATCAGTTACCAAAAACAACTTTTCTTGCCTAATGTCCAGTGAATAGGATCCAACTAAGAAAATTACCTAATCATACTTAATGGGCCAGATTTTATATTTTTCAAATCCCTAATCAAGCAAATTACGTAATATTTTGACTCACCTAATCCCTATTATAACATTTGGTTACTTTTTTATTTTATTTTAATAATAGTGTACCAATTTCGTGGTTTTAATAAAAATAAAATGTCTATTAAATATTTATTATTTGCGGATGATAATATACCTATTTATTGTACGTACTAATTTTTGTGGATGATAATCTACTTATTATCTATTATCTATCTATATATATAAAGTAAAAGGCAGAGAATTGTGAAACATTCAAAATACCAGAAAATACCCTTGGTTAATGCAAACATTAAGAATTGAAATTATTAATTAAATGAGAATAATATGGTAAATTCACATTTTTTAATATTAAAAAAATTAAAATTAAAAACAAAATCAGATGATAGGTCCTACTTTTATGAAATATAACTACCCATGATATCTTTTCTTAATTTTAAAAATAAAAGAAAAAGAAAAAAAGAAAATCAATCACGCATGTGCTAAGGGGCTAGTGAATAATATTTTTGCAAACTATTATGAATTAATAAAAATAGCATACCGTACTGTCTACCTATTAATTTTTTATGGCTAAAATCCATGTAATTTGAAAGGGAAAAACCGTTGATATAAGTAGGGGTGGGTGTAGTTCGGTAACTGCAAATTTTTGCCCAAACCGCAAACCAACCGACTATTTGCGGTATGGTAATTTTTGAAATCAAACTGACCGCTTTTTGGTAAAGCGCAAAAAGCAGTCGGTTACCATGAATTAGCGGTTTAAAACCGCAAGTTCTTTTTGTGTCATAAAAATCCAATCTTCCACATTTTAGGCCTAATTTTGATGCTTCTTTTGAAGTCTTTTGATTTCAAGCATACTTTAACTCAAAAATATAAATTCACAACTTCAACTTCTCAAGCACATATAAATTCTCAACCTCCTCAACTTCTCAAGCATTCACAACCTAAAGAAAATTAAAGTTACAATTCCAAGCATTCCAATTAAAGTTAAACTTCTCAAGCATTCACAACCTCAACTTCTCAAACATTCCAATTCTAAATCCTTTAAAGCTACAAAACAAAAGGAAAATGCAATACAAAATGAATTAAAGTTACAACCCAAAGGAAAAATCCAATTCAAAGTTAATTAAAGTTACAAACTAAAAGGAAAATGCAATGCACCAATATTATAAATTAAAGTTACAAACTCAAGTGTTGGTGGTGGTAAGTGGATTTGAAGGACCCCGTTGTGTTGTTTGCGCACCAATGCTATAAACAAAATGCAATTTTTATTTATTTATAAATATAGTTACGGTTTGCGGTAACCGCAAGTTTTGAAAATCAAATACCGCAACCGCAACTGTAAATGCGGTTCGGTTTCGCGATTGCGGTAAATTTTCGGTTGGTTTTTGTGTTGTTTCGGTTTTTCCGTCTAAAATGTCACCCCTAGATATAAGTAAGGTTTGATGGCAAATATTGTAAATATCTGATAATTTTAGGATGACTTTTATCCTGTGCGGCATCCTATGCAAATTTTCTGTTTGTTTTAAAAGTTGAAAAGTAGGAGGGTTTATGCATATAATACTTGAGTTGAAAGGATCTATTTTTTAATAACTCTTCTTATAATTATTTATTGGGTAATTTTTATTTTACTACGTACCTTTAAGTTTAACGACTTTTAGACTCGTTGGGGTCTTTTTCCCCATTTTCAGAGATAGAAGGTTTCCTATATTTGTCTTCGTTTTCTAATGATTTTCCTCCACCCATCATAGGCAAATGCATTTCGGCGTCGAATCTCTACCTATATTTCGGTGTCGTATCTCTGCCACTATCCTTGTTGTTCTGAGTTTGTTCTCTTAGTTGGGATGCCTATATCATAGTTTCTTCAATCATGCATGATCGTTAATGGAGGAACCCCAGATTGTCTAAATTTTGATGTTAGATCACTCAGTTATTGTAATGCCCCCTTGTGGCTAGTTTGTTATAAAAAACAATCAATAACAAAAATAAAATTACACAAAACCCTAGCACGCGTGCAGCCCATTATAGTAACTTTCTTTTTAACATGGATATTAATTAACACTTAAAGATAGTTACCATATTAGCATGTTGTACATTGCGTGTTGATTATAGAGCATAATGAAGTGTAAGTAATTCAACATTATCAATTTATCACACATACATATTTCAATAAGTAATAAAGAGTGCTGCTATTTCCACCTCTGTCTTATTTTCCCATCCACCTTATCTTCAAAATTTTAAATACAATTTTATCCCTTTGTAAAATGACTTCTAAGAGCATCTCCAAGGGAGATGTCAAATACCAAACATCAAATTTAAATTTGATGTGGCAATTTGATATTTACACAGTTTTACACACCACCCGATAAGTCAAATAAATAATTATTGTAACAGTCAAATAATTAAAGATAAAAAATAAAAAAATAAAAAAATAAAAATTATAAATGAAAGTAACAGCCAGCTGTCTTTAAAAATAATAAAATATTCATTTGACATCTTGCTTTTGGGATGTAAAAAATAACAGCTGAACCTCTAACCTTCATTTCACATCCGCTTTGACAATTCGGTTGGAGTGATGTGAGATGTTATTTCTAGTAGTTAAATGTCTATGTGGCACTTTTGACATATCGGTTGGAGATGCTCTAAGAACTTAACCCTCAACCCATTTTCTACTCTCTCTCTCTCTCTCCCCTCCCCAAAAAAAATTTATGCACCCATTTTCTTCCTCTTATCTCTAGCATCCGTCCCTCTTTTTCAGTTCCATAAAAATTATTCAACTATGTTACTCTCTCTCTCTCTAGTCACTCCTTCATCACTTATTCAGTTATCCTTTTTTCGCTAATATATTTAAACTGTAGAAGATGAAAGGATTACATTTAGTGATAATGAAATGGCTCAATATGGAGAGAGATTTAGACCCTAAATCTGTTGGCGAGTCCGTATTTAGTTAGGATTTTGGTTCCTTATTTCATTAGAATTTTGGTTACTTACCAATTATTATTTAGTCCTATTGTAATAGAGATTTACTTCCTATTGTAATTTAGATATATTTCCTATTTTATTTAGGGTTAACACATCTTTGTACTTGTATAAATACCTCCATATTGGAGAAGAATAATAAGATGAGCATAGATGAGCATTATCTGAATATTTGCCCTACTTTGTTTGACATGGTATCAGAGTCAGGTTCCTAACTTGTGATAACCTCTGACAAATTGAGAGTCGTTGGCGTTCCTCATTCCTAACCCATCATGGGTCTTTACCTTGCTGTAAATCCCCGTTTCTCCTTTCCTTAATAATCAACATATATTTCTTCTGCCTTAGCCATAGCCGCACCTTTCTGCAATTTTATCCTTGTCTTTGTCCTTACTGTGTTTATGTTGAGTCATTACCTTTCTTTTTCTCTACATATGCCTGCTGCTGCCTTTTTCTCTTACTTTTCATCTTTCTATGAGCTTGCTTTATGTTAAAATTAGATTGAGCCCATGTTAGTTTCAATCTCTTGCGCTCACAGTCGAGCCTCTCTTTTAAATGTATACCATATAGGCAACACGCCATTGGCCATTGATGGCCTGATCTCTTTCCTCCGTGAGCCTCGTCATCGCTCACCGAGCTATCTCAAACCTCCGCAAGCCTCGTCACCACTCGCCGAGCCTTCTCCTAGCTGGCCTTTGTCTCTCTCATTCCTGCCGAGCTACACTGCCTCCCATTTGATAATGTGTTTCACTTCCTGCCCAGAAACATATGTGTTTTCTTACTCTCTATTTATTTGGGTGTTACTTTCTCCAAATCTTGACTCTCATACATCGTCGAATTTGAGGGGGAGTGACACTACTGCTCATTTATTCCATTGCAATTCACCTACCTATCTATCATGGTTGATTGTCCGTGCCTGTTTCTCAAGTACCACTGCTCATATATGCTTCATCGACCCCTTCTCTTGGGAGAGGGGAAGTGAAGAGAAGGTTAAAGGAGTGAATTGAAGTTGTCTCTATTGTTGCTGTTGCCACAGCTTGTTTGCCCTGCCTTGTCTTGCTGGTGCCAGTGCCTATATTGCTCTTACTAGTGCCAGTGCCTTGTGTTGCTCTTGCTATTGTCAGTTTTGTTGTCTCTTGCTGAGGACATTGTTGATGTTGCTTCTACTGTGATGGTGCCTTTGCTGGTGTGTTTTTTCGCTGCGATCATGACCGTTGACCTTGCTGCTGTTGGGTTTGTTGTCTCTTGCTAAGGACATTGTTGTTGTTGCTTCTACCATGTTCGTGCCTTTGCTGGTATGTTTTTCCGCTGCGATCATGACCGTTGACCTTGCCTTTACTCTTAACTTTCTCTGCCATGCCTTACCATGCTTTGCCTTACCTTGCCTTATCCTATTTTTTAGGGTTTGGTTGCCTTTGCCTTTGTCGTACCTTATCCTGTCTTTGGGGTTTTGTTGCCCTATCTGGGCTTTCTTTACCATGCCTTGCCACCTTGGCTTTGCTTGGCCTTTATTTGCCTTATCTTGCGTTATCCTATTTTTTTTAGGGTTTGATTTTACCTTGACGTGCCTTTCCCCATTTTAGGGTTTGGTTGTGTCCTTTGTCGTGCTCACAGAATTTTTGTGTTCTACCTTATCTACTGACATGCTCACAAGGTTTCTGTATTCTGCCTTATCTACCTGACATGCTCACAAGGTTTCGTATTCGCCTTATCTACTGTCGTGCTCACAGGGTTTCTATGTCCTGTCTTATCTACTACCGTGCTCACAGGGCTTCTATGTTCTGCCTTACCTACCTGTGGTGCTCACTGGGTTTCGTGTTCTGCCTATTTACTGTCGTGCTCGCAGAGTTTCTATGTTTTTCCTTATTTACTATTGTGTGCCCAATTTTTTAGGGTTTACTCTTGTGTTTCCGTCTTGAACTTTGCTTTAGTTTGTCACCTATTTCACTCGTGGTTGACGAAAAGACCTTTTCTACAATTGGTGCTTCTTAAGTATGGTGTTCTGTGACTCGCTTGTCAAGTTGAGCGTGCAAAATATCTTTGCCCAACTTGAGAGGGAGTGTTGGCGAGTCCGTACTTAGTTAGGATTTTGGTTCCTTATTTCATAAGAATTTTGGTTACTTACCAATTATTATTTAGTCCTATTGTAATAGAGATTTACTTCCTATTGTAATTTAGATATATTTCCTATTTTATTTAGGGTTAACACATCTTTGTACTTATATAAATACCTCTATATTGGAGAAGAATAATAAGATGAGCAAATGTAAACATAACTGAATATTTGTCATACTTTGTTTGACATGACAACGGCTGGAGGTAGAATCAGATTCCAAAGTGTTAATCGATATTTTTGGGGGAGCCAGTTGCATGCATTGGTGGAGGGTATTGTGTTTGATGTTCTTCAATTGACTCAACAAGTGCAATTCGTCTTGTTTTTGTACGTGCATCGGAAAGATAAAATGCCTATCCATCTAGTGGCTGAACATGTCCAAATTTCTCAAAACTGGTGTCTTGGAACGATTGCCTCCTTCTTGGTTATTCCCAACATCAGCAACATATGCTAATGTCCTCTTTTGTTGAATGAATATTTTATCGTTTGCTGGCATATATATAGAGAGAGATACCTTTTAGAAATAATGTTAGGCGAAAAGATATAATTATTTTTTAATATAGCAGGCGGAAAGATATAATTATTTTTATTCAAATTGATATGATAAGCAGAAAAATAAAGTAAGACAGATGGTAAAAATAACAGCACTCATAATAAAAAATCATCATCCGCAATATATTGTTAGAAGAATCTTCCAGCGAACACCTCTAATTTAGATGGAAAAAAAAATGATTACTCTGATTCTGGCCCCAAAATGAAGAAAACAAGAGTGACCATTTGGTTTTTTATTTGGGAATCAATCAATCTTTCAAAAAGATGTACTCAATAAAGTAAAACCCAGTGGGTTCAGCTTTGTCAAAATGATACGTCGAAGACCTGGCCAGCTAGTAAACTCATTTGACTATTCAGCTTTAGGCATGGTGGATAATGCTTTCCTTCTTGTTCATAAGGAGAAATTTTCCCCTGCTTACTAATATGGTTCAGCCACAATCTGACACTCGTTTTTTTTTTATATAATTAAAGTGAAAAATAAATACACTCTTGAGAATAAAAGAAAAGAGAAAAAGGACCAGTGTTAATTTGTGTCTAAGTCACATAAATAGATAGGGAGGAATTCCTCCTTATAAGCAAGGAGGGAAGCATTATCCATGTTATTTTACACACGTTCTTCTCGATCAAGTTAATTATTAATTTTTACTTTATCTTTCACACTTTCTAGACTTCTAGTTCTCTCTTTGATACTTTTTCTTTCAAGAACACGGCTATCACTTTTCCTTATATTGCTTATTTCTTATTGTCATTGTTAATACTCATACTTCGACAAAACAATAATTATATATATACTCACACTTACAAACACTCTCAATTTCAATCTCACAGTTTTTCTTCTTCTTCTTTTTTAATACAAACAATAATTTACAAGGGGAGAAGGATTTCACACATATATATATTAATAATATGTCATGAGAATTCAAATATGAGACTATTAATCTACAATACAAGTCAGTGCCCTTTTCAATGAATTAAACCTCGTTGGCCATGTTTTTGCTATATTACTTGAAACCAACAAATATTTGTGGCGCTCCGCATAAAATAGATTTCCAACTTGTTTGTCTTCATCTTTTTTCTTGTTTAAAAAAAACAAAAAACAAAAAACAAAAAAACAACGACAACAACAGGTGCCACCATTGAAATGGGATCCAGGCCAGTCTTCCCTTTCAGCGTGCCGTCTCATATTTGACCGAACAAGCTAAAAGTTGTTCACATTGAAAAAAGAGAATTTAAAAAAAAAACTAGAATATAATATATCTTGAAAACAATGAAAAGGACAAAAGGATCCTCGATGCACGTATGGTTTTATTGAGAAATGTTCTGATTCCTTATTCCCATAACAATAAATTAATAGATAAATTTGGAATTATTACATGAACTGAATTTAGTTGATGAGACTAATTTTTCCATTCATTAGGTCGATTTTCAATGGTTCATGCACAAATCCATTTGTCACTGACCCAGTTCACATTTGTGGTGATACCGCGTTTTTTTTTTTGGGCTGAAAAATTATAGTATTGAATTCATACTTAAAAGTCATTAGCTACAAAGATCAATACAAATGAAAGGATCAATACAAACTAGTCATAGGACCAATTACAATAACATAACAATATAACATTAAAATTAAGACCATTTGGTGTGTCTCCACTAACGATTATGCAGGATCGAAGAAACTTTGTCATAGACATCCAAACTGAGATTGCAAACTTAGAAAAATAAAAAAGAAATGAAGATTGAAAAAATCAAGCCACAATAATATACCTTACAAAAGAGAGGTGGAAAACTATCACAAAAGGAGAGGTGAAAACTACACATAAATCCCAAAGAGTCTCTGTGACTTATTCCAAACATAATAAAAACCACAAAAATGATGACGGTAGAGATCCAACACTGAAACGAAGATGGGGATCCGACGCCGATACACAACTGCTTGTGATGGATAGAGTAAAATCATAAGAAAATGAAGACAAATAAAGGAAACTTTTTTTGAAAATGGGGGAAGAGAGGAGAAGGAAGGAAGAGAGAAAGGGAGAAGGGAGGAAGAATAGTGGCTTCCTTCCCCAAGGGATGGCAACGGGCTGAGTTGGCAATATCATCCCCGTCCGCGCTTTCCATCCTCGCCCCCTTCCTTGTTGGGTCTACCGAAGTGCAAGTAGTTACACGTAGTAATAATCTTGGAAGTCCAAGTATTGTATTCTCAAGGAGTAGGTAGGTAAATGTATGTACACAAAGAAATAATTAAATGTACCAAAATAAAAGTGACAAGCAAAATGGAAAAGTAATTTGATTTGAGTGTTGTAGAGATTGAGTTTTAAAATGAAATATTAATAATGAAAATGCTAAGACATCAAAGTTCAATTCTTTAAGCAAAATACGTTTCATGCTTTTTAATCCAAATTATAACTTGATTAAAATTATCAGTGAGAAACTTTAACCGGAAGATAAAGAAATTAAAACCAATTTAATTTTTCAATGTTATCTTTTATTAATAATTGTTCAGAAAATGGAATTGCTTAATATCTAATCTTTTAATTTAAAAGCAAGCTAAGTCAGTTCTTAACAATGAGAAAAATATAATTGAACTCATGAAAATATAGTAGCACTTAACATCAATCAAAATAAAAGGATATGAAAATATTGAACAACAAAAAATAAAAGAATTCAACAGTTCATACCATATATTGGATTAAAGAACAATTCACAAACTTACTCAAAGGACATTCCCTTTAGCCTTAGCTAGAGTTCTAGCAACTCATTATAAAGAAAAACATAACTAAATTTTGAATGAAATGGATAAAGAAATTTGTCGTAGTGGTGTCCTTCCCAAATAAGTTGATGGTTGATTTATAGTAGTCAATGAGATGAGTGGAAAGTTAATACATTCATGGTGGGTAATGAATAGTTTAAGTGAGGGATTAATTGGATTAAACTTATGTTGATGGTGGAGAGTTAGTGGAAAAGAAAAAATGGTGAGGTAGTGGAAAAGAAATAATTTGAGACTCCCATCACAACCCACAACAAGCTAATTGCTAGTCCCTAGCAATCCAAGCGACTGAAAGAAACTCAAATTTAAGCAAAAACGACAAAATAAAATAAATAAAAACAACTAAAACAGCTAAGCTACTTTTGCGAGATAAGATTGCATTTAGCGTATGCAACAAGCCTATCCCTAAAGGACGAGTTATAGTCTCGTGAGGGTTTCCAAGGATGACACCCACAAACATCAAGTATGAGACTAGCACAATTATTCAGAAACATGAAATAAAATAAACTTTGAAAAATTATTTTGACACCTGTTACCAACAAAAAGGACAAAAGCACAAAGTACAAATTTTCAATTCATGAATAATGCTAAAAAAGAGAACACTTATTTAGCATTTCAAGTTAATCCCACCACGAAGTCCAAATCATTTATAATTACCCAATAAACTTTTCACATGTTTCCTTTAGTGTAAACTGAACTAACACAATTGAGTGGCATTAGCTGAATTCCAATCACACCAACCTTTTGATCTCAAGAGTTGTCAAACTCTCTTTCAAGAAACAAATCAAGGTTTTTTTCTTTTCAAAATGCAGGCTGTGCAATCAATGCCTAATTCCATTAAGGTCTCTAATTATAACCCATATAGCGAGTGTTAGGCCAGTGACTCTCAAACTAAAAAGGCTTGAGGCACTAGGTGTAGAGACACCCCTAAGAGCTTACTAACTCGAGTTAAAAAGGTTGTGAAACTAAACTATCCACAAAAAATCATTCACACCCAGAACTTCACCTTTGACACGAACACTTACTGCTGATTAGGTAAGAGGCCCAGTTACTAAGTAGAAGCTTGAATAGAACACTATTATTTCATGAACTTTTTTTTTCTTTTTGTTTCATTTTTTTTAACCAAAATGAGTCAAAAGCAAGGTCGTTCAACTTTACCAAAGATAAACGATTAAACACAATTGGTTTTTAACTTTATACCCCACAAATATTGTTGGTGTCCTTGTGCAATTTGTCAAAATATAACTCATGAATCATCCGTTAACTAGAAATAAATGAAAAGGCCTAAAAAATGGAATAATTATCATATCGTTCATATGTTCTCAAAAATCTTAAAATCATTCATGAATATAAAATATACAAATTTATAAATAAACTCAATCCTAGACATGTATTTATAAAAAAACTCAAGCACTATTTAAACATAGAAATACAGCCAAAATCAACCCCAAAGTCAACTTTTTGGGTGTGTTTATAAATGGGTTTTGAGTGTGTGTAATGATGGGTTTTGGGTGTGTTTATATGTTTAAATAGTGCTTGAGTTTTTTTTTTTATAATTTCAACCCCCATTTTGGGTGTTTTAGTGAAACTCCCTATAAAATAAGTCTAAGTGCAATGCTTTCTTGTCAATGACAAAAAGTACAAAGACTATGAAAAACAAACAACAAAGTGCACTAACCTCATAACACTACCCTCCTCATAAAAAGAGGAGGGTAGTGTTACCTGAGAATTGACATCCAAAGTGAAAGCCTCCAACTTGTTAGTGTTCTTAAAAAAGAAAAAAGAAATAGAAATGTCGAATTTTTTTTTTAAGTGAACATAAATTACTAGACTAATTATATACAACAGATGGACTAAGGGAAATCCTATCAATCCTGATAAATAGGATCGTTCAAAGAAACTGTCTAATCTTTTAGAACACATCTCCCCAAGGAAGGTTTAAGTCGTTGGTCATTAACCTTAAAAATATTTCCATTCTTGGTGATAAGTGCCTTATTTCTTATATTTTTATATCTTTTATTTTTGGTTTTTGTATGGAAAGTTTATTAAAAAGAGCGTTGTTACTTTACTTTCCTTATTTTCAGATTTTCTGCACTTTTAGAAGGTTTTTGATGGAAAATTGGCTTTCCAAAGGAGTTTTAGTGCAAGGCCAATTGGAAAAGAAAGCTAAGACATTGAAGATCATTGTGTCAAATTTTCATAATTTTCTATGCAGCCAATTGTTCCAGAATTGCAAGTCAACACAGCCTAAGTTGCAATCATGTCAGAACTGTGCTGCTATGGGAGAATGAACATTTGAAGACCTCCCCAATTTTTCTAAATGACATGTAATATATCTCTAGAAAGCTTAGAGATAAAGCTACGTCTCTCATATTTTTCCAGATGTTTCTAGGAAGTGGAACAACCCCAAAAATTTTGTGCAAGTCAGCTGACGTGTCTCCCAGTTGAAGAAGGATTCTTTCCTAGTTTGTCTCTTTAATTGTTTACGGTTTTGATTTTGTTTAAGGAGAGTTTTTCCAGATGTTTTCAGATTAGAGTTTAGTTATTTTGCACTATATAAGGTTGCCCTAGGTCTCTAGAGAAGGAGGTGGAGATAAAAGAGAAAAATATAGCTTTGGGCATGCCACCAATGTTTCAGGTTTTATTATTTTATTTTATATATTTTATTATTTTTATAACTATATGTAACTGAATTTCTTTCTAAGGTTTATCATGAAGCCATGACATGATTATTTGCGTAGTACTTTGTTGATTTCTGTTCAATTATATGCCGTGTTAAATTCTTAATTTTTGTGTGAATTTTATTCTAAGTTTGAAATCATATTGCTTAATCACCACTAGGAACTTTGCATATAAATAATTGAATAAATCTAGGAGAGAAATATCATCCACTAGGTTTATTGGAACTAAGATTAAGAAGAGTAGATAGTTAGGAGAGAAACGTCATCCACTAGTCCTACTTGGTTGATAGAATTATTCTAATCTTAATGGGTTCTTATATGTTAAATTTTAACACCTTGACAGGGTAGAATTTCATATGGGGATACACGATTTATGACATTGACAGGCTTACTTCATACTTTAGAAAGAACAACCTTTAACATTGGCATCATAATTGGATAGTAATTGGCTATAAGCAAAGGAAATGGGATTGTCATTGGTGGATTCATAACGTTAGATATTCACAACTTGATCTCTTTTAAACTCTATCTTTGTTGAGTGCTTTATTTTTCTTTCTTTTAATTATTGCAATTTAAGTTTTCTTTAATTCATGACTCCAATCAATCAATCGTTCGTTTAATTGGGTTTAATGCAATTTAATTAATTAAGTTATTTTTATCAGTCCTTCTGGGTTCGACCTCCTACTTGCATATCTCTATACTATTGTTGATTCGTGCGCTTGCGAGTAATTTAATTTGTGATTTTTTGAATCCTCTTTTTGAGGTGTTCGAAAATCTACATCACTTGGGATCCTCAACTTCAACAGTCCCATATAGGAAAACTCTTTTAACAATGAAAGGCCCTATCTATTTAGTTATTAATTTTCCAAGAAACAAATGAAGTCTAGAATTATACAAAAGAACAAGTTGAGAAGGCTCAAAATGTTTCCTCAAAATATTTTTATCATGAAAAATTTTAATACATTCTTTGTAGATTCGTGAGTTCTCATATGCATCATTCATGACTTCCTCAAGTTCATTCAATTAAAGGACATAAAAATTAAAGTATTGAAAGTAAACATACAAAAAGTACGACTACACGAAGTAAAGGTGGAGGAATTAAAGTATTGAAAGTAAAGATAGACAGAATAAAGAACTCTTGACTTTGAAGTTGACATGAGCTGGGCTGGGCCGGGCATGCACAACACGAACCCAGCCCATTTAAATACGGCACGACACGGTCCAAACACGATTATTGGTAGGCCATGTTGGGATTAGAAAATTAAGCCCAATGAACCGAGCTAGCCGGTGGCTTGAACCATCTTCAAGCCCGCCATACCCACTTAATTTTTTTTGTTTTTTTGGTTTTTGTTTTGGCTTTTTGGTCAATGACCACTTTACATAAACCATATGTTAACCTCCTTCCCCTCTCAATATCTAGATATATGAACTCTCATTTGGTGACTTCTTTTTCCCACTCCTCTTTGTCCACTTACACTCCCTTTTTTGTTCTAGTAAAAACTATTGAAAAACAAAAGGAAGTGTAAGTGGACAAAAGGGAAGTGGAAAAAGTGAACTAAATAAATATTACAGTAAATCCTATATTTTTAGTCCCATATTACATGTAAGAAAGGTATGAACATATTACAATTTTGTTATTGTATAAATTTAGGGAGCTGATTTTCCCACTCTGTTTTGCTTTTTAATACTTTTTAATTAATTTTGTTCTTTTTTGTTCTTTTTTGTTCTTTCTCTTTCCTATTCTACTCTTATCCTACATTAATTTCTTTTTTACTTCACTTTTATATTTTATATTTTTTCTTTATACTTAATTTTCCAACTTGCATTCCATTTTCTTTTTCTTTATACTTTTATATTATGTCTTTTTCTTTATGTCGTTAAATGAACATGATAATATTTTATTTATTTATTTAGAAAACATATAATGCTTAATGAAGTTAATAAAAAGTTGAATTAAACATTAAAAAGAAAAAAAGAAAAAAAAAAGGGCGTAGTCGGGGAGGGGACAAGCTACTTAGCGATTGTAGAAGTGGGAACAACCTAGTAACCCTGTCAATCTCTATCCCCAACCATTTTCCCCATTGACACCCAACTCTCCAAACCACACTTACCTCCCCAACTCCAATCCACCCACGTCTAATATATATAATAAAAGTCAATGCAGCCTTACCACTCCGCAATGGTCCTTCCCACTTCTCCACCCATTGAGTAACTCCTCCCCCACTAGACTATGCCCTTCTTTTCTTTTTCTTTTCAAGTTTTATTTTTATTTTTATTTTTTCTAATGATATATTTTAGTTTAATTGAACTTTTAATGTATTTTAAAATTAATTCAACTTTTTTATTAACTTGAAAAGGTTTTATAGGTTTTCAAAATAAAATGAAAAAAGATTATCATGTTCATTTAGCGGCAACTTTAATGGAACGGCCAAATTGATTAATGGTCTTAAACACAAGGATCAAATTGGCCAAATTGAAAACATATGGACTAAATTGGCCAAAGTGATAACACACATGGACTATTTTGATATTAAAGCCAAAGAAATAATATAAAAGTGAAGTAAAAAGAACTTATTGTATAGTAAGGGTAGAATAGGAAAGAAAAAGAACAAAAAAGAAAAAGATTGATTAGAAAATGTTAAAAAGCAAAAGGTGTTATAAAACTAGAGGGGGAAAATGTAGAGAGAAGTGTTATGCTAAAGATAAAGTTTCACCATGTTTATTCTTTTCTTAATCTTTGGTAGAACCACGTATTTATAGGCTTACAAAATAGGAGATTGAATATCATCATTTACAATATACCTATAGGTTACAAGCACTAATTACAAATACTTAGAGTATAGGTTACATAAAATCCAATTGTGGAATACTAAGAGGTATGGTGGTCATCCACCAACTCATGCATTTACAACACTCCTCCTTAGATGTCCACCATACAATGACATAGTTCCCTCATTAAAAACCTTGCTTGGAAAACCCAGTGGGACAAAACCGAAGCGAATGGAAAAAGAGTGAAACTTTCTTTTGGATCATTGATATGGTGTTGGATGCACTTATGTTGCTTTGTTAAAACCTTGCTATGAAAAATCCAGTGGGACAAAAACCTACTCAAAGGGAAAAAGAGTACAATGCACATATGTTCTGTATGTAGTAGAATTGGGATGCTCCATGCTCCCCTGGATTGATATCTCCCCCTGATTAATACCTCCCTCTGATTTTCATTAACTTCTGGAATTTTATGTAACAACCCGATCCTAAATTAATAGTTACTTTTAATTTATTCTAGTAAAGGACCATTATACCCCTAGAATATTTTAAATGGTTAAAAAGTTACTTTTTTATTCGGGAAGGAATTTGGGGATTTCGATTGTACCGTTGCGTAGAACACGTCGAAACGAGTCCGTAGACACGTAGTGGACTCAAATTGGAGTTGTAACAAAGAAACGGTGATCAAAAGAAGTTCAGTGGCATAACCGTAAATATTTTGAAGTTTAGTTAGTTTTAAACCTAGAATTTCTGCATTTCCCTGCGCCGCCGGGGAAGGGGAGGCTCGATCAAACGACTTCCGGAGGTGATTTCTCTCAATTCCGACCACCAATTCAAGCAAGACCAGTCCCGTTAGAACCACCACACTTCCCTCTTCTAGCCTCAGTTCTTTGTCGCCTCGATCCACCGTCGTAGTCACCGGAAACACCAAGAAACAGCGGTGTTTGTTTTTTGTAAACTTTCGCCGGCTCGTTCTCCGTCATCCGGCCACCATTTTCGGCGACCCAGGTATGGAAACTCATCTATTTCTCGAGCCCTAGCTGCTGGTTGGGTAGGATTTTAGAAATTTCTAGCGTAGTTAACTTGATCTTGGATCCAAAGTTTGGCCGGATTTCGAGTTGAGATTCCGGCCAGTTTTTTGGGGTAGGTCCAAGAACAAAAGTGGATCCAATTAAGGTGTTACACCTAGGGTAGGAGTTTTGAGCCGTGATTTGGAGATTTTCCAGCGAAGCGTTATCGCTTTAAGCACCACTGCGGCGCTTGTGGAGGCGCGTGGGCAGCAAGGTGGGGACCACAATCAATCTCAGAATAATCCCTTAGTCCTCACGAGCGAGTAGGATTTTGCGAATCTTAATTAGGATAACGTGTGAACCCCAAACGGATTTCGCCTAGTGTGTGATTTCCGGGTTCAGCATGTTTGAGCCGTTGGATCATAGTCATGTTCAGGTATGTTAACTCAGGTAATTCCAAAATCGTATAATAGTTTATGGATCATAAAACGGAGTTCCAGATATTTTAAAAACGCCAGCCCTAGAGCTAGGTTTACAATAAACAAGTCCTGACCGAAATGAGTTATCTAAATCCTATTATGGGATGAGCAGATAGTTAGTTATAGGTTGCGGCCCGGATAGAGGCAGTATCTTTGAGGCTTGCTAGTTTGCAGATCAGGAACAAAGGAATGAACTACGTGTGGCTCGATCCCTTAGTAAGGGTACGTAGGCAGCCTACAGATTATAAGGCGCAGCCACGAGTGAGCCTTTGAGTTTGTGTTATTTTTTTTCAGGGCATTTTGGTCATTTGTGACCCACACCCACTAGGTGTCAGTTATAAACAGGATTTGGCTCGGATTTCAATGTGGAATTTGGGTCAGTCCTTTCAGTTTAGACTTGAAAAAGCTTTGGTAAAAAGGTTTGCCAGATTATCTTGTGAACGAATTTGTTTGACTCCAATCTCTTGGCTTTTTTATGAAATTGTCACCTTTGATGAACCCTTCTCTTATTTGAGCAATACAAGCAACATTGTCTTCACACATGATTATTTATCACATTATTCGACATGTTTTTCACTTTTCAAATGATTGAACTCTTTAGTAGCATCAACAAGTAATCTAATAGTTAGAATATGTTACAACAATATCAAATTTGAATTCAAAATACTCAAACTCTTAGTGTTAACTCTTAATAAAGAATATCGTGGTACTTTATATCCTTCAAGGGGTCGCTTCATGAGATATATCTCAAATATTTCATGAGCTTTGAGGATCTTCATGTACCATACAGTCTTAATAAATATGCATTTAACACATGTTATAAGTTTCGCGTTAAAATAACAACTGTACTTAGAGAAATGTGGATGCATCTATGATGAGATGGGAGACTAAAACCATGTCTCTACCAGGAAACCTTATGTCATATTAGTGATCTTATTTCACTTCACAAGCACCAATTCGTAACCTTCATACTTTACGTTTGTAATTTGGTGTTTGGGTTATAGGTTTAATATCCCACGCTTCATATTTAGTGATAAATGAAATTGCCTATTTCCATTTTGGTCAGTCACTTAACTTGTTGACATTCATAAGGCAATTTAATATAATCATAGCCCTTGATGATTGTAGTAGCTACTAATAAACCAAATGTATCATCAATTCGTGATCCCACAATTCTTATGTGCATGCGCATGCATAATTTATAAGTATATCATTGCTTTGGGTTACCAATGCCTCTTCAGGGGCTGATGTTGTCACTTATGGGACAAACATCTCTTTTACGATGAATTAATTAGAATATGTGGATCATAACCTCATATAGAGCGTTATTTTTTATAGGGCTTGAATTTTTCAAATAATCTCCACTTCTAGGGAGTTTAGCTTTTAGAACCTATATTTTTGTCATGCTCATAGTCACTTATTGTCATGTTAATGGATTGTGCTACATGAATATCAATCCATGCTTGCATATTCATAACTTTATATATGCATTATCTTGATGAGACAAAAGCGGACCGATTCAACACTATTTCATGACGTTATTCAGGAACTGTCATTTCTCCTCCTAACGGCGGGAAAATTGTCTCAAAATGTAGGAAAATAAACTCACCATCATTATCAATTCAAATTGACTTGATTGGATAATGTGGGAGTTGTGCTTGTAAGCGTCTTGACAAGAGACAAATATGTGACCATTTTAGTAGGCACATTAAATAAAACTTGTGAAGTGATCCATAATTAAATGTTGTATAGGCTCACAAATATCCCCTTGAATTATTTCAGGAAAGAGGGCTTAAAGTGAATTTTTAACTAAGATGATCTTATGGCAGCTTTTATTTGTGAGCATTCTTTGTAATGATATTTGTTGGAAAAAACAATATTTTGAGTCTTTAAACGATGTCCTTGCAAATTTATAAAAATCTTATGTATCATTGTGGAATATGGATTGCCAAGATAGTCATGCCACAACATAAAAGTTATCCGGTTAATGAACTTCTGGTTCATGATATCATAATCTTCAACTACTTTAATAGTTGTGTAATATTGGGGCCTCATGAACTTTTGGTTCATGACATCATAAACTTCAACTACTTTAATAGTTGTGTAATATTGGGGCCTAATGAACTTTTGGTTCATGACATCATAAACTTCCTACCCACAAAAGAAAATAGGAAGTTTCTCCAATAGACGCCTTGGCTGTCAATATTGGGACGGTAATACAAAACATTACCATTGTAAAACGAAATTAACTAATAACCCAACATAAATAAAATAAAATAAAATGAGTAAAGTGGTATAAATGATGAATAAAATAAATAAATTAAAGACTATGAAATTCCAAGATAATCCAATATTAATGTGGATTCTATATGTAGATAAAACTACAAGTTTAAGAATTGAATTTCCAACAAATTCAGGTTCATATAGGCACAAATAAGTAATGAACTTCATGTTCATATATAGTATTAAGATCCATGAAAAACTATGAACTTCAGGTTCATATCAATATATATTCGAAACTTCAGGTTCGAATACGTAGATCTAAATAAATTGAATTAATAGTTGTGCTTTGAACTTCATACTCAAATCGATGTATATGCACTCGAAACTTCTGGTTCGAGTTCTTGACATATGTAGGCCTCATGGAATTCTGATTTTGATTAATACAAAATCAAGGAGTTTCATGTCTTTATGTGCTCTTTATTCGCGAAACTTCACACCCTCAATTATTTGGAATCAAAGAACTTCAGGTTCTGATTCAATCAAAAGAACTCTAGGTCCTAATCTAGTTATATGATCAGGATCGAGGAACTTCGGGCCCTGATCTTTTGTATAATACAAACTCATCATGATAATTAAAATCATACTTAAAATTAAATAAACAAACAAATTTTTTTTAAAAAAACATGTCATTATATTCATGTGTAATAAGTATAATAACTTTTTTCTTTAAACGAGCATGATGAAGTCTGATGGTGAGTACAAAGAAAATCTATACCATGTGATGACTCTAGCTCATATAAGAAGAAAGAAAATTCAAAGAAAGAAAACATACCAGGAGCAATGTCGTGCTGATAACGTGTTATAAAACTAGAGGGAGAAAATGTAGAGAGAAGTGATATGCTAAAGATAAAGTTTCACCATGTTTATTCTTTTCCTAATCTTTGGTAGAATCACCTATTTATAGACTTACAAGATAGGAGATTGAATACCATCATTTACAATATACCTATAGGTTACCAGCACTAATTACAAATACTTTAGTGCATAGGTTACTTAAAATCAAATGGTGGAATACTAAGAGGTATGGTGGTCATCCACCAACTCATGCATTTACAACAAAAATGAGTATAAGTGGAGAAAAGGAGAGTGGAAAAATCAGCTCCCTAAATTTAATAGGGATATTTATAGAAATGTTACCTGAACTTATACCTTAGTTTCAATTTGTCACATGAAAAACAAATTTAAGAGAAATGTCACCTGAATTTTTCAAAATCTATAATTTGTCACCTGACTTTTAACATAATCCAATTTTCCATCTATTTTGAAGGGTATTTAGTCTTTTCATTTTCAAGGGTATTTTAAAAATGCGAAAAATTATTATTTTAAAAAAAAAAGCTTAAATGTAAAAATGGCAGTTAAATGTAAAAACCTCAGTTTTCCATTTTTAACATATTGGCAAATTTTAAAACTGATCAGACAAATAAATAAAAAATTAGAGAAAGGAAACAAACTTGAAAAAAAGGATGGGGCTTGTCGGGGGAAGGAAGGACCCAACAATGGAGAGGTGGGAAGGATGGCCATGGCCAAATGGGAGATATGGGAGACAGAGAAGTGGGGTGACCCCCGAATGGGCAAAGCTTGGGGTGGAGATGGGTTGGAAAATCTAGGGTGAGCAACTAGGGATGGTGGGGCAGGGTTTGTTCTTGTGAGAGGAAGAGAGAGAGATACATTAAGGGGTGAGATGGATCAGAGTTGGGGAGAAAGAGAAGAGAGAACAATGGTGGATGGCAGTTGGGATTGGAGGATTGGAGGTTGTGTCTTTTTTTTATTTTTTATTTTTATGTTTAAAAAAAATTATTTATTTATTAAGTTAACTCTTATTTATTTATTTATTTTAAATTGTATTCAGATAGACTAGTGATGGTGGGTGTTGAAGATAAAGAGGGGGAAGAGAGAATTTTTTTTCATAATTTTTTTTTATTTTTAATTATTTAAAAGAAATATAATTTTTTTTTATAATGAATTTTTTATTTTTAAAATACCATTGAAAATAAAAATACTAAATTACACTAAAATAGATGGAAAATTTGATGATATTAAAGTCAGGTGACAAATGACAGATTTTGAAAAATTCAGGTGACATTTCTCTTAAAAAAAAATTTCAAGGTGACAAATTGAAACGAATGTATAAGTTCAGGTGATATTTCTACAAATATTCCAATTTAATATGCTAACATAAGTTTTTTTAAAATAAAAATAATAATTCAAGGGAAAAAAAGTTCAATTTAAATGGACCAAGCACAACTGAATTCAATGTTGACTTAGGCTTTGGACCGGGTCAGGAATGGTTTTGATAAATGGGCTAGCACGACACGACTGATTAATTAATTGGGTCAAGCGCCAGTATAACTTAGCGGCGCAATTTAAATAGATGGGCCAACATAGCACGACCCGTTTGACATTCCTACTTTGAAGTATTGAAAAAAAAAATCAATGGAAAAAAATTGTTGGGAAGTAAATCTCATCTAAAATTACTCATAAGGAATTAAAAAAAATTAACTATACAGAGTAAATTTGTATGATGCGATGAAAGCTTTAAAAAAAAAAATACAAATACAAATAATAGTCTAAACAAATATAAATTAGTCTAATTTATGAAAAAGAGAATTGGAACTTAGGTGTAAGGAGAGGAACACACAACCTTCACCAAGTCACATAACACACTTCCGTCTTCTCTTTTTTATCCTTGGGATTTCACGCTTTCAAGGCCTAATAACTCTACCTTTTTAAGTGGGCAGTTGGGATTACAAAACAGGCGCAAACAACACATAGGTACTGCATTTATAGAACTTACCACTCTGTATTTTGTGATAATTTTTTTTAATTTTATGATGAAATTGTGTGATAAAATTTTGATTGAAGGGAAAAAATATAACGATTTATACTAGTAAATATTTTTTTTCTTGCCATATGCCACACGATTTACAATAGTACGGCCTCATTATACATGGAAGCATAATGCGCCCAGAACATGTTACTTCTGGAAGGTTAAAAGATAGGATAATCTGATTCCTACACACCAGACATGGAGCTAATTTGATTGCTACACAGTAAACAAAAAGATATCGGGTTTGACATGGGCCCCACTTTTCAAAGCTGCGTTCTACCATTAGAAGTGCACCAATTTGGTCACAAGAGAACACACACCAACTTGAACACCAACACAGGCAGCATAGCATTCAAGTTAAAAAGGGGAAGATTATCACAAGACAACAGATTTACTATGAGCAAGCGAGTCAAATTAATTCACTATAACTAGAACTTTCGCTTGTACTACATTAATGCAAATAAGGTCTTCGACATATTACCAAGAGCACAACGATACAGTTACAGGTGCCGATACCATTTAGTGTCATAAAATTTACAAATATGCTTGCTAATATGGGGGATTGAGTTTGTAACCAATCCCATTAAAATGCGACGATATACTTCTAGGACGTACATATCTAATTCAAAGCAGAGTCGAGATTCTGTCTTCGTTCTTCATCATGAGCAGTTTGTGTCATAACTTGCAAGCCCCAACAACTCTGGGCCTTCGAGTCGATGGTTATTCTCAAAGCTGCAATATTGGAACGGAAAAAGAAAAAGAAAAAAAAGATTATTTCATATAACCACAGGAAAATAAAACTAGCAGCTGGAAATAAACCTATACGAGAAGACTATTAAGATCTTGGCTGCGTCTGCAGTGAAAACCCCTAGCCCAACCCCAGGCAACCTAAGTTTCCTTGGCATTGAAAACTGAACTTGCACTTAACCGTACCAAAGATTAAGTTCATAAATCTCTATTCTCAATGAATAGTGAGAAATAACACACGCAATAGTTTTAAACTTCTACACTACACTACACGCGGACACAATTTCATTAAGTGTTGAAACATGGTGGGGGTTGTGGGAACTCTAGAACAGTGTTTAATGAACTTATTATTTCTTAAGACAGTCCAAAAAATTTAGCAGTGTGCAGTTTTTGAGAGATCTATTTTTGTTTGACAAAAATCATTCAAATATGTTCACTAAGCATACCAAAATAACATAGCAGTAATCCCATTCGTCGGACTTTATTCTCTATACAAACATCCTATAGCATAGAGGATGGAGTTTCACCCATTTCCAGATATGTAGTGCAAATCCAAGAAACTATACTTTCTGTTTATTTAATAATCATTCCAATATTTTACTCCAATAGACTGATAATGATGAGAAGCACAAAGTGCATACCCCAACTCATTTGTCCATATACTCATGGTAATTTGCTTCTTATGTCGTGCGAAATTCACATTATCTATCTGAATATAAATGCTCAAGACCAAGCAAAAATATGCATCCCATATGCATTCTCGCATATAGAGTATACAAGATCAGTAAAACATGTGCAAAAGGCTAATTATTGTATATGTGGCGACTTAAAGTCTAAGTAAAGTCACAAGTAAAATAAACAACTGTTGAGCCCAAACACAGGAAGCATCATGCATGAGGACCTCAATGCAAACATGAACAGCAATGCAACCACCCAAGCCCCCTTTTCTTTTCTTTTTTAAAGAGCAGGCACAAAGCCCTTTATTCTTTTTCTTAAAATTAAGTGTCAAAAAGGAAGGGATGAGCTCAAATACAGACACTTAAAATATAAAAGAAGAGAGAACATGTAGTAGCCTTGGTTGTAGCCAGGGAAGAATTGTTCTCGTTGAATTAACAAAGGAATACAAGATAAGGAAGCAAAATGATAAATAATATAAGTGACCTACTTGTTTAAAGGGATGTGCTCAAATGGTCCACTGGTAGGAATTGTTCCACATAAATCATTGTTGGATACGTCCCTGGAAAAGTGGCAATTTTAAATGATTAACAGGTGTTTATAACAGAAAATATACAATAAGGAAACTGCCACACTTGCAGAAAAAAGAAGGGATTGAAGAAATAGATTTAGACAAGACGCACTCACACAACTTTGAGGCTTGAAATACCAACAAGATCCCGCGGGATTGGTCCAGTTAACTTGTTATCATTGAGACGTCTACCAATCCAAGCAACAATGAAAGGAAGGCATATATTACTTAGCTAAAAAAACTCATTGTTTCAATCTCAGTATATATATATGCATAAAGAAAGAGAGAGATAGAGACACAAAGAGGACCAGTAGGTCATATATTGATACAAGGCCAGTGATTAGTCCCCTAATCTAAGCCACACTCAAGAAATTGCAAAATGCGACAATTCAAAAGCTACCAGATTCATTTTCTGGTGTTGCACCTGTGATCTAGGATCCCAAATAAGTTATCCATCAATATTCAAGCAAAAGTGGAGTAGTCAGAAAGCCAAACTCCCAATTTCTCGTCCAAGAAAATAGACTAAATTAAGCCAAAACAGCCCAATAACACAGGTAAAGTTCAGTGCTTAATTTAATCAACTCACAAAAACACAAGTGATTTCAATTTCCCCAATGAAGAAGGAATGGTCCCTGATATGTTGTTGTTATATAAGTCCAAGCTAATGAGGCTCTTCAAGTTACCAAGCTCAGCTGGAATAGTTCCTTGAATGTTATTTTTGTAAAGCTCCCTACATAATAAAGAGGTATAAGGGTTAGCCAGACAGTACTTTAATCCAAGAACCAAAAATAACTGTAAGCTTTATGAACAACCCCAGCATATTGTCAGAGAAAATGAGAAGGGCTAAGAAATATACAGATATTGAAGATGCTCGAGCTTTCCTAGTTCAGGTACCAAATGTCCAGAGAGGTTTGAATTACCCAGGTCCCTGCCCAATATATCAAAATCATATAATAAACTCGCAACATATTAACAATAACTTGGGAAAAAAAAATTACAAACTGAAGACTAAAAATTGCCCTCCTATAGAAAGTACAAATCAAGATCACCAATGCTGCACCCAGAGTTAGGGTAGGAAGTAGGAACCACAATATTGAATATTCTGACATCAATGTCACTACGGGTTACTCAAGAAAAGACAAAAACAGATTGCAGATAGGCATAAATACCACTGCAGCTAGCAAGACGAATGCAATAAATTCACACAAGACAAGACTAAGGAAAAAAAAAATATATATATATATATATATATTGAAAGCAAAGAAAGAATTATGGGAATGACTGTACAACAACAAAGAATGTTCTCAACTGAGGCTCTACTATATGCTAAAACCTCAGCTTCAGTATTCATATCGACCCACATATTGAAACAGGTAAGTCAAAAGCAAAGCTAGCAAAAAATTTCCACTCAATCATTGAGTGATATAAAGATAATTGTCTTCCACCATACATGATATGATGTCCCAACAGCTTAAGTAGCACTAACATTTCAGCACAAAGGCAATGCAATCTGGAGCTGTAGAGCATAATACTGATACATTTTGGACAATAATAACAAGATGTATTTGACATATGCATGATCCTACAACTTCTCCCATTTTAAACATCATGATTGTGGTATTAAAATGTTGATGAAACAGTATTCTAGTTCCTACACACACATATAATAGAGTTGCTTTGAGTTAAGCAGAAAAGCACACCGTCTTTAATCGCTAAATAATACACGCATGAAAAGAAATAAAGCTTTTCTTTGAATTTTTTATAATAAAAAAAAACTCTGTCCAAATAGTAATCACTGAATTAACCTATCAACAAAGGGAAGGAGTAGTCACTGAACCGACCAACCAAATTCTATTCTGGTTTCTTTTTTTCTTTTTCTTGATAAACTGTTTCAAATATGATGATTACCCATGCGTCTCCAAGGAAAGCCCAAAATTACTGTTTTACCAAAAAAAATTGCACAAAATATAAACGGCAAACCAATTTGATCAAACAGTCACATCGGCCCAATCTTAAAAGCAAATAGCGATCACCTTCATATCCATCAGCAAAAAAATAACTATAAATTTGAACAAAGGTACCTAAATGAAGAAGCACATATGTATGTAAGAGGAGCAAGAGGGAGAGAGAGAATGGTACACTCGGGTAACGCGATTGTCCTGGTTGCAGGTGATGTGAAACCAAGTGCAGGGGTTGACAAGGGTGGGATCCCAGCTCTGAAGCACGTTATCGGGATCCGATAAGCTCCGCCTGAGCGTGTACAGAGCGTCTCCTTCAGAGTTTCCAAAGACCAAGGGAACGAGGCTCACGGTTAGGGTTAGGGTCAACAAACAGCAGGCCGCCGCCATGGCCATGGTTGACGCTGATACAGCTAGCTCTAAGAAGAAGATTCTTGAGAAGATTCAAAATCCCTTCAGCTTTCTACAAAATTTGTACTTGCAATAGGGCTTTGCCTTTTAATCTTTAATCACTTTTTTCTGTTTTGCGTTTTGCCTGTTTTGGTTGTTTGTGAGAGAGACACAGACAGAGACAGAGACAGCAGAGTCAAAGGGTCAAGAGAAGGAAAATGAGAAGGATCGGCTTTGGGACTCACAGAGTAAAACATGGTCTTTTCTTAAATCATTTTCTTTCTTACCTTTTTATTTTTATTTTTATTTGTATTGGACTGGATTGGATGATATGATTTCTTCATTTCTTCTTCTTTTTATTAATCTGAGTGGTGGTGGATGAACTAATGGAGTTGTTCCACTAACCAACTACCACTGAAATGAAATTCTCACTACTTCGCCAAAAAAATCAAAATTTAATGATAAAATAAAAACTTGCTATAAAGTAAAGAACATGATAAGAGTTTGGTTTTCTCTTCTCATTCTTATTTATGAGGAATTAGGTGACTATCTCGAGCCTATAAGATTTTAAAAGACTTTAAAAATTCGGGTGTATTTAATTTGGATTTTAAGAACTTTTAATTTGGACTCTTAAAAAGTCTATAAAAATCTGGGTGTATTCAACTATCGTGTGTTTCGAAAAATAAAAAATAACTTGAGATTTCATGATTTCAAAAGGGAAATCCGTGCGTTTGGCAAAATCAACTCAGGATTTTGCAAATTAGATGTGGGAAATATGGAGGGATTTCCCAATCCAAAATCCCAAGTTCAAATCCTATCATAATTGATGGAATTTTGCAAATCTCAAGTGCAGGGGGGATTTCATTTGATGCGCGCCAAACAATGACCGAGCTAGAATTCTTAACATGGAGGGGCCAAATTTTCAAAATCACTTCCATATAGATTTTTCGTCTTCAACTGAGAGGGCCAGCACTAATCTAATTGCGGTAACTGTATTACTATATCATATATTTTATAATATATAACAAGTGGGCTAGGGCCAGGGCAGGCCTTGTTGTGGCTCCATCTTTTTTATCTGATGGAATCTCATCTTTGGTTTTCAGATTATTGCTCCCTCTTCCTTTCAATCTAAGCCTATGTGTCTTGCTCTTCAAATTTTTTATTCATAGCAATTTATGACTTCAGATTATGGATTCATCATGTTTATTTGCTTCATGGATTCATCATGTTTATCATGTTTATTAAAAGTTAAAGATTTAGCAAGAAGAGCGGTTCCTCTTCGAATAAAGCAAGATTTTTGAATACCCTTTTGGGCTAGAACGATCCAGGGGTGTGTCTAGTGGTTTTTGAATATGCATTTGTGTTGAGTGAGTTGTTATGGGTGTGATGAGTGATTCTTGAATGATCCAGGTTGTGTTGAGTGGGATATGAATGTGCTTTTGTGAGGGAATAAAACTGCTTTATAAATGCCCTCATCATATTCGAAAGCTTGGTGAAATTTGCAATTTTTTTGGTTCTATAAAAAGGCAAGCAGACTGGATCATTCAAGAGGAATATTTCTGAAGTGAAATGATTATGCTAATTAAATTCTATTTAATTAGCTAATTATCCTAATTTAAGATAGAATATCTCCCTAAATCAAGGATTCAATTTCCACTAAATCTCCTTAATATTATCTTGTCATCTCATTTAAGAAAAGGAATAATTCCCATCAACAGAGAATTATTCTTCACAAACCCTACCCAAGAATAATCCACCCTTTATAAGATAGAATTATTCTTCTTCTGATGCTCGTGTTTTGCAAAATGCTTTAGCCAGGGATAATCTATTTCAAGTTCCAAGTGGTAATTTATTATCTTTTAATTAATGTAATTATATTGCATATAAGTATTATCTTTATTACTACAATAGCCAAAACTTTTCTTTTAACACTTTTTCTATTGTAGATAAATATTATCTTGTGGATGTATGATAAGTTAATGGACTAGATTTTTTAGCACCTTACAGAGGAACTAGATATCACTTAAATGAATGGACTAGAAACAATTGTCCTGAAAATTACAAAGAGTTATTTAACTTGTGTAATTCAATTGTAGAGAATGTAATTGAAAGGTCATTAGGGTTGTTAAAAAATAAATAGAGTATATTGCATACCCTTTCATTTTTCAACATCAAAACACAAATTAGGATTGTAAATGCATGCTCTGTGCTGCATAACTTTATTCGACTCAAGCAACATAATCACCCTTTGTTACAAGATCAAGATTTGTGGTATTTAGCTTTTATGGATCATGAGATCTCAAATCATTCTACATTAAGGGTAATGCAAATAGGATTACAAATGTTCAAGTTACTGATCAATGGGCTACTTTTCATGACACGTTAGCTGTGAATATTTTGGCAACCAATGAACGAGTAACACGTGGAAAAGGGAAATTCCCTAGGTCAAATAATCATCCTAATTAAATCTTATTTAATTAGGGAGATAATATTTGATTTAAGATGGGAATATCTCCCTAAATTAAGATGTGGCAACCATTATGGGGCTAGTCACTCGCTCAGAAAGCTTTAAGTATAGGCTTCTTTTGGCCTACTATGCGCTACAACTTTACGAAGTATGTTAAAAGATGTGATCGATGCCAACGTTACAAGTCGGTTCCTAGCCTACCTACTGAAGTGTACCATCCCCAAAACAGCCCATGACCATTCATGCAATGGGAAATTAACTTAGTGAGTCCTATGCCGCCAACACCCGCCAAAAAAGACATGATGATCATCGCCACCAAGTACTTTACTAAATAGATAAAGGCTGAAGCTATATCCTCTACTTAAAAAGCCGACGTGGAGCTATTTGTCTGGAAGAACATCATATGCCGGTTTGGCTACTCGCAGTCACTAGTCACTATCAATGGGTCACAGTTCATTGACAAGCAGATCACAAGATTCTTCACGAATTATGGCATCAAGCAACACTTGTTTACTCCAAAATATCAGCAAGGCAATGGCCAAGCTGAGACATCCAACAAGATAGTGTTAGATTGCCTAAAGAAAAGATTGGATTATTGTCGGTTTAGTTTTGTGCGTGTTGCTATTTGTGATTATTTATCACTTGTTTACAGGTGTTTGTAATTTGGGAATGTCCATTTTTCAAGGGAGATTTAGCCAAAATTTTGGTTGAAGTCTCGACCCAATTTCTGTTTAATTCGAGAACGAAGGGGTTATGTTAGTAAGTGGGCCCGACATCAAGTAAATGCCTGACATAAACAGGGTTTGTCACGGATTCCACTGAGGGAATCCAGTTCGGCGCGGGTCATGTCAACAAGTCTTTGACTAAAAGAGCTAGGGTTTTTGTGTAGAGATTGTAATTGAAAAGTTGTGTGTTTTGGCTGTGAAGCATCATCTCCTTTTATATGTGTGCAACCGTAGCATAGAGAAAGTACATTCCTATTAGATTACGGTCAAGATCGAATCGTGATCAATCAGAACCAATCTTCTTAATTGATTTCCTTCACCACCAAGTTCTGAGAATATCTTTTATTTTCAGCAATTATCATATAAATAAGATATAAATAATAGACTTATTTATTGATAAGTCCCCTGTACTTTATTGAAAATCTCAATTTACCGCCCGACTTTGTAATTGGGTCAATATGTCCTGTTATTTTGTGTGTCACATTGGCATTACATCAATTTAAATAGTAATACCGTTAACTCGCTGATGTGACATGGACATTTAATAATTTCATAAGTTAAAACCCGAATAAAACTGAGATGAAGAAGTGGGGAGATGAATTGTGTTTAATTAATTTATAAAATTGAGAATTGTTTGAATATTAAAAAGAAATTTAAAATATTTATAACTATTTTTTATATTTAATTTAGATTTAAAAAAAAATAATAGAAAAAATTACTAAAATGCTCATGCCACATCAGCAAGATAACGATTTTATTGAGAAATTTGATGAAATGAGGCAACGTGAGACCCAAAATAATAGCACATGGGCATATTGACCAAATTGTAAAGTTATGGGGTAAACTAAGATTTTCGGTAAAGCACATGGAAAATATCAATAAATAAGCCTAAATAATATTTTCCTTAACATAGATTGCCTAGGATATTTGATTAAAATTAAAGCCCAAGCCATAATTTGGCCCAATATGACTTTAAACTTGGTTGTGTAAAAATAGGCTCAAACAGGTGGTTCAATAGTCAAAGAGTCAGTATGAATAGAGTGCTAAAACAAACTCACTTGAATCACAATTGGAGTTGTCATAATTAGATTAATTCACACTAGACATCAAAGCATATTATCTGAGTGGAATCGGGTATGGTTGTATTGAATGCTTGCTCGTCCTTTTCATTAGAAACCTACATCATTCTCAATTGTCTCCAAGTTTCTTTAATCAATTTCTTCTTCTTTTTTGATTCGGGAACGACAATTGACTTTGCCTCAACAACAGCATAACCTAAATCAGATCAAGTATTAGTACATGTAAAAATTTGCTTAAAAGTAAATGGAGAATAGGGCATGAACACTCACTTCTGACCATTTTCTTGGAAGCAACTAGCCGAGTTTGGTCTTTCTAAATTTGATTTGGTGGAGGGAGAGTCATTTGGATTGAAGCTTCAACTTCTACACTTGTGCCAGTTGGTGGTCTCTTCCTCATCATCATAAAATTATTTCTCAATTACAACATTGTCATCAGAATCATACTCAGATGTCTCCTGCAGAGTGTAGGGGGTTTTTTGTTCTAGCAGCCTGACGAATGGGCACAGGCTCTGTAAGAAGACAACGAGCAAAATCCCCCAAATGCCTGAGTTCGAAACCAAGCTCCCAAGAGAGTTTTTAGAAAATCTGATGAGATTTTAAAAGAACACTCTCAGGATCACTTTACTAACACCCAAATAAGCATGATGATTTCACTAATGACAGCATGTGGCATGGGAACTAAGCTTTCACGAGTTTAGCAATTTGAGAGAGAGAGAGAGAGAGAACAACATGAGTTTCTTGCAGAGGATAAAATCTAAACTGGGAACGAAGAAAAAATTAGCAAGATTTTATCTTAAGGAAAGAAGAAAACAACGGAGAAAGAGGATTGGGTGGCTTGAGTAGATTCCAGGTTGCTTGACAAAGCTTGGTCAGGCTCTGGTTTCTTACAGAGGAAATATTAGCACGATTCCTATCCTAAGGGAGAAGAAGGATGAACAAAAGAAAGGTTTGGGTGGCTTGAGTAGATTCCAGGTTGCTTGACAAGGCTTGGTCAGGCTCTGGATGGTTGAGTTATGGATGTCTTTTCTGGGGAGCAAAAGTCTCCTTTTATAGGCGTTAGGAGCTCTAATTTTGTTTGGTTTTCCTCTTCCTTTTTTCCTTGGCAGCTCATACTTAGCCCTATTTTGATGAATTTCTCCATCCAATGAGCATGGGTAAGGAACCCTTTATGGTTCCAATGGTTTGATGCAGCTAGGCTTTCCCATAGAAGGGAAGGCGCCACCTCCTTTCCTTATGTTTTCTCCAAGGCAGAGCTTACAGAGGAAAAGAGGAAAGATGAAGCCTTTTGTCAGATGGACACTTCTCTCACCCCCATGGATTTCCTCTGGTCTTGCCATGGCTCCCTTGTGACCATTGTTTGGAGTTCAAACGGGAATAAGACTTGACGCCAGATTTTTGCAAGTTGCTGGGCTTGGGCTTGTACATATGGTATTGGGTCCTCTGGCTTTGTTGCTTCTATCATTTGACAAAGCTTTCGTCAAGCTGCTGGAAAGGTTTTTTTTTTTTTTTTTTTTTTAATTCTATTGATGTGGGCTGGGCTAAATATCTTGGTAGGTTCTTTGGTGTCTTCCTAGAGCATGAGTCAATTTTTTCTCCTCTCTCTCATGCTAACCCATATGCTTGGGTTCTAGGAACGGGCTTGGGTTCTAGGAACGGGCTTGAGTTCCAAAGCCCCCAAGTGGCTTTGAAACCTACGTTCCTTGAACCCTCAATGGGCCCCGTGATTGCTTGTTTCCTTCCATACCACAACCTTCTCAGTAAGCCCCGGTTAATTTTTTCGCTTGGGCCCACTTAGGCTTGTAGCGTGGTTAGGTGTGAGATAACGATTTTGTGCTTGGCATGACATGTTGCTTGACATGTTTTAATTTTATCGTCCTTGGGAAGGACTGCGATGTTTAAGTTTGGCATGGACTTGTAGAGCCGGTATATTTTATCTCAATCCCCTAGCATGGCTAATTTATTTAGCATGACACGTGAACTACAACTCGCATGTGGTAGGTTCTCGTGTACTCCGCTTTACGCTTTTCCTTAGTAGAGTGTCGTTTTGGGTTGATAATTTATTCGGGCCCAACCATGGATTTTTTGGGCCTCAACACCGAGGAACTACAAAGTGCATAATAAGTCTGAAATTGATTCGTTAAATTAGAATAACGATTTAACAAGCAGAGTGTTTACTCATGGTTCGATAAATGACCAATTTCTGACCACCAGAATTGACGATAGCAAGGATAGAAGCTGCAAGCATTTAATTATGAATTGATATACAAATCATCAAGTGCATCTTTATTGCAACCAAAAGGTCTAAACAAATACTTTCTTTGATGTATTCTTCAATGGACTTTATGACAACCACCAACTTTTCTTTAATCCCATCATCCATCAGAATGGGTGAAAAACCCGAATCTTTTGATTTAAAAAGCTTGGTGTTGGCTTCATAAGGAAGCATAACCATTCTGTTGTCGAATCTTGAGCGCCACCAGGAAAAATAAGAACTAGGCTATGGACTACATTATGCTACTCCTAGGACAGGAATTGAAGAGAATGTAAAATTGCAAGTTATGTGTTGTGTCGAGGGTCATTTCTCTCTTCCAAAAGCTTGGTATTTATGGGGGCTTCGGTGCATCCCAATTTGGTTATCATCATTTGGCCTTCAAATAAGTCATAATTGCTTCCTTGACCAGGAACTCTGCAGGGTGTGAGCTTATATGGAAAGATCTCCTAGACCTAACTTCTTTAGATCTCACTGCCCATGGACTTGTCGTTTAGATAGTTAACCCAAATCGACTAATTGCCATTATGATTTACGGTAAAATGTAATGAAGTATCATTAAACTTACATCACATGTTCGACTTTAGGGCATATTTCTAACACTTTTTATATTGGGCTAGACTACGTTGATGATAAAAAGCCTTAAAACAAATGAGATGGAAGATAATATAGGTTGCCATGTCATGTGCCACATATATTGCTATCAAAAAGTTAGTAAACAAGTTTGTTCCTGTAACAGTCATTGGTAAAGATAATGCAAATGCATAGAGTTTTATTTCCAAGTATATTTTGGAATGAGGATGGCTTGGCTCCTTAAAATTGAGGAGGAGTATATCTTCACAATAAATGGGATTTTGACACTTGTTAAATTCCAAAAAGTAAAACGATTAAAGGAATTTAAAAGAAAAAAAATGAAAGGAATTTGAGTGTCAAAACTCCATTTGCTTTGAGAAGGAACTCCTCCTAAGTTTTAAGGAGCCAAGGTCTTTCCTTATGGAATGAATCTCACTTATAATTACAGGGCATGTTTATTACACTGTATAAGCTTGGATTGGCTTGGCTAAGATTTTTATTCCATGTTTGTTTCACACGGTTCTAATTTTAAGTGAGATTAACTAATACTGGTCCCACTAAAAACACCTCGATGTTCTTAGTGAGATCCGTCTGGAGAGAAGGGACTACGATTCCGGACCCAAGTAATGAGCAACCAACCCCACCCAAGGTCCCCACAACCACCGACCACCTAAGCGGCAGCCACAACCACCAGTTACGACCACCTAAGAAGAAGAAGGAGAGAGAATGGAAGAGGAAGAGAAAAGAGAAAATTTTTGAAAAAGGAAAGAGGAGAAAGAGAAGACAGAATAAAAGAGAAAGAAGAGAGAAGAAAGGAGAAAATTTTTGAGGAAAAAAAACGAGAAGGAGAAGACATAATAGAAGAGGAAGCATAGAATTTTTTTGAATAATAGACGGAAGAAGAGGAGTAGGAAAGAGGATGGAGAAGAAGAGGATGAAAAAAAAGCCAGCTGCTGCAAAATAAGAAAAGAATGAGATGCAAAGAAAAGTTTTATAAAAAAAAGTTTAAAAAATCCACATGCCCTGTTTCTAAATATTTAAAATTCAAAAAAATTCAAAATTTTGTATAAAAAAAATTTAATTCTAGTCCAATCAAAGAGACAGTCCTCCCTAAAAAAAATTTAATTCTAGTCCAATTTAAGAGTCTCAAAAGTCCCTGACAATCCACCGTATCAAACGACCCGTGGATGTAGTAATGAGGATCTATTTATGTAATGTTTGGCAAACTAAAACGGAAGAAGAGCCATAACTAAATGTCTATTTTAGACAAGAATATTCAAGAGCCAACAACACTAAATCGTCACAGTAGTAGTCTCCCATCCCCCCACGCAGAGACACTGATTTGACTTATAAAAAATAAGACAGAATTGAATTTCGAGCTGGTTAAATGTGTGGAGACCCTCACCTAGAGGTGTCAACGGGCCGTGCCGTGCCGCCCATCCCATTTAAACTCGTGCTTTTAACGTTTTGTGTCGGGCCGGGCGGCCCATTTAATTTATCGGGCCGCGTGCCGCCCATTTAGTAAAATTATTGATCCCGGCCCGGCCCAAAGCCCATGTCCATATTGAACGGGCCGGGCCGGGCTCGTGCCGTGCGTGCTCGTGCTCGTGCCACACTCGGGCCCAAGAACCAATCCATTTAATTTGAATTTTTTTCACTTCATTTTTTTTTTTCACTTAGATAATTCAAATTATAAACATTAAAAATATAATTAGAGACAAGAAATGATGAACTATTTGAAAACATTAATCAATCAAACATCCAAACAATATGAAAATGGCAGAGGGCAAAAAGTGTTAAACTCTACAAAGTCCACTTCAACTTTTCATCTTTAAACAACTTATTATTTTATATGTGAAATAATGTCTTGCTTTGATTATAAGATAAGCATATATGTCATATGTACTGATTAGATATCAAGTCCAATATTGTTTAATTAATTTGTAGTTGATATGTTTAATTAATTAAGGACCCAAGTAATTTCCCTAAAATGAAATACATCAAATATATATTTATGATTAAAAAAACATATAAATAATGACATTAGATGTCAAATTATTGCATTTTGACTTTTGAGAAAGAAAAAAATGTTAAGTGGGCCGTGCTTGGGCCGTGCTTGGGCTCGTGCTTGGGCTCGTCTTGAAGCGTTTCGGCCCGGCCATGTCGTGGCCCATTGGACCTCATTTTTGATCCCGGCCGTGCAAGCGGCCATTAATATTCGTCGCGCCGCGCCTCATTTAAACGGCCGGCCGTCCCGTTTGACACCTCTACCCTCACCTCACCCACGTGGTCCACGCACGGCGATTGTTGAAAGACCATACTACCCACGTTCCTTTGACGCAAAATCTCTCTCTCGTTCGGCAGCGAAAGGGACACAACTATTATTCAAGAATTAAGTAGGGGTAAAACCGTCAGATAACATGGGAAGAGCAACAAATCCACCCTTTCACAAAATCTTTGCAATGACCATACTGCCACGGCCGTTTCACGCGAACCAAAACGCAAGAACGACAGCATTCTCTCTAGTTTGACAACGAAAGGGACCCAACTGTCATTTAGGACTTCAAGCAGGGGCAAAACCGTCAAAACGGGCGGGAACAGCCTACGGTGCGAACGAGGAATGACATAACAACTCAGAGCGCACTTTCAGCGTGCGCTTTGGAAGGATAAAAGAGTAGCTAGAGTTGCAAGCAGTTAATGGTTCTGAGTGAAATGAATCTGGACCGTGCGATCAGAGAGGGTCCCACAAGGTTTGACGAGGTCAGGTGCGTGTAACCGCAGGGACTGTAGTGATTGGTACCGCAGACAGAGGAGATGGTAGAACTTTGGACTCAACGAAGATATAATAGGCAGGAGTTTGTATGCGTATGTCAAAATAGGAGAGAGAGTAACTGAGAGTTAATGAGAGTGAGAGACAGTTGACAAAGTGAAAAACCTCGAAGCTCTTCAGTTTCAGTCCCAAAATCTCAGTTTTAGGGTTTCTTCTCTTGGGTTCTCTGGTTTCCCAGGTAAAAGCATTTTGCTTCAGAGTTGGGTTTTTTTTGTGCTTTTCAAAGTCAAAATTTGTTCTTGGTGTTTGTGGGTTTTTGATTCTTGATAGTGTTTCTTTCTTCAATGCAGTTAAGTTTTGGTTTTGCTTCATGGTGATTTTGGGTGTTTCGTGTCTCTCAGTTCCATCTCTGCAAATTTCTCATGTTTGCAGTTTAAGTTTTTATTTTTTCTTGTTTTTGAAAAAAGGTTTTGACCTTTTGGTTTTTTTATTCTTACGGTATGTTAAAGTCTCGAGCTTTTCTCTTTTCTCCTCTTGTTTGTTCAGTGTGGTTGTTGTTTTGAGCAATGCACTTCTGTTCTCGACTGATTTTGGGTCATTTCTCGGTTTTTAAGACCGATCCTTGTGTATTAATACTGTTTCACTTTCAGGGTTGAAGAATTTTCTCGGTTGGGTTTCTCAAAAGCGGGTTTCTTGTGCGCTTAGGTAATATTAATAGTAAAGTTTTCATTTTTTCATTTGCATGTCCATTTTTTGGGTCTTACTGCGCTTCAAAATGACTCTTTTTAACCACTCTGCATTTGGGTTTCGTTTTGGGGGATTTTTCTCGCTTGCTTAGGTTTTCTACATGTGTATGTTTTAATTGTCATGAGTTGTTGCTCTGATGTATGCATGTCTGGTTTTTTGATGTACTGATATTCTATTTAAATTTTGGACTCTTTAAGTCTTGAGATTTTTCCAGCTTCCACGGTCGAGTTGCGTTTCCTTAACCTACACCTTATGTATCTAATTTTTGTTGGCTTTCTCCTTAAAACTCACATGTGGGTGTTTTTTGCTTTTTGTTTGTTTCCCATTTTTGTAACTTTGATTTTGATGTAAATTTTTTTTGTCAGTTACGTTTTCTGTGATCCACAGTAGCATGTATTTATATTTTGACTCTATGAGACCGTTATTGATATCGTGTTCCTTTTTCTATCATCTGCACCATTAAAATTCTTGTCAAAGCCTCTTTACAAGTCTGTACTTGTCTGGATGTGTTTTTCAGCTGTAAAAACCTTCAGTGTTGTATAATTGTGCTCATTCCGAGTTAGATTTCTGGTCACTATGCTCTGTTGCCACTATGGTATCTTTATGCTGTGAAAGGGTCTGCACCGTTAAAATTCTTGTCAAAGCATCTTCACGAGTCTGTGTACTTGTCTGCATGTGCATGTGTTTTTCAGCTGTCAAAACCTTCAGTGTGTATAATTTTTCTTATTCTGAGTTAGATTTCTGGTCACTCTGCTCTGTTGTGAAAGGGTCTTATGTACCATCCGTTCAATCAGTTTGGGTTTAAATACTCCATCGAGGCTTAAGGTGATGCTTGTGCTGTATTAGGGTGTTAGCGAATGTAAAATAGTCAGTTTTGTCTCAAATTTGCCTTGTTAGGCATGTTTATTACTGTCATACAGTCTGCAGTTCTGGAAACAAAAAGGGGTGCTTAGAAGCTCTGACTTCCCACATGGCATTCTAGATAGTGCTTCTCTTGATTATTTTGCCTTGTTTTATTTGAACACTATATGATGTTGAGATTGTGTTATCGTTCAATTTTGGTCCCACCTACTGAATATGGTATTTGGAGTGCAATGTGATTTTGTATGAACTTCCTTAGACATTTATTTTCTATAAATTGCTCAGTTAAGTGCTTTGTTCTACGCGGTTCTTTTGGACTTTTTGTATGTTTGAATTGTTATCTTTTGCTTAAGGTTTTTGTGTTGGATCAGCCTGATTAAGAACTTCTTTGCCTAAATTGTGTAGATAGTTTCTGGGTTCTGATGCTATGTGAAAGTTTCTTCCTAAGGCCTTTTGTTTCCCAGATTTTCTGTATTTAGTGAACTTGTGGTGAGATAAAAATGTGTTATGGGTGTTAGTATTCAGTGTCATACTGTGCAATTGTTCTTTCTCTAATTTTTCAAGCAGTTACATCATTGTTTCACTGCCTTGTTGGGTTTTCTAGTTATTGTTTGCCACCTCATAGGAAGTTTAATATATCCCTGTGTGGTCAAAGTGTGTTAGTATCACCACTGGTGCTGCATTTGGAAGTTCCGTTCCTGCTTCAACATTATCCCTTGGCATTAGGAATCAAGTTTCTTAAGTTGTACTCTTTATTTTTCATGAAAATGTGCGTCTCAATTGCATACTTATTTTGTATTTTAGGATATGGATTTGTTTGAGCCGGATGGAAATGGAGCAAATGGGGTGAATGGGGCAAATGGGGTGAATGGGGCAGATGGGGTGAATGCGGCAGATGGGGTGAATGGGGCAGATCACTCATTGCCACCCCCACCCCCTGTTATTCCACCAGATGTTGTTCCATTGCGTCCTGAAGCAGATAACATTCCTGAACCTGTTAAGAAGAAAAATGTGCGGGTTCCAATTGCTAGGCGTGGCCTTGGAACCAAGGGGACAAAGATACCTCTGGTCACTAATCACTTCAAAGTGAATGTTACTAATATTGATGGTTACTTCTTCCACTACAGTGTATGTCCCATAAACTTTCTTTATTTTCCAATCTTTTTCTTAATGTTCTGAAATCATCAGTTTTACACTTGTTCTCATTTTTGTATACATAGGTTTCTGTTTCTTATGAAGATGGCCGTCCTCTTGATGGCAAGGGTGCTGGAAGAAGAATAATCGATAGGGTGCATGAGACTTATCACTCTGAGTTAGGTGGAAAGGACTTTGCTTATGATGGGGAGAAGAGCCTCTTCACTGTAGGTTCCCTTCCACGAAACAAACTTGAATTTGCCGTTGTGCTCGAGGATATGCCATCGAACAGGTATATAAGGAAGGATTGTAAAGGATTTCTTCCCTCGGTGTTGGTTGTTTCTCCTTTCAACCTTCTTGCCCTAAATTCGGTTGGACTTTTTCTTGTTTAGAAATAATGGAAACGCTAGCCCTGATGGTCATGGGAGTCCAAATGAGAATGACCGGAAGAGATTAAGGCGCCCAAATCGGTCTAAAACATTCAATGTGGAGATTAGCTATGCTGCAAAAATTCCCATGAAAGCAATTGGAGATGCTCTGCGTGGTCAAGAATCTGAGAATTCCCAAGAAGCTCTGAGAGTACTGGACATCATATTAAGACAGCATGCATCTAAGCAGTGAGTGAAGTTTTCCTTGTTTTCTCCTATCTGTCTCCTTCCTGCACTTAATTTTGTGTTTATATTATTCTTCGGTTGGATGGGATCGTATCAAATGAAATCTTGGATTATAACAGAGGGTGCCTCCTGGTTCGCCAATCTTTCTTCCATAATGATCCAAAAAATTTCGCCGATGTTGGAGGTGGTGTTCTTGGCTGCAGAGGATTCCATTCAAGTTTTAGAACCACCCAGGGTGGCTTATCTTTGAATATTGGTAACTATATTACTTAATGTTCTGTTATATTTTTCAAAACTTACCACTTTTTTCACCTATTCCATTGCGTATATGTTCAGATGTATCTACTACGATGATTATACAGCCTGGGCCAGTGGTGGATTTTTTAATTGCCAACCAAAATGTTAGAGATCCTTTTTCACTTGACTGGATGAAGGTAACAAACCCCTTGATTATTCGTTCTGCAGCTTTAATATTTCATTTACTCATTGATAATTTGTTCTTGTTTCTTTGACCAGGCTAAACGGACACTCAAGAATTTGAGGGTCAAAACTAGTCCATCCAATCTAGAATATAAGATAACTGGTTTGAGCGAGAAGCCATGCCGGGAGCAAACGTATATTATTCTTTTGATGTTACCATGTTTTTCTTTTTTATGCCTTTGTGCTTTATCTACCCTTTAATTTGTACTGGCGCTGCTCTTTTTCTTGTGTTCATGTTCTTAACACCCTACACTTGTTATCCTTGTATGATACAGTTTTACATTGAGAAACAAACATGCCAAGGATGGAGAGGATGGAGAAATTGAAGTGACTGTTTATGATTATTTTGTTAATCATCGCAATATACAGTTGCGTTATTCTGCTGATCTACCATGTATTAATGTTGGGAAGCCAAAGCGTCCTACTTATATCCCCCTGGAGGTAACATGATGAGTTTATTTTTCTTTCTAGTTGGTGCTATAGATGTGATGTTGAATCTTATCCTTGACTTTTATGTTTTTATTGATTTTATTTTTCCATACAGCTTTGTTCTTTGGTGTCCTTGCAACGCTATACAAAAGCTCTTTCCACACTTCAAAGAGCTTCACTGGTTGAGAAATCAAGGCAAAAGCCGCAAGAGAGAATGAGTGTTTTGTCTAATGTAAGTGTCTTCCCTTAACCTTTTACTCATTTTATACGGATCTCTGACTCTTCAAGTTTGATGAGTGCTATTGCAGGCTTTGAAAATCAACAATTATGATGCTGAACCAATGCTACGCTCATGTGGTGTTTCAATTAGTAGTGGCTTTACTCAAGTGGAAGGCCGTGTTCTACCAGCTCCGAGAGTATGTGCCATGTTTTCCTTTATGAGCCTATATGGTTGCTAATGTGAATTGGTTTAGTTTATCCTTTTGGCATAGCCTCTTCTGTTGTACTTCTACTAATTCATTTCTTTGGTTTCCTTAAAAGTTGAAAGTGGGCAATGGGGATGATTTCTTCCCACGAAATGGGCGGTGGAATTTCAACAACAAGGTGATTGTTCCCCACTTCCTCTATCCCTTCTTTTTTATTGGATCAGTAGTTTGATTCAATGGTCTAATATATATTGTTGAACTGCAGAAACTTGTGAAGCCAACTAAGATAGAAAAGTGGGCTGTTGTCAACTTCTCCGCACGCTGTGATTTAAAAGGCCTAGTCCGTGATCTGATCAAATGTGGAGAGATGAAGGGAATTGTAAGTTTTGCCATTACACATAGTATTCAAGTCACTGAGTACTTTATTTATTTAATAGCTTGTATTTTGTTTTTTCTTTTCCATTCTTCCCCTTATGGCAGAGCATAGAGCCTCCTTTTGATGTATTTGAAGAGAATCCGCAGTCCAGACGTGCCCCACCTATGGTTAGAGTTGAGAGAATGTTTGAGGATATACAGTCCAAACTTCCTGGACAACCACAGTTCCTTCTTTGTTTGCTTCCGGAGAGAAAAAATAGCGCTCTATATGGTTGATTTGTTTTACCTATATTATTATTGATATGTTAAATATTATAATACCTCCTGTTAATGATTTCTATTGATTCACCCAGGTCCATGGAAGAGGAAGAATCTTGCTGAGTATGGAATTGTTACACAATGCATTGCTCCTACAAGGGTCAATGATCAATACCTTACAAATGTTCTGTTAAAGATCAATGCTAAGGTGAGTTATTGTAATGGCCATGTTCTTTCTCTTTCTAGCAGTTAATAATTAGGATGAGTGGATTTGTTCTTCATTGTATTCGCATGTTTGTTGACCTGCCCTTGTAATTTCTTGCAGCTTGGTGGGTTAAATTCACTGTTGGCGGTTGAATATTCTCCTTCTATCCCTGTGGTTTCCAAGGCACCCACAATCATTCTTGGGATGGATGTGTCACATGGCTCTCCTGGGCAGTCTGATGTGCCATCAATTGCTGCGGTAAACTGCTGTTTAAGTTTTATCTTCTGGATTAAATGTCAATAAATTTGTACTTTCATTTTGTTATTATACTGAATTCGGTTGGACTCTGCACATGTCGGTACTTTTGATGGGAAAAACAATGATATCTGTTATAATATGGTGTGTTCAACGGTGGAATTAAAGGTGGTCAGCTCCAGGCAATGGCCACTGATTTCTCGCTACAGGGCATCTGTTCGTACACAGTCCCCCAAGGTGGAGATGATAGACTCCCTGTACAAGCGAATTTCTGAATTAGAAGATGACGGCATTATGAGGTAGGATAGAAGATTTGCAGAAAGTCATTATTTTTCCAATGTTCAGTTTTATTATTGTTTCACATTTTGGTTTCATATGTACTTTACAAACCACACAAATGGTAAATTTCTCCCTAATTTCAGAGAGCTGCTTCTGGACTTCTATACAAGTTCAGGCAAGCAGAAACCAGACCAGATCATCATATTCAGGTATGTTTACATTACAGAACCTAAAGTCAAATGAATTGTGGTTGTATTTTCTGAAATGCTGCTTAAAACTATGAACTTGAAAGAAACGGAACCATTCAAGTATCTTGTTTGTAATTTATTTTTATAGCAATTTAGTTTCGTAGCTCAAGTATTATAATGTGTGTGTTGATGTACTATAAAGAAGTGTGCACAGATTGGAAAGATTTAAAGAGAAACATGATAGTATGGGTGAATTTCTAATTTCTTGTTCATGCTCTTTCATACCAGTAGAAAAGGGTTATTTCAATATCAGTAATTTCATTCGGTCCTTTGAATTTCCTGAGTTAAATTTTCAAAATGCTGATAAACATTGTATTTGTATGAGTTAAATTGGTAATTTTTAAATGAGTAATTTCATTCAGTCTTTTGAATTTTCCTATGCCAAATATTCAAAATGTTGTATTTGTTTTCTGACACAATGAGTTAGAAGTCACATTCCAATTATTTATTTTTTAGTATAGTAGTAAACACTAGAGTATTAAGCTGCAGTCCTGGTATTTCAACTAAAATCTGTTCATGAATCCCTTTCTTAGGTAGTGCTTATCACTGGTTTTAGTTAAATGCTTTTTACTTATATAAACTTTGTTCAACGTATGGTACTCCGTTATATACTTTAATTATCAATTGAAAATTGGGCACTCTGTAATACAACAGGTAGGTGTTGATTAATTATATTTTATAATTTTTTATGGGCATCTGTTTCTTTGGAACAATTTTTATAAATAAGCTATACATTTGACATTTAGATCATGTTGATTAATCACGTTCTGTGGGTTTTTCTGTTTGATTCATCTTAGAAGTTTTTTACTTTTGCTTCTGATACCTTCATGTTGTTGACTAGTTATATATTGGATTTAGGGATGGAGTCAGCGAGTCCCAATTCAACCAAGTTTTGAACATTGAACTGGATCAAATCATTGAGGTTTTGTGAACTGACCATTGTGCCCTTCAGAATTGTTCTCCACTTGGAGATGATGTCAATTTTTGTTTTCTGGTCAGGCATGCAAGTTTCTCGATGAGAGCTGGAACCCAAAATTTGTGGTGATTATTGCTCAGAAGAACCACCATACCAAATTCTTTCAGCCTCCTTCCCCTGACAATGTTCCTCCTGGTAGGCAGGCACAAGCACACTAATTAAATAATTTACATCATTCAACATACCTATACTATTTATTGTTTCTGCAGGAACCATTATAGACAACAAAGTTTGTCATCCAAGAAACAATGACTTTTATCTCTGTGCCCAAGCTGGAATGATTGTGAGTATCAATATATATATCTTGAACCATATAGATGCTGTAAAGTAGCTAAATTTGAGTACTTAAGCCTGGACCTTTCCATCTTGTTCTACAGCTATGATAAAAGCACTCAGAAAGTGAGTGTTTTAATAATCTATGATTGTAGGAGAGTTAAATCTCAGATGTAATGGTTCAGTACTTATTACTTATTTTTGCTACTTATCTGCTGTCTGGAATAGTATGACAAGTTATATTAACTTGGTTTGCTCTTAACCTGTTTTTTTAAGGGGACCACAAGGCCTACACATTATCATGTTCTTTTAGACGAAGTAGGTTTCTCAGCAGATGATCTGCAGGAGCTAGTGCATTCTCTTTCATATGTGTAAGTGAATGGGATTTATTGCGTACTTTTAGCCTTAATTAATAATTAGGATTCTTCTGAATCATAGTTGTCATGATTGCAGATACCAAAGAAGTACCACTGCCATTTCTGTAGGTAAGTTGGTGTTACTTTGTTCTGATCCTACTGCAATCCTCTCCTTGATATTTATGCTGTCATTATAATTGGCATCGTAACATGCCAAGCTGCAAATGAGATCCTTTGATCTTATTGAATTTTAAGTAAATTTTAATCCTTTGATTTAATATTTTTCTTTTCAGTTGCTCCCGTTTGCTATGCTCACTTGGCCGCCACTCAGATGGGACAGTTCATGAAATTTGAAGATGCATCTGAGACATCCTCGAGCCATGGCGGTGTGACCTCTGCTGGAGCAGTTCCTGTCCCTCAACTGCCCAGGCTTAAGGAGAATGTGTCCAGTTCCATGTTTTTCTGCTGAGAACTCTCAGCCTTGAGCATATTAAGACTACCTTCTCAGAACACTTTGTATATAGTTTTTTGTGTAGCCTCCCACCATAGGAGGTTTGAACCAACGGTAGTAAGCTTGCATTAGTGTAGTAGTACCCTGCGTTTGTCAGGCTTTAAATGCTGGTTGACCTTAATATTGACCGTGTGTAGCCAAACTTATGGGATTATGACAATTTCTGTTGGCATTTGTGTATTTTATGGCATTTGTGTATTTTGTGGTTGGTCTTAAGGGTTTGGTTTGTTCCTTTAGCACCAGGCTTGTGCTCTGCTGAAGTGTCTAGGGTATGCAATTTGAGGTGTATGAACCTAGTTTGCTTATTTGCGATGCCAGTTGAAATTTATGCTTTAAGCTCTGCTAGCCAATCGGGGCACGTGAAAATTAGTAGGTTATTGATGCAAGTTCGAAATTAGTAGTTTTTTTGTATGGCTTGGGGTACGTCTTTGATAGCTTTACCTTATTTTGAATATCATTCCTTGTGTTCTCTTTAGATGCAAAGTAGCGGCTTTGCATAAAAACTACTAAGTAACTAGAGTTTTAAGAACCATTGCATCTACCATATTAGAGGCTAGCTAGGCTATAGTATATTTGCTCCTACTACCTCGATTCATGCATGCTGGGAATGCCATTTAACTAGAAGGGAATTATGCATACACAGGCAGTGGCAAGCATTGCTAGTAGAATAGCATGGATGTAGACATATGATCGAAAACCATGGTTAAGCGGAAGTGGTTCTGTTGGGATTTTCCGAACTTGAACAGTGACTTTCATACCCTCGAAGCAGTAACCTCGGCCGCTGAGAAAGAAATATGTATTTGCCTCCGTCAAGTTAAACACGTCCCGCCCGCCTCTTGTAACATTATAAATGAAATCTTTGTCAATGCAATTATCATAGCTAGTTTTGTTCACCTCAAGAACATTGTAGATATGCTTGTCAAACCCAAAATCTGGATTAATTGGACACAGAAAATTGCTTGTGAAGGTTAGAAAATTATTATATTGGAGGTAAAAATCAATCTGATGTTTGTGATATGAGAGAGGAACTTACAAAGCCAATCACCCACATAGAAGTTCTCCTGACTTGACCACTCCGTGAAGTCAATATTGGGAGCCCAAGTGAACCTTCCCCCTCCAACTCTATGAAGCACGGGCTGCCTGCATTCAATATGCAGCACTCTAATCATCACCATCAAAATCATCAACCACCTAACTCTACTTTTCAAACCCTCCATCTCTCTCTCTCTCTCTCTCTCTCTCTCTCTCTCTCTCTCTCTCTGTCGATTAATTTATGGCCTTGCTAAAATAAACCCTCCATGCTTAAAAGGTAGCAGCGCATGCATGTCTCACGCAAAAAGGTACCAGAAAAATGAGAAAAGGGGTATGTTATGTTGTTATTGTTGTACCTGTTGAGCATGATTCTTTGGGCTTGATCATCCTAAAGGTGTGTAAAAAGATGACCCTTTATGCAATTTTATGTTATAATTATCGATTTTACAACTCTACACGAAAATCTTTGATGTGTGCTCAAGAAATAAAGATATCATGTTGGATCATATTGGATGAAGTTTGTCTTTTCTTCAGCATAACTACCAGGTCATGCTTTGCATGTTGCAAACCAAATCATTGTGAATAGCTCTTCTATCATCCTTTCTATCTCTAGAGTTGGTATCTTCCCTTTACCCACTAAAACTCTCTAGACCTTGTCAATTAAAAAAAAAAAAAAAAAACAGCTCGAATCATATGATTCTATTTCATATGATAGTTCCTTATCAAGGGCTTTCGAGGTGTAATTAATTGTAGGATTTCTTACTTCATTGAACTCTTTTTTCACTTTTATCTTTATTTCTGAATTATTAAAAGCATATACGTGATATCAAAAAAATATACTAATCAATCGGTTTCATAAAAATACTATAGCTATATTACGTTCTTCCCTTATACTTCAAGTCCTATAATGAAACTATTTTAGTGAAATTTAATTGTCTTAATTCCTGGATGATTTCGAGTTCCTTTTCGATTTCTGAGCTAGTAAAGAACAGTAGAAGATTAGATCTCATACAGTTCAAATCCTGTTTTCACCCAAAGACCAATATGTCTACAGAAGCAACAAATTCACTATTAATAACTGTGTACATGCACACATTTTACAGTGTAACTATATTTAATGTGTAATATCCTGCCAAAAGAAGGCTCAAGAAAGCTCCAAGAAAATGTTTAACAACCAGTCTTAACATGTTTTGCAAAATTTAAAGACTTGCGGAGAATCATATTAATGCAATCAAACAAATTCACTGCGTAAAAATTCAAACAAAACGCTCCTTCCAAATGTTCAAATGTTCAAAATGAATAGCAAAGCACTAGTACTAAATTATAATTAAAAGCAGCAACAGGAGGAGGAGTTGTGATGAAGAAAAAGTAGTAGTAGTAGAAGTAGACGTCGGTGCCGGGGCAGGCGGCATTGGTCGGAGGACGTTGACGGCAACCTTCAACCCTTGAAAGCAATAGCCCCCACTGCTGAGGAAGTGGTAGGTTTTTGTTTGTGTGAGATTAAACACATCTCTTCCCGCACCACCTGTTATGTTTTTTATGAAATCTTTGTCGATGCACTTTTCATAACTTGTCTCGTTCACCTCCAGCACATTATACTGGTACTTGTCATATCCAAAATCTAATAATATTTACCACCTTCAATTAATTTCATAAGTAATGAATACATAAAATTAAATATGCACTACTTTCAGCTGTGGTTTTGATTGATTTGAAGAACTAACATCCATATGAGATAACTCACAGAATGAGAGGATGCATGCATGCCGTAGAAATAATTAACAATTTTGTTTTTTTCAAATAGAAACTTCATTAGATAAACTTCAACGGTATAATCAAAGACATTAACAAGACATCTAAAATACCAATACCAAAAGGACAACAAACTAATTTGCTAAAAGCAAAACTAATGCGGACAAAAGCCGCACTAAAACTACTAGCCCACATCACCATAATTAGCCATAAGCCCAAACAAAGCCCACAAACCCAACATAACCAAAACTCTAAATCAACCCATGAGCCTAAACAAACCCTAAATAATTAACAATTGAATGTACTATTTGAGTTACAAGTCCTTGATAGTTTAATGTTTAATTTACATGCAAGTCATGTGTGATTAGTAATTCTTTAACATTTTGATTGAAGAAATTATCAAGTATTTTCTAATATTTTTTTAATTGGAAATGGGTGAGTTCCGCATTTTATTTAATTCTAAGGGGCATTATTATTTAAAATATGTTAAATAAAAGTAAATGTTCACATATAGGGGTGGTTATTAATTCGACTGAACCGACCAAATTGGCTGATGGTCTAATTTGTTTTGACAAAAAAGAAGTCACATAATTCATAACCAAACCAAATCATTATGGTTCGATTCAGTTGTAATTTTGAGCTTTTTGTAAACCGAGCTAAATTTAAATCAAAATGAACACTTATATATATATATATTCACTTATATTATTTTAGTTTACACTTGTAGTTCTATGAAACATTGAAGTTATTGATATTTGATTGTAACTATATTAGTAATGAACTTTGAAGGCAGATGATATGTTGAAATATAGGATGGTTTAATGTGTAGGAAAATGAAAAATATGTATGAGGTTATAGAATTTTTTGTTGTTGTACTTCGGTTAATAAATTTGAAAAAATGCAAAAAGAAAAGGGTTTGGGCTTAGACCAAATGGCCGGACCCAAATTGTTCAACGTTGTCTTGATTTAGTTCGGTTTTCTCAGTGATTTTTGTTAAAATCGAACTGAATCAAACCGTTGTATTGAAATTAATTTGTCCGCAGTTTAAGAGTAAAACTGATCCAATACATTCCGGCCCCTAAGTACATACATAATCGGATTAAGGTAGGAGGTACATTTGATATTTCCAGTTGTATATAATAAAGTAGGGGTGGGCATCTTAAACCGAAATACCAAAACCGTACCCTAATCGCACCGTACTATACCGATTTCATACCGTTTCATTTGGTATAGGGAGATATTCGGTACCGTACTGTACCGTACCAATAGAATATGGTATGGTAGCGGTATCAAGATTTTGGTACCGGTCAATACCGTACCGTACTGAATAGTATAACTTTATGTTTTTGTTATTTATGTTTGGATTGTGTTTGTATTTTTGTAAGCCATAAGGCATAATTTTAACTATTTTGGTTTGTAAGCTATAAGGTATGAGTTTAACCATTTGGGTTTGATGAATTTGTTGATGGATAAATATCGATTTGGTTGATTTGGATATTGAATATGTTGATGGATATTGAATATGTTGATTAGGATTTGGATATTGAATATGTTGATTATGATTTGGATATTGAATATGTTGAATCTTTGAATTTGTAACTTAGGCATCACTTATTTTGGTGTTGAATATTGAATTGGTTCCTTTTTTAGTTGTATCATTTTGGTACCGAAATGATACCAATACCGTACCAATACCGATTTGGCACGGTACGATACGGTACCAGTTTTGGCAAACCATAATCTCATACCGTACCATACCGATTTAAATTTCTAGTATCGGTAGCGGTACGGCTCAATACCGTACCATACCGCATCGCGCCCACCCCTACAGGGCTGCCAGGCCGGCCCAAGGCCATGGCTTTTTGGAGAGATTTTATGGAAACCGAAGGACATGGGCTCATGACACCAAAATTTTCTAAATTTTGAGCCATATGAAAGTTTTGAAAACATTAAAATAAAAATAAAAATAAAAATTTGGACCACATCAAAACTAAACAATATACCTACATTAACCCTTAAATGTATATTTCTGGGGTGATTTGTGTGAATATGTAGTCTGTTTTGAGAGTTCACTGAGGGTGCCGAAAGCTTATGACCAGCCCTAATTGAGGGGGAGAGATATACAATGTCGTTACAATTTTTTTATTTTATTGAACGTTACAAATTTGGAAGGTATTTAATTTTTACCGGTTTGGGTTCCATGTACTGTCTCATAATTATTGAGTAATTTGATAGCTAATTATGGGGTTTATATTCAGCAAATTAACCAACACAAGAGGATACACATTATTTTTTAACACGAGCGATTTTTTTTTGGGGGTGGTGTAGGGTTTCTCGCATACAAAGTATCATATAGAGGTTCAAACTTAAGACCACTAGTTTGCAAATTAACACTATTTTCCATCGGGCTCAGACTATGTTGACCAAGAGTTATATAAATTGAGATATAATTATTCGGGAAAGATATGAGAAATGCCTTTGGAAAATAATATTAACAGGTGCAAATGGAAAGAAGCCCATATAAAAATGAAAAAAAAAAGAGTACAACCTAAGAAAAAGGTAAGAGAGAATTAAGGGATACGATTAACGGTGAGAATAATTTTTGCTTGGGGATTTTATGAATAATTTATTTTCCAGAGCCAATCAAAGGAAAAGGAAAATGATGATGATGATGAAGATGAGAAAGAGAGAATAAAATTAACTTACAGAGCCAATCACCAACGTAAAATGTTTCGTGAGAAGACCACTCTGTGAGGTTAACGTTTGATGGGCCCCAACTTGTCTTGCTTCCTCCAACATAATGCATTTTCCCACTGGCATTACCCATCTCAGCTCTCAACATTATCACCATGGCCAATGTCATGCCCACCGTCAACACCCTTCTCAAACTTAAAACCTCCATCATCACAACTCTCTCTCTCTCTCTCTCTCTCTCTCTCTCTCTCTCTCTCTCTCTCTATATATATATATATATATTTATGGAGTGTTGTTTATGGCAAGAAAAGTTGGGTTCAGGCAGTCTAGGGCTGTCAATGTTAATTCTCATTCATTTCATGTGATTTGGAGTTTACCTTTAATCCCTTGATTTTTTTCTGGATTTAGCAGATTCTGCACCTATTAATTTACATGAATATTTAATGTTGCTTTAATTAATAGGGGGTCAAAAATTGTTGAAATGGCCTATTGGCCATTCTTGATTTATTATTGCCATTACTGGATTTTTATTTTCTTTGTTTGTTCGGATAAGTACCGATTTTCTTTTTTCCTTTTTTGATTTTTAGTCGCACCTAGACATGTAAACGGATCGGATATACCTTAATCTAAATTCAAATTCATTTATAATTGGATTATCAGATTCGGATCGTATTCGAACTATTAGATTGCACCTATCGGTCCATATCCGTTACACATTAGATTTATTTTGAGATGTATCAAAAATCAAAATTTCATTAGTAGCTTAGTTTTTTTTGTTGTTGTTGTTGTTGTTGTTGTTGTATTTATCTACTTTTTATATCAATTTTTTTTAGTCATAAATATTAGTTTAAAGTGTATTCTTAGTGCTATAAAACTAAAATTACACATTTACACATATAAAGCATAGAAAAACTAAATTATACTTCATACTAAGTCGGATCAGATTAACTATATCCGGATCCATTTATAATCAGATTACCGAATTCAGATTATTGGATTGAGAAGTCCAATCCATCTCTTATTAATTACACTGAATTCAGATCAAAATCTGATTCATTGACAGGTCTAGTCGCATCCTTAATTGTAGTAGAGTTATTAAATTTGTGCACCAAATAATTTATTAGCAATCCCCTCCCCGTTGATCTAAAATAATAATTTGTTGGTATATTTATATATAAATATGCATACACAGTCTGTCTCCTCGTAGGTTAGATTAATTTTGAGTAATTTAGACTACTGCTTGTATTTATAAAAATAATCACTAATGCTATTCTTTGAAAGGAAGCCCCGACAACACGAGGATTCATTTATTGAGAATCAATAAATACAACTTAAGGGGCATGAAGCCTGACCAAGATCCATAGAAAGTCAGAGGCACATATACCCAAACCACCGAAATCACCTATTTAGACACACAAGATTGACCACTTTTTATTTAGGCAACCCACATGATTGACCACCTTATGTGACATCTTATGCAGTCATGTCATGTCAATTAATGAATATTGTCATGTTAATTCTTTTTATTTATTTATGAAGATACGACATCACTCTAGCGAGGACGTGGCAAGAGTTATAGTTTCATCAATAGGATCAAAAAAGTAAAAACTAACCTTAGAGCATCTCCAATAGTAATAGCAAACCAAACTCTTTAAATTGAAGTTTGTTGACTTACGTGACAATTTAAAAACCTTCGTTTGCTACTTAAATATTTTGTGCCGCACCAGAGTCTTCAATTCAATTAATGCAATGTTATGGAAAATAATGAAAAATATGAAAACATGTAAAAAATGTCTATGTATTAATTGTTTAAAAAGAAAAAAATGCATGTTTTTAATATTTTCAAAGTAGGTTTTATTTTTCCAAAGTAAAATTAAATGTTTTGAAGAGTTAAGGTCAATTTACGTGTCCTAAAGAGAGAGAGAGATTCCAGTTTTCATAACTAAGTTTGACAAGGCTGTTGGAGAGGGTTTTGATGATGTGACTCACCTATTTTAGCATTCCAAAGTTGTTGAAGACGCTCTTACCAACCCCTCCTCTCTCATATCTTTGCCACCCCTACCAACGCCAACACCACCCAAGTCGTTATGCCATTCACCGTATCCCCTACAGCCTCCCATTCAGTTTTGATATTCTTTTTCTCCCTTCCTCGCAACCCCTCTTCTGCCTCACCTTTCGTGGAAATATTTAAACAATAGAATAATAGTTAATTTTAAACAATTTTTCTCATGACAAACGAAACCAACAGCCTCTACACCCAGTGGCGGAGCCACAGTGGGGCCATTAGTCGACGACCTCTTGGAAGCCATGGAAATAGGCTTAGAGGTCCATTGGAGCTGCTGGTGCGACCTCTTGGAGCTGCACACCAAGTGGTCGACGAAATATCTGAAAGAATGATGGGTTGGAGGCCGAAGAAGAAGGCTAGTGCGCGCCAGGTTTTTTTTTTTTTAACGACCTGGCCAAAACAACATCGTTTTGGGCCAGTTTGAAAAAAAAAAAAAGACCAGCATATCCTCTGGCTTCTCCACAACACAACTTGACTTGTTTTGGGCAAGGTTTGAAAAAATAAAAAAAGGACTAGCGTATCCTCTGGCTTCTCCACAACACAACTTGATGGAATCTATCCTTAAGCCAAAGTTTAAAAGTATTTTACATATTCTTGGCCACACAGAAAACTTTGCTTTTCAGACTGTGAGACACTATAATGGCTTAATTATGTAAATGCCCCCTGTGCTTTCAAAATTATCTCAGATTACCACCTGTGTTTGCAAACGTCTCAAAGTACCCCCCAACGCTTTAAAAACCGCCTCACGCTACCCGCCTCCGCAGTTTTTTTGACGTCTCCGTTAAACGTTGGGCCCCACTTCGTTTTAATCTTTAACCTCTTCGAATAAGAGTTTCTCAGTTTCTAACAAAGTGGGAAATTGGGTAAGAAGGGGAAATTGGAGAAGAGGCTTGTGAAAATCTGAGGGTTCCTTCGAGTTTGGGAAAATTTGGGAGAAGCTAGAGAAGAAATTAGGGGTTTGTAAAACTTTGAGGTGGAGTTTGAAATTGGGAGATTGTGAAGTAGAAGATTTGGGTTGATGGAAACATGAGAGAAGCAAGGAGAAGGAAGGCATGGCCAATGGTGTCATTGTGGGAAGTTAGCACGGATGCAGACTTCTTGGAGCAGTTCAAACCCAGGGCGAAGATTTCTAGTCTTCCCAAAGTCAAAGGCAAGCATGTTTAAGATCAAATTTTCAGTCATTGTTTTGGGCATCACAAATTGATAGAGTTTTTATTGATGAAATTGTCAATGATTGATGAAATTTTTAGTCATTTTACCACCCAAATTTTCAGTCATTGTTCTTGGTTGATACAGGGAAGTGGAAAAAAGGATGTAGGTTTTTTCAGTGGTTTGATGCAGAAATGTGTGAGCGTTCAAAGTCTTTGATACCTGGTTTTCTAAGGAAGATTGATAGGGTGGAGAAGGAAAATGCAAAGATTCGAGCAAAGTCAAAAATATTGTGGGCTGCTATGTTGCTTTCCTAGTTGGTGGTGTTTGCCATGAAGATGAATTAGACACTTTGGCAGTAGTTCAGTGGGCACTGTAATTTGAGAACAAATGTTAATGTAATGTAAAGCACTTTGGTAGTAGTTTAATGGGCAAATTTAATTTAAAAACAAATGCTAATATAATGTAAGGCACTTTGGCAGTGTAATGTAATGTAATGCTAGTTAAGTTTGTTCATTGTAATTTGTTTAGGGGTTACAAATGGTGACATGAATGGTAACTTGTTTAGAGGTTACAAATGGTGACATGAATGTAATGCTAGTTAGTTAAGTAATGTAATGCTAGTTATGTTTGATCTGTGATATGAATGGTAAATTGTTTAGAGGTTACAAATGAGATTAGACAAATCAACGTGTGATATTCAGTTTGATCTGTGATATGAATGGTAAATTGAATGGTAATTTCTTGATGAATCTAGAAGAAGAGAACCAAAATTCAGTTTTCCCTAAAAAAGCAGGACTTGCCTTCTTTGCCAAAGTTTATGGTGGATATGTAGCCTTTGGTAACATGCCAAAGTTTACTGGAATCTGGAAAGCAAGAGGCAAAACCCAAAACTAGCAAAATCACCTGTCATTATAAGCACAAACCAAAACAGAACAGGTTCCAAAACATAACACAAACCAAACCAGGTTCCAACCATAACAGCCTTATGAATATATGCACAAACCAAAACAGGTTCCAAAATAGATTCTAACCATAACAACCTTAGGAATATATGCACAAACCAAAATAGGTTCCAAAATAGGTTCCAACCATAACATACATCAAATATTCAGGTTCCAAAACAGGTCCAACCATAATAGGTTCCAAACATAACAGACGTCAAATATACAAGTTCCAACCAAAACAAGTTCCAACCATAACAGACATCAATAATCCCACAAACCAATAACCATTTCTGGACCATTAAAGTCTTCCACAACATTCAAGGATGAAAAAAAGGATCTTTGACAAAATGGCTCTTTTGTTGATCTTTCATCCTCCTCATACGTTGTTGTACTCGAGATAATTTGGCAGGTTCAGATGCTTGAGATGGTTGGGATTGAAAAGCATCAGCTGCTTGAGATGGTTGAGATTGAGAAACATCAGCTACTTCAGATGCCTGGGATTGAGAAGGCCCTTGGGAACTGCTTGCTTGTTTCCTTTGCCTTAATTGCATACTCTGTTGTCCGCTACTTTGGTCTCCACCATCTCTCCTTCTTACCTAAAACAAATAATAATTAGAAGTTTCCATTATATAAAATTTTGATGAGTGAAAACATAGTTGAAACCGTGGCACTTACTGCAAGTTTGTCCTTGGCAACGTTCCTTTTCCTAGTAGGCTTTATGTTGGGATTTCTAGGTTCCTAATAACTAAATTCCTCAAGTCAGAAACCAAATCAAATACATTTAAATGTAAAGCAATAAGCCTATAATGACACATACCTTACAACTAATTCGATTATGCCTTTCTCCATCGCAATTGCCACACTTTAAAGGGATGCCATACCCAGGAAGCTTATATGGATTAGCAGGTTGTTTAGGTTCATCAACAACTTGTTTTCTTGTCTACTTAGGCCTACCAGGCTGCTTGTGGTATTTCGGAGGGAGTAATGGAGGTAAATTAATCTTCATCCACTGATCTTGGCTAGTCATAGGCATAATCATTGGTTCATAGGTTCTCAAATAAGCCTCTTTCTTGTACACTGCATCACAAAAGTCATCTGGATTCCCATGAAACCAACTTATTACAGCACAAGCATGCAAACATGGTATTCCATTCAAATCCCAAGCATGGCATGAACAAGAGTGGGCATTCAAATCAACAGCAAAGGTGCGGCCACTATGGTCATTACTTCAAACTTATTCTATCCAGTAGCCTTAGGAATGCACCATTGAGCTTTTCCTTTGTTTTTCTCTAATATCTTTCTAATTCTTGGCCCAACTTGTCTATGCCATTTCTCACACAAAACCCTTCTTACCGCCATCAACAACATTATATACAATAGAATTCTTTCTAGCATAGTCAAAATAGGCTTGTCCCTGGCATCCATTATGCTACGGTTGAATGCCTCACATAGATTGTTCATAAGCATGTCATACTTGGAATCACTCTTGAAATATGCCCTACTCCAATGCCTAGGATCTTTCTCTACAAGCCAATCATGTGCAGGTTTAGACAACTGCAACATCTTGCTCATCTCTGCATGAAACCATGGCACTGTTGTGGACCTAGCAATTGCTTCCGTTTGATGTTTCAAGGCAAGACCTTTATGTTCTAAATATAAGTTTCCATATAGATGTTTCAAACAATGTCTATGCTCTGCATGAGGGAATAGAGCATCCACAACATCTATTAACCCTTTTTGTTTGTCAGTCATAAATACATAACCATGGCTATTCGTAATATTCAGATCACCACTCAATAATTCTAAAAACCACAGCCACGTTGAATTGCTCTCAATCTCTACACATGCATAGGCAAGTGGAAACATTCCGTTGTTTGCATCAACTCTCATTGCAGAAAGCACTTGCCCAGGGTGAGGCCCTTTGACATGACACCCATCCAAGCAAACCACATGCCTACAACCATCTAAAAACCCCTCTTGCAGGCTGCAAGACAGATGTAAATTCTTTGAAATCGGGGCCTATCACCTTCTATTTCAGATTTAATGATAACTGTACTTCCTACATTTCTGGTTCTTAACTCATGACAATAATCCCACAATACTTCATATTGTTTACTGTAAGACCCCTCTACAATGTCAACTGCCATGGCTCTTGCTCTGTACACAGTTGCTCTAGATGGTCTCAGAACCATAGTCTTGGTGAACTTGCTCTACAAAAGAAGAAGCAGTCCAATTTGGATTGAGCCTTAACTGCCCAGAATATCTTTTAGCCAACCAGCCAGCAGTAGCATGTATATTTTTAGTTCCCTTACTATAAACTTGTGTAGGATTAAAGGTTTTCACCTGCAGGTAATGCTACCACTAACACTTGAAGCATGGATAATAAAAGGACAGCCCTCTTCACATACTACTCTTATTTTGTTACGGTCATTATTCATAAATATCAACTCCCTTCCACAATTAATGGAGTATATCCTCACAGCTTTTCTAAACAACTCGGCAGTTGCAAACCTTAAACCTATTTTGAAACCTGGGTTTGCCATATCAATTTCAGGTTTGAAATTTTCACCTTTTGGCATCCTATTCTTCTTCCTTCTTAGTTCACCCACTGCATCATCTTCACTTGAACAACTATTTGGGTAGGTAAGTATAGGTGACTCTTCTCCATTGTCTGACTCATCATTTTCCTCTGCATTAGGATCATTGTAAAAAAATACTATGATCCACATAACCTTCAAATCACTTATCATCCTTCTTTAATAAGTCAAGCTCTTCATCACTCTGTGCATAGTCACTGTCTTCAAAGTCTAGATCACTGCTATTAGCATCCCCAGAACAAGAATATTCTTGATCACTGCTATCATTCCCCACTTGGCTCGAAGTTAGGCTCACTACTTTCAAGTACAAAACTATCACCCTGCTATTGCTTTTAGGTACCGTGCTCATACAAGCTAAAAGTGAACTATATTATATTATTTGAATGAGTCTACCAGTTCCAAACTCTTCACCATAAAAACTCACATCATTCCCATTGTCATATCCTAAATCTTTAGCCATTCCAAATAGCTCTAACATGGACATATAGTCAACCTCACAATAATCAAACCAACTGACTTCACCACCCAAATAAGATTATTCACTGTCCTTTCTATTTTTAACTAGTTTACCTCTATTGAAAAACTTAAATGTGACAACCTCATTAGCATCTTTATCTGTGTAAGAGGAAGATTCACTTAACAAATGGACAAATGTAACAATAGACAAAACAAGGACCACACAAGGATAATACAAGGAACACACAAGGACCACATAAGGTGTATTGGGGCCAGTATAGAGTAAAAAGTATATGAAAAAAAAAAAAAAAAACTCCAAAGAACACACCGCATAAGGAACACGCAAGGACTACACAATGTCCACACCAGACCAAAGCACAGAGTCAAAAAGTATACAAAAAAATGCAAAAAAATCCCTAACAGCAGTTCAATGCACATGCCAAAATCAAGAAAATCGAGTGAGAATAGGTCCACTTACATATGGGTTGACAACCTCCAGATTCTCTAAGCACCACCATCTTCGCACTTTGTAGCTTTAAAGTCTAACGCCAAACAATCTCTAGCTTCTCCCAAATTCTCCCAAAATCGAAGGAACCCTCAGATTTTCACAACCCTCTTCTCCAATTTCCCCTTTTCACCGAATTTCCCCCTTTGTTAGAAATTGAGAAACCCTTATTCGAAGAGGGTAAAGGTTAAAATGAAGTGGGGCCCAACGTTCAGTAACGGAACGTCAAAAAACTGACGGGGCAGGTAACGTGAGACGGTTTTTAAAACATTGGGGGGTACTTTGAGACGTTTGCAAACACATGTGGTAATCTGAGATAATTTTGAAAGCACAGGGGGCATTTACATAATTAAGCCCACTATAATTGAAGTCAAAGCAAAATGGCAAATTGCTATCTATTGGCCTTTGGACCATCACAAAGCATTCTTGCCCCCAGTAATAACAAAGTTTACATTTTTAATATCCATCCGAAGCTACAACTTCTGCCACTCTTGCGCCTCAGCCTATGCATGCCATTCTAATTTTTTTTTTTAAAATTAAAACTTAGGCGGCAGTTTAATTAAGGAATTTAGGGTAACTACATAATCTCCTCTCTCCTCTCTCCTCTCTCCTCCCTCCATTTTCTATGTGATTTCGAATAAAATGATGTCTCAAGTTTATGTGTTTAGTGCGTAAGTGAAGTATGAGATTCTTAAAGATGTTTATCGCACTAATTTCCAGTAACAATGTGAGTTTTTATTTTCATTTTTTTGCATATGTAGAATATATATGTTGATTCCATCCCAAATTTTTTTTTGGGACTTTTACACTAAGACCCCTTGTATTTCGATTCCTGGCTCCGCCACTGTCTACACCCTCAACTTTCGTATAAAGGGAATGGATTTTTCCATTTTCAAAGAAAATAGAAAAATGAAGAGCAACACAGTCTTTTGCTACTTTTAGCAAAACTAATGTGGATTGTCATTTATTTCTAATGCGTAATGTACTTATTAACACCGTAAACTCTTGCGGTGGGGACTCTCTAGCGGTTTTCCGACAAATCAAAGAGCAACCCACAGCCCACATGTACCCCACAAAGGGTGAACCCAATCGAGGGTGAGTTATCAACCCTGGTGTTGCTATATAATGTGTACTATAGCCGGAACTGAAAATGTCATCTTCGTGGTGGTGGTGAAGAAGGTTTCAATGGAGATGGAGACAAATAGATTGATGAGCATTAGATCTTGAAATTGTTGTTGTTGAGAGAGCACCTAGATTTGGGAGAGGACGAGACACATGGATTTCTAGAACAATGGGAGCAGTTTGGTTGATTTTCTTCTTTCAACTTTACAGTTATGGATATCCACAGCTCCATGGCAACATCCTCTTTCAGGTCAGGGAGTAATTTTTCTTTCTTTGCTTTTATTTATTTATTTTTGGCCTCAGATTCAAGTTTTTTTTTCTTCCTTTTTGTATGTGGTGTTATATACTTCATCTACTTGTTTTTGCCTTTGTTGAAGAGCATGTCATTTTATTTTCTGCTTGTTTCTTTCCGGTCTCTTTTTCTGAATTTTAGTTTTAGCTACCTTTTTCTTATTTTAATTCTTATCTCCAATAGTTTCCATCTTGTTTAGCATCCTAACGAAATCTTCTTTTGTTTGTGGTGTTGGTTGCAAGCATTTATTTGTTTGTCAATCTTGGAGAACCATAGCGTCCACCTTTCATAGACAATTTTGCAGCGGAGTAGTTACAAGACAGGCTGCGGTCTGATGCTATTGCAATTGGTGTTTGTAGGAGCAAATATTTTCGTCTCCAATCATAGCGCGCCACGTGGAAAAGAAGATTATCTCTTAAATTAATTAATTGAACCAGTTTATCTGGCCAATTAATTAATTGAGATAAATATCTTAATTAATATGATATTATTTTTATTTAATAAGATAATATTATTAATTCAGATATTATCCTAATTAAGAGAAGATAATATCATCAATTCAGATATTATCTTCATAAAAAGAGATAATATCATTTAATTCAGATATTATCTTCATAAAGAGAGATAATATCATTAAATCATATATTATCTAAGTCCGACTCGATTCCTGCGAATTTGGGTAGAGAATAAACTTAGCATATTCTCTATGAAACCTTAGCCCTGAGGCTCCTATAAATAGAAGACCTCATTTATCATTCAAGGTACATCTAAACCTACTCCTAAACCTGAGAAAAATACCCGAAGCTCTCTCTCCCTCTCCACTCTCCATATTTTCTCCACACGGCTCCGCCACCACATACGGTTCCGGCCACCCGGTTCACACTGTACATATAACTCCATACCCTTTGCTTATTGTTTTCCTACAAACACTCAAACTAACTTAGGCATCGGAGGGCCTTTGGCCAACCCCCCCTGGGTGTGGTCTATTTACTCCAGTCTTTTTTACAGGAAAGAGGAGGAGAGAGAAGGAAGATCGAAGGTTGAAGGATCTAGAAGTGAATATTTTCCCGCGAGATTATTTGCACAAACATTTGGTGCTTTCATTGAGAGCACGAGTTATACTCAACGCATGCTCAAGGAATCTGTTCCTCATATTTTCCAATCCACCGAAGCCTTCCAAACAACCATGGTTGGAAGCAAGCACACGAGGAGCAAAACCGTCGCAATGGCTCAATCCGTGAAGGCCCATAGCTACTCCTCCCACAATCCCGCGCGATCAACATGGTGGCTCCACCGCCTCTCGCCACCGTGAACCCGCAGCAAACCCTAGCTGCCGCACCACAACATCCACCCCGTGTGACTGGAACCGTGGACTCACTACCACCGGGGACTTTGGCCCAATCTTGGAGCAACTTCAAGCATTCCCTCCATTGCCTCCACGCTCAACGACGCTCCAGCGTACACGTCCAATGAAACCCTAGCCCGTGTGCAATTGGGCTCCACACATTTCTCTCATCCCGATCCACGAAGTCAAGTAGACCTTAATCTGAGAGTTGACTAGCTAACTCAAAGAATGGACGACCAAAATAATTTGATGAGGCAACTCCTCAACCACATAAGCTTGGCTCAAAACCTTGGCCTTGGACAATAGGGCGAAGAGAGAAGGATGGATGAACGTGTCGATAGGTAGTTCGATGGGAACCAAGCAGGTCGAGCAGGAGTAAACAAACAGGGAGATGTGCAACAACGTCATTAGCTTGCCGACATGTTGCAAGTATCTGCAAGCCACACTCAAAGCAGATGAAGTCTCCCATCTAGATTGAGTTTAAGGACCAATGTGTGCGATAGGCTGGGCCCAAGACCTGACATCCACACTCGCTTAGATCTGCAGGGAAATGTTCATGAAAGGCTAGCCTCCTAGGGATGTCAAACTGACAACCATTGCAATGAGGATCGTGAAGAAAGGTGCTCCGCTGCCCGCTCGCAGAGAAACATTCACGAAAGGCTAGGCCCCAGGGAGGTCAACTTGATAACCCTCACAATGAGAACCGTGAAGAAAGGTGCTCTGCTACCCGCTCTCTAAGAACCACTTCTCGTCGCCAAGTTACAGAAAATCCTCGCAAGTGCAGTCCACCAACACGCTGCCTAGGCAGCATAGCCGAGAAAGTCGGCTCTTGCAAACCAACGAGGAAGTTAGTTAGCCTCGCCCAAATCGTAAAGGTCGTCGACATGACCGACCAACCATGTGTGCGGAAGACGTTGAGAAGTTTGTGAATAACCGGCTTTGAGACTTAAAGGTTGGCGGAAATCTCAAAGATACACTATGTGTTGAGGTAGATCGAGCAAACTCCTCACCTTTCACCGCCGAAATTGAGCAGGTTGCTCACCCGAAACAATTCTCAATGCCCTCTTTCACATGCTTCAAAGGTGATTCTGATCCTGAAAGCCATCCGAAGCATTTCAAGAGCCTTATGATCCTCTACAAAGTAGAAGACGCGCTAATGTGCAAGGTGTTTGCAGTGACTTTACAGGGACCAGCTCAGGACTGGTTCCATACCCTACCATCTCGGTCGATCAGCAGCTTCAAGGAGCTTGCTTATGCCTTCACGAAAGAGTACACTTCTTATCGGATGATCAAGAAGAACCCTGACCATCTATACAACTTGCGTAAGAAGCCTGATGAATCCATTCGAAATTACATTAAGAGATTCAAAGCAGAAAAGGCCAACATCATAGGATACTATGACCTAATCGCATCCTCTGCATTCAAGAAAGGTTTTCCAGCAGAACACGACTTATACCGCGAGCTGACTATCACTCCCACCAGACTCGCCAGAGGTCTTCGCGACCGCGGAATGCTTCGCACTTTAGGATGACGATTGAATCGCCACGAAGAAGTCCACCGAGCAGGAAGATCGGCCGACCAAGCTGGTAGACCAAAGAAGCGACATAGGGCATTTGTGGGAGCAAATATTTTCGTCTCCAGTCACAGCGCGCCACGTGGAAAAGAAGATTATCTCTTAAATTAATTAATTGAACTAGTTTATCTTGCCAATTAATTAATTGGGATAAATATCTTAATTAATATGATATTATCTTTATTTAATAAGATAATATCATTAATTCAGATATTATCCTAATTAAGAGAAGATAATATCATCAATTCAGATATTATCTTCATAAAAAGATATAATATCATTTAATCAGATATTATCTTCATAAAAAGAGATAATATCATTAAATCAGATATTATCTAAGTCCGACTCGATCCCTACGAATTTGGGTAGAGAATAAACTCAGCATATTCTCTACGAAACCCTAGCCCCGAGACTCCTATAAATAGAAGACCTTATTTATCATTAAAGGTACATCTAAACCTACTCCTAAACTCGAGGAAAATACCCGAAGCTCTCTCTCCCTCTCCATTCTCCATATTTTCTCCACACGGCTCCGATCGCCCAGTTCACACCATACATACAACTCCGTACCCTTTGCTTAGCTATTGTTTTCTTACAAACACTCAAACTAACTTAGGCATCGGAGGGTCTTTGGCCAACACCCTTCAGGTGTGGTCTATTTACTCCAGTCTTTTTTACAGGAAACGAGGAAGAGAGAGAAGGAAGATCTAAGGTTGAAGGATCTAGAAGCGAATATTTTCCCGCGAGATTATTTGCACAAACAATGTTCTTTTCAGTTGCTCTTATGACTCATTCCTGGATTGGGCTTTGTTGGGCCACTTTGTGCATCATTTATTCGTTGTCCATTTGCCCAAGTTTTGCATGTTGGTTGTTGTTGATGAGCAAGCTTTACAGTGGTACTCTTTTCTTTTATAAGATTTTCCTCCATTTGGGGGGTTTTTTACGGCAAGATTTCAATGATGCCACTATTGCTCTATCTTTGGACTCCACTGGGATCATTTTTGTCCCTCATATATTGTTTTGGGCAATAGTCTTTTTTTTGTTTTTTGTTGTTGTTGTTGTTTTTTTTTTGTGTGGTTTCCTCATGATTGTTTCAAGCAGCGAATCTTTTTAAGATCACACTCTCGTTCCCAGCTTTAATGTTGGGTTTATGATGTTTTCATCCTCTCCGCTGTATACTCTTATGGTGTTATAATAAAGCATTTTTCTAACAAAAAATAAATAAATTGCCATGTAGGTCAACAAATCACAAGTTGAAGTGTTTAATTTGAAGACACTATTGGAGATGCTCCCTAGTCATCAAACTTCTGCTCATATTTAGGAATGTGAAGTAGGCTATTGCCAATAATAACGATTTGAGTAAGTTGAAGAATGGTAACATTTACTTGTCTACTATTTTCCAAAAGCCTGTCATAGAATGACATTGAAGATTGAGGTACTAATGTAGTTAATATTTTTAAGCATTTTTGTTGTTGTCAAAGTAACTCACTTTATTGAATGTGAAAAAATTTAAACTTCATGAGTTTGAAGCCCAATAACATAGACAGAAGCACAATACATAAGCCCAATAAAGATATACACAATAGCACTTTAAAATGGTCAAGACAAAAATACAAAGCTCCAGTCTAAAATAACACAAAAACATAAAACTCTAGATTTGAAATAAGTTCAGCCACACTAACCATAACACAACAACCCCACCGCCATCACAAGTTCACAACCACTAAATTAGGAGGCAAGAGTAACTAGGTGAACCAAATGTCTATAATCCAAGCAAAGAGTGCACACTCCACTTTAAACGCATCCTCACACCTGAAGTTGCTATCGTGGAAGAATGATGGAAGAGGCACTGATGGAGCCAAAGAGCTTGGTGGTGGAGAATTGGCAGCATGAGGCAGCCTCAGGCAAGGATTGAAATTTAGAAAAACAAGATTGCCTAAGGCTAGTTGGACACTTTATAAGATAAAGCCTTATTAGTTAAAATGCCCCTTGAAATTTTGATCAAATCTCACTTTCCCCTTGAAACTAAAAGTGACCCATATTGCCCCTTTGACCATAGTTTCATGTTTCACTTTACCCCTACCGTCAACTCTATTCCAAACTCCATAAAAATGATGACATGGCAGGGGTAATATGGTCTTTTCATCCCAAATGGCTATTTTCCCCTAATGTGAGATAGGCACGTGGCAATTTTTTTTATCAATTTTTTTTTTCCAGATATTAATTAAACAAATAAAATAACAATAGAAAAATAAAAAAACAATTCCCTTCTTTCCCACCTCCATTGCAACCACCTCCAATTACACTAGCAGCTCACTGTAATTGTTTAAGAAGAGAGATAGAGAGAGAGAGAGAGAGAGAGAGAGAGAGAGAGAGAGAAGTTTGTTGTTGAACTAATCTTGGTGGTGGTTGGTGGGTGGTGAGATGACAATATTGTGCACACTAGTAGCATGAGGATTGGTGGTGCTGGGCAGAGTTTAGGGCCACTACGAGAACACGATCACAATCTCTAGAAAAATCTTATGGAAAATTTTTGGCAACACGAAACCCACATCTTCTACTCTTCCACGTCAAGCACTCTGATGGCCTTACAGTCCTCTCAGTATGGCCAACGAGACCGCCACCTGTATGTCGTCGTTTCATCAATACCTTCCCACCAATTCCCCCAATTTTCAATTTTTGATCTTTTTTGTGCAGGAAAAATGCCTTTAGCTTACCTCAAAGGCATTCATCATGTATTCGTTGTTTTGTCTCTTAATAACCTCCGTCTTTCTACTTTAGTTGCGTGGGTGGTTGTTTAGGTGTGGTGTTAGCTTGATAAGTTGGGATGAGGAGGTTGGATCTGGAGGGGAGAGAGACAAGAGGGGCCCCGTTTCAATGGTGGTTCGAAAGGGATGGATCGATGTATTGGTGGGGCTGTTGGGAAGATGGGAGACTTCTTGGAAGAGGAGGAACTGTTGGTGTAATTTGGGTTGTGAATGGTGGGGGTGGTTGTGATGGGGTTTGAGGTGGAGAATTGATTTTTTTTTCTTTTTTTAATGTTATTTTATTTGTTTAATTAATTTCGATAAAAAAAAGAATTGGATATATAGAGGTGGACTCCATATAGTGCCACGTGTCCATCTCACATTAGGAGAAAATAGCTATCTGGGACGAAAAGACCATATTACCCCTACCATGTCATCATTTTTTATGGAGTTTGGAACAGAGTTGTCGACATGGGGCAAAGTGAAACACGAAATCAAGGTCAAAGGAGCAATATGGGTCACTTTCAGTTTCAAGGGGTAAAGTGAGATTTGACCAAAGTTTGAAGAGGCATTTTAACTAATAAGCTTAAGATAAATGTGCAGGCCTAAGAGGTGACACACGTGTGAATGAATGGGCATTTAAGTCAAGTGATAGCTTCATTCTCATTTAGGGTTTTATTTTGATATTGTGATTGATTCACATGTATATGTAAATATTATCTAGTTGATACTGGTTATCCACAAATGAAAGGATATTTAGCCTCTTATAGGGAGGGGCGAAATAATCTTCTTGATATTCGATGAGGAAATTGATATATTCACATTTTACATATAGAATGCATCTATATTTGCTTTGTTTTCTTATCAAATTGGTTAGTTTAAGGTGTTTAGTGAAGATTTTGTAGGCAACCATCTCTAGCAAGGCTTTAGAACTAAAATTATGATTTTGGAGGCTTAAGGGATCGAAATTGGTGAAATTATCAACTCAACGAAATCTCGAGAACTCATTCTGCCATTTCATCAAACACCTGGAGTGCATCTGTGCAAGTGTCAATTTATACCCACAACTTGTCTCAATGACCAACGCTAGAAAGATAGAGTTAGAGAATTTTACCATCATTTTTGAAACTGAAATCGTATGCAGCTATTGAAGTTGGAGAAGACCCATGCTAGATTGGTTGGGCAAAAGGTGTGCATTGTTTTGGCTTGGAGATAAGACAAATGACAAGTTTTAACGACATTAGAGTCATCACATTTTTGAAAGGGAGCAAAAGAATATACAGAAGAAGAGATTGAAAACAAACTTGGTCATTCAAGGTTTATTTCCTTACTAGCTTATTGGAGCATCTACGTGCCAAGACACTATTGTTAGGGTTGGGGCATTTGTTGAAATAATTGAGCAAGCAGTTGTCGGCTAGGCATTTGCTGATCATGTTTGGAAGAAGCTGCGGTTTTCTATGAAGCATTTGCTGATCATGTTTGGAAGAAGCTGCAGTTTTCTATGAAGCATTTGCTGAGGCATTTGTTAAACTCATGGGCTGAAATTGATAATGGCTAGGTGTTTATACCAAAAAAGAATAGCCTATGAGGACCAGACACGTGGACAAGATTGAGCCTGACCAAGGTGGCCTTTGGCACCCAGCCTACCGATCTGACGATTAGGGCAACTCCCCTCTTTCGTGCACGTGGCATGCCCACAATTGACGTCCACAGTCCCACATCGAAATTCTAAACAACATGCACTCCTCCCAAGGCCTATAAAAGAGGACCACTGTCCCAAAATGGAGGTAATCAGAACTTACGGCATATTGCCTATTGATATGTTAGTTCAAGCTTACTACATTTGTACTTACTTAAGCATCGAAGAGCCTTTGGCCGGTACCACACCGGTGCCTTAGGTCATACCGAGCGTTCGTTATCTTGCAGATCACGCACTCTACCGAGGCCTATAACATTCCGAAGGCCCAATATTACTAAGTTGAGCGGGAAAGAGGCCAAACCATTTTTCAGCAATAGCTTACGCTGCTGTGGAATTGATCTGAATCAACCCACTATCCCTAGAACACATGGGCAATTCACGCCAATGCCGAGTATTTCAACTCAAAGTTCGGGCCTTCAGCTCGGCAGAAGGAACCAGCATTGAAGAGTTATCTTGGGCAAGAATCTCACGCCCTTAGAAGAACTGACGAATCCTCGGCTTGGCACGAATGGAAAGATTGACCATGGCAATCGGTAGGGAAACTCAAAGAAAGGAAAAGGAAAATATGGTCCCAATGACCACCGAGCGCCCTTGCTGAATCCCGACCTCTCTCAGGAAGTCTTCACTCACTGAATACCATTTACGAGGCTGTCCGGATGAACAAGCACGAGATAATACCAATGCCAATCACCAAAGCCCAATTGGCGTGACAATCGGATATCGAAAATTCTCGTACCACCAAAGACAACACCATAATATGGAGGATTGCATAAGCTTGAGGAAAATAGTCGAACGATTGATCCAGGAGGAAAACTGACTAGTACATTGCCGATTTTGCAAGCGCCGATCCCGAACACGAATCGATGATAAATATGATCGCACCATCAGCGAAGGGCCCACCCTTGTGGGTACGAGTAAACGCTCGTGAAGCAATATGTACAGACCGCTCACTACCCTCAAGTCTTCGGCATAGAAGTCAACCGGCACCACACAGTTTCGAAGGTAGGTTGGGAGCCCATCATATTTTGTGAAGAGGAAGAAGAAGGGGTCCTTTACCCTCCTGATGACTCGATGATCATTCGAGCTGAAATTGCCGACTACGATGTAGGGCGGGTGCTGATCGACAACGGAAGTTCGGTAAATGTAATTTTTGCCGATGCTTTCAGAGGCATGGGAATAGCAGATAGCTAGATCAATCGGCATATAACACCCTTGCTTAGTTTCTCCGAGGACCTGGTCTAGCTACCGGCAAAGTCGCCTACGCCTTCGGCGTTGCTCCTCGAAAAACAATGACCTATGACCAATTTCTCATCGTCGACTGTCCAACGGATATAACGTCATATTTGGACGAACGACACTCATCGGATTTAAAGCCCACTTGTCCCCCCATATGTTGCGATGAAGTTCCGACTTGCAATGGCACTAGTGCTGTCCGAGGAGACCAACTCTGCACGGATGTGCTACGCAACACTGAAATCGGTAGCCTCTAAACCTCTCAGGGAGACCATGTCTGTCTAAGGGGCACCGAACGGTAACGGACCTATTGACGACCTAAGGGATGAAAACCCGACGCCACAAACACACCGTCAAGAGCTGGAAACGATGTTGCTAAGCTTAAGAGCAACCTGATCGGTGCGTCAAAATTGGCACCACACTCACCCTACCTCTTCGAGCGCAACGCCGAGTTCTTACGGCATCATTCGAGGTGTTCGCCTGGTCTTATGATGACATGCGACATCTCCCGAGGTCATCACCATCGCCAAGATCTCCCCACCTATAAACCTCGTGAGGTAGAAGCGCCGATCGATAATGCCGAACGGTACGAGGCCATGCGAGCCGAAGTTGATAAGCTCTAAGCCATCGGCTTTATTAGGAGGCTATGTACCCTGTATGGCTGGCAAACTCCGTGATGGTTCAAGGCAAAAGGTGGGTGGCGAATGTGCCTAAATAAGGCATGTCCGAAAGATAGCTTCTCGTTGCCCCTAATCGACCCTTGTGGACGCCATCGCATGTCACGAGTTGCTCACCTTCATGGATGCTTATTCGGGTACAATCAGATATTCATGCTCCCTGCCGATAGAGAGCATACGACATTTATCACACGTGGATCAGATCACATAATGTGATGCCGCTCGCCTTAAGAATGCAGGGCAACATATCAAAGGCTCGTCAGTACCAAATCTTGCCAAACATATCGGTAGCATCATGGAAGTATACGTCGACGATATGTTGGTAAAAAGTAGGAGGGGCACCTAGACAACTTAGCCTCATGTTCGGCATCAAAGACTACCGAATGAGACTAAACCAACGGCGCGCCTTCGTGTATCTTCGTAAGTTTCGATTCATGATCACCAAAGAAGGATAGAGAAGAATCCCAAAAAGGGGACAAACAACATATCGCATGGATCACGAATGCGCATAAGGCATTTCAAGACTTAAAGAACTACATGAGTAGAGCACCATTGTTGTCGGCCACCCCGAGAGGTTCTATTTCTTTATCTTTCAAGATCTAGCACTGCCACACTCGGTGTTGATACTCAAACCAGAGAAACAGAATTACCGATCTTCTACGCCAATAAGGCGTTGCAGAACGCATGATTCGTACCCTCACTTGGAAGAATTCACCCAAAGTCCGCCACACTCGGTGTTTAGCTTTCGAATCTTAGCTCAAGAATTCACCCATACTTCCAAGCGCACAAAATTACAGCCTTAACCAACCAACCGCTCAGCAGATCTAAGCCGTAAGCATCCGGCCGAGTGATCAAATGGGCAATTGAGGTAGGAGAGTTTGACATACGCCTCAAGCCAAGACCAGAGAAAGGAGCCATCGCTGACTTCATCTCCGAGCTTACACCTTCAGAGCGCCGAGCCAGCCTCAGACGATGTCGGGAACCAGTGAATGCCGAACACTTCGACCCTTTCGCTCCCATATGGATTCTGCACGTCGAAGGCTAGGCAAATCAACAAGGTTGTGGAGCTGGTCCTGGTGTTAACAACTCTAGACGGAGCCAAGGTCGAGTACGCCATCCGATTTAACTTCAGAACCTCTAACAACGAGACGGAGTATAAAGCTCTTTTGGCCGGCCTTCGGCTAGCCAAGAGCATGAGCGCAAAACAAATTAGCATTCATAGTAACTTCCAGCTCATAGTGAATCAGATAACAGCAGACTTTGCACCTTATTGTGAATCAGATAACAGCAGACTTTGCACCCAGAGATGCCTTCATGTCAGCCTATCTATCAACCACACACCGACTCCTTCAAGCATTTCAGGCCTACGAGATTCGGTAGATCCCAGCGGAAAATAGTCATGCTGATACCTGGCATGACTAGCGTCGGCCATCAATGACAAGGTTGGTAGAAAGGTGTCGGTGGAGATCTTATATTAAGCAAGCACGACAACCTCCGAAGTATGTACCGTAAGGTATGAAAACACGTGGATGTCTCCCATCTATGCTTTCCTAATGAACGGTACACTGCCCTTCGACAAGTCCCATGCTCGAAAGTTGCGATACCGATCGGCAAGATACATAGTCATCAATGATGTCCTTTATAAACGCAGCTATACTACGCCGTATCTAAAGTGCATCACCCCCGAAACAAGGGGACTACGTCCTTTAGGAGATCCACGGCGGCGTATGTGGCGACCATTCTCGATCCCGATCACTGGCACATAAGGCCTTTTGGCAAGGGTATTATTACCGACAATGCACCAGACGCAAATACACTGGTGAAGAAGTGCGGCAAATGCCAACGCTTCGGCAACATACCTTACATCCCTGCTGAGCCTTTAACACCGATTGTAAGCCCATGACCTTTCGCCTAATGAGGACTGGACTTGATTGGTCTAATGCCACGAGGGAAAGGTCAAGTCAAGTATGCCATGGTTGCCGTAGACTACTTCACCAAATGGGTAGAGGCCGAAGCCCTAGCAACTATAACGACAGCTAGAATGGAGGACTTTGTATGGACTCACATCTGTTGCAGGTGTTCGGTATCCCCTATGCAATCGCCACCGATAACGATGCATGCTTGACTGAACTCTTCCGACAGTTCTATACTGCCTCAAGGTCAATTTGTTCTTCGCCTCACCAGCTCACCTCCAATCAAACGGCCTAGTCGAAGCATTAAACAAAATCATTAAGAAACTACTAAAACGACAGCTTGACAACACAAAGGGTGTTTGGCCAGAGAAACTTCCGAGCGCTATTGGCCATTCGACATCCTACCAAAAGTCCACCGGAGAAAGAACTAACGTTGAGCCTCGGCAAGCCTTCTTACTGAACGGAAAGCTTTGCCCTGAAGGCTAACGAGGAAGCACTAACATTGAGCCTCGACCTGATCGAAGAACGTAGCGTAAGCCAACCTTCGAATGAAGCATACAAACAGCGCGTCTCTCGGTATTACGACTCAAGGGTCAAACTCCGCTCTTTTCGAATTGGGGATCAAGTTATAGGAAAAGTCTCTCGCAACTAAGAACCGCGTGGAAGGAACCTCGCACCTTCTTGGGAGGGACCTTATGAGATCATCAAGTATACTTCGATTGAGAGCCTATCGGCTAAGAGACTCTAACGGTAAGACCCTAGGTCACCTTTGGAACGTCGAACATCCGAAATATTATTTCAAGTAGAGTTCCCTAGCCTACGGCATGTAGAAATTATAAAAGAAAGAACTCTGTAACCTTGCCTTCGGCAACATTTAATGGAAAAGCCCTCGGCTCTATTATTCATTAAAAACTATTGATTAATTTATTTTCATGTTCTTTGGCAATATCAAAACAAACTTTTATTAGCCTACAACAGTAAATTGGTTTGAGTTCGATCCTACCGATTCTACCGATCCTATGTGCACTTGTAAGTTGTCAATTGGAGAAGAGTCTTTATCCACACATGATTAGCCCTTGGCAATTAAAGTGCTTAAGTCCAAATCTCTTACCGATTAAGAGTTCACTTGGCAATTAGTCTTTTATTAGCCTTCGGCCGTAAAAGGGCTTAGGTTTAAAATCCCTTACCGATTAGTGGCTCATTATTAAAAAGGTATTTTATCTTATCCTACCAAACAATCAGTAAATTTCTGTTTACCTTTTTATTAGCCCTTGGCGATAAAAAGATTACGGTTGATGCTTAGCAAGGTGTCAGCCATCACGATCGTTACCTAAATCGGTAATAACTAAAGATTCTGTAAAAACCTTCGGCATACAGAGTTGCAGACAAAATAATCGAAAATAGTTAACATTCAAATTAAAAAGGATGCCCTCGGCACCAATGCGTTCAGATCAAACTACCTTATGGCAGATACAAAAAGATATTACAAATTGAAAGTAGCTCAAGTGGTAACCCCCTCGCTGGCAGCCTTGGTAGCAAGCATCGGTAGCGGCCTCATTGGCATCATGAGCTTCATCAGCAGCAGCAGAGGCTTCTTCCGGAGCATCCTCCCTCCCCCTCATAATCTTTGATAATTTCTTCGATGATGCCTTCTGGTAGGGGAGGAGGATCGCGATGACGCTCGTGTTCAGCCTTTGCCCGGGGTTGTATCGCTTGTATCGAAAGCAGATCCACCATCTCCTAGCCCACTTCTTTGTCCAACAGATGCTGAACTCTTCGATGAACGGTAGCCTCGACGCTCCGAACAGCAGATCGATTTTGCCACCTTAGCCCGCTCGCATCGTTTAGCCCCACTGCCTCTTTGTCGCCTCATTTTTCGCCGCCACCGCAGCGCCCAAAGTCACCCTCATCTCCGCAAATTTAGCCTCGGTTTTAACTCGCTGCTCGCAGCTTGTTTGTCCTTCTTGGCGTGCTCGGCATGTAATAACCCACCTCTTGCACAGCCACATATCCATGGAAGCTCAAAGATAAAACCCAAGTCAAGCATCAAGTGTGACAACTAACGAAAATCGTGAAAAGGGTACAGAAACTTACCGAGGCTCAAGATGGAAGGCGCGTCAGCCTCTTCCCGAGAAGCTTTTCAAGCTCGATCTTTGACAATTCCATTTGCGAACCGAGGATCATATGGTTTGCAAACCGACCGCCTTTGAGGGCGCATAACGTTGATAGGCTCGGCATGGCCCTCGCCATCTTCGACAGAGAAGATAGCCTTCGCATGTCCAATTATCGATCGCGCTTGGACACGGGCTTGGCATCAAGGACCACCATGATCGGCCGCTTCGTCGCCTTGGAGGCAACGCCATCGGTAGATCGCCCATATCTTGACGCTGAGTCAGCCCCGGCAGCCTTCTTTTGCACAAGTTCGGCGCTCACGCAGCCGCCGGCAAGAGTCTCGCTCCTCGGGATCGACGCCCGCCGCTTACACAAGGGCCGCCTCCGTCACGCCTATTTTTCTTCTCTTAGACCCATCATGAGGCGCTTCTTGGAGGACTCATTCATCCTCTTGGCTTGAGCGGCTTTTTCAAGGCGTCACACTTAACCAAACAGCATTTGGTGAGGAGCCGAGATGATATAAGTAAACATACAAAGCAAACGGTTCACTTACTCTCGCAAGGCTAACGAGTTGGGCTCACGAGGTTCTCGTAAAGAGGAATTGCAGGTACACCCACAGAGGAGCACCTCACTCTATCGACTTGCCGAATCTCGGTCCGAGTTGGCTGCTTCAGACACCGCAAAACGGCAGAGAATCGATTAGAAGCCTGTCGGAAAAGATACAATTACACCTACCGATCGGCATGCAAGTGACCTACCGACGATTTGGAAGGTGGTAGGAATGCGAAAACGGATAGGCGTTCCTAAAGGCGATTCCCAATCACCAAATAAAAGCACTGATCGATTCCTCCACGACTTTTGAGAAGTTGGCACGGCACTAACAAAATGCCCCCGTTTGGAAGCCTTCGCAGACTGGCTTGAACCCACCTCTATGATCGACACTCTTGGACTTCGTAACGTTATACAGATAAGAGAATTGCTCGTAGGAAGGCTCTCCTTCCCCGACAATACCAAACGCCACGATCACTCCCATCAAGGCCACCCAAAAGTTGGGGTTGTACTGGCCTAGTGCATACCGATCTGGGCAAGGACATTCTGCACAGCAGTTGGAGCGGAATCGAACCCCTTGCAGGAGAACGTCCGTAAAGGAGGACCTCGCCATCCTCCGGGTTGCCTTTGAGGGATTCGGTAGGACCCGAGATCCTCATCTTTACCGAGTCTGGTATAAGGTACTTAGCATGAATCTTAGCTAGCTCCCGTTCGGTCATCTTGTTGGGTTCCAGATAATCTACCCTGAACAGGACCTCATTCGGCACACATATAGTTACCCTAGAACTTCCCCGATGGACTATGGTCACCCTCGGTCGAGAAGAGGTAGAGGTCTCTGATTGATGGCTGGTATGGTCATCCGGCACCTGAGTATCCTCATCTGACACCACAACCAACGGTACCGCCACTCTGCTATAAGCCCCTTCCGATGCCGTGGGTGGGAACGAAGCTCATCCCCTCACTGATTACCTCAACATCGGTATCTTCTCCACCCTCGGCATCGAGGCTCACGGCCTCACTATTTGTATCCCACTGATCGTCTGATGACTCCCCATCAAACGTATTGGGCTCACTCTCGAACAGTGACTTGCTATCGGACATCTACAAAACACAGAAAAAGAAAACTAAGAGCCATGCAGAAGACTAGCCTACCGATACCTACATCGCTACCTATGGCAACCAGACTACCGAACGAAACCCTAGTTACTCAAAGTTCAGTCTAGCTCATGCCAAGGAAGGACGTACACAGAATAAGAGTTTTGAAAAAAGAGTGTCGAACGGTACCTTATCTCGAGCTTTGTATACAGGGAAGAAGATTGACTTGCTGATTGTACTCTTCATGAATCGCCTCGACTACCGACTACTCTCGCTGAAATCGCTCGACAGAGCTCTCGCTTCACTAAAACGCAAAGTGAAACCCTCATTCGGAGCCACTCCTACTTATAGGATGAGGGTTTCCAACGGGCCTCCTTGCATGAAAGAACATGCCACGCGTAGCTCGTTGTGCGTGTATTCCGACAAAGAAGCGGGCAAGCGGCGCCTTTTAGTCCCATCACTCCTCATAGAAGCGACATTTTGAGTCCCCTGACGTTTCTTCTTCGAATGAGGACGCACGGAAGGACGACGATCAAGCGCCTCCTCTGTTAAAACTACCAAACGGTAGGACTACACCTCGGTTACCGAAGAAAATGTCAAGTCCCCATCCGAGAACTCTCAAATGAGAACTTGGGGGACTTCTGTTTATACCCAAAAAGAACAGCCTATAAGGACCAAACATGTGGACAAGATTGAGCCTGACCAAGGTGGCCTTCGGAACCCAGCCTATTGATTCGACGATTAGAGTAACTCCTCTCTTCCGTGCACGTGGCATGCCCACAATCGACGTCCACAGTCCCACATCGAAATTCTAAACAACATGCACACCTCCCAATGCCTATAAAAGAGGACCACTGTCCCAAAATAGAGGTAATCAGAATTTACGTGATACTGCCTATTAATCTGTTAGTTCAAGCTTACTATATTCGTACTTGCTTAAGCATCGGAGAGCCTTCAGTCGGGACCACACCGGTGCCTTAGGTCTTATCGAGCGTTCGTTATCTTGCAGATCACGTGCTCTACCGAGACCCATAACATTCCGAAGGCCCAATATCACTAAGTTGAGCGGGAAAGAGGCCAAACCATTTTTCTGCGTCAACACTGGGCATTTATAATTTTGCCAAAATACAAAGCACCTCAAACCTAATTTCATAGATTCCTTCTTTGACTTGAAAATCTCTATTTCCAAGTCTCAACAGCAACAAAGTGTTTCTCCTTTGGAGATTGGTCTTTATTATTAGCTTTCCCATTATTGCCAATTTCCTTTTTCCTCCCTGTAGCTGTATCTTTTCTCCTTTTGAAAATGGGTATTCCCTTATTTTCCTATTTTCCCTCTAGTTCCAATTTCTCTCTACAAATATGTTTTCCTTATTTTTAGAGGAATACCTTAGTGTAACGACCTGGTCCTAAATAAATTTTTAATTATTAAGTTATTCAGATAAAGACCATTTTGCCCGTGGAATATTTTATTAAGTTTAAAGCTGACTTTTTGACCAGGAAGGAATTTGGGAATTTTGACTGTACTGTTGCATAGAGCACGGGGAGATCAGTCCGTAGACACGTAGTGTGCTCGAATCGGAGTTGTAACGAAAAAGATACGATCAAAATATCCTCAGTGACACAATCGTAATTATTGCGAAAATAGTTTGATAAAATCTGATTTTTTTTTAAATTCCCTCTCTCTCTCTCTCTCTCTCTCTCTCTCTCCCCTCGATTCTCTTAGTTCAGGCCACGGCAAGGGCCGAAACCGGTACGGTTCGACTCGTCTCGAAGCCAAGAACCCAACCCACCCATTTTCCCAACCAAAACCTCGAAATTCGCCGACGATATAGGCTGGTTTCTTCGGTTGTTCACGGCGTCGCTACGACCAATTCCAACCTCCATCTCCGGTAACCAAGGGACGATTTCTCACCTATTCTTCATGCTCTAGCTACCTGTTGTGTAGGAATTGGACGATAGTCGTGTTTAGAAACTCGATTTATGATTTAGGTTTTGGCCGAATTTCAAAGTGAAATTCCTGCCACTTCCGCTTGTTTTTCGGGGTAGGTGCAAGAACAAAAGTGGCTCCAATTGATGTCTTGAACCTAGGGTAGGAAGCTTGGCCTTTGATTTTGAGATTTTCCAGTGAGTGGTATCGCTTTGGATATCCACGCGCTACCGGCGGGTGTTGCAGCGCGTTGGTAGAGTGGTTGAGCTACATACTGTCCTAAAATGATCTCCTAGTTGTCATGAGCCCGTAGGTGTGCTCGGATTCCAATTTTGGATACCGTTTAAGAGTCGAACGGATTTCGCCTAGTGTGCGATTTTCGGGTTTGATAGATTTGGACCTCTGGATCTAACCCAAATTCATGTATGTTGATCTAAGCCATTCCAGGATCCTATAGGATTCGACGGATCGTAAAACGGAGTCTCGGATACTCGTGAAATGCCAACCCTAAAGCTAGGTTTACAGTAACTGTCCAATCATGTAATCCTGAGTAATCTGACCGTCTGATCAAGACCAAACTCTTGGGACATGTGCCCTAGGCATATGGGAACCGTTAAGGACTCCCGGATTTGTGATAGGAGGTTGTGGGTCCCGCGAGCCTAGTTGACCAAATTTGGGAAGTTTGACCCTCAGCCGACCGTGAGTCTTCCGAGGTAGTTTCAAACTTCGAAAAGTATTAGGATAACCTTGTAAATGAGTCTTAATTTTTATTTGAGTTTACATTTGGAATTTTTTCGATATGGGATTTTCTTTAAAGGTTATTGCTTATCATTAATTAATATCATTTGATTATAAATAAAGTATAATGTTCTAATTGTGGAGTACAGTATTTTATGAAATTTGTGTGAAAACAAGCGTTGATTTCTATTTAAATTGTCTTAGGATCTTTAGGAATTTATGCTTATGTGCATGATCGTTGGTTTAAAATAACATTATTTCCATTGATTAAATTACGTTGCATTCTACTATAGACTTGTATGATTATGGAATGAATATATATATATATATGAGGAGATCGCTAAATTATGAATATTTCTATCATTTTGATATTTGAGTACCATCCCTCGGATACTACACTTCCCATACGTGGTGTCGAAAATTTTCCCGTGTATGGGAAGAAAATGTGATTATTGAGTCTCACACGTGGTGTTGGAATATTCCAGCGTGTGAGACACTTCCCATACGTGGCGTTGGAATTTTCCGGCGTATAGGAAGAATATGTGATTATCAGGTCTCACACATGGTGTTGGAATATTCTGGCGTGTGAGACCCTTCCCATACGTGGCGTTGGAAATTTTTCGGCTTATGGGAAGAATATGTGATTATCATGTCTCACACGTGGCGTTGGAATATTTCGGCGTGTGAGACCCTTCCCATACGTGGCGTTGGAAATTTTCCGGTGTATGGGAAGAATATTTGATTATCAGGTCTTACACGTGGCATTGGAATATTCCGGTGTGTGAGACCCTTCCCATACGTGGCGTGGGAAATTTTCCGCGTATAGGAAGAAAATGTGATTATCAGGTCTCACACGTGGCATTGGAATATTCCGGCATGTGAGACCCTTCCCATATGTGGTGTTGGAAATTTTCCGACGTATGGGAAAAATATGTGATTATCATGTCTCATACGTGGCGTTGGAATATTCTGGCGTGTGAGACCCTTCCCATACGTGGCGTTGGAAATTTTCCGGCGTATGGGAAGAATATGTGATTATCAGGTCTCACACGTGGCGTTGGAATATTCCGACGTGTGAGACCCTTCCCATATGTGGCGTTGGATATTTTCCGGCGTATGGGAAGAATATGTGATTATCTGGTCTCACACGTGGAGTTGGAATATTCCATTGTGTGAGACCCTGTGATTTGTTATGGATTATCACACGTGGCGTTGGAGAATTCCGGCGTGTGGTAAAAGAACAGGGAGAGGAATAAAGGATTGTTATACTATATTGGGAAAGTTAGATGTTTGAAAAAGGTTATGTTTGGTAGGATGTGATTTAAAGAAAAGGAAAAGGGATAAATTATAGAATCTATTATTTTGTATTACTGTAATTGATTGCATATTGTTGGAACTGGAATTTTTGTTGTAAGAACTACGTGTGGCTTGATCCCTCACAAGGGGTACGTAGGTAGCCTAGGGCTTTACCTAGGTGCAGCCGCTGACTAAAATTTACTTATGTTGTTTTATTGAGTTTGGTTCTGACCTTGCTGTTGGTCTTGAAACTCGGTTGAAACCAAGGTGTGTTTAGATAATTGTTCATACTCCCATTTGGCTAAGAGAGGGTTGTGTTAGTGTGTTATGATCAAAATAGGGGTAAAACCCGTTTGGATTGTTATACGATTTAGGCTGAGGCCTTAAACTACTTGTTTTGGTATTAGGATGTTAAACATCACATGATGGAATATGGGAAGTTATTTTATGTTGACTACAGTGGGCATTCATCAAATTATTTGAATTTTTAATCTGCATGGTTTAGAATATTATTTGACTTAAGAGCATTGTTGGTGGTTTTGTTTCGGATTATTTGAAGGCCGGAGGCCGTTGATGTGAATTGCATGTTATTACATTGTGCATGCTGCCAGTTGTGGATATTAAATTGTGAAATTTTTTAACAGGTTGAAAATTTGGGAAATTATCAATTTACAAGAGAGAGTCTGCTGAAATTTCGGTAGAAAGTCTGGTACCCTTATTCCTTTTTGGGAAAGGAGGCTATAGTTTTAGTGAGTGGTCTTGGCACCGGTGTGATGTCGGATTTTTCCCACAGGATTCGTCCCGAGTTCCGAGGAATTCAGGGTGAGTCCTGTCACCTGGCCTATAAATATAAAGCTTTAACCTAAACCTAGGGGCCATATACCATATACTTTCTCACCATATTTCAATACACCCACAAATATATTAGAGAGGTAGCCAAGAGTTTGCTGATGCGGTGCTTTTAAAGCTTACAAAGGTGTTGCTGTGGAGAATCCAGAGATCAAGTCCATCAGCCAAATCGGTTTTATGACAACAATTATTTTGTTTATCTTCTCTTTTGTCATGAACCTATTTTCCTTGCTAGGGCTACAATGTAGCCTAACCATGAATACTTAATTTATATAGTTAGAGTAATTTTTTATTACTATTCCATGTTGAGTATTTGTTACTGTTATTAATGCTTTAAATATCTAGCTAATATTTAATTGATGATCCAAGTGGAGATCGAGAGGAGATGCTTGGTGTTTGCTTCTCGTAACAAATATCATGTCTTGAATGAGTACCCAAGAGGAACCAACATGATTCATGCAGTTTTTTTGCAGCTTCTCATAGAACTTAATGGGTTCTTGATTTTCTAAATTCGTAGCTCGAGAGAGAATGAGTTGTTGATTAAGAATACTTTTGGTTCAGCTCGAGAAGGGATATCGAATGAATTAGAAGAAACCAACTGTCAACATAGGTAGTAATTAGGGTAAATTGGCTATATGAATTAAGTGAAATTGGTTATGGTGAAATCGGATGCTTTAGTGCCACGTCACCTTGGTTTTCTAAACAGTTATTTAAATTGTTACTTTCATATTTGTTTTAGTTTAGTTTAAAATCAATTATTCAAATAAACTTTTCAATTAATCATAATTGGTAATTGGAATGAAATTACAGTCTTCATGGAAACGACGCTTCACTTATCTCTATATTACTTGTGCAGATTGTGCGCTTGCAATAATTTCACAACAGAAACGAACCAAAAGGGAAGAATCTTCAATCACAAACATTCATCTCTAAGATACACGATTGAAAGAACATTTGGTGTTTGGAAAAACTAATAGAGAATGGTACGTCAAATTTATAATTTTCCTTTGGAAAAAAAGTACAAGTCGTTGTCACTTCAATGTCTCTCTATAACTTCATAAGATTCAATGACGGATGTAGAGTTCCAACCATATGATGATGATGAAGAGCTACTTCCCCCAACAAATGAGGGAGAGACTAGTATGGAAGAGATTATTGTAGAAGAAAATGTAACTCGTGCACGAGAGATGGATGACGAATGCAAGAGAATCGTAAATCTTCTTATGTCTACTTGATATTTGTTTTTTTTAAAAGAAAATTTTGGTATTATTTGAAGCTATATATTTTCAATTTTCAGTTAAGAATGCCCAAGATTTAATATTATGGATTGGTTATCAATTTTAAAACGTTTGATTTTGAAAAACTGGAAAAAAAAAATACAACAAAAAAAAAATCACTTTTTTCTTTAGGAAGCCAAACGCTACGAATACCATCAAAATCACTTTTTAACAATATAAAAGCACTTCTATGTGGGTAGCCAAACAATAAACTAATCTTGTGTAAAAGCACTACTAACATAAAGTGATTATGCTAAAATACTAAGGACTCATTTAAGAGTGATTATGAGAGTGCCAAAATCACTTCCTGTTGGGTATAATCACTTTTGCTTAAAAAATAGGGTGTTTGGCAAAAATTTAAAAGCGGTTAAAATAGGTATTAGAATCACTTAAAGTGATTTTAGGGAGAAGCACATGAGAGGTATTTCTCCTTAGAAGTGTTTTTTTTTTCTTCAAAAAACCAAGAATCACTTGATTTCTTTTAATGAAACTTTTGCAATATATTATCATTATTATTTGTACAATATGCCCAAAAAGCCTAACCCTACAATTTTTAAGCAATCCAGACATTTCATCCACCCTAGTTATCACGTCTCTGCCTCTACCTCTGCTCTTTCTCTGTAGAGGCTTCTTGTTCCCCCATCTCTCACTACAATCTCTGCAAGTAAGGCTATCATTCTTCAAGGTAATCCTCTCTACTCTCACTGTTTTTATTTATGTACTTCTATATTTATCTTGGTAATTTTTTATTTTAGCTTTTCTTTTTGATCATATAGTACTATGAAATTCTCATGCTTCTTGATTCATATATTATATCACTACTAGTTATTAGTAAAAATATTATCAAAATCAGAAATTGAATTTAAGAGAGAGAGAGAGAGAGAGAGAGAGAGAGAGAGAGAGAGAGATAAGGGTCAAAGCTAGCGTAGCAATTGGCTATAATATGCCGATGATATTATAAACACTTTCTTTTGCAATAATAGAAGGATATAGAAAAGGTTGTTTCCTATTGCAATCTGTTTAGATGTGTTAGTTTGCAATTTTGGATTATATAAATGTGTTTTGAGCGTTCTCCCCATATCAGACATAAGAATATGACATAGATGAACGTGTAAAGCAATCTTCATTCCACATTGACGTAAATGCCATGTGGCTGCCTAATAGAAATTAAGAGAGAGAGAGAGAGAGAGAGAGAGAGAGAGAGAGAGAGAGAGAGAGAGAGAGAGAGAGACATATAGACACATAGATATTAAGAAAGAACTGTATGATTTTAATGATGATTTGAATAACACAAAACCTATACATGCATAGAGACACACAGACACTTACCAGAAATGTTGGTTTTTGTAATAATGTTCCGTTTCAATTTGTTGTTATGTCTGAGCACTTTTTCTGATGCAAACGTTTTCATGCAATATGAAAGTGCACCCCCATTTCATCTTTGATATTAGCTTCTTTTTTATTATTTTTATTTTTTTTTTGGGCTAACGACAAAAGACACCCTACTGGTTTAGGTTCATTCTCGAATTGGACCCCATAGTATCAATTTTATCAATTTACGCCATGATGTTTTGAAGATCGTCTAATTTCATCCTTCCGTTAAGTTGACCATACGGTCAATCGTTAACTGCTGACGTGGCACCTATGGGACCCACCCCACCAGCGCTTTGACCATTCCGCTCATGCCATCCAAGGGCGTTTTGGGTTTCTACAATTAAAAAAAAAAACTGAACATCATGCCCAAACTTGGGCACGATTTTCAAGTAGACGACCAAAGAAAAAGCCCCAAACCGTCGTTCATCCTCAACCTTAGTTTAACCTAAATCCTAAATCTCCATAGCTGACAGCAAGTTCTACGATTTCGAAGAAGTGAGAAGAAATGAGTTCGGATTTCAAGGCTCCAGGCGCTCCGCATCCATCATATGGTAAGTTGGTTTAAATTTTTGCGATTTGGGATATCTGTGTTGAATGGGTTAAAGGTCGTATGAGTTATTCTGGGTTGAATGTTGTGTTTTATAGGGTTTAGTGGAATAGTAGGAGAAGTATGAAAGATTTTGTCGAATATAGGTGGCCTTCTTGCAGATTTCGAATATAGGTGGTCCTTCAAGCTAAGCATGTGCTGGCAATGTTTGCCTTTAATACTCTAAGCGTCTGCTATTAATAATGCAAAAGTGTTAGGTGGAAGGGTGTGAAAAGGGTTGTTTAATAAAAATTTGGCTTTTGTATAATGGTCCTAAACTGAAAATAATTGAAAAGTCAGTTATAGTTTTTGTATAATGTTTGAATACTGTGTTTTGTGTTGTGTTTTATATTTGAATGGAAAATAACCCATGTTTGGGACATGTAATATGTAGGTGATCCTGAATTGTTTTCTATTCGAATGTACCATGGTGGTAAAATCTGTGGTAACTGTTATGCTTCTGGCAGTGTAGCTTGGTTTGATTATTGTGACAAGGATAGAATGTCAATGACTGAGATAGACAATATGGTGAGGGAGTAAGGGTATGATGGGTGATTAGTTACTGGTATAGTATCCCTATCTATAGCAATGGTGGCCTAACAAAGCTTAATGATGATCAAGATGTCATAGACATGCTTGTATTTGTACCAGAGACAAGGCTGATAGACATCTTCCTACATCATGGGGTTGATAGTAATGAGGGTTGGTTTTGTAGTCAATCAAGATCAAATTTTTTTGTTGATGTAGAAGCTGATATTGTGCCTAACAGAGGAGTTGTGATTGAGGAGCTTGATGACAATTATGAGGCTATTGTTCCTGTTGGTGGGAAATGCAAACAATGGAGGCAACAAAAAAAAAAACCAAGTGTGGTGATAGAAGAGTTCAATGAAGATCCAAATGGGGAACAAAGTGGTGGGGGTACACAAAAGCCAAGGGAATCTTCTACAAGACAGGGTGTTTCTGGAAAAGGAAAAGAAAAGGCAGTAGAGAGGGAATCTTCTGCTGTGCAAAAAGACAAAGAAAGAGCTGTTGAGAGGGAATCTTCTGCCACTGTAGAGAAAGGGAAAAGTAAAGTCAGTTCTATTTTTGGGAAAAGAAGGGCAAGAGCTTTTGATAAAAGGAGGTGCAAAAATGCAAAAAAGACACGTGATAAAGACCAAAGGTCCAATATAGTGATTGAGGGACTAGTTCAAAAAAAGGTTGTTGAAGGAAGTGTTGAAAAGAGCAAGTTATCAAGATGTCATCCAATGAAGACAAGAAAAGCAAGAACAAGGACCACAGTCTGTCATGACGAGGAGGAGTCAGCAGACAGTCTTGACTCTGATTTTGTAGACCCTAACTTCAGTTGTGATGATAATGATGATGATGTTGATTTTGATGAATGGGTGGACAAATAAAGTGAGTGGGTTGGAGATAGGGCAAAAGGAAAAGAGCCAGAGTCAACAAATGCTGGGGTTGAATCTTGGGATTGGGGTGCAGATGTTGAACTGGAATCAGAGGAGTATGATTATGATAATGTGCAGCCTAAATATGACTCTGATGATGACACTCCAATGACGGATATATGGCCAGAGTTCAATTAGGCAACTGACATGGCAGATCCAAAGTTTGAGGTTGGGATGAAGTTCAGTGATTGTAAAGTTTTTAGAGCGGTTGTGAGAGAACAATTTGTAAAGAGGAATAGGGATGTTGTATTTGTAAGAAGTGAGACTTTCATGCTAAAGGCAGTTTGTGCAGATCCAGATTGCCCATGGGAGATATATGCTTCCAAAATGCAACATGAAAAGACCCTGCAGGTTAAGAAATATGAGGGTGAACACACTTGTGGTATTGTTTGGGAGAACCCCACCGTGAAGTGTAGTTGGCTCAGTGCCAAATATATGGAAACATTGAAGAGCAATCTAAGTTGGCCAGTTAGCTCATTCATGGAGACTGTGAAGAAGGATTATAACAGTGGAGTTTCTAGGCAACAAGTTTATAGGGCAAAAGAAAGGGCATTGTGGCAAATTGAGGGAATATACACAGAACAATACTCCAGAATTTGGGATTATTGTGAAGAGTTAAGGAAGACCAATCCAGGAACAACAACCAAAGTTCAATGTGATTTCAATCAACCATTAGGTCATCTAGTGTTTCAAAGGTTATATGTGTGCCTAGGTGCATGTAAAGCAGGGTTCATTACTGGATGCAGACCCATTATTGGATTGGATGGCTGCTCCTTGTAGGGTGTATATGGAGGGAAATTTTTAGCAGCAGTTGTTATAGATGCTAATAATGAAACATGGGAGATTGCGTATGCAGTGGTTGAGTCTGAGTGCAAGGACTCATGAGTTTGGTTTTTGGAATCGTTGGTACAGGATGTAGAGATTGTTAACCAGTTTGGATACACTTTCGTATTAGACAAGCAGAAAGGATTATTACTAACTTTTGAGCAAGTTGTTCCTAATAGTGAACACAGGTTTTGTGCAAGACATCTGTTCACCAACTTCATATTACAATTCAAAGGGAAAGCTTTGTCTGACAAATTCGGGGGTGCTGCAAAAGCAACAACTGTTTCACAGTTTGCAAGACAGATGGAAGAGTTGAAAAACCTTGATATGGATGCTTATGCTTAGCTGATCTGAACCAGGAAAACCTCTCAGGCATTGGTCTCGATCACACTTCAGCACTTATGTGAAGTGTGATATGCTTTCAAACAATATGTGTGAGTCCTTCAACTCATTCATATTGCATGTAGAGATAAGCCAATACTGACCATGTTTGAGATAGTTAGGTGTAAGTTGATGAGGAGGATACAAGGCATAATGGACAAAATGAAGAATTGGACACAAGTAATTTGCCCCAAGATTTTTAAGAAAGTAGAGATTAATAAAGCAAAAGCAGGTGGTTGTGTGACTATGTGGTCAGGTGGAGGAAAATTTCAAGTTGGCAGTGGTGGGATTTCACAGTATATTGTGGACTTGGATTTGAGGACCAGTTCTTGCAGAGAATGGGATTTGACTGGTTGGCCTTGTGTTCATGGAGTGGAAGCTATAAATTACAATGAGGGTCTGAACGTAATAGATTATGTGGATGCATGTTATCACACTCAAACATATTTCAAGGCATATGAAAACCTCATACTACCTATTAATGGGATGGAGTTGTGGGATAGAACTAATATGCCACCATGTGTGCCTCTTTCATACTCCAAACAACCTGGAAGGCCAAGAAAGGCTAGAAGGAAGGAAGCAGGTGAATGTAGCAACAAGACCAATGTTGTTACAAAAGTTCAAGACTAACTGAGGTGTGGCCAATGTGGAAGAAAGGGACATAATAAAAGGACTTGTCATAGGAATCTCCCCCTAAAAACAAAAATAAAAAAAAGAGGAAGGCTGAGGTAAACATCTAAGGATGAACATTTGTTAATGTTATAAATTTTAATGTTTTTGGAATATGATGCAACTAACAGTTTATTATTTGTTGCCTCATCCCAACAAACTACTCAAACAAGTGAAGCTGGTTCTAGTACAAAAACAAGGCGAGCTAAGCCTACAAGATCTATGCTGAAAGGAAAATGGAAGAGAAAGGCCACCATTGCAGCTGGAAGTTCAAATGCCCCACCAACTTATTCAACTGCTCCATCCTTAACACCTGCAAGTGGATCTGCCGCTCTTGCAATCTGGATCTGCCCCTCCTGCATCAACTGAAGCTTCAACTGGCAATTCTTATTTATTGAGGAAACGACCTATGGTTGTGGGAGCATCAGACTTGAGCAAGGAATGATGACGGTCTTGCACACTTATCTATGTTGTATTAGCTGGTTTGGTTATTTTGAGCATGAGACAGTTGTACCTTTATTAGCTGGTTGGATTAGGTTATTATGTTATTTTGGAAGACAAGTTGCCTTGTGTTAGGAAGATAGCTTGTGATATTTTGTAAGACAGGTTCTGTTTTTTTGGAAAACAGGTACTGTGTTTTTGGAAAATAGGTTCTATTTTTTATTTTATTTTTTTTGGAATAGAGATTGTGTTATTTTGGAAGGTTGTAAATAGGGGTGGGCACAGTCCGGATAGGTCCGGTGCATAGCTCGAACAGAACCGAAATCGACACTATTCATTCGGTCCGGTCCGATTCGATTTTTAGTAAAAACAGTGGAAAAACTGGACCAAACCGAATGGTTGGCCCGGTCCGATTTTCCATTTGGGCGGGTTTTTTTGGTAAAAATATGTTTGTGTTGTGCTCCAGTAGCATATAAGATAAAGCCCTGTTTCAGATTCCTGTAAAAATTTGGCATCAACTTAAATAATTTCTACATGCCAAACATATGCATTTTAACTTCCAAATACAAAATGTGGCCATCCAATCCAAACATACAAAACATGGCCATCCAATCCAAACATACAAAACATGGTCATCCAATCCAAACATACAAAACATGGTTATCCAATCCAAACATACAATCTTAAAAATTATACAACCCAATGTAAAAATCGATAATTAAATTACAAACCAAATTAGAAGTTCGAAATATAAGCCAAAAATTAAAATATAACACCAATGAAGGCTTCACATATTAAATGATCACCGGAACGTAGAAGGACTTGAGTTGGTAGGTGCCTGTAAAATTGTAAGATCTACAAATAAAAACATTAACACATTAAAACATTAGGCAAACATGCAAACTATATATATAGTTATAATAGGGCAATGATTTCCCCACTCCTATTTTATCCACTTACACTCCTTTTTTAGTTATAAAAAAGGAGTGTAAGTGGATAAAATAGAAAAAAAAGGAGTGAGGAAATCACCACTCTTATAATATACATCATTAAATCACATAAAACTAAAAACAAATACCTGACTCAATGGATTCATAAAACTCCATTTCTTGAATGGTTGGCTCATATTGTATAACGGAGATGTCATCGGACCTTAACCAATTTTGAGCACAAATTAAGGCCTCCACAATCCTAGGAGTTAAAGAAGCACGGAATGAATTAATCACCCGACCACTCATGTTAAAGCATGATTCCAAAGCCAATGTTGATACGGGAATACCAAGCACATCCTTTGCAATAAGTGACAAACTTGGATATTTAACCCCATTAAATTTCCACCATTTCAAAATATCGAAGTTGGGAACCATTTTTTCAATTGGGTCGGTTAAGTACCTATCAACTTCATGCTCCAATATCACGGTGTTACTTGCTTGAGATTCTTTTATCAAACCTTCTTCCATTTCCCAAAGGTGTTTTTCCCCTCCTTTTTTGCTAGAACTTGTTATAGTAATACTACTAGTAGAACTAATATCACCATTAGCACTAGTGCATTAAGTAGGAGATGGTGGGATAGCATACTCCTCATAAAGCTTCATTAAAAGCTCTTTCACTTCATTTTTCTTCTTAATAGCATCTTGTGGGTTTTCAAACCTCCTCTTTAATACAAACTCCAAATTCCCCAACTTGTACCGAGGATCAAGAACAAGTGCTACCATCAAAAGTTGGTTCACTTTATCAAGATCACCCCAATACTTTTCAAATTTAACCTTCATGCTACATGCCATATCTTTCAAAACCGTGGAGGTGTGAGTTTCACTTGGTAATTGCTCTCCAAAGAACAAATCACCAATTTCACCCTTAATTGCAATCAAATTATGAAAGGTGGTGTGAGAAACCGAATGCAAAGAAACACTCATCTTCAATGTCATATCATAAAATACCTTTAAAAATTTGACAAAGGTAAGTGCATTGCTCCAATCTTCCTTAGTTGGTGGCCCTACCCTCTTTTTAGGCCTATGAGATGCAACCATCCCCTCAACTTCCCCAACCAGTTCATCTTCACCAAACCAAGACGCAAATGGGGCATCATCATCTTCTCCCATTCTTACAAATGCTTTTTCAAACTTCAAAGCAGCATCTAACATCAAATATGTTGAATTCCACCTAGTTGGAACATCCAACACTACAAGCCCTTTGCATTCAACTTGCTCCTTGAAAACACATGTTTTAAATTCCTCTAACCTTTGTGGAGAGGATCTTACATACCTAACCGCATTCCTTATTGCCAATATGCTTTTCTCTAGTTTTTTCAAGCCATCTCAAACAATCAAATTGACAATGTGAGCACAACACCTCACATGCATAAACTTTCCTTCCAATACAAGACTACCATTCTTCCAATGACCCATCTTTGACTTCAAGTAATCTATTGCCTTCATGTTTGAAAAAGCATTATCGGGCGTGATTGTGAGTACCTTCTTCAAATCCCAATGAAGCAAACAAGTCTCAAGGAGTTTACCAATTGAGTTTCCCTTGTGGTTAGCAATGACACAAAAATTCAAAATTCTCTTGTGCAAATTCCATTCACCGTCTATAAAGTGTGCCGTGATCACCATATAATTTACGTTTTGAACACTTGTCCAAGTGTCCGTTGTGAGACACACTCTATGTGATGCTAATTCTCCTTTCAACTTTTGTTTCATCTCTTCATACATAACCATAAAATGCCTTACAAGTGTCCTACGAGATGGCACTTGGAAATGAGGGTTCAATGATTCACAAAATCTCTTAAACCCTTTACATTCAACCACGCTAAAAGGCAACTCATCCATCACTACCATTTCTACACAAGACCTTAACCAATCTTCTTTAGTATGCCCGGTTGTTGAAAGACCACCAAGTGGTTGGTCAAACGACAAGGTCTTTTGCCTTTTATCCTTTCCAACACTCCCAGGGAATTTCTTACATATAGACTCAATATGTTTCTTCCAACTTGACGTCCCATTCACATTGGGGTCCGCGGCATAACTAGTAAGGCAATACTTGCACCTAGCTCTCTTTTTACTTGTCAAAGATTTGCTACCATCCTTCTTCACGGTCTCAACCACATCATCATATTTCTCAAAGTGATCCCACACCTCCGATTTTTCTCTTAATGGCTTTCTAGTCTCTAAAGGAGGTAACGGTGGAAGACCACTATGTTGAAGGGGTGTTTGGGCTTGAGGTTGGGTTATTGGTATAGTAGGTGATGGTGATGATGCGGAAGCGGATGCGGATGCGGAAGAAGAGCATACTTCATTACTATTACTAGGCAACTGCTCAAATTGGTCTATCCTTCTTTTAATATTTAAAAATCAGCACCTAATTATTTATCAATACAAAAATCAGTAGCATACAATAATATCAACGTATAGCATCAATAAACTAATAGAGAGAGCGAGAGCGAGAGCGAGAGAGAGAGAGAGAGAGAGAGAGAGAGAGAGAGAGAGAGAGAGAGAGAGAGATTTAACTTAAAGTTCACACAATATTATCTAATTAAACTAATACAGCAGCAACATACATACAGCATATAATATTATCTTGTCTTTTTTGTAGATACTACATCACTTTCTGTGCATGGTAATGGGGAAAAATAGTGGGATCTACTCTTCATTCGACATTTAGATAGGTGATTGTAATATGATCATATGGAGACTTGACCCTGGCTTTGATTGAAGATGGACCATTAATTCAAATATAAATCATCTACGAAAATAACTTGTCAACCTTCTAACCAAAAGGAAAATTTGTTTAGCTTTGCAATTTGGAGCTGTTCAGTAGTTTAAAATATTTTCAAAAGCCATTATAAAAATTGCACAAACAACAACAAGCTTCTACGAGATTGCTTTTCAATGTTTGGGTCATGATTCTAGTTCTACTTGTCTCCCTTTACTTCAAACCAGAATAAGTTATAGTGTTCCTAAATGTTCACAACAACACATAAAATCAATTTTCATAAAACCTTAAATCAGACTTAGAAACACGACATTGTCTACAGCAAGCTTGAAACACACATCGATGGAACAGTAAATCAATTGAGGGAAACTAGAGCTAAAATTGAACACAGCTGAGCTAGATTATTAATTAATTAATAACCAAACAGTGCCTAAAAATGGAGCTGGTGATTTCACAATATCTCATAAAACAACAAAACCGATAATGCTTAATGATCTTTCAAAGATGCAGTCACCCAAACCTACAAGTCCTTCACATGATTAATTTTGGTATTGCAGATATAATGCGTACCTCTTCCTCAAGTTTTGAGAAAGTCAGTCTCTAATGTGTACCCCTGCCTTTTTTCAATGTCAATACGCAATATGTGATGAAGGGCCTTTACTCATTGCTTCCTCTCAATCACAATATATGTTCTTGAAATTTCAATGCATAACAAATTCAACAATTCAATTTGGTTTCCCTTCAATTCTTAGCAACATCATGACAGCAAAAAAAAATAAAAAAATTACACAGCAACAGCATGGGAGAGAAAAGGAGAAGAGGAGACATCCAAAATAGCAAGCAAACAGAGAGAGAAGAGGAAGATCATGACTTACTTGAGGTGTGCGCTGCGTGATTGTCGTTGTCGGCGGCGTGGTGCTGCATCTGAGAGAAGAGAAATAGACAGAGCGATAAGGAGAAGAGGAGGAGAGTCTGAGGGAAAACGAAAACCTAATTTGCATAACTAAAGTGGGCCTGTATCAGATATGGCCAGTTCTATTCTAACAAAATAGAACTGGCCTAATAAAATAATATTTTTTATATTGTATATTATATTTAATATATTTTAAAAAATATATTAAATCTCTGTCTGCAGTTCGGTCCGGTCCGGTGCTATCTCGTGTAAAACAAGAACCGAAACGGTTTGAACTAGTCCGGTCGATCGTCGATTTTGTTGACTTTTTAGTCAACTTGGTTTTTCTAGTTTTTTTTCTTCCGATTCGGTTCGGTTTTCCGGTTTTCCGGTTTATATGCCCACCCCTAGTTGTAAATGTTGTTCTGTGGCCTATTTTGTTGTAATGTTGCAAGTGGATATGTTATTATGTGGCCTATTTTGTTGTAATGTTGCAAGTGAAAATCAATTTGCTCATATGTTGTACAAACAAGTTGTTGGAATGAACAAGCTATTGCATTACCAAAATTTCACATTGTATGCAGATTACATAGCCTTTCCCATTACATAACCAAAATGCAAAATGTTCATTCCCATTACATAACCAAAAGCACACTGCTTTCCATACCAAAGGCACAATGCAAACCTAACCAAAAGCACATTACTTCCTATACCAAAAGCACAGTGCATCCCTAAAACACCCAATTTCATGCCAATTCCAAAGTCTTCAGCTTCAGTCCATCTGATCTACCATTCCCTCCAAAGAAGGACATTGCAATAAGCATCCACGACACCACCAATGCTACCCAAAGAACCTTCTCTCTGCGTCTAGCCTTTGCTAGTGAATTCTCCAACTTATCCCGCAATTTGAGCAACCTCGGAATCACAACTTTAAACCTTTCACACATTTCACATCATACCAAACCCAGAAATCACAACCTCCTCTACCCTGCACAAAACCCACCTTGTAAATTAACATTTGCACCTGCTACAATTCAAAATCTAATATTTTGCACCAAATCCAGTTTTTAACCTTTGCACACACACAGCGAATCTCCTTCTAGGATTCAAAATTGTCCACGAGGTTTGGATTCTCACATTCTTACCACACCAACACACCATAGCCTTATGCTCCATTTCTCCTTTGTTTTCTGGGTTAAGGAGCTAATACACTCGAGCGGCCGACTTCTTCGAAATCGTAGATCTAAGCTCTCAACTATGGAAACGTAGGATTTACATTAGGGTTTAGGACAAATTTGGGGCTTTATCTTTGATCTCCAGCTGAGGTTGAGGATGAACGACGGTTTGGGGCTTTTTCTTCAATCGTCTTCTTGCAAATCGTGCCCTATTTTGGGCGCGATGTTCAATTAAATTTTTTTTTTGTTTTTTGTTTTAATTGTAGAAACCCAAAATTGCCCTTCAGATGGCTTGAGCGGAATGGTCAAAGCGCTTGTGGAATGGGTCCCACGAGTGCCACATCAGCAGTTAACGATTGACTGTCTAGTCAACTTAATGGAAGGATGAAATTGGATGATGTTCAAAACGTCAAGGCGTAAATTGATAAAATTGATACTGTGGGGTCCAATTCGAGAATGACCCTAAACCAGCAGGGTGTCTTTTGTCGTTAGCCTTTTTTTTTTTAAGTTTTGTTTGTGTTTTGTCTTATATACTTGTAAGTTAAGCCAAAATTCTTGTTATATTGTACAATCATCAAATTTTTTTTTTCTTTGTCCAATTTATTTATTAGAAAATGTCTAACAATATAGTTAACCCATCCCAAAATGAAAGTCGGGAAGAAAAGGAAAAACAAGAGAAACCAAAATAGGATGACAAGGGAACTGAGGTTTTTATCAAGATTTGTGTTGCTGAGACGTTAAGTGGTAATCGACTAAGTAGTCATTTTAATAGGGTTGGATGGAAAAATGCTGTAAAGAAGTTTACTGATATTACCAAAAGGAACTACGACTATAGACAATTGAAGAACAAATAGACTGGACTTAAGAAAGAATGGCAGTTACAGACAAGTTTGGTTGCAAAAGAGACCGGCTTAGGATGGGATCCTGTGAAGCAAACAATCAAAGCTACCGATGAATGGTGTGATAAGAAAATAAAGGTGAAATTTTTATTTCTTAAAGCTAATACTTAATTTGTAGTATTATATCAATTTTTTAAAATGTTAGTTTATATTATTATTGTAGGATAAACTTGAGGTTGCAAGATTTTGAACACATGGATTGAAACATGTTGACCAGTTAGATATTTTGTTTAAAGATGTTGCTATTACTAGTGAAGGCGCTTGGGCACCTTCACAAGGTTTTATGGTAGAGGATGTTGACAATGGTCCAATTATAGGAGAACATAATGAAGAGATTCCGGTTGAGGATCAAGATGACTTTGGGTATCCTTCCAATCTTAATGACAGACTTGAGGATATAGTTGATGTTGAAATTGACAATAAAAGGAAAAGAGATTCGAAAAGACCTGGAGTTGGGGTTAAGGTGACGAAGTGGTTAGATTCTATTTTACCTGCAATTGAAAATCGAAGTAGCACTTTTAAAAGCAAAGACAAGGCTGGTTGTAGCATTGAGGAAGTGATGCAAGTGGTTGAAGGAATTCCAAAAATTGTCAATGATGATGACCTTTTCGTGAAAGCTGCTGATATCTTAACTTAAAGAAAAAATAGAGATATGTTTATTGTGTTAAAATAACCAAACCTAGATGTGGCTTAGAAACAAGAAAGTTTAAGGTGTCACACTTTTTTTGTTATTAGTTTATTATCATTTTATTTTTTTTACAATATGGAATGGTAGACATATTATTTTGTTTTATATATTATTGAATTGTTTACATTATCTAAATGGATTACTTTTGTTGGAAAGATGCTTGTATTGTTTTGTTTATTTGGTTTTTTCAATTGTACAGATATGAGTTTAAGCAGCAGTAATGGTGATAATGCTAACTCTTTGACAAATGATAGTGATGATAAATTTTATGACTTAATCTCTATAGGGTGTGTGCTGGTTGTGTCTGAATGGCTTAAATATGTTGATAAAGAACCATGCAGGACTTCCTTTCATACTAGATATAAATGAGTTATTGAAGTTTTGAATGGCCATGAGATAAGGTGTCATGAACAATTTAGGATGGAAAAACATGTGTTTAAGAAATTGTTGGAGACCCTTACAAGTACCTATGGTTTGAAATAAGATGGAGAAATATCATTACTAGAGGCTTTAGCAATATTTCTTATCACATTAGGTCATGGCTTTACTAATAGAGTGGTACAAGAAGGGTTCCAACATTCAAGGAGACTGTGTCAAGGTGGTTTGGGATAATATTAGAAGCTATATCTCGAATGGCTACTGATTTCATAAGTCCTAGTAATCCTGAATTCAAGAGAGTTCCAAAGAAAATTAAAGATAATAATCAATATTGGTCATACTTTAAAGATTGCATTAGGGCAATTGATGGAATACATGTACCAGTTATTGTGCCTAGAGAAAGGCAAGTACATTATATTAGTAGAAAAGGCATCACAACTCAAAATATCATGGTTGCATGTGATCTTAATGTGCTTTACATTTTCTTGGGTTGGATGGGAGGGTGCTGCTCATGATGCACGTATATTCATGGAGGTCTTAGTAATTAAAATATCATTTTGTTTGACATATTTTCCTTTACTATTGCGGTGGTGGATATGTTTCTTACATCAAATATGGCAAATAATACTAATATTGTTATTGATTCACATGTATAGGTAAATATTATCTGGTTTATGTTGGCTATCCATAAATGAAAGGATATTTAGGCTCTTATAGAGTTGAGCGATATCATCTTCCGGATTTCCGAAGAGGAAGCCAACCAAGAGGGAAAAAAGAAATCTTCAATCATAGACATATTCATCTCTATGATGCACAATTGAAAGAACATTTGGTGTTTGGAAAAACCGATGGAGAATGGTATGTCAAATTCATAATTTTCCTTTCGAAAAAAAAGTACAAGTCGTTGTCACTTCAATGGCTCTCCATAACCATAATAATTCATTCAATGATGGATGTAGAGTTCCAACCATATGATGATGATGAAGAGTTACTTCCCCAAACAGATGATGGAAGGACTAGTACGGAAGAGATTATTGTACAAGAAAATGTAACTCGTGCACGAGAGATGGATGATGAACACGAGAGAAATGCTAATCTTCTTATTTCTACTTGATATTTGTGTTGCTTAACAATATATTTTCTCATCCTAAAAAAATATTTATTCATGTTTCTTTCAAGAAGTATGTTGAAGCTATATATTTTCAATTTTCATTTAAGAATGCCCAAGATTTAATATTATGTGATTGGTTATCAATTTTAAAATGTTTGATTATGAAAATACAAAAAAAAAAAAAATCACTTTTTTCTTTGGGAAGCCAAATGCTACGAAAAACATCAAAATCACCTTTTTACAATATAAATGCACTTCTATGTTGGTAGCCAAACGATAAACTGATTTTGCGCAAAAGCGCTACTAACCTAAAGTGATTATGCTAAAATCACTAATAAGTAAAATCGCTTCTACATAATCACTCTCAAACGAACCCTAAATGAGCCCAAAGTGATTAGGGTTTTCGACCAAAATAGTCCCCCAACTATTTGAAGGAAACATGCATATAATGCTTAGGAAATGAACTTTAGCCACAACCTATAGAACAAAAATATTCTAAATGGCGGATTCATTTTGTTTATACTAGTTGAGCTAAACCTTTTTCATTTTAAACCAAGTATCTTAGCCTAGTCTTTTTGAACACAAATAGAAAAAGGAAAAATGGAATAGATCTTTTACCCTTAATGACCTTTTCTTGATTTCTCAAGAATGAACACCTTTGTTGGAAAGACCTTTTGTTTTTCTTGATTTTGACTCCTTCACCTTAAGGCTCCAAGATTGGAGTTCTCTACCTCACCACACCAAATGCTCCTAGAGATGAAGAGAAGGCAATCAAAAAGTATGGATGCTAGTCTACTTCTTGATTGGACCAATTTTTGGTTTATGAAAGATGAGATACAAAGATTATCACTCATCAGCCAAAGTAGGAAACCAAAAACCCTAGCTAGGTTTTCTCCAACACTTAGCTTATATATGATAACACAAAAGCCAATTGGGTGGGTTGGGGCTCCATTTGGTCCATGGGTCATGTCATCTTATGCCACTTATCCCTTGGGCCCAATAGCCTTTTGGGCTATTTTGTTCTTTTCCTTTTAAATCATATTTAAAAGCCCAATCCAATATATTTATATGTCAATATTAAATTTTATAATTAATCTTTTAATTATAATTTAACTATTAAATTATAATTATAGTCTTACTTAATTGATCCGGTCAAACTATTTGACTTTGGTCAATTGCTTTGGTCAACATGTTGACTTTTGATAGTTGACTTTGACATTTGATTATCAACCATTGATTTGTGTCTCCTCATTTCATTTCTCCTCATTTGTACCTCTAATCACATTCTTTGAGTGTGCAGATTCATAGGTTCCCTTTAGCAAGGTAGTGAGTTGACTTAACTCCTCAGAGATAATATACAAATTAAATTTCACAATTTAATTCTTCCTATTAATAAAGGTTAATTAAAACCTTTTAGGACATCCACAAACCATGGTTGTCACCTAGCAGCAAGTCACGGTTATCCGAGCTAAATGAGACGTTGTGAAAGAACCTATTCAAATTGGAATGATCGTGCAATTGAATCCTTCTCTTATATCAATACTCCTTATTCACATTATTAGATCATAAAATCCAATTGTCAATATCCTAATGTGAATCATTCCTTTTACATGATTATCCTAGTAAGATTTGAAGATTTCTTCTTTCAAGTATTATCCACTACTTTACGCAGAGATTTGATCAATCATATCTCTGAGCATTCTCTCTCCTTTACTGAGAGTAAATATTCCTTGTTATACATTCGTTTGCTTCCATAACTCTATTAAGAATCCTAATGAGCACCTTTAAGCTGTGCCTAATTCAGGATGACTGTATAGTGCCTTCAAAGATTAACAATATAATCACAAAACATCTATGATGTGTCAGGTCTAAGGATTAGTTTGCACCGCTGCAATTTATGAGTTCCAACTTGACATGTGAGTAAAGACTTCCATGTTGTAAATCATGTGTTGGATTGCGTTCAGTGTACTTGTTCTTCTAGAAGCACCTACACACATATCGATGTGTCTCCACACTTAATGACTTGAGACCTTGCCATTCCCTATTTATAGAGACGATACTGTGTGTACTGGTCTTTACGAAATATTGACGCCTAATCAATATTCCTATGACCAAGAACATATTCAGGATTTAGGGATGATAAGAAGTCTTCATGTATGCAATCTCATTAAATAGCTCTCATATCCACTTGTGTATTCCTTGGACTATAGTTGTTCTATATATTGAAAGATAATATAGGATGATTTAATGTATAAAACAACCTTTCTTGCCCATTGATAACATAATATGTCTTTTATTAAAGATGTCCTTAATTCTAACTATTACATAATTAGTTGGCTTTAAGGACATATTTCTAACACTATTGCTCCAGTATCATTTTGGTCTGCCAACTGAAAATTTCATTTCAATCGTCCTCCAACTCTTCACTTAGTATCAAAATGGTCCTTCCATCCAATTTTCCATTAAATTGAAACATGTGGATGGCACATGCTCAAATTTTAGGGGTAAATTGGACTTTTTGCCTAAAAAAAGTACAATTTAAAAATTATTTTAAACTTAAAACAAATGTTTAAAAAAAAATAGAAATTAAAAAAAAGTAATAACACAGCCCCTCACCCCCCATCTCATCACGACCCCATCCTTAACTAAGCCCCCCTTTCCTAACCTCATCGATCTCTCGCACAGAGTAGCAACTTCGAGCCCATAGGAGCCCTGAAAATCAAGCCAATTTGATTCAAATATAAGCCATACCCAACAAAAACAACCCCAAATTTATATATGGGTTGGTGTATAGAGACGGGGGGAGAAAAAGAGAGGAAGAGATAGAGAGAGATAAAAAGATGAAGAGGGAGAAAAACACCCCCATTCATAAGTTTTTTTTTTTTGTAGCTTTTGGGTGGTGGTTACCGTGGATTTGGACTGTATATAGGGTAGGAAGTTTGATGGTGATTGTGGGATATTGGGGTTTGGGTAATATGGGTTTGTTTGTTTTTCGTTAACCATGCTAGACACATTATTGTTCTTCAAGAATCGATTTTCAGGCACAATCCCTTAAAGTCTCGGGCTTTCATAGGGTCTCAAATCGCTGGATTTGTCAAATAATCAGCTCATCGGTTCAATCCCACCAGTAATTGCTATGTTAATGAACACCTTTCTAGTTGGTCAAATCCCATACCAAATCAGAGGGCTACCAAACTTGGAAAACTTGCTTCTTTGGAATAATTCATTGACATACGTCCTTCCCAAAGTTTAGGCTTCAGTGAGAAGCTTGTGAGGGTCGATGTCTCCTCCAATCTTCTCAGCGGTCTAATCCCTCCGAACCTCTTCAAAGGCAACAAGTTCGTCAAGCTCATACCAGGTTCACAACCCCCTCCCAAGCACCTTAACCAACCACACTTCCTTCTTGCGCTTTCGAATCCAAAACTCCCAAATCAATGGGTCGATTCTAACGAGTTTTGCATTCTTGCCTAATTTGACTTATGTTGACCTCAGAAGCAATAACTTCACTGGCACCATCACTGAAGATTTCGGCAATGTCGAAAAGCTGGAGTATTTCCCAGAACCCACTTCACACAAGGAATGATTGATAGACTTTGACAGTATGACCATTTTGATACCAAATGAAAAGTTCGAGGACTATTCAAATGAAAATTTTAGTTGGTGGACCAAAATAATACTGGAGCAATAGTTGGGGGACTATTTCGGTTGAAAATCCAAGTGATTATATGGAGAAGTAATTATCGGCCTATCCAGAATCACTCCCAAACAAGCCATTAAAATTTTGATTGTTTTAGTGTGCCCAACCATATTTAGGCCTTGTTTGGTTCACGGAATGAATTTGAGGGGAAATCATTTTCCATGTCATTTCCTAAGGGATGGAAAATGGAAGATTCTTTTCCCACGTTGGTAATGCTGGGAAAGTAATCGAGAGATATCACTTTATTTCATTTCCCATGTTTGTTTTGAGTAAGAATGGAAAACAAAGTTTGTATAAATTTTCAATTATACCCAAATTAAATCAAATAAAAAAAGAATGCATTTAATGATTTATTGTAATTCTAAATTGTTAATGAGGACAAAATTGTCATGAAAAATGTTTATTTAATAGGGAGTTTCACTAAAACACCCAAAATAGGGGTTGAAATTATAAAAAAACTCAAGTACTATTTAAACATATAAACACATCCAAAACCCATCATTACACACACTCAAAACCCATTTATAAACACACCTAAAAAGTTGACTTTGAGGTTAATTTTGGGTGTGTTTCTATGTTTAAATAGTACTTGAGTTTTTTTATAAATACATGTCTAGGATTGAGTTTATTTATAAATTTGTATATTTAATATTGGCTCATTTTCCCAAACTTTCCCATGAAAAGGGAAAACAAAACCCAAGTTGAGAGGATGGCTTCACTTTCCCCTTACTTTCTCATGGGCTGAAACGATTTCGTATGCTGACTTACCAAACATGCGAAACATTTGATTCCCTATCCTCAAGTCTCATTTTTCATGAACCAAACGAGACCATAGGATAAATTATTGTGTGACATTGGAAAATGGTCATGTGTATAATATGCGCGCTCATACATGCTTAAGCACTGTTATGCTGGTGTGGGATATTTTCAACCGGTAGATCTTAATTGATGGTCAGAATTAAAAGACAATTTGGAACAAGGAGAGGATCCAGGTAATTTCTAAATAGCAAAAACTTGAAAGAGCCAGAATTCACTTTGAACACAAAACCCTAGCTCTCTCTCTCTCTCTCTGTTTTGAACACTCCCTTTACTCTCACTCCCTCTCTCTGTCTCCGTCTCTGTTTCCCTCTCCCTCTCTTGTGCGCGTGAACATCTACATCGGCAACAATGTCATCCATGCTGGTACTCTCTCTCTCTCTCTCTCTCTCATTTGTAGTTTCTCTGTTCATTTTCTGTGCGTATGAGCCACTATCTGTGACTCTTCCTCTTTTTTCTGTGTTGGGTTTGCTAACTGTTTGTGAAAATGCCTGAACCGAAAAAATTGAAAACGAAAACAGCAACCACAGATCATACTGTTGAAGGAGGGAACGGACACGTCGCAAGGGAAGGCGCAGCTGGTGAGCAATATAAACGCTTGCACAGCGGTGGCCGATGTGGTGAGGACCACGCTGGGGCCTAGGGGCATGGACAAGCTCATCCACGACGACAAGGGCAGCGTTACTATTTCCAACGATGGCGCCACCATCATGAAGTTGCTTGATATAGTTCACCCCGCCGCCAAGATCCTTGTCGACATCGCCAAGTCGCAGGACTCTGAGGTATGGGTTTTGGTCGTTTCAGGGTTTTGGATGTTAGAAGGTTTCTATTTTACTTAAAGAGAAGATTCTTCTATGAAGCCAGTAGTAATGGAGATTTGGTAGTAATGCAGATGAAATCCCACTCGAACAATTTGTTTTGGGCATATGTAGTGTTTAAAAGTGGGATGCTTCAGAAGGTTTTTAACCATTGTTGCTTCTGGAGCAGGTTGGCGATGGAACAACAACAGTTGTTCTGCTTGCAGGGGAGTTTTTGAAGGAGGCCAAGCCTTTCATAGAGGATGGGGTGCACCCACAAAATTTGATAAGAAGTTATCGAACCGCTAGCTATTTGGTACGTGATCAGAATTAAGTTTTCAATTTCTAAGTATGATTCAGATGCTTGTTCTGATCTTTATGCATCTTGAATATTTTAAACTGAGTATAGGCAATTGAGAAAATCAAAGAACTTGCTGTAAGCATAGAGGGGAAGAGCCTTGAAGAGAAGAAAACACTGCTAGCTAAATGTGCCGCCACTACACTTTCTTCAAAACTTATTGGTGGAGAAAAGGAGTTTTTTGCATCCATGGTCGTGGATGCTGTCATTGCAATTGGTGATGAAGATCGTCTCAACATGATTGGAATAAAGAAGGTAATTTCCTGATAAATTATCTGAAGACCTCAAATTGAATGGAGTTCTTTCACATATGAAGACTTCAGTTTGACTGGAGTTCTTTGCCTATATGAAGATCTCTACGTAATCTGTCAATTATGTTAATAAGAGTGTTCTGGTGGCTCTTAGGCTTCTTACTACATTTCAATAGACTGCTTTCATTGATATGATCAGAATAAGATATATTTTATGAGCCACTAGGATAAGCTGTTATATTTGTTCCCCTGCCCTTCAGTACGTGTGCTTTGAGGGCTCCTTCGGCCCGAAACTTAAAAATTGGTCTCTTTTTTTGTTAGCCAGAGTGCAGCTTATGCGGTTCTTTTGATTCATGGTAGGAGTTAAAAAAAAAACTACTTTGAGCCTAGTCAATTGACTTCTGTGCTAAAGGACTGCTTTAGTGAAGTTCATAAAGAATAATATGGCTTCTTTTGGTGTCCCGTTTGCTTCTTAAATTGTTCTTTATGATGTTTTATGTTCTTAAGATGTCCCTTTACATGTAGCTGGATTGAGAGAAAAATGTGGGCTAGTTATATCGGGTGACATGAAACATGTGGCCAACTGGGCCAGACAATATTGATAATATCATGCTAAAGTTGGAGTGTTCAACCCAAAACCAATTGGCTATGAGGTGTTTGAGAATTCAACCAATTTTGGTTCTTGGGGGTGTTCCAGCTGATGGGTATTTTAGATTTGTTTGGGTTTTTTAGGCTTCTGTTAGAAATCTTTTGCAGGTTTGGTTCTTTGATGGTTTGGCTAATGGTTTCTGGTGACGGGGAAGAGCTTTTAGCTGTTAACTAGGAAGTTAACTTTGAAGGAGACAATAATGGAAACAATGGCAAAGGAGAACGGTGAGGTAAGGGCTGGTGTTGTGAGAGAGGGCTAGTGGTGAGGTATAGCATGAGAGGGAGGGAGAGAAAGGGTTGACAATGAGAGGACGAGATAGAGTTAAGGGAGAGAGGGAAGGAGGGGGGGTTGGAGCTGGCGATGTGGGGTAGAGATTGGATGAAGAGGTTATAGGATATTTGTGGAAAATGAAGAATTATACCAGGATATCACAAAAATCAGTAAGACAGCTCAAAGATTTGATTTGTTCGATTCATATATAAACTTCTAGAAATAAGCATTAAGTTCAATAAAAGAACTCCAAACATCTATCACCTGTATTAAATTTTTCCCCCCTCCAAAAATCAGAACTTTTATGTTTTAAGTAAAATTTTGAGACATGTAAACATATTAGTATGTTGTGCTTGTTTTACATTCATTACATCACCTTTTCTATCTCAACAAAATCTACATTATCTTTTCTTGCTTCAGACTCTGTCTCTCTTTTGTTTTCTTTGTTCTTCTCCTTTTTGCTTCAGACTCTGGGACTATGTTCTTGCTTTTGTTGGAATATGAATTGTTGTGGGTATTGATATGGCTTGATTATTAGGAAGCTTAGTAGTGATACACCACCTTCTCGTGGTGACATTTTGAAGTTTTATGTTTGGCTTTTTATTATTATGTTTATTGTTGTTTGAGTGAACGACTGGTTTTGGCAGGAAATGATAGCTTGGATTGAATAATGTATAATAAGAAAATTGGTTTGCTTCTACAGGTTTCTGGTGGCAACATGCGTGACTCCTTTTTAGTAAATGGTGTTGCCTTCAAGAAGACATTTTCATATGCTGGTTTTGAACAGCAACCAAAGAAGTTTCTTAATCCCAAAATACTTCTACTAAACATTGAATTGGAACTGAAATCTGAGAAAGAAAATGCTGAGATAAGGTAGGATTCTATTGTTCCTTTTGATATATAATACTTTGATCCTTTTACACTTTAGTTTATGCAACTTGACGTTCTTTCCACTGCAGATTGTCAGATCCATCCCAGTATCAGTCCATTGTTGATGCAGAATGGAATATTATTTATGACAAGTTGGATAAGTGTGTGCAGAGTGGGGCCAAGGTAGTTCTTTCACGGCTGGCTATAGGTGATCTAGCAACACAGGTGGGCATTTTCCCCTTTCTAAATGAGCTCAAAACTTGTTATCCCCTTGATTGTTTTTCATCAGTGTTAGGTAAAATTTTATTCTAGAGTACCAAGGAGACATTACCCTAGTACACAAAGCTTGGACTATGTTCTTGCTTTTGTTGGATTAAGAATTGTTGTGGGTATTGATATGGCTTGATTATTAGGAAGCTTAGTAGTAATACACCACCTTCTCGTCCTGTATACATGATTTCAATAATGCAAAGAGAAACACCGAGTTTTGTTTGATCAGTCAAAAACACAAACTTCCCCTGATGCAGAATGCATATTATTAGTTTTCCTAATCCGAGTAGATTGCATATTATTAGTTTTCCTAATTCTTAAAGATTCCTTGTTGTTGAAGGATCTCTTATTAGTTAATTTGCTTTCCTATTTCTTAAAGTTTACTTTTCCTTTTCCTAGACTAAAAAGGGTTTTGCCTCTATAAATAGAGTTGTTTGTAATCTTTTAAGGCAGACTTGATTAATGATAAATTTCCTTACTTTAAACTCTCTGATTCCTTCCCCTTTCCCTTCATCTCTTCGATCCCTAATTCTTCTCCTCGATCTCTTATTTCTTCTCTATTCTATTGCTAAGTGTTTACTCTAAAACCTACGGCCTGTTCTACATCATCCCCTCAATTTAGGGTGGTAGTATGTTTTATCCCCGATTATGCAATTTCACCATTTCACCATTTCACAAGACACAATCTTCATGTAACTGCCGGAAATTTTAAATCCATATTTAGCTCTATGAGTTGTTTTAGTATGCATGAAATTTGGTTGTTTGGTTTTGACAAACAGTGAAATTGCATGGCATTATGAAGTTTCAAGGTTTGAAGATATGCATGTGAATAAATTTATATCATTGTGGTAATTCAGTTGAAAAAATGTTTAATTCTTTTGTGATTTCAAGTGAAGAGTATCTCTATGACCATGTTAAAGATGTGGAGTTTAATTTATACTCCTTTTTTGGATGAACAGTATTTTGCAGATAGAGATATATTCTGTGCTGGGCGTGTAACTGAAGAAGATCTCCAACGGGTAGCTGCTGCCACTGGTGGCACTGTGCAGACATCCATCAACAATGTTATTGATGAGGTTCCTACCTCATGCTCTGTCAGACCATATTTTAGAGTAGAATTGTGGGCATTTTTGTCCTAGAGTTCTTATGTTAGTGCCCTTCTATAGTTGAGAAGCATTTCTTTTGCTCTTTGTCAACTGAAACTGTTTTGTTTTGTGTATTTGTAGGTCCTTGGAACATGCGAGTGTTTTGAGGAAAAGCAAGTTGGAAATGAGAGGTTTAATATATTTAGTGGATGTCCATCAGGTAGGACAGCTACAATTGTTCTTCGTGGTGGAGCTGATCAGGTATTGCATTTGTTGAGGTTACTCATTTTGGCATGTGTTCATAAGATCTCTTTGTTTCTTTCTTCTTTTTTGAAGTTTTGTTTTGTCAATGCTGACCTGGGATATTCTCTTGGATTCTTACGTAGTTCATTGAGGAAGCGGAGCGGAGTTTACATGATGCTATCATGATTGTTAGAAGAGCACTAAAGAATTCGACTGTAGTTGCTGGTGGTGGTGCTATAGATGTATGTGTTTCTTAGCAATAGTGAGCTCTCAAAGTATATCTGAGAAATATTGTATGTGTTGGTGATTGTTTTGTTGATTATGGTGGCAGATGGAGATCAGCCGGTACTTGTGGCAGAAAGCACGCAAAATTACTGGAAAGTCTCAGCTTTTCATTAACTCGTATGCAAAAGCTCTTGAGGTATGCTCTGTTGGGCTTTCCTGTTATCTGATAGTGGTTTAAACCAGTGCCAAAACTGCACTTGATGTAGAATTTAAGGGACCCCAAATTTTTTTTGTCTAATATGTATGATATCTGCTTCTGTTTTCTAAACACATTGAAATGGAAATTGGAGATGGACTCATGCATGCACAATTTCCAAATCAATATTTAGTTTGAAAATTTAAAATTTAACATATAATCTAGTTGATATATCTATTATCAGGATTCATCTTCGGTTGTATATGTGCAGTGATGTAGTACCATGAGGCAAATTTGTGGAAGTGATATCGGAAATATCTTTGGAGAAAGTTGGTTTCTATATGTGGAATAATGTAGCACTTACCTTGATCCAAGTATTTCAGTTGATTCTCATTGGTTGTTGTTGGAACTTCAATGAAAGTTTCACATGAGCAACAAGGTTGTTTTGGGCTTCGCAGGATTATGCAGCTAGAAATTAGTTGTTTTAAAAACTTTATGTTTAGACATTTTAGTTTAGCCTTTTTTAGGTTTAGTCACTTTTATTAAAGCTGCAGCCCGGATTTCAACCCAGACACAATGTTAATGAGCTGTTCATAAGCAATAGGGCTCTGGGTTTTTAATATTTCATTTGGTTGGGCTTTGCAAGGAGTTGAACAGTTTAAGTACTTCAAAGTAGCTGGGGTAACTATTTCCTCAAGCACCAAATGTTGGTACTGCTATTGTCATGTAGTTTAGTAAGATAGGATTTAGTCTATTCTGTTTATGTTATGAAGGTTTTTATTTTTATTTTCGGTGATGGGGTTATAGGGATTTATATTGAGAGTGGCAGCAGACTGGATTAGTGGCATTGTTAATGATTCTGTCTGTTGGTTTAGGTTTTCTCTTTGGTTTTTGTGTTTCTTCTGTTGTTTTCTCTGAATCTCTGAATAAATATTGTGTTGCTTATTAAAGAAAGATACGCATGCTGCTTGTTTTTGATATAATTGATCTGCAAATTATCTGGTTTTGACATTATAGGACGGGGAATGCGTCCATTGAGTTCTCATGGAACTCTAGATTCTAATTTCATTTGTTATGGATTGTCTTTCTGTGAGAGAGAACCACTGTTAATAGTGTTGGACCATGAGCATGATACATTAATATTTGTATACTGGAACTATAAAGTCTGAGGCTTTTCTTTAGAATGTAAAGAATACACACTTCCTTTCTACTACGAATGGGAGTGTGATACTTATGCTTTGAATGAAGGCATGCCGTGTTTTAATTAGCAGAGTTCTGCTTATGTTGCAGGTTATCCCACGACAACTCTGTGACAATGCGGGATTTGATGCGACTGATGTGTTAAACAAACTTAGACAGAAACATGCGCTTCCATCTGGTTGAGCTCTCGTTTTATTCGACCTCATTTATCTATTTATTTTATTATTTGTTTGCTAAAATAGTCAAAGTTTTGAACAGGTGAGGGTGCACTTTATGGAGTGGACATCAACACAGGTGGAATTGCTGATTCATTTGCTAACTTTGTCTGGGAGCCAGCAGTTGTGAAGGTATTCCTGTTATCTTTTTAATAGCATAGATGTGTCGCACACATGACTTGGTAATTTTTTTAGTTTTTAACATCATGTGGCAATTGATATAATGTTGTTTTTTTCCCTGTAGATCAATGCTATAAATGCTGCTACAGAGGCTGCTTGCCTTGTTTTAAGTGTCGATGAGACAGTAAAAAACCCTAAGGTAATGTGAAATCTGTTTTATGTTTCTAGGTGATTAAATATGCCTTAGCTCACCTTCAAATTTCCTTTAAGTAGTTTGTTTGTCCGTTACTAATCATCATCTTTCCCTCTATGTCATCTGCATTGGGTTTCAAAGGAGTAAACAGTTTTCCTTTTCTAGAAATAGAGTTGATTGTTTGTCCAACAAATTTTGTCAATCGAGGAGCAAAATCTCATTTATTGGACTATTTATTTCCTAGGAGAAAGACCAAACTGGTGGACTCAGTATGGTCTTGCATTTTTGTAATATTGTAGTCCTTCAGAGATTGTCTGTTTTGATGTGATACTTGAAAACAATTCTGTGTATGGTCCTCCTTGTGTTGTCAGATGTTTCATATGTATAAATAAACAAAACAAAATCAAACAAAATAAAATAAAATAAATTTGTATTTGACTACATGTTTTAAGTTTTATAATTATCTTCTATTTCAGCTGTTTAATGCTCTAACTATTGATGTTGATAATGCAGTCCGAGAGTGCACAGGGAGAAGCTGCTGCGAGTGCCATGGGAGGTAGAGGGCGTGGCGGTGGTCTTCGTGGTCGTGGGCGCGGGATGCGAAGGCGATAGTTGTGAGAGTTTTCTCAAAGGTGGTTAAAGCATACAGTTTTGTCATTCTGGTTTATGGTGTGCTTAGAAATTATACTTCCATTTGAATGGACTGATGAATGTGGCTGTATCAACTTGCATACCTGAATGATTCGCTTCTCAAATGGCTGAGAACTGTTTGTGGATTCTGAGAATGGAGTCTTATGTTAGTTGGATGTGCAAAGTAGCAACTTGTGGGTAGCTGCAACGTACCTGTGGTTTGAACTAGGTTTAAAGAGCAAGAGTTGTGATATATTTGACTAATGTTTTTGTTCTGGCATTGAACTAAGACAAATTTTGGGACCTCTAGGTCCATTTTCCCTCTCCTCTACCCCCTGTTCTCTTGATACATGATGAAATTTGTATTCATGGCTTCCGTAGGATATGCAGTAGCATAGCCTGTCTAGACGTGCTTCTATAGGAAGTGCTTCTGCTCGGTAGCTGTTCTGGAAGTGCTTTTGTTGGAAGCATGTTGAATAATTTATTACAAGTTAGGTTGAAGTGCTTTCTGCAATGGACTAAAATCTGCTTGACGGTTTTAAATAAAAGCTCTTTTCGCACCTTAAAACTCCCAAATCGCCCATTTACCCCACTCATCTTTCGAAGAGTCCACAAATTTGGACTTAGGCGAGCACTTCGAGAAAAATCAAACATCTGCAATTTCTGGATTGATATCTTCTTCCACATCAAATTTCATTTTCTGAGAGGACGAACTTGTGAAAATGAAAATGTCTGAACGCTTGTTAGGATTCTTTCAAGTTAGTCTGCTACAGTTTCTGAAAGATTGAAAATGTCTGTAATGGTCTCATCCCATTCAAACGATTCAAAATTTGTATTGCATAAGGTGAGATGATGAGTTTTCTCCATTTTTCAAAGCTTCTGACTGGAGTTTCAGGTTAAGCTCGAAGAATTTTGCAGAGGTGAGCTAAGCGAGTCCTGCCCTTTATTGAATCACCAATGATTGAATAGGGTTTGCTGAGAAGCAGCCTTATTTCATCGACATACATTAGCATGAGCATCAGATTCTAATAAAAAATATCATGCCTACATAGAGAAAAGAGGCCCAGGCCCCAAAATCCATAAGCTGGATTGGATTGCTACATGATATTAACAACTTGTATCGACATAAATGCTAGAACAATTTATATGCTATAAAGGCTGCTAGCATTATTTTTACTCAAGTAAACATACAACACTTCAGTTCCAGAATTTAATATAATAAAAGTTCAGTTGAAGAAAAAACTCTCAACTACTTTCTTGATACAGTCGAAAAGAAATAACCATATGCATCATGTTGCCCATTTTCAGTGGCACTGCAATAAGTCTACTAAAATATTCTTTACCTTAAAAACTAGAGAGCTTATAGCAGAGAAGTCAGAAGCTTGTTCTGCACTTTTTTTTTTCTTTTTTTTTAACCATGTTTAACTATTAAGGACAATGCAGGAACCTCTTCAAGCTGCACTCTCATTTTCAAATGTCATGTAATCCTAAATAAAAATCCTTTATTTATGCGAGGGATGGTAAACCCCATTGGAGAGCTCCAGCAAAGACCTAAAACTGGAACTGCATTTCCGGACTGTATCCCAGACTCTCGAGGTTAGCAGCCATAGCTTTGTTCATGGGTGGTGGCCCACATCTTAAAATCTGGAAACATCAAGGTTTGGAATTATGTGAGAGACAGAGAGATAGACAGAGAGAGGTTACCAAAAAAGTAGTTACCTTAATATCAGGTGCTGGTGCAGGGCAGTAAGTTTGAATAATTTCCTTTGATATGAACCCAACACCACCTTCCCAAATTTCAGGAGGCTGACGATGATATTTAAGATTAATTATTAGAAATGAACAAAAAATAGAAGCAAAACATGTTTCATGGAATTATGCAAGTCAATTTTTCAAGGACAGAAGACATGGAAAAAAATTTGAAGGTTGGTGCATGTAGTACCAAACCAGAACGTTTTAGTGTTTTACTATCATGGAGCAACTGGAAACATTCAGCTATAAACGATAGAAATCCGTTCCAATATAACAATGTTTTCTTCTTGCACTTCAAATATCAATTACATGTACCCAGTCAACTATAGGGCGTCAAGAAAACATGATGCATAAGATATAATGAGGGTTACACTCCATAAGTTGAAATTGTCAAATACATTGCCAAAAAATGAATGAGAATGATTTCATTTAAAATTTGTTGGGATCAAATTTCTAGTTAGGATTGGCCTAGCTGAACCTTGCCCTAAGCTGCAAAAAATCTGTAGCCCCAGTTTTGAGCGGTTGACTGTATGCCTCAATAGTGCTTTCCATATATATATATATATATATATAGATGTAGTAACCCTTAAGACATTGAGTTTTAAATGGCATATATGACACTTGTACAGACTCAAATTTCTGAGCTGTCTTTCAAACTGTCTGACTGATGTGAGGGATCCAAATCTAGACTACCTATTTTTGAGCAGGTTTGATCTTTATCCCTAGATCAAACTCAAGTACAATCAAATGAATTCAATAAACACTAATCAGGTACTTGTAGACAATAGCAAGGCTAGTAGCTCAAAACAAAGAGTTGTAACTTATTCAACTTTCACAATAAATTCTGAAAGGAAAAGAACTTTTTTCCAACTTCTACAATATAAATCTGAAAAGAAGAAAGCCATTTAATGAAAGAATTTTATTCAGAATTGTTGTGGTTTTCATCATCTTCAAAGTATGAGACTACTATGAGCCCCCATGAACCATGATCTCTATACTATTTCAGGATGATCCACATATAATGACAACATAGAAATTTGTAGAAAGGTCCCACAATGTTAAACTTCAGCGGAATGATAATTGGGTTGATGTTAATTGACACCAATAAGTAAAACCATATGACGTGGTCTATCACATTTTGCAAGCTACCAAACCTTTCACTATACCTAAAGCCTTTGGAAAAAAAAACTTTGCTGAATTACCATGAGCCTTGATGCTAGTTTGACAATATTTAGCTCCCATCGTATTATGCGTACCACACTAGGGTACAGTACTTAAAATTCAGATTAGCATTGAAAACATATATTGTTATCCATAGATGTAAATACTGGTATGAATTGACTGCAACACAAACTACTTCCCTTTTGCTCTACTCAAACAGCATCTATGTCCATTTTATAACGCCCAAAAAGAGTTCATAATCCATGAAAATTGAACTGATGTTATGTTAGACGGGTTATGTTAAACCCAGTTCTCTAGGTAATTGGAAAAAAAAATAAAAAATAAAAAATAAAAACTGAAAGAGTAATGCTGTGAACAGAGAGGAAATACAACTTATCAACTTGGAACGTTACAGATATAAGAGTGGCTTCAAAAGAAATTATTGATACCTGATTCAAAACATAATAAATGTTGAAACGATTGGGAAAATTACTGGAAAGATTATCCAACTCTTCCTGCAAAGACACAGGTTATACAAATTTAATACAAGAGTCAAAATCTCCCAATTCTAGGACACAAACTAAATTAAATAATAAATGTTGTGCAGAAGAAAAATATCGTCATCATCTAACCCCATATCATTTTTTTTTTCTTTCATCTACTTCCATTTACATTTTTTTATAGACCTCATTTTTCGAACTTTTCCTAACAATTTATCCATAATAGAAGAACCTCCCTCAAAATTATTGTGATTTTTTTAATTCGGTAATAAAGTCGCGTAATACACATCCTCATTATTTACATAAGAACGATACAATGTTTCTCATGAAAACTAAGCAAAGTGTAAACGTACAAAAATACATTACATCTTTGTAAATATATAAAAACTAGCTATATCCAGTCTGATGTCAGTAACAAGTAAACATTAACTGAATAACAGTGCTTGTCAGTGCCCACTGGCTGAATCACATAAATCTACTACATACTTAAGCTTATTCATTTTTTTTTTTCCTTTTGTGGTAAAGTACAAAAGATAATTGATTAAATAAAGATCTCCTAAAATATCATTTCCTATGTTTTATTCACATTCTCCATTTTTTCTTTTTGAAAGATATTATTTCTACATGTGCTAACAAGAAATGATTCCATCTCTTGAAAGCATTGGTAAAAAGACACCTTACAATATATGTGTCAATGATGAGCACCTACAGCCTCATACCAGAATAACAGTGTAACTTTTTAAGCATTTTATTAGTTAATAACTACTTTTGCTTGGTATTACACTGTTATTATAAGTTCTGCACTCCCCTCATCCTCCCCTAAGTCCAACTTTTTATTATAAGTTACACTGTATGATAATAATTTTTTATTTATTTTAACGATATGAATATGCATAGAGGACTCTGCAAAACATTCTAAAGTTAAACTAACTGCAAATCACACTCATTTCCGAGTGGGAGAACTACCGAAGAGGCCTGAACATATTTTTATTTGAATTAGGCCTCTCTACTCATATTATTTTGAATTCAGAACATATTAATTGGACAAATAGATAAAGAGACATAGTAAATGATATATACTTTCAATATGCATATGTATTGAAAGAGAGAGAGAGTTTTACTTTCAATAGAATGTCCTCATATGTGACATTGGCATATATAAGATGTACATTTGTTCTGTCACTGGGATTTTCCAATATGGCTCTAGCAACCTGTCGAACCAGAAAGACAAAGAAGAGAAGTTATACCACTCAAATGATATACGTGGAGCAGAAAGAAGGAAAGGGCCTTGTGTAAAGTTAAAGCTCCACTAAATTACATACCTGGAACATCGGGGTGATGCCAGTGCCTCCAGCTAGCATCCCAAAAGCTCTAACTTGGTTAGGCTGATACTTGAACCGTCCCTGGAGGCATAATTTTAACTAAATTAGCTACTAAGGAATAAAGAGTGTAATTTTTTTAATGTTGGTAAATCAGACTTCTAGGATTCAGGTTTCTTAGATTAATGTGGACAGATCATCATCTCAGAGATCTTTTGAAAAGGAAGTAGTCCCTGAGGGGACTGAATGAAGGTGCTCCACCCGGACTAAAAGATTAATATGGTGTATTGCAAACTCATCAGGGATAAAATTATAAACACATTTCCTGCTTTCTCTGCATCCTAGAGATTTTAAAAGCATATTGACTTTGAATGGTTCAATAATTGCAGTAATTCCTAAGAAAGTGGAAACTTCCAATGTTAGTTTTCATAGACCCATTAGTTTATTTGGAAGGGATTTGAAGTTCCTAGCTTAAGTGTTGGACTCACATGTAGCCTGCAGGGAGGTGCTAGTTAAAGTGGGGAATGATTCAAAATTCTGTAGAAGATAGACTGACTGGTCCAAGTTTTACACCCTTAAAGCTTAGACCTAAAACTGCATCCAGATTATCCCGGATGATATGGAGGACTGGAAAATCTGTTTGACCAATGGGTTTTAATGTTAAATGGAATCGATCTCTTTTTGTACTTCAACTTTGTACTTCTTGGTTCTTTTAGTTGATATGTAGACTTGAAAAAGAGGCAACAATTTACCTTAGGTCCTTTTACTGCCAGATAGTCACCTTCACGCATCACTTGAAAATGGTGAGACATCCTTCCTTGTGGATACATCTACACACAAGATAAAAAAGTTTAAAAATTATCAAATCAATGTAAAATAGGCCAAGAAGGATAAGTGATTTGTGAGAAAATGTACCACCAGTTATACGTCTAATGGCATACAAACATTAACTGTTTACGAAACAACAATGAGAAAAATAAATACCTTTATGACTAATTCAAAGTATCCAACATCTGAATCCAAAGTTGTTGGGGTATATGGTTTGACAACGTCTTCATTAAGGCTATCTTTTCCTCTGTATGAAAAAACAATGAGTCAAGAGAAACTACTGTGATAGATCATAAGTCAAGCATACAAGATCATAGACGTATCAAACATGTTGAAACTAAGCATGACCTGTTAAAAGAAAAGGAAAAGCATGGAACTGGATTATACTACCGAAAACCAACCAATCAAACCTGCAACTAATATGTTGTCCAATAGGAAGTCCCAACACTGATGTTGGTGTTGGAAGAGCAAATTTAAATTTAGCCACATTATGGCTGAGCTGAGTGCGTTTAACAAGTTTAAATTCCTTGAATTTCTCAGGATCCAAGCAACCTAAGAAGACACATGGTGTGTTAGGAACATTCTGCAAACACATATCAACAGAAACTCTAATATGGAGCATATAGAGAAAACAAATGTTAATCAACTAGATAAATTGCTTGAAAGTTGGACTTCATGTTGTCTTGGAGATATGACAGTTAAAGTACAGAATGGTGAATGCCACAGATGGTAAAAATAGTAAAATGCCATGCATGATGGAAATCATCTGTAATCTTATATAAAATACAAATCATGGCTCATTATGCTTCAAACAACACTGTTTTTGTAAAGTGCAGGTTATTCCTGTTAAAAAAACTGCAAATTGTTCCGTTAAATGTCTTTACGATATCAAATGTATTTCCTTCCATTCGGTTTTAGTTAAATTTTTCCCGTAATCCTTCGGCCCCTGTACATTTGAAGGTCCACACTTGCCCCATGTGGCTTTTCAATATGGATGCAACAGATACTGGTTGCATGTAGTGCACACACAGATATAGTATATATACATATATCTGGGAGTTCAACAATCGTAAACGACTATCATTTAGGTTCATCAAGGATCAACCTTCAAAAAATCAGTAAAATCAGAAACCATTTGATAATCTAAACTGTGCAGACGGACACAGTCTGTCCAATATGATGATGGTAATCAAATAGCTTTAGTAAAGGCACCCTGCTTGATATGATAAAAGTATATTTCGTTAGTAAATAATCAACCTAATCATACTTTTATCAACTGCCACTCACCCCTTCTAGTTTCTAATCTAATACTACTATTTATCCTGTTCCTAACACCATAACAACATAAAAGCACACTCCTCTGAACCAAACTTACAATCTAGAACCTAGGTCTAAGTTGCTTAAATAATAAACCTAGTGGCACTCCAATAAATTGTCAAAGCATAGGCCCCCTACCAACCTAAGTAAAAGGACTAGATTTAAGAATAAGCTTATTCTTAATTAAAGTTAGCCTCATGTTTTGATGTTACAGGGCTGAATTTTGAAAGGAAAAAAAAGGTTCACACACCTAGTAGGAATTAGGGGTTTGTAGAGAAAATAAGAAACCCATGACAAATCAAATTTAATCATAGCAACAAACAAGAAATTTCAACCATGTCATGATCCCTTGGAGCACATACAAAGTGACAATCTGCTTGAACTCATCAATCAACAACTAGATTTCAAGTTCTTTTTTTTAATGTACCAAAAAATGCATCAGCTTCTAAGATTCTATCAGGGAAAAAAAATGGAAAAAAGAAAAAAGAAAAAAAAGAATACATTTAAATCGCTAAAAAAGAAATCCATGCGCTATGAATATGAGATAATGAAGAATGTTGACAAAAAGAAAAGAAAAAAAGGAAGATGATTGAAAGACCTTTTGGTTTCTTGGTGACGTAGAAGTAGTAGGCCGTACCAACACCAATAGCCACCACAGCAATTGCTATGGTTAGCATTTCTGCTCGGTGGCTCTGTAACACATCCATTCTTCCAAAGCAAAGCTCAGAGCCAGAAACAGAGACACACAGGATTCAGAACGAGTGGTTCGCACTCTCACTCCCTCTCTTTTCCGTACGGAAGAAGTTGGTTGCAATTTCTGTGCTATGTATATGCAACAGAAAAAGTTCTCGTTTTGCAGATGATAATAGCTCACGCGTTGAAATTTGCCTACTGAGAATGACGGATTCGTTTCGCAGGCACGTGTGTGGCTCCTTGTTTCTTTTTGGCAGAATGTTTAATTTTGTTACATGTAATTTGCCAAATTTGTGGGGATTTGACCTTGTAGTTTGATATACATTGCATTTCAGGCAAGGGCAGATTCATAAATTTTTATAGGATAGGTTAAATGTTTTTTTTATTTTTATAGAGGAGATATATTATAAGCCTTTTTCTCTCTTGAAACAAAAATGTAAATAAAATTTTATAAATCAAATAAGGCAACATTACGAGCAAATATAACATAACGAAGTACAACATATAAATAAATATCAAATCAAACACATTGTCCAACTTAAAAAAAATATGTACGATTGCAAAAACATTTAAAGAGCTTATTAGTGAAGTGGAACCCTTCTCTCTTTGAGTGTATCAAAATCTTTGATTATTAAATATGAATCAATATCCACAGAAAGCTCTTTCTCAATGTAGACAATGAGGGAATTTGCGAGATACTCATCCTCCATTTTGTTACGAAGTACAGTCTTAATATGTTTCATAGCTTAAAAAGCTCTTTTTGTAGTCACCGTAGAAACCAGAAGAGTTAACACTAAACGAATCAACCTATCAATAAAATAATATGCCTTTGCTCTGTCTGTTTTAATTAATACTTGACATAGTTCTGAAAGAGTAGACATAGTTTGAAAGATATCAAGATCATGTTGGTGAACTTCAAACTCAAAAAGTTCGAGCTAGCACCTCATGAATAAACGTAATTCTTTAACAGTGAAATCTTGAGGATAAAATTTCTCTACAAGCTTGCAAATATCATCAATTTTAAATGATTTAAAAGCATTACTAAGGTCCAAAGTTGAGAATAAGAAGTTCCCTTGTTCTTTCGCTAAATCTACGGTTTAACTCTTCACATTGATAATCTATTGTATCATTGAATAAATCAACCCGATAATGATATTCAATTGTAATATCATCATGTTGCTGACAAGAACGATGTGTACCAACTTTATAAGGAGCATTCATATATGGCAAAGCATGGTAAACAATATGCCTTATCTCTTTGCCGGTCTATTATCATCATGTGACATGATATCCTAACAAGAAATACTAGACATAAAAAATCATATATGCTAATTAATAATTTAAGTTGCAAAAATAAAACATATATCAACAATCTCCAAAAGTTTTCACCCAAACCTTAAATCATAAAAACTTCACAACAACAATTAAAATTGAAAATTGAATATATAAAAAAAAAAGAGAAAAACTTACCAAGATTGAAGAACCCACTGAAGATAGATTGGTACAATTTTTTAGAGGAGGAGAGCTATTTCCTCTAGGCTCTCAAAGTTCAAATATGGCGTTTTGGGTGGCTAGAAGAAATTTTTTGATGTTTGCTCTTTGTGGGTGTAGCTCAATATCAGCACAATTAGAATAGCTCAAGTTGGTAGAGCCCTAGTTTGAGTTATACTTCTAATCAAATTTATATAGGTTTGGATTGACGTTTATTATTTCCTATATGCTTCAGGAGTGGGCTAATATTTATTAGAGTAGGAATAAAGCTTGTAAAATTTAAACCATGTTCAATACTTTACAAATCTTCCCCTAGGCTGGAGCCCACTCCAACCTAGGCTTAGGTCCGCCCTTGATGTTAGGGACATTTTCAAATTTTTGTAAGATTTCGTGATAGAATAAGCACGTGTTACTCACATGGAGAGGTATTTTGTACGAAAGGTTAGACCTATAGTGTTTGAACATGGTTGATATATGGTCGGGTCAGGTCAACTGAAGCTTCGACAAACAAGATCTCGATTTGGGCTCAAACTACTTTCGAGTGGCCCTAATCAATAAAGATGGCTAGAGGTCCAAAAATCTTTAATATGGCTGAGAATGTAAAAGTGGCTACGAGCCTCGAGAACACATAAATGTGGTCAAGATGGAATGAAAATCAAATCAAACATTATTATTCACATCAAATCACAAGCATGAATCGAGGATTGAATGCATTTTGAGTGAAACAAGGCAATTGATGCAATCAACATAGTTAGTGTTATTTATCAAGGATGAAATTATGATTGATTTGAAGACGAATTGATGACCAGTTAAATTAGGAAGCATCGAAGCCCTTATAATTACCAAAATGTAGAATAGTGAAATGGACAACTTATCATTTTATAGTATGTTCAATTCCTATCCTAGGAGTAGCATAATGTAGTCCATAGTCTAGGTTTTTTTTTTGTTTTTTTTTTCCCCGCTCTACTTTCCATAGATTTCAATTATGTCTTTACATTCAATACACTAGTCTAGTATACTTTCTTGTTCAATTCAAGTCTTAGCTTAATCTTTATAGTTTTTGTTAATCTAGTTTACTTTGCGCACTTTACTTTACGCACTCGTCTTTCAGTTATTTATTTTATGTACTTAAAATTACATACTCATCTTTAAATTATTTACTTTATGCACTTAGTCTTTTCGGTAAATACCATGAGGTGTCCCCCACACCCTAAGGGTGGGATTAATTCCCGTTTAGAGTTCGGCTTGCTCCTGGTCACAAAGTAATTCTAATAGGTTTCGAACCCCACTTAGTCTTTTCAATTTCATTTAAATTACAGCACCTTTTCAAAGAAAAGGTAAAGTTTCTCATAAAATAAAATAAAAATTGGTTCATTTAAGCGTCTAAGCAACAAAAACAAATAATGCTATGCAACAAAAGCCTTTTTAAGGGAATTTAAGCTTAAATTAAAACCTTTAAGAGGATCTTTGAAGGCCAAGTGGTTGATGTGCTAAAACATCCCGAAAAATTTAGGATTTATTCTTATTTTGTTTTAAAAATATCAGTTCGATATAACTTGTCTTTTTAGTTATTATTTTTTTGAATTTGGAAAGTTATATATATAATTTTAAAAGTACCCAAATGCCCTTGTAGATATTTTTTTTTAAAAACTTTTGTTCCAAGGAGGAGGAAGGCAACTTCACCTCCCTATCCCATTTTTCCACCCTTCCCTCAATTCTTCCATTCACAAAGAATGAGTGGACCTTTTCTAAATTGATGACTCACCTAACCTAAGAAACTTCAGTCATAAATTTATTATCTTCCTCATTCACCTTATGATCATCCTCATTCTTCTTGAGATTTTCCATTTAAACCTCACATTTCTCTTTATTCACCCCATGTTCTAAGTTCATCCCAACTTCTAATTTAAATTTTCACAATTTCTAATAAAACCCCACTATCTTCCCAATTTACCCTTAAATACACCCCAAGTTTGAATAAAATAAAATAAAATAGTTTTTCTATTTAAACCCCACTATTTCCTACTACAGACTATAGAAAAAAGCATATATCTAAACTGAATAGTGGGGGAAAAGATGAAGAAGGTCCCTATTTTTTGAGAAGAAGATGAGGATCCCTGTGCTTGCCCTAGACAGACTCACTAACTCTTACAGTATATTGCTTACTGTCAATGGAAAGAGATCCTAGACCAAATAAAGATTTCTAAATTAGAAATTAAATGGGGAGATGTTTATTTGCATTGTAGACAAGAATGTGCAACTTACCTTGGCAAGAACAAATTTCACTTACACAAAGGTACATTAATCATCTACTGTTTACTTTTGAGCATATAAGAAGTCAAGTAAATATAAAATTTTAAATAAAAAATCAGAACAACCAAGCAATCAACAAAGGGAAGAGAATAAGATCATTACAACCAAGCAATCAACAAGCTTTTCCATCATCTCCCACACAGATTTTAAAGAGGTAGGCTCCTCAACGTTTTATATCTTTAAAGAGAAGAGTAATTTGGCAATAGGATGTAGAAGAGCTTGTATTTTTCTAAAACTTAATATGAAGAGTGGTGTGGTGTGTGTATAGATGTACTAGGGTTAAGTATTAAGTTGGATGACCTTTTTTGTCTTTTAACACAATAATAAAACTTAGAGCTTAATAATTTAAGTATTGGGGTGAACAAAGAGAAATGCGATGTTTAAATAGAAAATCTATTCTTCTTTTGTTCCTCTTCAAAATCCAAAATTCGTCACTTCCTTGGAGCAGTTGAGAACTCAAATTTCGAAAGCTCAAATGAGAAAACTTCACGCATCAAAGTTGTTCATCTGCTCGAGTACTATGACATTTCCAAAAATTAGCATCATCCGATCACTTTAGCTACCTCAAACTGGCTCTGATATTTCCATGTTCATCCATGGCTGGTGAGTTTAAATAGGCTTGGTTTTCTAAACTTTTCTTTAATTCCCAGTGCTCATTTGATTATGATTTCGTCATGAAGGTTGTTCCAAATTGTGTTGTATAACATATTCAAAAGCCATAATCATCCAACCACTGTAGCCTTCTCGGCCTGGATTTTATTGAAACATGTTCATTAATTATATTGAATTTCTGGTTATAGATGCGTACTTTGGCTCCAACTGCTGCTTGTTCAATCTAGCGAATATCATCTCAATGAAATGACCCGTTGAAGGTATGGAGCTCATTTCCTACAATCTTCATATTGTCTCATTGTGCTCTATTAGTTGTAGACCAAGTGTATGTTAAAATGTAGACCAAGTGTATGTTAAAATGTTTCAAAGACACATATCTCTTTTGTAAAGTATGTTATTGTGATGTTCTATGTTATTTCAATGTAATTTTGTTTCAATCTTAGTTTGGGATTTTGATTTATCAAAATGGACATCTCAAGGGTTATTTCAAAGTTTGTTTTGTGCCATTTGGGTTTAAAATGAATTTTTGGTGGAATTTCAAAGTAGAGACAATGATGCTAGAATTGTTTTGATTCTTCTACATGCCCTGGTTTGAATACATGTTTGAAAAACTTTATGTGTTGATGCGAAAAAGTGGTTCGGCACTTTTGGGCTCAACTTAGTGATGTCAGGGCCTTCGGAATGCTCTGGACCTCGGTGGAGCGTGGTCCTGTGAAAATAAGAGTTCGCTCGGTAAGACCTGGGGCACCGGTGTGGTACCGGCCGAAGGCTCTCCGATACTTAAGTAAGTACGGATTTAGTTAGAGAATTGAACATATTTACGGGCAATATGCCGAAAGTTCAGATTACCTCTCTTTTGGGAATTGTGCCCCTCTTTATAAGCCTTGGGAGGTGTGTAAATTGTGTAGAATTTTGATGTGGGACTGTTGACATTCACTGCGGATGCTCCACATGTCTAATGGGTGACTTGTGCTTTAACCGTGAGCTCGGCAGGAATGGGTGCCGAGGGCTTCCCTGCCGAGGTCATGTTTTGTCCACGCGCCTAGTTCTTATTGGCCCATGATTTTGGTATAAACATTATGGGCTTTGAGTTTTATGAAATTTTAGTATGTTTTATTTTTGCATATCTTCTTCAAACATGGAAAGTTTTATCCAGTTTGGTTGTAAATTGAAATGTTGGTGATTTTTCAAAGTAAAGTGTACAAACCTGAAAAACAGAACATTCTGCAACCTAATCTGTTTTGGTTTCTATTTTGACATGCTTCCTTGATAACAGAAGATAATTCATAGTAGAACTGAGGATGAGCAACAATGAGTGTTTTGCAAGGTTTTAAAACCTCTCAATCCCAACAACATACGCATAATTAAATCTCGTTTGATATGCATACTCGTCGCGATGCATCATCTGTAACATAGGCTACTCTTGAAGCTTAAACTGCTTACAAAAGTGAATAAAATTCAATAGAAAGGAAAGAAAATATATAACTCTACATTGTGGATCAAAATGTAGTAAGCCTTTCTTAAGATTATTTGGAGATCTATTTTCAAACCAAGGTGTGGAGCTATCTTAATTTCCCATTCAGAAATTTGCATTAATTTGTTCACTTACAAGTTACAAAGATGTCCCGTATTTCAACTGGTCTTCACATTTTCATTTGGGATATCAGCCTCTACTTTATCTTCAGAAGGATCTGGGTTGCTTGCAGCTTCCACATTCTCCAATTTTGAGACACGAAACACAGCTAAGTGTTCATCACCTGCAACAAATTATGTGATTTCAATTAGGCAGTTCAAGATGGACTTCCCAACTCCCAAATCCTGAACAGTGTAGTTTGCCAAAACACTCCATTCAAGACATTCATTATAAACTCCATAGAGAATAAGGAGGCTACCATAACAACATTCTTTTAGTTTGTTATGGTATCATCTTGATTTTGGTTAAAGAACTCTAATACAATTCTTTTAGTGTTCCATTGTTCAGTACTTAATCTAAATGGAAAAGAAAACAAAACGAGAGAAAATTACTCTAGATTTCTTCTCAAATTTCTCTACAACATAATGAGGTTTGGAACGAAAGTTGGATCACAGAAACCATAACTTCTCTTGATTTCATGTCACTTTATCTATGTTTATAGCTATATACAAGAACAGAATTAATAACTCCCTTTTAGTTTTCAATTTGCTTCAAGAAAAGGTTGAAGGAGCAGGATAGGGTGGAGATCTACAAAAGAACATCCCACAGTCCCAAAACGAAAGGAAAAACTGAAGGAAGTTGAGGCTCCACCCCAAAACCAATTGGCAATGAGGGGAGTAGCCCAACTCCTTATAAACCCAGGTTAGGTCCCTTAACTTTTGAATGTGAGACAGACACTCTCAACAAAAACATCAAACATTACGTCTATTCATTGATCCCAACTGCTTTTTATACTTCACCCAATTACTACATTCCTTATTTTCTCAAATTTATATCAAACCATGAACATGAGAAAAAAGGGAAAATAATTTTCAGGAGTATTTCCGAGTATAATCTGTTACTCTGTGATCATACGAGAGTTTTAAGGTTTGTTGATAATTTCGGTCATTGATAGAAAAAGCCAAACCCATTGTTCCATGACTTGTGCGGAAATCTCGTCAGGTTCAAGCTAAGAATTTATTGAACTTCAAAAGAACACTATAGTCCCTGATTCATCTACTGATTTCTACATACACTTAGAAGAGATGTACCCAGAAATCTTCTATGAGCCTCAATTGAGAATATTTAGTCATAGAAAGCAAACTTGGAGTTTATGAAAGTAGAAAAGATAGTATATGTGAAAGGTTACCAAAATAAAAGGAGAAAACATAAAAAAAATAACAAAACAAAAAGGCTAAAACGTACCGAATGTAAGACAAGATCCAGGTGGCACAGTGGCAACAACTCCTGCACTCAACCGTTTGTCATCAATGAAGGTCCCATTTGTGCTGTCCAAATCTGTTACCAAGAGCTTCCCTTCTTTCTTTTGAATGCGAGCATGAACACCAGATACTATAAATTCAGAGACAAACGCAAACATGAACTAAGGAATTACTAGATCTGTTTGGAATATTAACTCAATGATTTCCTGATGATAACTTATTATCTGCATAAATAAAATTGCATATATATAATATGCAGCAATATGAGTTAGCACAAAAGCTGCAATTTGGCTTTAGGATGACCAGGATTCCTGTTAAGATGGCCTAAACTTGCTGCCTCTAATATCAAATTAAAGTATCTCTCCCAAAAGTGTAAGTTGTTGGCAGAACAGACCCGACAGGCCTACCGCCATGCTTTTATTAACAATTTTTTTTGCTAGAGTATGTAAGTTAATTTATTTGTAACCAATGTATTGTATCCACAATTTAAATTCATATATTTTCCTAATCCTTGTTACCGCAATGTTTCAGTAAATAAGTGACAATTTAATTACTCATGTACAATTGATGTTTCCAGAATAGAGAAATAGTGTATGGTTCATGTAAGCGACACATTTCCTATGTTGAACACATGACAACAATGACAGAGCCAGAATTAGACTAATTGACAATGAGAAATGGAAAGAACATAATGTACGCGCTTGAGCTACTATTTTGCAGTGCATTGGCAGAGACGTTTCCACATTGATACAAAGTGCCAATACATCTTGGATCTAATAGAGATGATAAATCAAAACTAATTTTATACCCTCTGACAAGGTAACCATCTTTTTGCATGTGATATTTAACCTTTCAGAGTATGTTTCTGGATAGGAAAATAGGAATATGATTCTCTAATACCTGTTGCAACTGAAATCACCATATCAGCTTCCTCTGGAAGACGGCCAACGGTGACCTCATCCTAGATTCAAAAAAAGTCAGTCAAGTTTTTGAATACTTTTTTGCAATCATTATAAACAGACCTCTGATGCTAGACCAAAAAAATAAAAAAAGGAAAGGAGAAAAAAACTTACAGAAGAAATTTCAAACGCACTTGGCATTGGAACCTTGAAACCTATATGCCTTGTATCTCCATCACCTGTTAGGTAGAAATTATATATGTAAAATGAGTCACCCCTTAACCAAAAACGAAAAACTAAGAAGAAAGAATGCACATGCAAGATGAAATGCAGCTATACGAGAAAATTGAAGTGGGATAAAGATAAAATGAATTATAACCAAATTGAGACCTGTCCCTTGAAACTAAGAAGACTGAAAATTCTAATGTTGGCTAAGAGGAACCTCCTTTTGTGTGCTACTGCTACATGTAACCTGTAAGGTGAACAAAGCTCTTACCACTCTTACCTAAGAAATAAACCGTGTAGGACACACTCTACCAGACATGCAGTTAATGAATGATAGAGAGAATTATGGGTTTATGATGCAGTGGTGTCTTTTCTGCTCTAAACTCAGAGCGTGCCACTGGACAATATTTCAGTCACACTCTCACTCTATAATAGGCTAATACACAGGTAGGAACCTAGGGCACTCAGTAAAGCTGAGTTAAGGCCAACATTCAGGTTACCACGGCATGCTATCATGGCTTAGCAAGGCGAGCTTTGCAGAACAGAATGTGTTGCAGCGGATGTATGTCACTCAAAGCGGACTAATACTAATAAGGCCCAGCGTGTAAAACACCTAGCATGCATGATGAGTGTCGAAATTCCCTCCGAGTCTAGCAAATCTATGTCACTCAGAGCAGTCTAGCACTTCTAAAGTATAGAACATTGAGGGCATACGATCAGTGCAAACCTCCCTCGAAGAAGGTTTGAATTCAAATCACCTTCCAAACCTCCCTTCATATCAAGGATTATAAAACTTTATCAGGCTACGAATCATCCTCCAGATCAGTGAAACTTCCATCTGAACTCTTCCCTAACTAGGGCTCTTGGCACGTACTAGCCAGGTGCTCCTATTTTACGACGGTAGGCTTCCATTACTGACCAGAAAGACCTTTAGGTGCTTCCACTGCGTATATAGAAAAACTTGTTGTCACCTCTCTATAAGGGTTAGAAAACCATTCTTAACTCAAACTTAGTTCCCTTAGTTCTCTCAGGTCTTACACTCTTTCAGCTACTGACTTCATCATCAAAAGCTCCTTCATACACGCCACACTGATGTCCCCATATCTCCCAGGGGGTTTTACATTTTGGTCTTACAAATTAATGCACTAAAGCCATTATCAAAGATGCATATGAAACCCAAACAGTAAGCTAATTCCTTCAGAAAAAGAAGTATTAGGTTCAACTTCAAATATTGAAGCAATTTCAATTAACAATGGAAAAAAGAAAGGCAAATAGTTCGTTAGTACGTTAGAAATAATTACTTCCCAGATTTTCTAAGTATACACTCCAAAAGTCAACCATATATAAAAATGCTATTGGACCAGTCCTTGTGCGAGGGGTTGGGTTGGTAGTAGGATTCAAATTTATGGAGTAAAAAGGGGAAAAAAAAATTCCACGTTCAATGACAAAGGAAAGAACAGATATTAAGTACTAAGTGACATGTTCTTGTCATTAAAGATACTGTATTCTATCCAGGACATTGTGCCGCTAAAACCATGAAATTTTGAGTAAGCCAACTACTTTTTCTCTCTCTTGAAAAGAAAACGAACAGTAAACCAAATAGTTTCTGACTGGGAAAATTTAAATCTTCAAGCATGTCATCAGAAGCAATTCACTACTTCTACAACTCATTTCGGTTGTTTACTTAAATTGCTGAAGCAACCTCTAGTTTATTATGAACTGCATGCAAAGGTCAGCTAAGTTAAAGATAAGAAGAAAGATTCTTGATGCTATTCCTGAACCAGAGATTTCTGGAAAACTCACAACTCACTAGCTACAGTTAGATTATTATGAAAAAAGAATACCCTGATGATCGTATAGCCTAAATTCCAAAAAAATATTCATATAGCATGTAACATGATGGGAAATAAAGAATGAATGAGATAGAATTGGGCATACCGACAGGTTCCAGAAGCCATTTTTGAGGTGGAGGAGGACTTTGAGCGTTAGAGGAGGAGGCATAGATGGGGCCAATACTTCTTAGCTGCTTCCCTTTGATCCTAAGTACACCTTGGCCTTGGATAATGTTGTTGGAGCACTGAAAAGGTAGTGAAGTAGTAGAAGCAAGAAGAGAGGCAGCAGAAGCTCTGAAACTTGAAGAAGAAGAAGGCCTTGGAAGCTTTGTATGGGAAATAGACAAGTGATGCTGAGCGGTTATTTCCATCCTGCGCAATAAAAAACCCACTTCGCTTTGTGTGGCAGATCTGCTGCAATGAACAAGTTTTGTTTTATTTTACACACATGGTTTGGATTCGCACGATATTAGATATCTGTTTCTGCTGTGTTTACTTCGAAGTTCACATGTATTAGAATATGTGGCGACCATTTAATGCTTTGACCAGGATTTGGATAACAATATCTTGAACCGGCAATGTCTACAGTCCACCCGGTGAATCAGTGCACACTTTGGCTATTTGTTTTTTTTTTACAAATTTATAAATAAACTCAATCCTAGACATGTATTTATAAAAAAACCCAAGACTATTTAAACATAAAACACACCAAAAATCAACCACAAAGTCAACTTTTTGGGTGTGTTTATAAATGAGTTTTGAATGTGTGTAATGATGGGTTTTGGGTGTGTTTATATGTTTAAATAATGCTTGAGTTTTTTTATAATTTCCATTTTGGGTGTTTTAATAAACTCCTTTTTTTTTTTTATGAAGCATGTGCACGTGCTATTTGAGTTGTGAAAAAAATATTAAAAAACACCGGCTATAAGACCATCTCCAACTATAAATTTGTGCCCTATTTTTCTCCAAAATATATCTCTATATATATAGCAAAAGGCAGAAAATGGTAAAACATTCAAAATATCAAAAAATGCCTTTGGTTATGCAAACATTAAGAATTGAAATTATTAATTAAATGAGGATAATATGGTAAATTTACACTTTTTCATATTAAAAATAATTATAAAAAAAATCAGATAATAGATCCTATTTTTTATAAAACACAACTACCTTTAAAAAAGAGAGAGAGAGAGAGAACTCGAAATAAGCGAGTGACAATGGCGCCACATTCAAAGCATTTGGCGCGGTTCTGAGTCATGGTTTTGCCACAGGGACAGGCACAGAGTCATGTGCTTGCAATTGCTTCCGTATAATTCCAATGTCAACATCCACTGCACGACGATTTCAGCGACAATTCGGTTGACATTTTTCTCTCCTTCGAAACCACAAAAGTTACCAAAGAAATGAAAGAAGATCACAACTATGAGAAAAGCTAACTAGGGTTTTAGATAGTTAAGCTAACAATTCAAAACAAGAGCTAGAGAGAGCAGAGAGAGACAGAGAAGCTTGAAATCGAGGAAGAGAAAGGTTGAGATGGTGGACGACGACAGAGCCTGAGTCGGAGAGTGGTGCATTTGAGATTGCGTTTAGAAATTTTAAGCCTCACCACAGTTTTTGCTTCTCAAAGTGCTTCTCCCCACTCTCTTCTAGCAACAAGCTCCATTCCAGTCTTCCATCCTCCCACTCCATCTCTTCTCTCACCTTGTCTTTCAATTCTTTCTCCCAAAATGCATTATAACTAACCATCTCATACTCCCTCAACCAACTCTACATCATTAGTCGGAAACATTTTCAGGGATTTTTTTTCCATCTAATCAATTTTTCACTCAAGGGATTATTGTATAGATTTTTGTGTTTCGAATATGTAACAGCGTTGCTTGACCTTTGATAATGCTCCGTTGCTTTAGAGGGTGCATTCAATTAGGATTCTAGAGACTTTAAAAAGATTTTAAAAATTCGGGTGTATTCAATTTGGATTTATACGAACTTTCTACAAGTCTGGGTGTATTCAATTCAGACTTATATTAACTTTAAAAAGTCCATACAAATATGGGTGTACTCAATTAGGATTATAAAAGTTCAATAAAATCTAGGTGTGTTAAAAAATTCATATATTTGGAAGGATTGCAGTAACCACAAGAAAAGAAAACAGAAAAAGAAATATATGAAGTTCCTTCTGAAATCATATAGCTATTGCACCATACTTTTTATAGCACCAAATGAGAGAGCAATAAGAAACAAATGTCCTAAAGAAACAGAGCACCACTTACTGCTCGAAGGAAAGCAAACATCTCTTCTTGGGTTTTTGATTGTCTGCGTAAAGATGCCGAAGTTAGCATCCGTCTAAAGAAATATGTTAAAGAAAGAGTGTTGCTAAACGAACTCTAAAATTAACTGAGTACACTCTAAGATCTAAGTACACCATAATATTTAAATTAAAATATAAAATTAACTAAGTACACCCTATTTAGCTATCAAAAATACCATTGGATACAAATGAAATAATTGAAAATATTTATTCATAAAACTAAAATATAAAAAAACCTACCCAGTCCCCCACTCTCCCTCTCTTCCCACAACCGCCTCCACATCCAAACCCCACCCGCGGCCTGCCCATTCCTTCCTCCACCACCACCCATCTCCAAGTTCTACACCCTCCCTCCCACACATCCCTTTGTATGTACCCAGCCCCAAACCCAAGACCCCGAAAATTTATCAAGGTACCCAACCCTCTACCGTACCCTTAGATTATCGTCTTGACCATCGTACATCAAGTGGCTAGCACTTATATTCTTTTATTCATCATGTCAACTAAATCCAAGATAATTTCATTTCCATCTTGATCAATCTCAAAGAGTTTTCCTACTTATATGAGCCAAATTCATGTCATCGTGCACTTTGACTTGCTTGAGTGTGTTCCCATGAAAGATGAATGTTGCCATCTCTTGAAATTAATGGTGTGTTTACTAATCAAGAATTGGAATTTCAATAGGAATTAAATTCCACCTATGGAGAATTCCTACGTTTACTTCACATTAAGGAATTGAAAAGTAAGTGGGACCCACAAAAATTAGGAATTCAATTCTTGATTTTGGAGGAATTCAATTCTTGGGTGGGAGGTGGTGTTCTAATTCTTGGAGAACTAACCCATTAGGAATTCATATTTTTTACCTATTATATCCTCACACAATTTTCAAAATTCCAAATTTGACATCTACTTTAACCCAACAACGAGGACATTTTAGTAATTAGTACCATTCGAACCCCAATTCCATATGGTTTAATAAACAACTTCAATAGGAATCCGAAATCTAATTCTCCTCAATCGAACTCCTCCTCAATTCAATTCATTCTCAATTCAATTCCTCCTAATCCAATTATGGATTAGTAAACATGCCATAAGTATAAATAAAGCCAAGGTGGTGGGGTTTCTTTTTTTATTTTATTTTAATTTTTGTTAATTTTCTTTTATTAGTTGCATACTGGAATCAATATGTGACCACATTTTCTTTGATTAGGGTTGAAGATTGTGAGTAGGGTGTACTTATTAAAATTACATTTGTTTCACAATTAAATATATAATTTTTGGTCATTTTATATTAGGGTAAATTAGTAATTCAATAAATAGTTTGGTAGTATGGTGTATTCAGTTAATTTTAGGGTCCATTTAGCAACACTTTAAAGAAATTATAAAAGTCTGGAATAAAAGTCATACACATCTTATAATAAAATTATATAGAACTCTTCTCAAGTCTATGTGAAATCTAAAAGTTCCACAGAGTTCTATGAAATTTGGCACTTAAAAAAATTGTTTTAAAATGCTCTAGAATCCTAATTGAATACACCCTTAATTTTATGTTGAATTTCTTTCCTTGTGGAAATTTTTGTCTCCAAATTTTTAAAAAAATGAAAGGCTTGTTTGGATGACTGATTTGGACAAGAGATTTGGGCTTTCATGGGATTTACAAATACAAATGGACCAAGTGTTGGGAAGAAAGGTTGAGTGCAGCCTGTAAAGCACATGTAACGCACAGTCGGGTTGCTCACACAGTAGATCTCTCTCTCTCTCTCTCTCTCTCTCTCTCTCTCTAAAGATATCTAAAGAGGAGATGTGAAAGTAATAACTTTATTTTATGGCCACCCCCGACTTACAGCAGAGAGGATGATACGTGGCGCGGTATACCTGATCATTTGGTCAACAAGATGCACACAAGTAGACATAGCTCCATATATATGTTCTTTTTTTTTTCTTTTTAGGTTGCGATGGCAACTGAGGTGAGACGACGCTGAAATTTGAATGGGAAGCGGTGGCGTTACCATTCACCGTGAAGAGAGAGAGAGAAGGAAATTTGTGTGTGTGTGTGTGTGTGAGAGAGAGAGAGAGAGAGAGAGAGAGAGAGAGAGAGAATACCATGAAAAAAAAGGAATCGAGTCTTATACTTAAATTGGGACTTTGCAATATTTACGGTTATGCCACTTTACTTTCTGTAGATCATAACTTCTTTCGTTTTAACTATGAATTGAACCTGCCTGTCTACGAACTCATATTCATGAGCTCTGCACAACGGTACAACTCAATTCCCCAAATTCCTTTTCAAACAAAAAAGTGACTAAAGTGCCCCTACCCCCAAGGGAAAAAATGCAATTACACAATTAAATAATTAAATACAAACAATTTGTTGGGTTGGGGTGTTACAGCAGAGGTTAGGGAAACCAATGTGGGCAGCGCTATGATGATGAAAATTGGAGCCCCTTATTTCCAATGGCTTCCTATGTGTTTGGATGCCTGCAAAAAAGGCTTTCTAGCTGGATGTAGACCTATCATAGGTGTTGATGGGTGTCATTTGAAGGATACATTCCAAGGTATGAATCTTCTTCTATTTTTCTTATTATAACTATATTATCATAGGGCAATTTCTTATTCAAAACATGTGAATCTATGTTGCACTAACTATATTAATGTATGATAGGTCAATTACTTATGGCAGTGGGTATTAATGAAAATGACAATATGTACCCAATTGCTTATGTTGTGACTGAGTTGGAAACCAAAGAAACATGGTGTTGGTTTCTTCAATTGCTTATTGAGGATTTGGGTCATGTTAGTGAACATGGATGGACTTTCATCTTAGACCGACAAAAGGTAGTTTAATATCTAGGGTTTAATATGCTTAGTTTAATATTGTGAGGATAAGATGCTGAATTTGATTTATTTGTGCCTGAAGTAGAACATATATGGTGTATCAGACATCTTTTTGGGAATTTCAAGACATTGCATAAGGGAAATACTTTGAAAGATTTGTTATGGAATTGTCATGCCCCAATTTTTTTTTTTTTTAATTATTTGGGAGTGTGAGGTAAAAGAAAAACTAAAAGAAAAAATTTAATATCAAGAAAATGAAGATTGAACATAACCTTTTATTTAAGTCAAAGTAATTTACATTGTAATTTTACAAGCAAAATAATAAGAAAGTAACAAACTTTCAACAAAACATTCAAAACTATCCACAACCCGTTCTTCTTGTTTCCTCGGCAAAAACTAAACTTCAGATTCAAAGCCTGTAATAGATTCAATAAGGGGTGAGCATTACATGCTCAGTAGGGGTCCTATGTCTTATGTGATTAGTGAGATTTATAATGTACAATTTATGCAATGCACGAATGAACTTCATTTCTACCCAACTTGTTAATTCATATAATAAGGCAAGCAAATCTACATGTCTCATACCATGCATTTTACCAATGTGATTCCGAATGGCCCATTATATAAACTAACACCCATTTTAATCATCCCATAATTATACCGCTAATTTCCTAATATACTGTGCACACGGGCTTGCCTGAACTTGGTCTCTACAATGGTTAGACTCACCTACACAAAAGAACCTTCCCATTATCCTCTTTTCCATAATTTCTTTATCAACCCAAAAATTCCAACCACCACCGACAACATAGGAATATGTCAATAGTAATCAAATTATAATGATAATTGACAATACGATAACACCCAATATCAAGGATAATAATCAAATAATATTACCAAGCATAATATAGTGTTCACAATATTTAACTAAATCAATTTATGTAAAGCTTCCCCAAGAAAAACCCCTACCTCAAATCCAAAGCTATTGTATAACTCCCAGTTGAGCTTTTCCAAAATCTTATCACACTTAGTTTTCACTCTCGAATTTTTAAGAAACTAACACAACTTTGAAGAACCTATGATTCAAGAACTATTAGGTAAGGCTATTTATAGTAAGCTAGAGTCGGCAAAAAATATATAGCTGAAGCTCAACATTGTACCACATACTAGCCTAGGGATTTCTAGACTACATCCTAGGGATTTATAGACTATATGGGTGGCTTGAAAGTAAACTGTCACCCCAATTAATCCTTAGGTGCTGGCTCTGGAGAGTGCTTAGTGAGCACTTGCCAATTACGTTTATACACACACACACACACATATATATATATATAAGAATATCTATTGTTCTTACACCTCATACCAAAACATACCACCTCATGCTTCAATTGTTTTTTGAAAACTCCATAATGCAACACGTCACTTTTAAGAGAAAGCTTAGTAAGCACCAATACCTTTCTAAAAGCTTTTGTGTGTAGAATAATATTAAATGAATTGCTATAGTTAAAGTCATACAATGAGGTTTGATAGGCTATAGCTAGATTCACGTAACTTACCATACAACTAACTTTATATATATATATATATATATATATAGTTTTGAAAACAAATAATTATAAATAATTAATTTTATGAAATATTAATATACATATTTAAAATGCATATGCTTCGAGTGGACTGAGGTAAACTAGAAATTCTGCTCCATGAAAACCACCAGGAAAGGCAGCTACTAAAAAGCAAGGCATGCTTATTCTGAAGAAGTAGATGACTTGATTTTTAAAGGGATGAGACTTTTTGATGTAGACTGATATAATTCAGGATATGTATTTTGCCTTATTTTGTGAACCATGACCAAGTCTATGTACTGCCTATACCTAGATATTATATTTTGCCTTATTTTGGGAACCATGACCAAGTCTGTGTACTGTTGCATGTGTATATTGCTTCTAAAGACATTGTATTTTGATTTATTTTGTGAATCATGCCAAAGTCTGTGTACTGCAGCATGTGTATATTGCTTTTAAAGACATTGTATTTTGGCTTATTTTGTGAATCATGTCCAAGTTTGTGTACAATAGCATGTGTATGTTGGTTTGTGTACTACACTACGTGTATGTTTCCATTCCATTTCATTTCATTTGAGCCAAAGAATGTAACAACCAAAACAAGAGCTGAATGTTTTCATTTCATGACTAGAAATTTACAACATTTGAGACATGTCTTTTCCCAAATTTTGATCACAATGTTACAACCAAAACGTTTGAGCAGAATGTTACAACCAAAACATGTCTTTACCCAAATTGAAGCATCATCTAAACACCTCATTTTTTTTATAACTAAATTGAAAACCACATTGACAACAATCAAGATACAAATGATCAACAACATTTCTTTTATTCCGTTCAGCAGATTCAAAACATCTCCAACTTGTAGCTACATAGATTGAAACACCACATCCTTGCTACCATTGTTTTCCATCGGTTGTGAGTTTTAAAGATGATATATTCCCTCCCTTTTGTGTTGTCAACATCATTACACCATACGAAACCTTTGCATCCAACACCTCCCTACATCACACTTTGCATAACCACAACATCCATAACATCCATATCATAAAATAAAACTGATTCAAAACTATGCCTTACATATTTCCTTGTACACTTCCAGAAATATTTGAGTTGTAATGTTGTTCAGTAATTGATAGAAGTAATTTCATTTCAGCTCCACATAAAGGGCACCTGAATGGTTTTTGATTAAGCGCTTGAGGCGAAAGGGTAATAATACCCCAGCACACACGCACACACCATATGCGTCTTAACTAACGGAATTCCCAATTGGACTTGATTTGTTAACAATGCAAAATGCGATGACCAAAATCGAAAAATTGAAAGTGTGGTGACCAAAATTAAAATCGGACCAAACCCCAGTGACCAAAATTGTAATTAACCCATATTTCAAATGTTTCAATTCCAACTTGTTTTCTCTGGTTTTGGTTCAATTTGTAATATCCCGTCCCAAAATTTTCTTAAAATTTTGAAATTCAAATATGAATTAACATTTTTCACCTTAGGGGTAAGGGCATTATGGTCACTTTTCTTTGGGGACAAGTTTTGAGTTGCACCCTTGCGTAGATTGCTCTCACAAGTTTGTAGACACGCGATGGGCTCAAATCCGACTTATAACAAAAAAGTTATGGTCAACAAACAAAAAATAGCATTCTTTTGTAATTTTGAAATATATATATATATATATATATATATATATATATTAAACAAACCATAGCACGCACGTGAGAACCTCCCCCCCCTCCCAAAAAAATTTTTGAACCAACTTTTTAGAAGTTCAATGTGCACTCATGTATGTGTCATCGCCTCATTGGGCAGAGGTCCATAGAAAAAAAATTCTTTTTCTTTTTCTTTTTATATTATATTTAGAAGTTTTCTTTATTTATTATTTTAAAAAAAATAAGAAGAAGAGAGAAACAATACGCTATCTAGAAGTGGCTCTCGATTCTTGAACATGGTTGGGAGATTAGGCTGTAGTTGAAAGAGTTGTTCGAAAGCTTGACTAACAAGTGAAAAAAGCACTATATATATTTAGTAAAGGCCTTTTCCTCCTTTCTTTCTTTTCTCTCTTGCGAATGACACAAAGCACCAGAGCTTCCCCGCTCGGCGACGAATGATGAGATCAATCAAAGTCGCAACTTTCGAGGAAGAATCTAGCTAGCTTCGGCTTGGTGCAGGTAGCGGTGAAACCACTTACCAGAACAGGATTGCCCAGTTCAATCTTGCTATGTGTAAGAGATGGAAGACATAGAAAGTTCACAAATTCTTTGTTAGGAATAGTCGAGTCAACCTTAGGGGAAGACTTGATATATTTTAACTGTTTTCCAAACTTTTCTGTTGCACTTTCTGATATAAATGTCTTAAAAGCCTTAACGTTGAATATTCAAACTCAAGGTTATGATATGGACCCAGGATCCCAAAATCTAGCAATCATTTATAGGGTTTCATATAAGGTTATGAACACTGTTTATCCCAAAGCTAAAAACTTAGACAGTAAGGGTGAAACTACCTTGTTCCAAACCAACCTTGAAAAGTCAAACATGGCCATCCCAAAAATGATAAAGTGGAGTGATATAACTCTACCAAACAAATAGATTTTGGATGAAGTAGTCCCAAAATGGCCTTTTGAAAATCAGGAGCCTACACGGATATCACAATTCGCTGATTGAGTGGTAGAAATACAATTCTCCAATGCTAGAAGAACTAGAATTGATTTGGCACCCTCTAGATCTAACCTACGAACAAATGGCCAAAGATGACCTTTTAAGTTGGCATGAGAGAACCCACGTGGGTTTACCTTGGTATTCTCAAACTTGGGTGAAATTGGCATGGGTGTCAAAATGGTTGTGAGCAATATATATTGCATATTATACTTTGTATATGTATGTAATAATATAATAAATTAAAGGCCTATGGCCTGGGAGGTTGGAGACAAGAATTAAAGGCCAACTAAGTGTACGAACTCCCTTTTATTTATCTAAATATATAAATGTATAAGTATATATATATATATATATATATGGCTATATTAGCATCTTACCATATAATTATTTTGTCATATATATATATATGTATTAATATTGAAAACTAAGAAGTCATGTAGACCTCGGCCAAGTTTTTTGGATGGACTCATTGGAATTCCAAGTCACCCAACATTGGTGGATTATGTTCAATCAAAATTAGAGACTCCAGAAGCCACATCGTCTCACTAGATGTTAAGCCGAAGTCCTCAGAGGTCCAAGCCCGACCTGCGAAAGTAGGCCCAAAATCTTCGGATATTTTTATGCACGTGATGAGATCCATCCAAGGAAAGCAATCAAAGAGAGTGATGTCAATTGAAACGTTCCTAAGGAGGAGAGAATCAAGTGATCAAATTTGCAATCCGATGATCTTATTCAAATCAATTCCACGAATTTAAGAAGCCATACAAGGAAAGATTTTGAACGAAGTTGACCTTTGGCCATTTAATGGCCAGCCTATAGGCTGATGAATGCCCGTATATAAACCCCGTCAGACAAAGAGCAAAGGACCCCAACATCAAACATAAAAACCTATTTTTTGTTTTTCATTTTTCTATCCCTAGACTAGGTTTTTATTTTCCAAGCAAGTAAACTAGATCAGTTCTGCACTTTCGTTAATGTAAGTTTAATTCCTTGTATTTTTGCATTACGTTGTTTTAAGATTCAAGTTTCTTGCTTTACTTTTAATTGTTATCGAATTTTCTTTAAGTTTAATTTAATTTCAGATTACTTTATTTTATTGCCTTTGTCATTTATATCGTTCTTATTTTGTTCTTTGTATAATTTACTTTTATCTATTGCTTTGATTTACTTTATCGAACTTTATTCTTGTCTTTAAGTTTAATCGCATATTTTAATTTAATTTGCATCATTATCATTAAATCTCAAAAAATACTAAAATATATATACGAAACCTAACCATCCTGACCCCAAGAAATTGAAAGAACCTAGGCCAAGAGGAGGTTCCTTGCTTGGCTGATCAATTGGTTGGTTAGAAGTCAGAAGTGCGAACACAACAATCCAACTTTTCCCATTCAAGTCAATCAGTGGCTTGGTGGTGGCACGCCTACGCAATCCAAGAGAAGAATGACCAAAAGTTCCTTCCATCGGTCAACTTGGTCAAAAAGAGGGAAACAAATGCTTAAGGTAGTTTAAGAATGGAATGAATAGTAATTTGGACAGAATAAGGACTAAGTAGCCGAATGTTACTGTTATCTTTCTTTTTAGGACTTGTGCCCTATTTATAGATGGCCAAGGTGAGAGGTCTTGGGTTATAATTTCGACGTGTGACTTTGGGCATTGCTTGAGAGGCTGCCACCTATCCATGTCCAGCCTAGCTCGGCCGCGCCTTCTTTAGCCAAATGGCATGATGGGTTGTCGAAAGCTTACCATTTGCCGATGGTTGTTTATGGGCCTTAATGTTTTTACTGGGCTCTATGAGGTCCGTTTGTAGGTCCAATGTTCCACTTATCACAGAATAATTGACTAGTCAGATATGGTATAAACAAGAGAATATATAAATAAATAAAAACTAACTCTTTAAACTTGTTTTTACATTTAAGCTTTTAATTTTTTATTGTATATATACCTTGTCCTAATTTATACCATGAGAAATAATGTTATCACCTTATAAAAGATCATTTACCATAAAAAAAACAAAAAAGAAGAAAAGATCATTTACCATAAAAAAACAAAAACAAAAACAAAAAACAAAAAAGAAGAAAAGATCATTTACCATAAAAAACAAAAACAAAAAACAAAAAAGAAAAAAGAAGAAAAGATCATTTACCTAGAGTGGATGGGGATGTTTTGTTTAGAAGTGATAAAATAGTCAAACTCTGTACCCAAAAATAAACCCTCTCCTCGTAGTCGCCCCTTGCGTTGCTCAATAGTCACACCTTATTATTCAAAACGCGAGCGACCCCTGCGTTGCTCGACAGTCCCAAATGGGGGAGACGAGAGGAGAAACCGGAGTTACCGACAGTAGCACCAAACCCGAAGTGGTCTCAGTAGAAGAAGCTCTAGAAACAGTGCTGAGAGTGGTCCAGCGGCTGCCACCTGTCACCGTGCCCCTCCACGATGCGCTTGGGAAGGTGCTGGCCGAGGACATTCGCGCCAGAGACCCTTTGCCTCCTTACCCTGCCTCCATCAAGGTTACCAGAAAGAAACTCATTACCGTTTCATTTGAAATTGTTCACTTCTTTGAATAATGTTGAATAATATATGTAAATACCATTTGTGTTTTTTTTATATGTATATTTAAAATCTTATTATTTACTATTGAGTGTTCTGTTTGAGTCTCTAAACTGACCAATTAACATGGGTTTTCATAGTTTTATGGATTCAATTAATATATTTGTGAATTGGAATGCTTGTGTTGACATTTTTTATTTTTTTATTTTTTGGGGTTGTGTATGAATTGGTGGACTTGCTCAGGATGGATATGCAGTGGTAGCTTCAGATGGGCCTGGTGAGTATCCTGTGATTGCTGAAGCAAGAGCTGGGGACGATAGACTTGGAATCGCTGTCACTCCTGGAACTGTAGCTTATGTTGCCACTGGAGGTTTGCCCTTTTTTCCCCTTAATATGAAAAAAATGCAGATTTAGTTTGTCAGTTGTATGGATGCCTTGGAAATGTTTGTATTTCTGACCCTTTTTTCTTTGGTGATTAGTTGTGTAGTATGCAATACTAGGGAAGGTCAAATATCATATTGAGGAAAGAAAATTAAAGATTTTATGGTTAATGAGTTGAATTATTTGGTCAAATGATCTTAGCTGATATTTAATTAATTACAAACAAAAGCTACTATAGTGTTGTAATGTACTCCAACAGAAAATAAATAGTATGTCAAGTCCAGGCTCGCTAGACAATTTCAAATGAGCCACTCTGTGAGAATAGTGCATTCTAGATAAATTATTTGATTTTGTACCTTTTTGTTGATTTATTTATGTTCTTGTTTGGTTCATGGTTTATTCATATTACTTGTACATTTCCTAAAAACTAGTTTTCAAAGTATTATACATCTTATATATACATGTATAAATAAATCTTTCTAGAAAACCTGGATCGATGAAAAATCAGTTTTTCTGTGATCATAAAGTGATTTTTCAACCATTGGTCATACTCTCAATTTTCTACCATAGACATCATTAGTCGGTCTTTCTGAAGGCATTCTCGCTCCCGACATTTTGGTCTTATTGCTTTTAACCTGTTCTCCTTGTGTGCTTTCTTTTAGGACAAATACCCGATGGTGCTGATGCAGTTGTACAAGTTGAGGACACTGAACAAATTGAAGGGCTTTCACTTGAATCAAGGAAAGTAAGAATATTGGCACAAACAAGCAAAGGAGTAGATATTCGTCCAGTGGTATGATATCATTCCTTGCTTAAAGTTATGAGAGTTAAAATGTCAAAATTTTGTGCAGTGGAGTAGATATGCATATACACAACCAATGTTCACTGTTCAAAGTTTTTATTATTATATTAAAACAATGTCACTAATATAATTTACTTTTACTTATCTCATTTGTAATGCGTCCAGTCACTTTCTTTTTCTGAAATATATCATGGTGAAATGCGTAGATAGATGTTTTCACTCTTAAGACACATTAGCTGACCTAGTTTCTTGCACTTTGTGAACAAAGTTGCAAAGGTACATATTAGTTAAGGTTTAATTTTTCTAATTTTTATAAGGAACGAGGACTTTGTGATGTTTTCACTCGTGGACCCGAATTCTGTGCTTTTGTGATGCAGGGACAACTCTTGTATTTAGTTTACCTACTATAAATTTGGTTACCTTTAGGATATAATGCTAAAGAATATATTGAGCTTTGGGATGAATTGATGGTAAAATGAGGCTTCTTAGATAGTTTGTGACTTTAGACTTGAAAGGCACATGGTTGCTGTTCTGGTCTTTTCAACCTTGAACAGTATTTTGATTCCTTTATTTTTATTTATTTTAGGTGTGTTTGCTTTTCATCTCGGGTGGTATTGGGGTTTGCAGAATAGGATTTTTAGGGTGTATTCAGGTCTAGGTATTGCTTGAAATGTGAGGACTTCTGTAGGAAGAAGTGAAGAGCTGGTTGGATCTGAAGTAAAATGGCCATTTTAGCTTGTCTTTGGACTTCCATATCCAAAGATTTCAAAGGGGTAACACTTCATTTGATTTGTGGTAATTGGGTTCAGATAGGTTGGATCACTTGCCGGGTAAAAGTAGGAAGTAGAGAAAGAAGAACAAAACCTTAGAATTTATCTAAGGCCTCCTAGGAGTCTCACCTGGAACTTAAATGGCATCTCCCCATTAACCTGAAGCAAAAATCTGAAATTTCATTAATTTAAGTTTTTATGTTTCTTGGACAAAGAATTCCTTATATAGAGGCAACTCATGGTACAATGAGGGCAACTAGAGAAATCGTATTCAGACAAGGATTTCTAACATCTGAGAATACCCATACTAAACTCAATCAAGATTAGAATAATCCAAGATACCTAGAACTAGTCCTGCAACCAAACATTCCCAAATATGAAAATACCACTAGCGACTCCAAGTAATAAGGACACAAACACTCAAACTTGAATCTCTTTTTTTTCTGCACTACATTTGAGTGTTTGTTCTGTTTATACTATTATGTTTGAAGAATCAAATTCCAGGCTGGCACCAAAGCCACCACCAAGGAAAGCAAATCAAACACTACTCTAAGGAGCAAAACCAGAAAGGTGCCACAAATTAGCAATACAGCAATTATCAAGACAGTCCTCAAACTTGCCTGAGGACAGCCTCCTTCTGATGGTACACTGGTAGATAAAATGGCCATGGGAGGCTTAGTGTTATTAGTTCCTTAGGTAGATAAACTTGATTGAAGACAACCTGGTCTGACCGTACAGCTCCAATTGAATAATGGAAGAAAGATGGACAGTTAACGTGTTATGGTTTGACCAAGGGCTAAAAGTGGAAAATAAAGATTTGGTGTATTTCAAGTTTTTTTGGAACTCTCTAGCATGGCTCCTTGATCGATATATTCATTTGTCTTTCTCTCTTTGGTTCACTATCATAATCTAATAAGAAACAAATATATACATTTTGCAAACTTGCAATACTTGTTTGATCTACTGAAATTTTAAAAGCTATTTGAAAATTTGTGGTCCAGGGATGTGATATTGAGAAAGATGATATAGTATTGATATCTGGGCAAAGAATTGGTGCTTCAGAAATTGGTTTGCTTGCTACTGTGGGAGCGACAGTGGTGAAGGTATTAAAAATATTTACTTTTGTGTTAAAGATTGTCATTGAAAGCTAATGTGTCTTGTATTTGTCTTATTAATGAAACTTGTGTTTCCTATCAAGAAATAAGACAGATTGACACTGAGAGCTAATATGTCATGTAGGTTTATCCCACCCCAACAATTGGTGTGCTTTCCACAGGAGATGAACTTGTAGAGCCAACAACAGGCTGTTTAAGTCGTGGCCAGGTACTGTAAGCTATTGGAAATTCTCTCTCTCTCTCTCTCTCTCTTCCCATGATTAATTTCTTTCACTTTGTAGTAGCCCAAAAAAAAAAATCACAGTAAATAGTGAGGGACCAATTTAGTTTTAAAAGGTCTACAAATGACAATTAGGTACCAGGGCAATTAGGCTTTTTAAAAAATCACAGTAAGCTTTAAGCCATTATTAGCCGGAAAATTGTATATTAAACACAGCTTAAAACTTCAAAATGTTAGTGATGTAGTACAGCCCGTAGGTATTAGATTAAGCACTTAAACAATCGAACATAGAAGAATATAAGAGATTGAGGAGAAGAAATATTGATCGAAGAGATGAGATAAAGGGCAGAAACAGTAGAACAAAGAAGAAGATCGGAGATAGAGGAGAAGAAAATATAGATCGAAGGGACAAAATCAGAGAGTTCTAGGAAAAGCTTTACTGAACATTCAAATCTGAATTTTAAAGAACTACATGGGGTTATTTATAGCAAACTAAAACCTAGACATAATAGGATAACAATCCCTTGCTTAAACAGAAATCCTAACCCAAATAAAATAGGAAACTTAAAACTAGAAATCTGGAAAAGTAGAAATCCTACTAGAATTTGGAAAACTAGAGAATCTAGGAAACTAATAAATTTAGGTCCTATGCGTCCTGCATCAGTTAGGTTTCTTATTAGGTTAATGGTTGATGAAGTCATACTTATTTCCTTCTTTGGTTTAGGCTGATTCTTTTAGGCTTCTGTATGATCAAGGACGCAATGAGGAAGTGTTGGCCTTTGAAAATAAGAGAGTGTCCTGCTTCATCAAGATCTTACTATTAAGTTCAGAGATTATATTGGCAGAAAGAAAGAAAAAAAAATTGCTCTATGGTCATCACAGTACAAGACAAGTGTAGTTATTTTGCATTTAGGATTTATTAGATTGTATTATCATGGGTTGATATCAAGGATGTTGCTACCCATCATGTAGCATCTACACATTTTAGCAAACAGGCTGATCAAGTTCTTGTGCAGATTAGGGACTCCAACCGTGCTATGATACTGGCAGCTTCAGTACAGCATCATTGCAAAGTTCTTGACTTGGGAATTGCTAGAGATGATGAAGAAGTACTGGAGAATATCATGAATACTGTCATATCCTCTGGAGTTGATATTCTTCTTACATCTGGAGGTGTTTCCATGGGAGACAAGGACTATGTCAAACTACTATTTCGAAGAGAGGGACAGTGCATTTCAGTAAGGTAGACTGACTCTGCAGTCATTGCTTGTAGATTTTCCTTTAGAACATTTTATACCCTCGTAGGATGGTTGGTGGAACCAAATGTCAATTGTGATGCTGTGTTGAACTGAAAAGTGGTTCGATATAGTTATATATCATATGATATCATGTTAGTTTGGTATTTAACTGGCTCTTCAGGTTTGGATGAAACCAGGGAAACCTTTGAATTTTGCGGAGATCAATTCTGAACCTGCAGAGAGTATGACAATGAAAAAAATTTTGCATTCGGTTTGCCGGGAAATCCAGTTAGCTCTCTAGTCTGCTTCCATTTGTTTGTGGTACCCACCATCCGCCGCCTTGCTGGATGGGCAAATCCTCATCTTTTGAGGTTGCTGAAACTTCTGAAGAATTTCTAATTATTTGTTATCTCTTCCCTTCTTTCTTAATCTCTCTCTATTGTCCCCCTTATTACTGGAGTGGTTCTGTTAAGTTATTCATATATACAACAGCCATCCTTATATTTTTTTTATGTTTCTACATATAGAGTACACGCTCGTCTTCTCCAGCCTATAAAGACAGATCCCACTCGTCCAGAATTCCATCGTGCTATCATTAGATGGGAATTAAATGATGGATTTGGAAATCCTGGGTACGTTGTTCTAAGGAATTTGCTGTATTAGTTGTTCATTTTAGTTTCTTTCAGAGTTGGGACTTAATTGGATCCTCGAAGTGCCTTCTGTTTTAACCTTCTCAGTAGCATTAAGAACATTTAGAAAAACAAGAATTATCTTGTCATTTCAGCTTTGTTGCTGAGAGTACTGGCCACCAGAGAAGCAGTCGGATCTTAAGTATGAAGTCTGCTAATGCTTTGTTGGAGTTGCCAGCAACAGGCAGCGTAATAGCTGCTGGGACTTCCGTGCCAGCTATCATAATTTCTGATATAAGTAGTACTGCTATTTTCGAAAGTTCCTCATCACCAGGTTCAGCATCTCCTTTACAAAGATTTAAAATGCAAGAAACAACTGTAGCTGAGTCCCAGAATGCCGAGTTTAGAGTAGCTATTCTTACAGTGAGTGATACTGTTGCATCAGGGGCTGGGCCTGATAGAAGGTATGATACCTACATCTACATACCAACTTATGTTGAGATACGGATGCCCGTATATGGCAATTTCTGATAATGGCCTGTAATACTTGACACATGGTGAAAACGTACAAAGCCCTCAGAATATTTTGTTTCCCCATCTCTTTATTTTGTGTACATACTTAATACTTATTGGATAAGGGTGCTGCTCATAGTAGTTTGGTTACCTGAGTTTAAGATAGTATGTTTAACTAAATGTCTGGTTTTCTTTTCTTTTTAAATTTTGAATTAAAATGCTTGTGAGAAATATTTTATTTTTTATATACAATTGATCCTTTATCCTAAAAGAAATTACTTTGTTACTCCTTTTCCCAATAAGTTGTGAAATATGTCTTCTTTTGGTTGCTCAATGTACAAAACAGTATCATTACATTTTTCTACATGTTAGGAAGACAGTAATCAAACTTAACTGCATCTAGATACTCCTTTTTGAATGTTTGTTTCAAGAAGGTCACTTAATAGATGCCAAAGAAACAAGGCAAAGCTGATGTTGCTCCTTGTCAAAGTACAACATGTGATGCACTATATGCTTTGCAACAATTTAATGGAACCTTTACTTTAACATGTTCTTCCGATGTATACAAAACTCGGCTGTGGTTAGTAAGTAAACACTCCAAAAACATGGAAAAACTTTTAGAGAACAGACCAATCCAATCCAGCATTTGGGCTTGTATCTGAAACATTTTTGCTCGACACCACATAACATGGAATTATATCTCTCTCAGCAAGCATTTCGACATGTGAAAAATGATGTGTACGCATCCTCTGTTTGAGAAGAAGTTTCAAACCTTTAGTTTGGTTGAATTCTGTGAATTTTTGTTTCATGTAAGAATTTATTTGAACAGATTATATGTTTCTTCTTCATTGTTTTACATCCTGCTTCCACTATTTATTTAATGTTCTTGAATTTGCAGCGGTCCAAGGGGAGTTTCTGTTGTAAATTCCTGTTCAGAAAGGTTGGGAGGAGCTACGGTTGTTTCCACAGCTGTGGTCCCGGATGATGTAAGCCAAATCAAGGATGCTCTCAGTAGATGGAGTGATATTGATAAAATGGATCTCATCCTCACCCTCGGTGATTTTCTTTCTTTTTAACTGGCCTGTTTCTTTTGGTAAAGTAGAACTTCTTTAATACAGTTTTCTTGAATTCTTTAAATAGTTATATTTTCTCAAATTTAGGTGGCACTGGCTTCACCCCACGAGATGTAACCCCAGAAGCGACCAAACAGTTGATTGAGAAAGAAACACCTGGTCTTGTTCATGTCATGATGCAAGCGAGTTTAAAAGTAAGCTTCATACGAGTATATGTATGGCAATGTATACTTCTATGTCTTTTGACTGTATTGCTGGTTGACAATCTTAATTAGTTGGAGATAAAAACTAATGAGGTGGATCTGCTCTGAAATTTTAGATAATGAATGAAAATATTATTTAAAGTTAGTCAAATTATTACGTCTCTTTAGCATGGATGTGTTGTTTGGTAGTTTGTAAAGTGCAGACTTTTAAGGGGGAGTTTGGTGCCTAATATCTTTAGTTTCTGTTATTCTAGTATCTTATCCATGCACACTTACAACCGTCTGAGTGAGTGGTTTTATAATCGCCTATGTTGATGACTTGGCATCACGGTTGTGTTTAGCTTAAACTCTACTTTTTCCTTGTTTCAAACAGGTGACACCGACTGCTATGCTCTCGCGATCTGCAGCAGGAATAAGAGGGTCAACATTGGTAAGGCCTCATTTTGCATTCTTATCTTTCATATTGGTAGGTAGGAAATCATGATTATGGTTAATTATAGTTTGTTGAATATTCAAATAAACATGGGAAGTCATTCGAGGGTTGTAATGATTACTGTTGCAATAAATGCTTCATAATGACTGAACTTTAAGCATAACAGTGGTTTCTAAATTTACTTGAAGCATGCTGTCTCTATAAAGGCGGACGTTGGATCTTGAATGAAAATAACAGAAATAAATTATTTATATCCTTTATAAAAGGCAGAAAAACTAAAGCTTTAGCGGAGTAATCAAATAATTGTAAGTCATGCAAATTCAAATGCACTAGTTTCACTTCAACATTGTTGATGTTACATTGATGCTCAAGTATATTTCGAACATGCCTCTCATGGTAGTCTTTTTTATTTTGTGTTGAATGATTTGTCAATTTTCAATATATTAGAAATCTGGATCTTATGGATCATTTGGTTCCATTCCCTAATTATGTAATTCTCTGTTCTTACTATATACATATATTCAGATCATTAACATGCCTGGAAATCCAAATGCGGTTGCGGAGTGCATGGAGGCGTTGTTGCCTGCCCTCAAACATGGATTAAAGCAGATAAAGGGAGGCAAGAGAGAAAAACATCCCCGACATGTCCCTCATGCACAATCCGCGTCCATGGATGTTTGGGAACAAAGTCATAGGTTGGCCTCTGCTACTGGCAGAGAGCACGGCTGTTCTTGTTGCCAGTAATATGGAGGAATAAAATATCATGCCATCTTTCTTTCTTTCTTTCTTTCTTTCTTGTGTATTGTTGTTATGCATCTCACAGAATGTAAAAATTGTCTTTACAAGTTTATAATAAATAAATAAAACATGGATGTCTTCACAAGTTTATAATAATAAAAAGACCTGAGTTTTATTTATATAACCCCAGTAATCATTGCTTACCCCCCCCAACTCCCCAAAATAATTATAAAAAAATTCAATTCCTCCATCTCTGGCAACTTTTCAAAATACTTAAAAAACTTTTAACCTTCATGTGTATGTATATTTTTTAATAATGCACAGATTCTCGCTTGCATAATTGGTATGCTCTTCTCTACAATTGGCATGAGTGACGGAGTCTCCTTGGGCACTAAATGTTTGCTGAACTGCGGTTGACCAGAGTGCCGGTTCAGCGTTGGTCTAGAACTTCATATATCGACAGTGTCAGTTCCATGTGAGATTCCGGTCACTAAGTCCGGTTAATGGAACCCACTCCTGGAAATTCCACTGGTTAGTCTGACTCTTGCAGGGCAGACCCAAGTCCATCGAAAATGAATTTATTTTAACGTAAGTATGAGAAGACTAATGTTCCTTATTCAGAATTGATACGGCAAATAAACTGCAAGTTGGGGCTGTAGTTGACACAAACTACTCTTAGTTGACACAAACTACTCTTATTCTGCTCTCAACTTGCTGGAACTTGGTCTGTAGTCTGTAGGAAGGGAGCATTTTTGCGATTCTTGCGGCTCCTAATGTATTTTGGAGGTGCTTTCAAACGCTATGATAAGTGAGATTTTATTCGAAGAAGCTCGACAAGATGTCTGTGACATGAGAGCTCGACACATATGAGAGCAATTCCAGAAGGCCTGCCTTATAGCTTCATCTGATGAGCAGCTTAAGTAAAGGGAAGAATATGCGCTTACGGCTGCTAAGAGATGGTTTTGCGGGTTTGGAAGAGAAAAACTTACATGAAATGTGAACAAATGAATTTTTTTGCTCTTTCATCACGTGACAATGGTTTCATGAACCCGTAATAGCAAAGTCTATCTCGTTAAGGATTTTGAAACAGATAGCATGGTTATGACAGCGCAAAAGCAACCAGAATTTCTCCTTTGAACGTTGACATATGAGCCACATCTACCTCCATAACTTCCAGATCCCAAACCCTATTTCTCACCCCATTAGGCATGGTCATTTGGCAAGGCTGTTGCATTTCTGGCATTCAGTCACGAGAACCCGTGTTTCTTAATAAGGTGCTGGGCTGGTGTTTGAGGGAGGGAGATGCCATTTCTTACAAACAACACTTCGATGGTCTAAGGGTTCTTGTGTTTTACTTTGGGGAATTGGCAGTAAACTCTACCCTACTCCAAGACCCAACTGCCCACCCAACCATCGGTACACAACCATGATTCAGCTGGAAAATGATTAGTGAGATTTTAAAATTGTCTTTAAGAAAGGGGTTTATACTTAAGAAAACATAAACTCGCGCAAATCACAATGAACCACCTCATCTATAGTTGATTATCAATCATTGATCAACTGAATCCAAAAATTACCTTGATAAAAAGATGGACAGAAAACAAATTGAAAGTTATGACCCAAAAAAATTAAAAACAAATTGAAAACCATCTGGAATCTGTAGTCTACAACTTCAATTTACAGAGATGTATGATTTCGAAGACACATCAATATTCCCACCAGGAATTCAACAATAATCGTTTTTACCTGTCAGCAAATCAAGTGGAGCAAAAAAGAAAAACATGAGTTACATCCCTAACATATTATCTCAGCCGGAAGCATCATCATCGACAAAAAAGTGCGGTTGTTTCCAAGTGAGTAGCAGGGTATCCTACAAGATTTCACTACAACTTGAATCTTCAGTTACGAAGCAATAATTTCAAGTGGTTGACCTCATTTCTTTTCGTTTTATTTGGTCGCAGTGGTTCCTTGTTGGACTTTACAGGAGTTGCCTTTACCTGGAAACAATGACAGTCGAGTCTTTTACCAACCTGCCAACAAAAATATCTACAAGCTTCTGTAGTCTATCACTGTGACTTCATCTTCTGGGGCATCTAGATCTTGGTAACTGCAGAAATTGAAAGCCAGTCAGCAATTCCTGTCTACAGCCTTAAAATCAACAACAAAATTCGAAGAAATTCGCATTCAAAATTCAATAGTCGAATATTATATACTATCTTCACGTTTGACAATGGAAGAACTGGCAAACAAGTTCAAAAACCCCTAAAGGGTGAAAATTAAACCTAAACGAGAGACTACCAGATAATACTGACAAAATCATCATAAGATGGGACCCACATGGGGCATATGCAACGATGCATAATGCCAGAAGAGGTTTAATCTTACCAACACATATAGGGCAACAAAGACTTACACCACAAAATAATTTCACACGAAATAATGGAAAAAAGACAAACCAACCAGAAAAATATAAGAATAAAAAGAAAACCACAACTAGCCAAGCACTCGTTTTAGCATTCATAATCCACACCACTTGTATTCAATTATTTATGGTCATTTCTGGTAGTACGAGATTTTCCCCTGCCAAAAACATAAGGGAAAGTGGAAACCAGCAGAGCCAATATAAGGGAGAATGGAAACCACTGTTGAGGAATACACTAACGCTTCGCTAATAATTTCAACCAGAAAACAAATATATATTCAGTTTGGCTCAAACATAACTCCAGATCCGGTTAGGAACACCCTCCATTTCAATGATGTTTCACACATAAGTTACCTTCTTAAACGACGAGGATCCTGTCGAAAAGCTGGAGACAAAGCAAGAATTGGGGCTGGCCCACTCATTTGGGGTCCAGACCACACATTTCTACCACTGCCTTCAAAAGGTGGAGGACCACCTTGTTCTCGCAACATTTGCATTGCAACCTCAGGTGGAGCAGGAACAAAAGGTCCTAGTGGACTGCAATGAAAACAATACAAAACCAATACGTAATATGATCTCGAAAAAAGAGTGTGACACACCAATCGCACTTCAAACATAACTAAAAAATGTTCAAGAATTGTGCACATACCCAGCACCAGGCACAGGCATCAATACAGGTGGTGGGGGTATATCTGACGGAAAAGGAGGACCAACACGTACTCCTTGTCCACCAAAATTATCAAACATTGGTTCGTCGAGATTTCCTCCTTCTGGACCATCATTGTTGGACTGAAATTCACTTGATTGCATGTTATCAGACCTATCATATCTCTCACCACCATTGACTCGATTTTCTCGTTCTCTACGATTACCACGTTCGTCTTTCAATCTATTCTCCACACCTGGCCTACGTCTCTGTGGCTTTTCCCTCTACAAATGACAGATTCAATGTGAGAACAATGAAGTACAATGCTAAAAAAAAAGATTAAATTATCAACTGACATTCATGGATGATTGGAAGTTGAATAACATTTAAAAACTATATAAAATATTTAGGAAAAGTTAAGTTTTTGGATCTTGTAATAGACTACTGCAACTTAAGACATCTGTTTACATCTATTTTATTTCTTTCAAAGAACATATATGCGAAAATGTTAGAGAATGTTAGAGAAAGTTAGAATTCACATTATGATATGGTTCCTAAAAATATTATTTCTATCTTGGAGTAATTATAGATCATATGGTTCAACTCATTATGATATTTGGATCCTCAGTAGAATACTAAATCGAATCTGCCTCTTGTATGGAAACACAAATACAGTGTGGAAAATCCACTGAAACTGAAAACAAAAGTCAATTAAAAACGTATAGCCAGCTGGTATGTACCAGAAGCCAGCCGGTATGTTGCATAGATAGGGAAAGTATTACATACATAGCCATACCAGAAACAATAATTCGTTAATTTTAAAAAATTTATACCAATACAGGTTGCTGCATAATAGGAGTTCCACCAGGTGCATCTGCATCACTGCGAATGAAAGTATATTGTAAAAAACCATATAGAGAAAGCATTATAACAATTTGAATTAGAAATATAAACATGCTATCAACTAGCATAATTTATTTTTTTAAATAGATAACATACTTCATATAATTCTGGAAATACAGCTCCTCCCGCAGTTTGGAAGTCACCTCAATCACAAGTTCAGGGTGTTTCAGTTTAAGATGTTTGTGCACAAATTCAGCAGCATGAAAGAGCTTTGTGCAACCCTTGGCTCCACAACCATACTTCCAGCCATACTTTTCATCCCTGATCTTCCGAACATAAGGATCTAAGGACTCAGAAGCAGTGGCATCTATCTTTTCCTTAGCAGTCATTATTTCCAAGGGATCTTGACTCTGCAACCTTTCTTGCCAACGCAAGTCCATTTTCTTTTCCCACTCAGCTCCATTACTCATTATGTCGGAACTCTTCCCCTCTGCTCTTACATGCCGGAGACCCTTAGCTTCGTTTGACTCACTCATTCCATAATAATCTAAACCATGGATGCGCCAAAGATAAGTAATAAGGGTGTCTAGTAGCTCAATGCCCTCCAGGCCCTTGACAGATGTCAAACCCCGTACAATAATAACAGGGCCAGTGGAGCCACCATGCAATTTTTCTCTATTTTTGTCATTATCAGGTCCAGCTAAAATGTTTTCCACAATTCCTTTTTCAGAGTCAAGTTTGCGAACAAGGGCCTGGGCTTGTTCAATGTCAACTTGTATACGTCTGGGCTCAGAACTGACTGGGTGAGCCTTAGGAGCAGCTGAAAGAAGATCATTTTCTTTATTTGGTTCCCTGACATGCCTTCTCCGCTTGCCACCCACGTCAGCTTCATCATCAGAATTTGGTTCACTAGTATGTCCTGATTTATTTGGAGCCACGGAATTGACACCTGGGCCTCTGCATAAAAAATAAAAACAATAACACTATCAGCCTGCTGTAATACACACAAGATGCAGAATCAAATATGCACAGAAAGTGTAGACAATTCTTACAAGTCCAAGGTCCCACTTTGCAGTTCAAGCAGGAAATCTTTTGCTACTTTTCGTGCATGTTCATTCCTCCTAGAAATAACAGTTGAATACAAGAAGTTAAAATTAAAGAAAAGGAAAGAACCAGGTATGTAAGACTGAATCACCCAAAACTGACTGAACAATTGCAACAGAAAAAAGAAAAAAAAAAAAAAAACCAATTTCTGACCAACAAAAATTCTACTCAAATACATAATAAAGAAAAACTTCATTTGATTGAATAATAGGAGCGCACCTTTCAATGACAGTGAGTAGATTTGTGGGATGATATTTGTCTTTGAGCCTACAGACAAAAGCTAGTTATGTTAGAATGACACATGTAAACCAAAGGAAAGAAACAATGTAAAACACTATTACCAGTCCTCATCTTTATGAGCATTAAAATAAGCTCGTTTCTGAGTAGTAATATACTCCGTCCTGTATTCTTGATATCTGCATCATCAATAAGTTGAAATCACTCCCTTATTATTCAAAAAATCATAAGTTGACCATGTAATAGAACTCCGGAGCAATATCATTACTCCGTTCTGTACCTGCGCTCAGCTTCAGCTGGCAGAATGTCATCTTCAAGCTCCTGAATGAACTGTTTGTATGACATTAACCCTTCTCTGAAAAATATTATTCAGTATGTCACATTTCTAAGTGAAAATAAAATAGCCCCAAGCTTCCATTGAATAAAGTGAGGCGATAAACAATCAAACTTTTCAAAATGTGAATTTGCAATTTGAAAGACAAGGGGGAGCAAAACAGATTTAAAAGTAAATTAAACAAAAGAAAACTAAAACAACACTCTCCGATATTCATTTTATTTCACTATAAAACCATAGAAAAGAGAGCACCATGATTTCACTATTGGTAAAGTGAAAATTATGATATCAATTTTCACAGCCTTAGATCAACTCAGAAAAAATATTTCAAGAGCATTCCTTTCAGTGTAATTCTACTTGATTGGGGAGAACTTTTCTACTAGGTGCTTTATGGGCTTTTGTCTTCTGGCTTACGTTTCAGTTGTCTGATGGATTTCTTGTTCATGCTGCCTCTAGTGTGTTCTTTTCATTGTAAGAAAATTTGTGTTTCTAAGCCCATTGAAATACCCAAACACACAAAAAACAAAAAAACTAAATTCCTTTCAGCCAAGGACAGATGACAGAGTGGATTAGCTTATGCACCAAGAACCAACTTTGGGCTTCCTCCAAATTACTGGTATTTCAAAATTTCATACTCATCTAGAATAAACATGATCTTGGTCATCGCTACATAAGCAGGACCCACTATATTAAACAGATAAACTATGCCAAACACATTGTTTAGCTATGTATGATACAATAGTAATAAGTAAACAATAGAAAGGATTTTGACTTTTCATTCCGAATCTGCAAAGAATAATATCATAAACGTACCAAACAAAACAAGAAATGATAAATAAATTAAATGGAATTTATTCAAAAGAAATAGAACTAATGTACAGGATCAAACCCTAACCTTTGGGTAGTCCCAGTGCTGGAAGCATCACCAAAACCACCGCGTCCTGAATCCCAGTCTAAGGAGGGAAAAGATATAATTAAAAATATAAAAAATATTTGATCATTTAAAAGTTAAAAGTTAAAACTGAAATTTGTAAGCATCAAGGCAAAAAAAATACATTACATCACCATCAAACGGATATCCAACCATAAACCAAAAATATGAATTAAGTTTACAGTAAAATTTGCATCTGTACCTACATACCGTAGATGTGAATGATAAATGCAAATAAAATCCCTAAAATCATGTTTAACATACGAGCATCTGGGTTGTAAGGATCACGAACATCTCATGAACACCAAAGCTATCCTTGACTTAATAGCACTACTAACACCAGTCTCTCAGCACCTCGGCAAGCATTCAACAACAACACCAATCAATTTAAGGAAAATATTGATGCTACCAGCCACCTCCACCAACACTAATCACTCACGAACCCCAGAAAGCATTCAACAGAACTAATAGGTAGATCTCAAAACAACATCCCATATATCATTTTACAACCACTTCTTGAGAATGTGCCAATTTTGCCAGTACTTTCTTCACCACCATCTCCTAATCATAAAATAAAATTCATATGTCCGCAATAAAGGTGAAAAGGAGATGTACCCAGGAGGTGGACATGATTAAAACTGTTAGAGCCTTAATGCAATCCTTAAAACACTTTTGAAAATATTAAGGAGTAGTCCGAGGTCAAGTTCCCAAAAGAAAGCAAAAATACTACCATCACAAAAAGGTAGACCAACCAGTAAGCATCAAACAGCAAAAGAAAAATGCTCTTTTCGAGTCTTCATATTTGCTCTTACTGAAAATCTCAAATGGTTATAGAAAATGCATTAGCACCTTACGGAATTACATGATCAACAAGAGGTTCATAAAATACTAAAGTTGAGCTATTTGTGGAAATATTGTTACCTAGAAGGACAATAATCATGGGAACATATATGTTTACATTAAACTGGGCTTACCTTAAAACATGGGGCAATTTATGGCATCAAACTTGGCACCATGTCAAAATTAATTGGTCAAGTATATAACTTTTTATATCCAAAAAAATGAATATAAACATACTATAACTATACATATACATACACACACGCACACACACACACACAAGCACAAACACACAAAACTGTTCTATCAGGAACTGTCTTGATCAGCAACCCTCATTGAGAAACAGGAAGAAGCTTATCAAATGATTTCCTGTATGTCGTCCCACATAAGCGACTGCATGCTGGAGCAAACCCACCCGCCCCCAAGAAAACTCCCTTTATCAGGAGGTGATCCAGCAGGACATGCAGTACAGAACTCATATATGAAAATATATTATATAAATATATATATGATTTTTTTTTTTTGTCGAAATAAATATATATATGAATAAACATGTGTATATGTGTATCAATGTGTACAAGTGTATCGATGTGTATATGACCGATAAAATCAATCTATCTATTGCCAAAAATCACCAAGCAATGTACCAAACCCACCAACAATGAAGAATTTACCAATTTATCCAAAACAGATGGATCTACCCTGGATTTTTGAACAGTAAGAAACAAATACTACTAAAAAGTCAAAAAGAAATGTATACACATTATTAGTCCTGTTATGTATCTCCCGATATGTCACAATGATTTTCAGCAAAAACTGCCAACGGAACTCACCCAAAATGAACTTGCAGCATAAGTCAAGAGAGCTTGAAAGCAGGTGAACCGGTTAAATTAGGCATAGAAGTCAACTATCTAAAGGAGCCAGTAACCTAGAAGCAGGTCATGATTTGAAGCCAAGTAAAAACGTAAGTCAAATATTAATCATGTTTGTGGCCCGCAACATACATAACACAGACATAACGTTTTGAATTAGAAAGAATATCTACCTGACTATTACTCTTCAAAATACCTTGACTGAAATGAAAAGTTTATGTATAAGATAGAAATATGAGCAACACACATGTAAACCATATCCATCCTTCTACAATAATCAAGGACCCAAATCTCCAACACAACATATAGGAAAGGAAAAGGAAAACACTTAAACCACTTAGTAATCTAATGCTGCACTGATTAACAACTAGACAAACCATGCCTAAGCTTCCTTATTTATTGTGTCCCTTGTGCCATCCAATTAGCTAACTAAAACATGTGTAGCCTTCCGTAACACAATGTCATCTTAGATGGTTCAATTTTTGAAGATACTCAGTTTCAACACTGAACCTCCCATCCAGAATTCACCACATAAGAAAACTACATGACTTTAAATATTATAGACTTGTTAAAGTATCTTATCCTGCGTAATCTTACAACTACTTAATTGGCTATCTCTTAAGCACATTAATGAATAAGAATTTCATCATATTAAAACTACAAAACACCCACAGAAAACTGCAAAAACATTTAGGAACTTACCAGGAGGACCATAGCCACCAGATGACCGTCCAGCATACCGACCATGAGGTCTTTCGTCAGCATAACCAGGTCTACCCCCCATCTCACGGTCATATCCAGTATAATCATATCCAAACCTATGCATCAAAAGATTAAAGGAACAACGTTCAAGGAAGTTCGACACAGGAAGACCATATAAAGCCAAATATTTCAAACCATATATATTAGGAAAACCAACCATAAACTGATTCTTATAAATATGCAGAAATTTCCTACATATACGCAAATGAGAGAAAATACAAGCATTAAAAGGTACCATAAATGGAACTACAGCAATGGTGGTATTTTTTAAAACAAAAGGTGCATCTACAGCAGGAGACACCTTCAGGTCCCATTCCTCATCTAACATTAAGGCCTTTTTTCTATTTATTAGTTACAAGGAAATATTTACTTACAGAAGCATGTTTAATAAATTGCAAGTGTAGTAAGAATAGAGGAAAACTTTTCGTTATGACAAACAGAATACCAACTTACCCCCTACTTCTCTAAGAACAAATTAGAGGTACCAATTTTACATATTCACTCTTATTCAGGTGTATATGCTACTTTGATTTCATAATTCCTTCTAATTGTATAGAACATTTAACTTTTAGGGACAAGTGATGAAAACCTCTCTAATTTTCAAGCTTTTACAAATTTTCAACGAATCAATCAGAATTGCAAGGTATTTCATACAAAACGTCTCTCACCATTAAAGGTCTCTTATAGTTTGTACCAACACATAAATCATAATCCATCAGACAACAAGTAGTGGTTACAACGGGATAGCTCATGATAATGCCACAAAGATATTAAAACACGATAAAATCAAGCTACACGTAGCAATACACAATTCTCACATAAACAAAAAGAACAATATCACAGCAAACACAACGACCTTATCATTCTATCGTCCAAATGATGACCCGTATCCATAAAACAAAATATTCGGATCTGAATTTTAAAACAGAACCCCTCCAGAAGAAATTCTATGAATCAAAGAATAGATGCCTTTTGTATTCTATTCTTCACCAAATATTAAATAGAGGCAATGTATTCAGTGCCATGACTTCGTTTTAAGTAGTATGGTCCTGTAACATTGTTATAGGATTCAATCATCAAAATGCAGCAAAACTCTCGTAGTGGATATATGGGTCTTATAGATGGAAGTAGTTGGGGATAATTCACAGCTTATGTTCTCAAATCTCCAGGCAATGATTCAATTTGCACCTACTCAAGTCATTCCCTCACAATCTCTCAGTAAACTAACAGCAAATAAAGCACTCATCCATCACCAGTAAAACTCAGGAAAAACCATCAAGACACACTCACCTCCTATCCCCAGGACCAAACCCACCTCTGGGACTCCCTCTCCTGCCTTCGTACCCTCCATCTTCCCTCCTGGACCTCTTGAACTGCGGCGGTGGAGACCTCCGAGTCGGCGAGTGCCTTCGGTCCCTGTACGGAGGAGGAGGACTGAGGCTGCTCCGGCGCTTATAGCCCCTCTCTCTATCTCTCTCCCTCTCTCGAATAGGCGGAGGCGGAGGAGAACGATTTCGATCGTAGTAGTCGGGCCGGCGACTCGGAGGGCGGTCGAGGTCCCTATCGTCTCGACCTTCGTCCCTGTCGCGCCTTCGCGTGGGTGGAGGAGGCGGGGGCGGAGGCGGTGCTTCTTGCTGCGGAGACGATTGGGGGTCTTCGGAGGACTTCTCTTTGCGGTCGCGACGGCGGTCCAAGGACTCGACCGGCATGTTCATGATCTCGGCCATGGAGTTTGGGGATTTGGAGAAGGCGGAGAGAGGGTGGAAGAAACCCTAGAACGGAATGAAACGCTGAAACGACTCAATGACTAAAATGACTAATGGGAGAGAGAGAGTGTCGATGAGAGGCCGCGGGTGAAAAGAGTCAATTTCACTAATTGGGTGTGAAATGTCATTTGAATAGTGGATTGGGTGGGTGACGTTCTCATCAAGCATGCACGGCGAGTCAATTTCACAAATTGGGTGTGAAAAAAAGTACGTGGAAATTCATTTTGTTTTATTAATGTGGTTTGCTTGTAATAAACTTATGTTGATAAATAAGTAAAAAGTTATTTAATTTGTTATATAAATTTCTCCTCTCCTTGCAAGCTAACTGGTTTTCATTTCTTTTGCTAAAGTAAATTAAATGTATAGGTTGCAGAGGTGCAACCAACTTATTTAAAGACATGTCTAACATAAGTTGTGGTTAAATGTTTTTATTTGTTTTCATGTTTTTTAAATTCTAAATATATGCTATGGTTTTAGGTTTTCTTTTTGGTCACTAGTGATACGTTTTTCATTAAGATGAAAAAGAGCATTCTAACTGTGGAAGTGTCAAGATGAAAGAAGAATTCATGAGTATTCTAACAGAATTCTAAACATGCATAAGAGAGGCAATATTATGGGTTGCAACCAAAATGTTACCACATTTCATTATCACCAACTAAGCAACCATAGTACATGTACAACCTTTACCCTTCAATTCTATGATGTTGTACAATCCAAAAAACAAAATGTGCAATCTCTATTAACTCAATTCCCATGCACAAAATGTACAAGTATGATCTCATTTCATATGTTGGTTTTAGAATATCATTACACTAATGGAGAAGAAGAGCCAAGAAGAAGAAGAACTTGTGCAATTTTCATCTTTTAAAATTTTATGGCTGCACAAAAAATTACAAAAAAAAAAAAGTATAATGCAACCAATATATTTCATTTGTTGCACTACCCAAAAAAATCCAACAAAACATGCAAAAGGATCTTGCTCAACTTCCCAATGCTTTACCCTTTTATTTATCTTGGGAAAAAAAAAATATATGTACTTGTTCATACAAAGTACCCAAATTTCAAGTTAATAAGGTAAATTTAGCATATATACCTACATGAAGTAGTTGAGTAAGAGAAATTTTTTCTTGCAAACTTGTCATCATATTAGAGTTTTCTTATGTTGAAAATGCTAATAACCGCTCATTTTCATCCTCATGATTATGTACAGATGCGCTATGATCAAGAGCAAATTTTTATGATCCATGAAAAACATGGCTTAAATTCTTAGCAGCATTTTGATACACATGCCAAACACAAAGTCAATGAGAAGCTTCAGGAAATACATGTAAGATTGTGTTAGCCATTGCAACGATATGTTTGAATCGTCTTTGGTTGCTTTCCAAACATCGCTTCAAGGAAAGTCTCAAATAATCACTTAAATGATTTTGCAATTTCATCATACAACAAGCTACACCAAATACTATTGTTTGCTTATGATGGTTAACCTTGACAAATGGTGCAAATGGTCGACCATATTCATTTGTTCGATATGTTGTATCAAAGCAAACAACATCCCCAAAGATGCCATAATCACTTACATAACGTGAATCAACCCAAAATATATTTGCGATCATATCATCCTCATCAAGCTCAAAATAAATAATCAAACTGTACTTTCTGAAAATATTGCAATATAGCACCAACATCTCCCTTTTCCATATTCGTCTTTCTCTTTTTATGTATGTAATTTCAGTAATCTTTATCCAAAAATTTAAGATTCTTTCATCCCCCAACTTAGCTACTCATTAGTTTCATAGTGGCTTTAATTGGTATTCCTGATTTTTCAGCATCATCAATATGTTCTTTTTTAGATTTAGACATACATCTATTAATCCTAGGAAGATTCTGCAATCCTTTGTTGTACGGATACACCAAATAATATGGACCATTGAATTGAGGAAAACATATATAGGCTAATCTACAACATTCAATTTAGGGTAACCTGAAAACATGTTATTATAGTTTAAAATTAAAATATATTTATATTATAAAAAAACCACACTAGAACGAGAAAACGTGAAAACCAAAAATGTGAAAACCACTCTTGACACTTCTTCTTCTTCATTAAAACTCGATCTTGGCTTTTCTTATTCTCCATTAGAACTCGTTTTGCTAGCGTTGTCATTACACTAGAACTATTGAGAGAGTAGGTACATAACTCATATGGTGGTGGGTCTTATTCGTGATCTAAGGCTTTGTCGAATCTTGTTTCGTCGTCGTCGTTGGGTTGGTGGAATTGAGGTGATCGTTGGGCTAGTGGAACTAAAGTGATTACTAGACTTGTCATGGTCATCATCTTCATGGAAGTCGAACTCATGTGAAAAGGTGACTGAATTTTTGATATTGCTGAGCATATCGATTCCTAGTTTCTTAATCCATAGTGATTATAAATAAGCCCACCATGTTTTGAGAGTTTGAACTTTTCTTCTACCTTTTGCAAATAGTATCATGAGTGAGGTATCCAATTGGAATTAATATTTTCATTTCGTAATTTGATTTAACACCCAAAATGGGAAGACTTAATTGGATTCAGCCAAATATTTCGTGATTGCAAACATTCGCTATTGAGTTGGCAATTATTGCCTCTCAATTTAGATCCACAAGTTTCTAAAAATGAGGTTATTCTTTTTTGTCACAAATTACGTTCATACTTTCATTTCCATGCTTCGCATCAATTGCCAAAACGGGAGAACCTAATTAGATATGTAAATCCGATTGCATTCTACTAATAATTTTGTGAATGCAATTACTACAAATTGACACATATAGGATTGCATACTTGGTTGCCTGATGCTATGGAGGGTCCCACTACAGTAATCTAGTATGTGTAAATAGGCCTGGGCGTAGATCGATTTGGAACGGTAGAGGGCTCTTCTATTAACCAAACCAAAGACTTCGGTAGAACATTTTCTATTCCGTTAACCAAACCAAAGACTTTGGTAGACTTCGGATTAGTTAACCTAACATTCGGTTCGGAACGGATCGGTACGCCAGTAATACCGTAATAAAAACATACTAATAAAAATACAATTTAAAATAATTTTACATGATATAAGTTTTTGAACAAATACACCAAATTATCCTTGTAAAATACAAATCAAATAACTTAGTTTTAAAGCTACAAACGAACATTAAAACTACATAATAAAATAGCAAATTACGTTACAAAACAATAAGAAATTAGTTTAAACACTTCAAAGAACCAAAAATTGCAGCATAGAGGTCGAGTAATCTTCAATCCAAATCTGATTTGTGTACTGTAGCCAAAGAAAAACAAAGTTAAAAACAAATATCAAGTACATGGGCATGTTATTTGAGATAAAGGAAGGTTATTAAGCACCATACCATTCAATATGTACTCAAGATGGACTAGCAACCACTTTCTCTTTCATTTGAGAACTAGAATATACCTCTACATCATTAAACAAATTATGAAAGTGAGAAATAAACATATGTCATATGAATGCAATTGAAAACCAAAAGAAATATAACAAATTAAAATTACTTACCAGTCTCAATTTTCTCCAAAGCATCATAGAACTCAAGTTCTTCCTTAGTGGGATCCTTGTACAAGGAGAACTCCTCGGCTTTCAACCAATCACTTGTGCAAACCAAGGCCTCCACCATTCTTGGAGTCAAAGAAGCATGAAAAGGATCTACAATTCTACCACCCAAACTAAAGGTTGATTCTGAAGCCACGGTAGAGATTGGAATGCCAAATACATCCTTGGCTATTTGAGATACAATTGGAAACCTTAGAATATTTTCTTGCCACCAAGACAACAAGTCAAAGTTGGGATTTCTAAGATTTTCAGGTGGCTCTAACAAATATTTATCCACTTCATTTCTTATCTCAACAACATCCATCACTTGTCTCAACTTCATAAATTTAGACAATCTTTCTGCTTCAACATCATCTTCATCATTTACCATAACCGTATCCCCAATTCTCTCCAAATTGCTATTATTATAACCTTGGGCAGCCAATAGGTCAGCTACTTTATACACATCATACATGTGGATTAAAAAGTCCTTGACTCCTTTGTGTAACTCATTAACCTTGGAGGGATTGGATTCTATATCGGAAAGGCTAAATAAGAGATACTCCATTTTGTATCGTGGATCAAGAACAATTGCAATAAGCAACAATTTGTTAATGTCCTCAACCTTCCCCCAATACTTGTCAAACTTTCTTTTCATTGATGTTGCTACACTTTTCATGAGAGAATTCTCACTTCTACAAAACTTTTGCAATTGAACAAAAATAGCACACATTTGATGGAAAGCTTGGTGAGAAGTCACTACCTTTGACCCACTAAATTTCAAAGTGGCTTCATAGTACAACTTTAAGAACTTGATCAAGACTCTAGCACAATCCCAATCATTTGAGGTAGGAGGGCCCACTCTTTTTTTATTCTTCTCAACATCATCGTCCATAAAATAACCCACAAAGTGTGGGTCTTCATCATCCTCCAACATCCTTTCAAAAGCTCTTTGATACTTTAATGCCCCTTCCAACAATAAATAGGTGGAATTCCATCTTGTACACACACCTAAGGGCACAAGCTATTTGATATCAAGTTTCTCAAAAGCAACACATCTTCTCCAACTCTCCAACCTTGAGGGAGAAGAATGGATGTACCTCACCGAATTAGTAATAGCCATAATGGAGTTATCCAATTCTTTCATCCCTTCAAACACAATTAAATTCAAAATATGTGCACAACATCGCACATGCAAACAATCACCACCAAACATAAGTGTCTTGCTCTTGGTCAACCTACCCTTTCATATAACTTATCATTTTATCATTAGGAGTAGCATTATCAACAGTAATAGTAAACACTTTATCTATACCCCAATCATTCAAACAATAATCCAAAAGCTTTCCAATAGTTTCACCCTTATGGTTTGGAATGACACAAAAGCTTATAATCCTCTTGTGCAAGTGCCAATCAACATTAATAAAGTGAGCCGTAACCACCATATAATTTATCTTTTGAAGAGATGTCCATGTGTCGGTGGTAATAGACACCTTATGTGATGGGTGACTTAACACACTCTTGAGTTTATCCTTCCTAATTGAAAAAGATTCCACACATCTCTAGTAATTGTCCTACGAGATGGTGGATCAAACTTTGGTTGGACTTCTTGCATAAAATCTCTAAACCCCACATTCTCTACATGGCTAAATGGAAGCTCATCACGAATAATCATCCGGGCACATGCAAGTCTAGATCTCTCCTTACTAAAGGACCAACTCACTATACTATCCTTATCCTCCTTGACAAATGATAAGAGTTTTTGACTTTTGACATCTCTAAGTGGAGATGTCCTATATGTAGTCTTTAAATGATACCATAAGGAATAAGTACCATTACAGGAGTCACATCTGTAATCTTGCTTACAATACTTATATATGCACCTAGGTTCATCATCATTTGTACCTTCTTCCTTCTTTAACTTATCAAAATGTTCCCACACATTAAACCGAGCTGCAACTTTTCTTTTTAAGTTATTCAGTGGTGGAAGTGGGGGATTGGCATTTGTTGAACTATCCACAGATTGTGCAGAGGTTGGTGTAGGAGTTGAACTTGATTTTGACATAGGACTAGTAGATGAACACAAATTAATTAAATTGAAACACAAATTAATTAAATTAAACAAAAAGACATGAGTGCCCAAAAAAATTTCCAGGGGCTGGAAAAACTCCAAACCGCTGGCCAAGACTTCCAGGTTAGGTAAATCACATGCAGTGGAGCAACTTTTGTTCTTGGACTTACCCCAAAAAGTAGACGGAAGTGACCGAAATCGAAGGCCGAAACTAGCCAAAACTTCCATCGCTTGGAAACGTTTCAAAACTCAGAAATTGATCCTAAATACCACAACCAGCAGCTGAGTATGTTGAAAGGATAGAAATGCATACCAAGTTCGAAGAATTTGGTTGCCGGAATCACCCGAATGAGCTCCTTCAAGTTATGGGTAAACTCGGCGACTTTTCTGCAATTTCCGGCTACCACGGGCAGCGGTGAAGGCGGCGAAGGGTCGCGATAGGAAGAGGGAAGTGAGCTTGATGTTTTGATACTAATATCACGAAGTTTGGTGGCCGATGGAGGAGATGGCAGAGGAAAAACCGTTCAGATGAACAGTAATTTCTAGATTTCCAGATTTTCTACGTGCAGGGGGAGAGAGAGAGAGAAAGAGAGAAAGATAGGGAATTTCCAGATTTTTAACAAAACAACTTCAAGGAAATTAGGGCTAATGTAGGTAGTGTTTCAGTGTTTGGCAGTCTACAATAACTTAATATCCAGTCACAAATAAACATATACATATATTAGTATTTAAATAATAAAATAATTATAAATATCGGATCGGTATGGGTTTCCGTCGGATTATGGATATTGTTAACTGTTAACCAAACCGAACGTTTCGGTACGGATCGGATTGGAATAATTAAAATTAAAAAATAATTATTTAACCAAACCAAACCAAACCGTCGGTACGGTACGGTCGGTACGCTGATAATTCAGATGAAATGCCGACCCCTATGTGTAAATAATATCCGTCTTGGTAAGCGCAGTAGGCCAACCATAATTAGTCTAATGTTTGGGTGCGTATGGCGGTACATTGATTAGTGCATAATTGTATATCATTTTATACCCTTCTAACTTATGATTTGGTTATGTTTTTTAGTTAAAATTATGCTTTTAATCTCTTTTGTGTTTGTCATTCAGTTAATTGAGCTTTAGGTAGCATTGGTGGCTTTGGATAGAAAAAATATGTAAAATGATGCAAAAACGTGTAAAACTAGAGACTGAGTTAGCAACTTGTTTCGGACTTAACATTTTCATCCGACCTTGGATTGGCCCAAATTACATGTGGTTGGAAATATAACACTCTGGACTTCAAGTTGGAGGGTCAAAGTCGTTATTTGCTAAAGGAAAACCCAAGTTATGAGCCCACAAAATTGTTGGTCTTTCTAACCTAAGCATGAGTTAATTGTTGCTTGGTCATGTTGAGTTATGTATGAGCTATTGTTTTTGCTAGTGGGATTTGTTGGTGAGCAAAGAAGATGAAGTGCAACAGGAAAATAAGAACAGAAACTCATTTTTAATTGCATTTGGTATGTTTGGTGATGTGAGTGTGGTTAGTGGAATAAATACTTAAATTTGATTCCACCTTTCATTGTGCCTATATATAGAGAGGTTTAAGAATTCATTGATAAACCACATCCAGGGATTCACACTCCCACAACCTCATACACTTTATCCACAAATCACCCGCAAATACACTTCATTTAGCCAACACCATAACTCAAGACACAACCCAGAAATTCACACACTCCAAATCACCAAAATAACATTTTAAGCCTATCTGTGATTCCCTACGAATTTCTCATTTCTCAACCATCATCACTCACCCAAACTCATCCCAAATCACCTCATTAACCTTCATACATCCTTCTAGATTTGGAGAAGCTCTTGGAGAAGCATTAGACACCACAAGAACTTCAGAAAATGGTTTTTCTACTCTTATTGTATTTATTATGTTTTGTCAATTCTATTTATGTTATTTAGACATTATGAGTAGCTAAATCCATATTTAGGATGTAACCTAGCATGAATATTCTTGGTTTATAACCCTCAAATACACACCATTAAGCCAACACCATAACTCGAGACACAGCCCAGAAATTCATACACTGCAAATTACCAAAACATCATTTTAAGCCTATCTGTCATTCCTTACAAATTTCTCCTTTCTCAGCCATCATCACTCACCCAAATCACCTCCTTAACCTTCATACATCCTTCTAGATGTGGAGAAGCTTTTGGAAAAGCATTGGACACCACAAGAACTTCAAAAAATGGTTTTTCTACTATTATTGGTATTCATTATGTTTATGTTATTTTGGCATTATGAGTAGCTACATTCATTTCTAGGGTTTCGATGTAACATAACATGAATACTCTAGGTTTATAAGTTTCAAGTTTTAAGTTTGATTCAAGATTCTAGTTCTTATTCATTATGCTTATAAGTTAATATACTTGTTTGAATGATTGATCACCATTAAAACTTGTGTGTTAGCTATCTTGGTTGGAATTAAGAGTAGACACCATATACCTTAATTCAAATTGAACTATGAATAGGAAGAGTATATATTTGACAACAGGGATTAAATACATGCTTGGTTGTTTAAAACATTCGTATATGCTTAATAGATTTCTAATGCTTGATTTAGGTTCGACAACAAGGACTTAATTAGGGAATTAGGAATACAAAGTTAGGACTAAACACAATGGCTTAATCATACTTTAGCTAGAATCAATCTTTGAATCTAAATTAGACTAATGACATCCTTATAACCCAGGATTGGATTGTTATGGTGAATCGAATGCCCTGGTCTCCAAATTTGTTTTCCAACCCTTAAGACCACTCTTCGATACACTTGTTCACTTTGCTTTTGTTTGCAATTTCGCTTTGCTTCATTTGTTTTCATGATCACAATTACTCTTACTTTAAATTATGTTGGGTAATTTTCATTTTACTATGTTGAAGTTTACTGAGTTTCAGCCTTCAATACATCAAGTTTTTTTCGTCTCAGTCGCATCCATAAAGTTTATTTTCATATCACTTTCATACGTACATAAGTTTGACTGTAAACTTTTCTGTTAAGTAAAGATGTGACAATCAATGTTGCCACGTGGACTAAATAATTAAAATATATTTAATTATTTATTTAAAATTTTTAAAAATATATATAAAAAACAGTAATATAAATTAATATTATATTATTTAAAACAAAATAAAAATAAAGCACTTTCTCTCCTCACCTCTCATCTCCACACCTAAACCCAACCCACACGTTCCACACCTGCCACCACACCACCCCACCACCCCACCATCCTTACTCACAAACTTAAGCCCTACACCCAGCCACAATCTATGTGGACCCCATCATACAGTCGGCACACTACGAAAGCAAGCAATAGTCGTTCCAGATTTTGTGAGCCCCGAAGAGGGAGATGTCATCATCGTTCAATTTCCCAAGCCACCTAATGTGGGTGGGGTTAGAGGCGACATTAGTTTTACCCTTGAGTTTGCAGTGCCAACTTATTTATAAAAAAATTAATAATAAAAATAAATCCTTATAACAAAAATAAATAAATTTTTTTTCGGATACAACCCATAAACCAACAATAAACAACTACGACTTATGACCCCTTTTTCTAGTAGTGATTAGAGTCCACGTGTGCAAAATTTGGAAACCAAAAGTTATTGGATTTGATGATCAATTCGGTGATTTGTAATGCATATTGGTTGATGAAATGGTGAGAAAATCATGATGTTATATTATTTCGATTTGGTTATGATAGCTTCACTAGGAGATAATTCAATCCAACTCAAATAGAATATTGGTTGACTTTGAATCAAAATTCAATCCAGTTTTAGCAAATGCATTAATTGGTTAGTCATATTCAATAAATGATGTGTGAATGCGAAAATTCTACCATGTGCGTGGTGTATCTATGCACCCAAATTATCAACCATTGGATGAGTAAGTGGAGATATGTGTTAAATCCACACCATTGAATGTTGGTAACCGGTTAAAATGGTTGCTATAGGTAAAAGTGAACAAAAGAAAAATTAAACAAAAAAAGAAAAATTAAACAAGAACATAAGAATATAACGATACAAAGGGAGAAGGGCAAAGAAGATCTTAAATTGCTGAGGCAATCTCATCGACTCTCTCTTTCATCTTTCTCTCTCTTCCCCTACATGTGAATCGCTTGATTCTCGGAATGGAATTGAAAAGATTTTAAATCTGGGTGTTTACATTTTGCGTGGTTCATAAAAAATTGCAAAAGAGTTGCTGAAACGTATTGAAGTGGCCATTGCAAAGGTAAAAGTAGTAGCTTTATAGTAGTTTATCCTTGTCCACACTTGAGTTCCCAAAGACCAACAATATAACATTTTACTATATTGATCAGCTCAAATATGGGACCTATCTTGAAGATATTTGGAAAGAGGAAGACAATATTTGAGGTATTTCTATGGGTAATTTTCCTTCTATAAAATCAAGTAATTATGTTATGAAAAGAAAACCAGAAAAACTCAGCAGAAATTAATGTAGCCCAGGAAGCAACTGAGTAGAAGTTAATGGGTTTTCGTTTTGCTGAAAAGAAGACCGTTGTAATTTGAGTTTTTTTCACAGACAAGAAACACAATATGATCAATGTCAATATCTTTATCTTCTTTCATGTTGGGCATATTGTTGATGTTGGAAAGTTTGTGACTCATTCGAAAAACATTAGGTATAATTTCTTAATTGTAATGATATAATGAAATCTTACATTAAGGTCATCTTCAACTCATGCAATTACCAAATCGTAAGGGGGTTTTTGCAATTTGTGTTCATACTTGGCATGCAATTGGGAAGCCTTTTTATTTTCAGAATGCAATTACCAACTTATTAGTCTATTATTACAATTACTTGCAATGCAAATGTCATGATATTTGTAGCATTGCATTTTGGTAATGGAAATGCAAGAGGTACTTCAGAATGTCATTTTGAATCCAATTATCAATTACTTAGTCCGATTTTGCAATTCATGTATCCATATTGCCATGTTATTGGTGGCCTCTTAAATTTTGAGAACATATGTGATTTGTCAATGCAATTAACAAACAGTTACTTCTAATTGCATTATAGTCTTGCAATTGACAAACATAACAGTCTCTTTGCATTCTTGTCGTGCAATTGCCATTATATGTGCGCAATTATGAAATGTAGAATCACTCATTAATGACTAATCCTTCATAATTTAATTGTATGTTTATATTTCTACTAAATGCAATTGATGTGTATCCATTTATTTTCATATTAATTATACCATGAAATACATATTGCCTATTTTCAGGAAACGGATACAGAAGCAAGAAAAAAGAATGGAATTCAGGGACCAAAACTCCGTACCTAACAGCGAAGGTTATTTTGCAGAGGCTGAGTCACTTGAAGAAATCGAAAATGTCCCATCTTTACAGTTTTTAGACTATAGAACAGAAGAAATTACTGAAATAAGCGGACACTTTGAGTATGATGGGTTAAACTTCCAAAATATGAGCATTGCTGATTTAGTGGGGAGAGAGTTTGCAAAGTTTGAGGAAGCAGAAAGATTTTACTGGAACTATGCTCTTGCAATTGGTTTTAGCATAAGAAGAAGTCGTTTGAGACGTAGCGAGGGTGGGGTTGTGATGGAAAGACAATGGGTATGCTCAAAAGAAGGGAGTAGATCAAAGAAATGGACGAATAGAGATGATATGATTCGTGCACCAAGGAAAGAGACTAGAGAGAATTGTCACGCTGCATTTGTTGTGAAGTATTGTTTGAAACGGGATGCTTATATTGTGACTAAATTTGTAAAGGAGCACAACCACCGACTTGCTAACTCACGTGAAGTGCCTTTTCTTCGTTCCCACCGGTGTGTTACGGAATCGATATAGCACAATCTATTTTTATGAGAAAAGTCTCTATTAAAACTAGTCGGACATACGACTATATGGTTGACCAAGTGGGTGGACACATGAAAGTGGGATTCACTAGTAAGGATTTATATAACAAGATGGATTTTGAGCGTCGACAAGTGGTATTGGATGGTGATGCACAAGCAGCAATAAGCTACATAAATGCCAAAGTAATAGCAGACCTGTAATTTTTTTGCATGTTTAGTGTAGATGAGGAGAATAGATTGGCAAATTTGTTTTAGAGAGACTCTCAATCTCTACACAATTATCCTTACTTTGGGGATGTGTTGATATTTAATAGCACGTACAAGATCAACGTATATGACAAGCCTTTAGTTATGTTTGTTGGTGTAAACAATCATAATGCAACTACAGTTTTTGGTTGTGCATTTCTTGTTGATGAGACTGCAGATACATATCATTAGGTACTCATAACTTTTTTGACTTTTGTGAAGGACAAGAAGCCTGTATCTATTGTCACGGACGGGGATGAGGCAATGCGCGTAGTGATTGATGAAGTTTTTCCCGATGCACATCATCGTTTATGTTCATGGCACATCATAAGGAATGTGAACTCCAATGTGAATAACCCAGAAATTGTAAGGGAGTTTAGCTATTGTGTGCATGGTGGTTTGACACCAGTGGCATTCGAACAACATTGGCAGCATATGATAGATACATTTGATCTAAAAGGCGATTGGATTGAGATGATGTACCGTAAACGGAAACGATGGGCTGAAGTGCATTGCTCTGGGTATTTTTTTGGTGGGAATACCACCACACAATGTGTTGAGGGTATGCATAAGAACTTGAATGATGGAATTGGTAGATGCATGAAGTTAGTGGAGTGTATTCCAATCCTTATTGAAGTTGAGAATTGAGAATGTGAAGGATGACTTTGATTCGAACAATTCACACCCACTCATTCTTACGCACTTCCGATCACTAGAGGAACATGCAGCTTCCATTTTCACTCACGAAATTTACAAGTTGATAAGAAATGAGATAAACAAGGAGGTAAAATTAATTCTTGTGCAACCCGTAACAAATAATGAAGATCCTCGTGTTTACAAATTTTCCAAATTTAGAACACATGATGAGAAATGGACTGTAGTGTACTACCAGAAAGAGCAACATCTTCAGTGTTCATGCAAATTATTTTAATCTAGTGGAATTCCGTGTTGTCATATGTTTGGAGTTATGAAATGTGATTATATGGAGCAAATATTTCCGACCTTAATAATGAACAGATGGACAAATGATGCAAGACGTGGGAGTGAATTTGTAGTAAAGTCGGATAATGTTCCCAATGAAACTGTTCAAATAGCTAGGTTTGGGTCATTAAACGCTAATTTTAACAAGCTTTGTTTTTATGGGTTGCAAACAGAAGTCGCTTACAAGAGGCTAAAGGCTGAATTTGGGAGATTAAGTACTTTGGTTGAGACATGGAAGGAGCAACATGAACAAACTAGTCTTAATCTAGGATGCCATAATAATGTTGTAAGAGACCCCATAGTTGTTAAGACAAAGGGGAAGTAAACAACGATAAGCAAAGACAAATGGCCCTACAATGCCGAGAGTGTAAGGTTACTGGTCACAACAAAACAAACTGTCCAAATAGCATTGTTGGTGATAGAGGTAAGCAGAAAAGTGGTTATACAAGTGACGAGAGCAACATTTTTTATAATTTTGGACCACAAGATGATATAACTGTTGGGAACAGAACATTTTATTCCTCCTTGAGCGCTGGTCATGGGACTAAGACGTTCTCTTCTTTTACAACCCCTAACTCGGGCTTCTCATATGGCGAAGTCTCTAGTGGCTCCACTCGTTACACCTCTGATGGTTTCACATTTGAGACACCCGAGTCTAGTGTATTGGAATTACAATTTGACACTCAAGGCTCACCACCTAGAGATCGTAATAGATTTTGGGTTCCATTCACCCCAATAAAATGACATGGATTGTAGTACTTCCACTATATATATGGTTATGTTTTATGTACGAAATATTCATTATAACCATATTGTTCATGTATTTCCCCAACTTTTGGCATGACACATATCAATTATGTTATTTTGTATCTATGTTAATGTTATATGTATGAGTTTTGATACATTAATGTTTATATTTTTTTTAATGATATTTTGTTATGATTTTGCATGATTAGAATGGTCAGATGCAATAAATTTCATTGTTTTTAATCTTTAGGTTAGGCGCTTAATTGCAAAGATACATGGAAAATGAGAAAAATGAAATGGCAGAGTTCTTTGGCAATTGCCAAACAGTGGATATAATTTTGCAACATGAAATGGAAATTACACATTGTCTGTTTGTTGCTTTCATTGTCCAATTTAGAATGTTTTCACCATCAAACTTTCATAATTGAGTTAGTTAAATATAATCATTCTTAGTGTTTGTTAAAGTACAAATTTGACATAGTGAACAACCAATCTTCATGAGCAAGATCCTTTACTTGCACCCTATACTATTTTTCAATTTGTGCACTATTGTTCATAATGTGCACTTGCACGTTTAACTTCGAGTAGTTTGAATCTATTAATGAGGTTCAAAAAAATATTTTCACATAAAATTCTTTAAATATCAATTTGCATTGTTTATATAGATTTACTATGGTAGTCAATCTATGGTAGGTCATAAAGTTATTACAATGTGGCTTTAAATTTGATATAAAAAATAAATAAATAAAACTAAAGCTCATGACTACCTTAAGGTGTGCAAAGTTTATTGGGCCAAATTAACTTTATTCGAAGGTTCATAGCCAACTTCGCAAGAAAAGTTGAGCCCTTATCATCTTTGCTAAAATTCAAAGATGAAGAGAAATTTCGATGGGAAGAGACTCACCAAAGGGCATTCGACGCAATTAAAGAATATTTGGCCAAGCCTCCGGTGCTCATTCCACTAAAGCGGGGCCGACCCTTGAAATTATATATTTCGGCCGCGGAAAATTCCATCAAAGTCTTCTAGCCCAAGACAATGATGAGAAGAAAGAGCAAGCGGTATACTACCTCAGCCAAATTCTAACGGCCACCGAGAGGAAATACTCTCCAATGGAGAAACTTTGCTTGGCCTTATATTTTACCGCGACCAAGTTAAGGCATTACATGTTGCCCTCCGTGGTGCACATAATAGCCAAGACTGATTTGATAAAATACATGCTTACTCGCCCAATCATTAGAGGGCGGATAGGAAAATGTACAATGGCATTGGTGGAATTCACTTTCCGATATGTGCCCCAGCAGGCTGTTAAAGGGCAAGCTTTGGCCGATTTCTTGGCGACCCACCCTTGTGTTGAAATGGAGAATATGGATTTCCTCGAGATGGGCACATTGAGTTTATTTCCATGGAGCCTTTATTTTGACAGGTCTCGAACATCTAACGTGGGCGGGGCATGTGTCATCATTGAATTGCCCAAAGGATTCCGAACTCATTATTCATTTCAATTAGACTTTGATTGTACCAACAATCAGGCCGAATATGAAACCCTGATCATAGGGTTGGAAATTTTGAAAGAGCTTGGGGCAAAGAGTGTGGCGGTTATGGGAGGTTCAATGTTGGTCTTAAAACAATTGTCTGGCGACTACAAGGTGACTAGCCAAGCTTTGCTCGGATATCATGCCTTGGCCAGCCAATTGATGGAAGATTTTGACGATGTGAGACTCGCCCACCTACCAAGAGAACATAACACTCAGGCCAACGCCATGGCCCAATTAGCATCCGAAGTGGAAATCTCCGATGGGCTCTCTGAGGAGCTTTTTAAAGTTGAGAAGCGATCTCTCCCCTCTGTCTTTGAAAGAGGGACTCTAGCGGAAGTTATGGTGTTAACCATAGCACCGGAGGATTGAAGGCACAACATCGTGCAATATTTGAAAGATCCAAACGAGTCACACAATCAACAAGTTCGGCACAGGGCCCAATATTATGTGATAAGAGATGAAGTGTTGTTTCGCATAGGTTCCGATGACTTGCTCATGAAATGTTTGGGCAAAAAGGAACAACTCATAGTAATGACCGAGGTCCACGAAGGGATATGTGGTGCCCATCAAGTTGGCATCAAGATGAGGTAGCTTTTAAGGAGGCACGGTTATTATTAGCCGACTATCCTCAAAGACTGCATTGAATATGCCAAGGGTTGCAAAGATTGCCAAAAACATGGGCCGATCCAACATGTCCCGGCCGGACCAATGAACCCCATTGTCAAAGTTTGGCCTTTCAAAGATTGGGCAATGGATGTGATTGGCCAAATCTATCCAAAGTCATCCAAGGGCCATAAGTACATATTAGTGGCCACCGATTTTTTCACAAAGTGGGTGGAGGCCATCCCACTCAAGCAAGTTACCCAAGTCGAGGTGACAGAATTCATTGAGAAGAATATCATCCATCGATTTGGCTTGCCAAAATCCATCAATACCGACCAAGGAACGGCTTTCATGGGCAAGGCTGTTTAAGCCGCATCGAGGAATTGGGGAATTAGGATGGTTCAATCCACCCCTTACAATCCCCAATCAAATGGCCAAGCGAAAGCTAGTAATAAGGTGATAAAAGGGATTTTGGACAAAATGATTGATAAAACCCCAAGGAATGACACTCTCTTCTTTCCAACTCTCTATGGGCGTATAGAACCTTGAAGAGGTCTGCCACGCGAACAACGCCATTCGCCCTCACCTGCTACCATGATGCCGTCTTACCACTCGGGATTTCGGTTAAGTCCCTAAGGGTAGTTCGCGATGCCGAATGAAGTACGGACGAATATGAGCAAGCCATGGCACAAGAGTTAGACGACCTCGACGAGGTTAGATTGGGCGCTTTAGATAGATTGAAGGCCCAAAAAGAGGTTATGGCTTGAGCATACTACAAGAGAACCAAGGCCAAGAGTTTTGGAGTCGGAGATTTAGTATGGAAGACCATTCTTCCGGTATGATCAAAGGATCCAAAATTTGGCAAGTGGTCTCCAACTTGGGAAGACCCATTTCTCGTCCACCAAGTTTTGGGGAAGAGGGCTTACAAGTTAAGTGACCAAAATGGTCGGGTCCATGACTCTTCGATCAATGGTCGATTCTTGAAAAAATATTACCCAACGGTCTGGGAAATGGCGGAAAGATAGTCCGCCACAAAGAAATATTTCGTAATGAAGCAATGATTTTTATTGGAAGAATGGGCATCATAAAATTATCTCTTCCAAAAAAATATCATATATATATATATATATATATATATAGGTCGGCAAAAGTCTACTACAAAATAGGGCCAAGTAATGGCCTAAGTATCCACCAAAGGTTTAGAAACTAAGTTAGTTCTGCTACATATGGTGACCAAATAAAAGGAAACTAGCTAAGTACAAAATGGGCCAACCAATGGCCAAATATGAACCTAAGCATTAGGGAAAAGGGTGCGGAGGGAAGTTCTAAAGCTCTCCATCGCGGTATCTCCGGTAGACAAGGTAGACTGAATCATCAACTTCCTCTCTCGATACTCTCCCACCGTTGCTGCATCCTGTCGAAGTTGAGCCTTAAGAGGCCTATTGTTTCGGATAATCTTGGAGACTTTGGTAACAATGCCAGCCTTCCTCTCTTGAAGCCGCCTCACTTGCTCATCAATATCCGCAGCCTCCTGTTGCATATGGCGGGCAATCTCGATCTTTTTTCTCATGATGGCACTACATGAGTAATCCGCTACTCCAAGTCTTGGCCCATCCTTTGCTCCTCCAGAAAAGGACTGCCTGGGGGGGGCACACTTCTCCACTTGACCAAAGAGATAAGTGATCATAGCCACCGAGCGTGGATCGGGGAAAAAGCCAGAACTCGCTAAAGTCTCGATGGCGGCCTTAAGCTTGTTTCTCTCATTTTTGTCCTCCAAGGACATGAGATCTCCATCTCTATATGACCGAAGTATGGCCTCAGCCCGGGAATCTAGTAGGGCCCCGGTCGTGGTGGAAGAAGTGGCAAGGCAAGTGGAAGCCTCTGCCGAGGATATAGATTCATCCCACTGATCTAGGAAGTCAAAAATATCACTAGAAGGCTGCAAGAAAAATAATGGGCATTATATTCTTTCAAGTAAGGAAAATAAATTACATATATGCATATGAATATATTTCTTGGTTTGTACCTGATTAGGGGATGGTAGAGGGGCCTCTTCGTGAGGAACCATGGCCAAGCTCATTCCATCCTCCGCCAACGTCTCGGAGAGAACAAATGATGAAGACTTTCAAATCTAGCAAAAGGGTATAGGGATTACAATAATGGCCCATTTATTTGAAATAAGCAAGAAAGTTCGGGGCATACCTCAAGTTGGAGTTCGGACGAAATAGCGTCGACCACCAAGGTAGGAGCTCCCGAGGTCAACATAAGGACGGGCTCAGGTGGTGCACTTCCGTCGGTGGGAATAGTGGAAGGCACACCACTGGTGACGATCGCATGGTCGACCGTAATGGCGGTAGACTCCGCCACATCTGCCTAAAAAAGAAGAATGCGTGCTCTCTAACAAACATAAAGCTTTGAAAAACATTAAGGGAGAGTAAGGTCACCTGAAAAGTTGGGCCACTTCGAGGCACCTCGAAAGGGCAAGTCGAAGGAAGGTCCGAGCTTATGGCAAAAATGGGCTGAAATTCGGCCTCAATGGCTGTGATGTCGACCGAAGAAAGTTCGGGGCCAAAAATGGCCCGCTAACATGTTCAAACATTAAAAATAAGGAATTGGGGGCAAGTGTAAAAGAAATTTTAAAAGTATGAAATTTCAATGAACCTGAGAGTTCGGAAAGTGTAGGAAGTCTTCCTCGGTCAACTCGGCCACGTGCTCATGGGCGTGATCATCGGGCATGGGAATAATCTCGTGTGACCCCGTGGAAACATCCTCCAGGTGCCCTATGATATTGATCTGGGCTGACTGAGTTCAAAAATACAGTAAGCATAAAAGAAGTAGAAGAAAATTCAAACGGCTACATTTTTGGGCATAAGGGTGAGTTTTTGCCCTTCAAGATTAATAAATGAAAGTATGTAAAGACATAAGCTTATCGGAGTAGCGGATGAAGTGGTGGCCGATTGCACGGCCCCAATCGAATGAGAAGAAGAGGGAGGCTTTACCGGCCTTGGGGAACCTGCAGCAAATTCGGTTTTAGTTTACTTAAAATAATAATAAATAGTAATAAAAAATAAAAATAAAAAGGGTGCACAGCCGAACCTTGAGGTGAAAGGTTCCGCGGAATGTTTGTGAGGGCATAATATTTCCGGCGGGGCTATCTCCTAAAAAGTTGGAGTTTTAAGCTTTTAGATGTGCCCATCAAGAATTCAAAAAGCTAGAAGTGCAAATATTTAAAAGGGCAAAAATAATCATGGAGGATAGCTTACCTTGGATGGGGGCATTAGGCCTTTTCTCGCCCCGCCCAGAATTTGCATCGGCAGATTTGGCCGAGCTTTCTCTCTCAATAATGTCGGCGAGAGGATTTTCCTTCTCAGCTTTGTCAGCTGTGAGATTTGAAGGGTTAGAAGAAAAAGATAGCCAAAATTAAAATAGGAAAAAATATAAGTATTTTACCTTTTGCTTGGGCCCTTTTCTTCTCTCTCTTGCTGAAAGACCAATGAGCATGGGCAATGCCTGAAGACCCTATCGTCAATCTTTGAACATGGTTGAGGAAACCAACCGGCTGACATCTCTTTCCACTAGTGGATAAAAATGTTAGAGTCACCAAACTGAGGATCTCTAATCGGAATACTGAAGGATTTCACCAAGTCTTGGTTGAAATTCGTCAAGGTGGTGACTTCTTTTGCATCTTTAAATTCCACCCGCTAAGAGGAAAGCAGGTTGACGGAATCCATGGGTGGTATTGGGATGCTCTGTATAAAACCAAGCTGGTAGCCGACGGGATAATAAAGCTCACCACCACAATGATAGCTGCTACCTTTGTTCACCAATAGGCCGTATGGAAGATCTCAGCTGATGAGGATACTTTCCCACATATTATGTCTCTCCTCTTTTGTCTTCGTCGTAGGATATGAGGAAAGATCCAGGCTAGATAATCCGGGAAACGGTGATCTAGGCAAATGGAGAGATGCTCCCTAGTCTTCTCCTGGCACTCATAGAAAAATCGGAAGCAATCCTCAACGTAATGCTTCTAGCGTGGGGCGTTGAGTAAGGGCGGATCCAGAAGTGCTTTGTCGTTTGGGCAAACGATGGTGGGACTTAATTCTGGAAAATATAGCTGGAGCCACAATTGAAAAATCCATTTAGGGCCAGAAACATGATAATCCATGGGTTTAGTGATTACCTAGCGGAGCCCTCTATAAAGATAGGCAAGAAAGATTGGGCCCATGGCCACTTGATGACCATCTGCAAGTGCCTCCGCCAAGGCTTGAAATTCCTTAGTAATCCCGCTGGATTTTGGGCATGCCAAGAACTTGCACAACCACATCACAAGAAAAGCGACATGCTTTATATAGGATATGCCATTGATGGAAGAAGGGTCGGTGGGATCTCCGCCATGGCCAAGATACGTCTTCTTCCAAATCCCGGAGGTCTTGTTTGACTTGTGAAAATCTAAGCCCACCTTGGCTTCCAAAAGGTTGGCGGCCGAGAATTCATCTCCACGAGGGCGAAGGCCAGCTATATCGGCCAAGTCTAGCAAGTTGGGCGTCATCATCCCAAAATGGAGCCTCATGCAATTGGTGGAGGAAGATCAAAAGCATAGGGCCGCAATGATGAGAGATCGGTCTCAAGGAAATGGGCTTCCCGCACATAGGAGCAATGTATCATAAATTCTTATTTTCTTCCAATGGCCGTTCAATTTTGGTTCCAATGCCTTAAACCAATGATACCAATCAAACTTGCCATCCACCGAGCTTGAGTGGACGGCGGCGGATGATGCTTTCTTTGATGGGGCCTCTTTAGTTGCGGTGGGATTCGTTTTTAGGGGGGTTCCCATCGGTCAACCTTTGAATGACTTCGAGCTCTCCCAAACGATTGCCCATGTGAAGTATGAAAAATAAGTTGGGCCACTTCTCCGCTGCGTCACCCACACCTTGGCCACCTCCTCTGGATACGCGGAGAAAAATGGCCCAAGAATATATTGGGTGGAGTTGAGAAAGGCATTGAGAAAGTAGGCAAATATTTGCTTGCCCAAGTCTTTGTCCATGGCCACTTTCATATCTTCAAAAAAATTGGGCACTATCACTTGGAATAGATTCCATCCTACAAACATGAAGTAAAATCGAATCAAACAAAAATATAGTGAAGCAAACAAGATTCGAATCAAGAACAAGAAGAACATCATGGCACTATTCACATATTCAAAGTTTCAATTCTAAACTTTTGAAGGCTATAGATGCCTTGACGTCGATTCGGGTGGATTTGGTGTGTGAAATGATGAATGTGGAGGATATGGATTTTGGAAAACCTTCTAAAAGCCTGTGGCTATGGTGGAAGTGTTTATGTGGAAATGAAAGAGAACACTTGGATATCTGTAATATCTAGGGCTTTTAACGGATAGGAAGTTCAAAAGTCCTTCCAATTTAATTGGTGTCTTCCTAAATTCCTACCCGATTCAAAATTTAATAACGTGCAAGGCAAGGAAAAAAGCAAAATCTCAAACTTCAAAAATTGAAAGGTTTTGGGTTTGGATTTGCTTACCTCTACACCAATTCCGAGCTAAACAACACGGGGGGCAATGTTTGCGGGTGATAAGAATTCACTCGGGCACTATTCGACAACATGGGCCGTTGGGCTCTTGAAATTACTGCCGAGCTTCGAGAATTGGTTGCGGCCGGGCCTGGAGATCTGGAGGTCTTGCGAAGGTACGGCCGAGATTTGGAGTGCTTAGGTAGCTGGGCTACACGCTGGTGCGATCGGATTTTTGGAGTTAAGCGGTCGGCCAGATTTGTTAGGACATAGCGGCCGGGTGAGATGGAGAGAATGGTTGGGTTATGCTTGAATGCGATCGGAGGTGTTCAAATAAGATGTAACCGATTCTCAAGATGTGGCGGCCGAGTGTGTTAAGTGATTGTGGTTGTTGTGTGTTAATTGGATATAAGTGCGGCTAGGGTGTTTAGTGTTTTGGAAAATTGGGGCTGAAAGGGTTTTTTGATTGACCTATCATATATACATACATATTATATTATATTAATATAATATAATGCTATGGCTGGAATCAAACATATATATGTATTAATATATGTGTATATGGGCAAATAAAGTCAAATGAGTGCGACTGATGGCTAGGCTGTCATTGCCATGTTTTGTATATATATGCATATAATGGCAAATGGAATTGAATGGCGACCGAATAGTGCTAGAACTTCAAGATAATTGCGGCCAGCCATCAGCCATCAAGGCAATGACAGCCATTTGCCCATATATGCATATATATACAAAACAAGGCAATGGCAGCCTAGCCATCAGCCGCACTCATTTGACTTTATTTGCCCATATACACATATATTAATACATATATATGTTTGATTTCAGCCATAGCATTATATTATATTAATATAATATAATATGTATGTATATATGATAGGTCAATCAAAAAACCATTTCAGCCCCAATTTTCCAAAACACTAAACACCCCAACCGCACTCATATCCAATTAACACACAGCAACCACAATCACCCAACACACTCAGCCGCCATATCTTGAGAATCAGTTGCTTCCTATTTGAACACCTCCGGCAGCATTCAAGCATAACCTGGCCATTCTCTCCATCTCACCCGCCGTTATGTCCCAACAAATCCGCCAACTGCTTAACTCCAAAAATCCGATCGCACCAGCGTGTAGCCCGATTTTAAGCACTCCAAATCTCGGCCGTACCTTTGCAAGACCTCTAGATCTCAGGCCCGACCACAACCAATTCTCGAAGCTCGACCGCAATTTCAAGAGCCTAGCGGCCCGTGTTGTCAAATAGTGCCCAGGTGAATTCTTATCACCCCCAAACAGAGGCGTTCGTTAAAGGTTTTTTAGGTTTGTACTCTGCTTTCTTAGTAGCATCCAACTGTTGCCGCATATCAGCGATTTCCTTCTTGGTATGAGGAAGAAAATAATAAAATTTAATCAATTCATTATAAGTTGTGAGTTGTAACGTCTCTATATAAATGTATTGTTGCCAATTTATCACCTCAGTATTCACCTTCTCCACTATTTTTTGTTGCTTCATTTCATCGCCCTTTATTTTCCTATTTAAAACATTCACATTTAGTTAGTCTTATAAAAAGTACTTCATATACTAGAAGAGACGTTTAACACTTATAGATAGTTAAAATAACCAGTCTTGCGACTAATCACTGTCTTTGACTAATCTTCTGTTATGTTTGGATTTTTGCCCTTATTATGCACTTCACTTTTCTTTCTCATCATTTTATAATTCCAATTAATGATGAGCCTGCATTAAACAAGAAAACCATTTTATCATATCAAATATACTCAATCAAAAATAATAACATGTCAACTCATATGTAAATTATCAGACTATATCAAACGAACTCAATGAGAAAATAACATTTCAACTCATATGCAATTTCCAAAGGAGATATGAAATTGCAAGGCCCTTAGGCATTGCATGTTTGTGCTCCAATATATCTCACTCTACCATTCAACGCAATTCTCAAGCATACACAACTATTTCAATGCTTGTTCTTATGCTATCCACTTTTATGGAAATTTTACAATTTTTAATAATATGTGAACAAAATTAAATGCATCTTAGTTTACCACCCATTGTTTTTTAAATCTTTCAACTCATTCCATAGTTCGAACATCCAAGAATACAACATATTACACAAAACAAAAAGTTGTCTTATCAAATAAACTCAATCGAAAAATAACATGTATGTCAATTGCCAACCAGGTGATATGAAATTGCATTACCCCTAGGCAATTGCATTTTGGTGCTATAATATATCACCTTCTACACGTCCAATATAATTTTGAGGCATCACGAAACACTTTTAATGGTTGTTCTCAGTATATTGTTTGTAATGATAATTTTACAATTTTTAATAAGGTTACCCACCCACAGCAATTACATTAATATTACGTTTTCAAAAATTAACTTAAAGTGGTGAGGTTAGGGTTTAGCAAACCACAGGTCATATTACTCAATACTAATTTTACAAAAGATTAGGATTTATTAGGAGATAAAATGAGATTCTTCAATACTACCCTTACAAAACTTCAAACCAAGTGCATTAAATGTTGGAAGAAAATTGAGTATTAATTATAATACATATATTTCACATATGCAATTTCCTTAGTAATCCCGAGGCTGAAAATGGAGTCCAATATGTATAAAGCTATATGGGCCTTCTTATATTGTAAGATATCCATGAATTATGGCATAAGATTAGCAATTCCTAAAATATAATAGGAAGGTTAGGGTTTTGTTATCAATATAAAAGGGCTAGTCCCTATTCTTACAATTAACACGCTAAGATATTATTTGCCCTATTGAGATATTAGCATTTGGTATTGCAAAGAATAGAAGACGGCTCCAGCAGACCTTCATGTCTTCTTCCTCTAATCCAGGTTAGTGTTCTTAATTTGTTATTAAGTTTATTGGATTCTAATATGATTCATGGTGTTGTTGTTCTATTAATTTCATTTCATGAAATATATAACATTAAACCTTAAGTAAATAGCTGCCAATCAATGGAGGAATCTTCACCACATAACATATGTCAACTCATATACAATTGCCAAATCATATAAACAAATTGCATGAACCTTATATAATTGAATTTTAGTCAGTCATATCGAATAAACTCAAAAAATAACATGTCAACTCATATTCTATTTATCAAACTGATTTTTATTGAACCATATATGATTGCATTCTCGCCAGTCATATCAAACAAACTCAATTGGAAAGTAATATGCCAACACCTATGCCAATTGACAAACAGAAACTAGTAATTGCATGACCCCTATGCAATTATATTTTCGTGCCCCAATAAATCATCTTCTATACATCCAACAAAATTCTCATGTTAGATTGCAATGCTACTGACTTTCATGCAAATTTTACAATTTAGAATAAAGTTACCCACCAAAACAAATTAAATTCAAATTTTGTACAAAACTTAGGTAAGGTTAAATTTTATCCATAAACATAATTAACTTAAAAAAATGTGAGGTTAGTTAGGGCTTAGCAAGAGATAGGTGAGATTGCTCAATACTATCCTTAAAAGTTTCAACCCCAATGATACCCAGTGCTTTAAACCTTAGGAAACTAATTCCTAAATACTAGGATAGCTTTTGTGAGAATCCCTAAATACTAGAGAAAAACATTTACCTATTGCTTTCATGAGAATCCCCCTTAATCTTAACTTGAAACTGTGGTGGGAATCCCCCTTAATCTTGACCTGAAGCTATGGTAAGAATCCCCCTTAATATTGACCTCTTACTTTCGTGAGAATCTTTCTTAACCTTCACATGTTACTGTCGTGAGAATTCCTAAATACTAGAGAAAGAAGCCTTAACCTTTACCTGCTATAGCAGGTTATGTTTCAGTTTGTTTATAAATCAAATAGCATGTGCTGCTCCATTACAGACAAAAGGCGCATTCATGTGCCTAGTGCACTATAGAAGGTGCTGTGTGAATGATGTGCAAATTCAGAAAAATAAATGCATTAGTTTATTAATCAGTTACAGTAAATGATGTAGAAGTAGTTGAGTAGTTGGCCTTAACCAAAACCAATCTCATTTAGCATATGTTCTTCCAAACCAATCTCACTTAGCACCTATTCTTTCAAAATAGTTACAACAAATATTATGTAAGTAACCTATAATATTTACAACACCGCAAAACTTTTAAAAATTGTTGCAACAAGGATTGCCTTATTGTAAGCTATAGAGGATTTTTGGTAAGCTAATGAGTAGATGGTATATCACAGTAAGGGTAGAACTATAGGCAGGTTAACCAATTAATGAAAAACCTTCGTTGTAGTCTCAAAGAACACTTAAGAATGACCACAAAAATTATTTCATTGTGATGGAATAAAAATTTCCTATTACTTATCACCCCTAAATCATTGTTATGATAGCTTTATTTGTAAACAAACTACTATCATATTGCGGTTGAGGATTAGAAACTGGGTTTTGTTGGAAAGTAAATATAGAGGCTTCTTAGGTTTTTTTCCCTTATTAATCATACATGGTTTTAGTTTATTAGATTCATGCCTTGCTTAAGTTGTTCTGTTATATGTCATATGTTACTTTTTAATTATAGCACACATTATAATTCAATAATTCATTGGGATTTAATAGTCTATTTGTTGTTAACTTTTTTCTTCTTCTTCTTTCAATCAAGTAGACATATGCAATACAAGCCACTGTCAAAGAGAACATCAAACAAAGTTGTCCCGCATGTTGCACAATTGTTATTCAATGCAAGAACAATTTTCACAGAGTTGTAAGATGCTCACTCACACATTCCACCACATCGATTTTATTTTCTTGATTATACCCAATTATTCTCTCACATAGATAAAAATAACATCATCACCGGTAATAATCTATATATCCCCCAAAAATATGCATTTCTGTATAATATGTATTTATTAACAATTTTTAAACCTTACAATGCTAATGTGTTAAATTGCAAGATGTTTTTGGACATATTACTGCAGTATAGCATTTGGAAGAAAAAATGGTTGGCAGCGGAAGACTTGAAACAAAATGTGAAATTTACATTAAAAATACCAAGTTAAGATGTTAACAAAGCATCTAAAAAATTTCAAATTGTTACACCTCTTATTAAAATGTTTTTTCTTTGATGTCTGTTGATCCAGGAGAGAGGGTGTTAAAATCACAATTTGGGGTGACACAGCAAGGACCTTTGATGTTCAAGCTTTAGAGCAGTTACTAACACCAATATTTGCGGCTTTTACAAGCCTCAAGGTTAAACAATTCCAACATATCCAACTTTTTTTACTTCTTTCCATTATTCATACTTCATTTTAAATAAAATAAAATTTGATTAGTTATTTATAAACACGCATGAAAAACTGTTCTAAACATCAATGTTTCAACCTTGATTTTCATCAATCCAAATATATAAGAATTGGAGCCATACAAAATGACGTGTGATGTTTTACCCATTATTTTTCTTAATATACAAATGTGTTTCTCCTTTAACCTAAGCTAACAACCTCTTCTTATAAAAACAAACAAACAAACAAACAAACACAGCTTTGGAGATTCTACACATGTTGTTAGGATCGTGCCTCCTTCTGCAATGCAACAAATGAGACCTCAACAATTAGAAGCTGCTAAAAAACTATATGTGGAAGATTTGAATGTTCTCGATCCAGATGTGCGCAAGGCAAAAACACCAACCTTCTTCTTTTGCCCTTGTATTATTCTTAATTTAATACACAACCTTATAAATTATTAAAACTAAAACCTATTTCACTTTTCTCTTATCACTCCTTATTTTATAATTATTTTCATTATATTAACCACTTTCTTTAAACATGTTCTAGGATGCTTATGTTCTATGTAGAGTAGCGATTACATGATTTGATACGCGTAATGGATGGTGGTACAAAGCATGTACGTCTTGCTGCAAACAACTGAGAACCAGTCCCCATAGTGATCAACTGGTTTGTCCAAAACACAACAATCAAATTCCTTCATCTAATCGTTTTTCATAAAGTTTAAGCACAACTATCTTGGATTATTAAAACATTACATGAATTTCAAATATAGGTTTAAAGTGGGTTTGGTTTTTAAAGACTCAATCGATAAAAACAATGTCATGACTATTGGAAAACCATCAGAGCAAGTGTTTGGAACTTCTTGCTATGAGTTGGTTGTCAAGAAAGATTTTACCAACCAACAAGAGTTCCCAGATGCAATTCTATGAGCAAGAGGGTAGTTTAAAAAATTTCAGCTTTGATTTGGCACAATGAAAAATGATTCGAACATAAGCGATCTACTTAGCCAAAATGACAAAGTGAAACTTCTTCAATGAAGCTCCAAGTCATTTGATCAAAAATTGGTTGAACACGAGAAGAAAGATATGGTTACCCAAACACTTCCACTCGCTCCAACACTTTTCTAAAAACAAGCTCCACTTACATCTTCACTGTTTCACCCAGCACTTCTCCAGCAGAGTTCACTTCATATTCAAAGAAAATGTATAGACTTATAGTTAGGAAAGTTCTTTTCAGCTCTTTTACAAGAAAAAACAAAAAGTGGCAAAGAAGGCTTGATTCACCACTCTATGGTGGTCCAAGAATCAACAAGCCCGGACGAGCCTTCCGACTGAAAAAGACCACAACACCGGGTAAAAAAGTTTCTAAATTCAAAAATGTTTTGAAAAAGTAGTTGTAGTTTTCCAGCTGTTATTTAGTAGCTTGGCATCCAAGTCCCCGATCAAACAACACTCAATTAAATCTGACCATTACAAGAAAAAGTCATCATATAGAGAAACACCACCGACTTTATTTTCTCCTCATAAAACCCCAAATTCACCGTGTCACCCAACACTTCTCCAGCAAAGCTCACTTCAGATTCAAAGAAAATGTATAGACATATAGTTAGGAAAGTTCTTTTCAGCTCTTTTACAAGGAAAAAATTTAAAATGTTAGGATTTATTAACTCCTTCACATCAATATTTTCACATTACCTAACGCTTACTAATGCTTTTCTTTTTCTTTTATTTTACATCTGTCTAAGTAATGTTACAACTATAAAGAAACCTTACAGAAGTCTCACTGTCAAGACTCCAGAAAAAAAAAATTGTTAGATTATGACAATATCCCAATCATCGCTCTTAGGAAGAAAACAACCCAAGCCAACTCCAAAGCCACCTCTGCTGCCCCCAAAATAAAGTTTTATTCTTTCATTTACAATTTATTAATCTCACTGAGATTCATAGTACAAGTCATTGCATACATTAAACATCCAATCACTCTAGAATATTCCAATTGATCTATTGCTCTTCCATTGTTAGGATATAACTTGATATGTGGGTCATAAGGTGTTAAAATCGGAGTAGAATCAAAATTATCAAATTTTCTAAGTATCTTCTCAATATAATGTGATTGAGTCAATATCAATCAATTATTATATCTTTTGATTATCATACCAAGTATAACATCAACTTCACCTATGTCATTCATATCAAAACTTGATGATAAGATTTTCTTTGCTATGTTTATAATTTCTAAATCAGTTCCAAAGATTAATATATCATCTACATATAAGCAAATGATAACTCCCTTTCCATTTTGAAACTTGCTATAAACACATTTGTCTGAATAATGTATCCTAAATCTATTGGATATAATCACCTTATCAAACTTTTCATGCCACTGTTTTGGTGCTTTTTTTAAAAACCATATAATGATTTAATTAAATTGCACACTTTATGTTCTTGTCCGAGCATGACAAAACCTTCCGGTTGATGCATATATCTTCATCTAATTCACCATTTAAGAATGTTGTCTTAACGTCCATTTAATGAATTCAAACTTATAGATAGATGCTAAGCCTATGAGAACTCTTATGGTTGTTGTCCTCGCAACTGGAGCATATTTATCAAAGTAATCTATGCTTTCCTTTTGTGTAAAGTCTTTGGCAATCAACCTTTCTTTAAACTTGTCAATAGTTCCATCTACTTTCATCTTCTTTTTGAAGATCCACTTACACTCTATTGGTTTAGAATATAGGGGGTAAGTCAACTAATTTCCAGGTTTTATTGCCCATGATTGAGTCCATCTCATCATTGATTGCTTCTTTCCAAAAAGCTGCATCTTGTGATTTTATTGTTTCCTCAAATGTAAGAGGATTCGACTGTGTACTTGATATAATCGTAATTGTCTTACTATGTGAGTCTCTTGTACCTTCAACTAGATACATAATGAAATCCGGTCCAAAAGATTTTTCAATTCTTCTTCTTTTATTCCTTCTAGTCTTACCAGGTTCGTCATCATTATTAGATGCATTAGACAAATTTTGTTCTTGGTTCTCAACCCTTGGTGGAACCTTCTCCAATTCCTTAGTGTCTCTATGTATAGATTGAAATCTACCCTCACAAAATTCAGCATATGTAGATTTGATAACGGTGTTAGCACTTATTGAATCATTTGGTTCTATGACAAGAAATCGATAGCCTTTGCTATATTCTGCATATCCCAAAAATATGCATTCCATTTCTTTTGGTCCCAACTTTTTTATCTTAGGTTAAGGTAACCTAACCATGGCTCTACAACCCCAAACTTTTAAATATCCCAAGTTGGGTTTCCTTTTGAACCATAACAAATAAGGAGTTACTTTCAAATTCTTTGTCAGAACTCTATTTAAAAGATGACGAGTAGTGAGCATTGCCTCTCCCTCATAACCTTTTCTAAGGTTTGAGTTTAGTAACATGACATTCACCATTTTCACAGGAGTCTTATTTTTCATTTCTGCTACCCCATTTTATTGTGGTATATAAGCAATAGAGGTTTCATGCACAATTCATATAGATTCACAATAGGATAGAAAGTAATTCTCTTATCCTCTATCGGATATTAGATATTTGATTTTGGTTTCACAAAGTTCCTTTACTTCATTTTTATAAATTTTAAACTTATTAAGTACTTCATCCTTAGTATGCATAAGATAAACATAACAAAACCTACTATAATCATCAATAAAAGTCACAAAGTATTTATTTCCTCCTCTAGTAGGTGCACTATGCAAATAACATACATTACTATGTATAATTTGTAGTAAAGTAGAAGTTCTCTCTATCTTAGGAAAAGGTTTCCTACTTATCTTAGTTTGCATACGTGTAACACACTTATCATTCATGTCATTCACATACTTTGGAATTAAATCTAGATTAGACATATCAAACATTTTCTTTTGTGTTAACATGTCTTAATCTACTATGACATAAAGATAAAGAGTCAAGCATGTAATTAGAAGATGTAGACATATTTTATTAATATTGAGTTTGAACATTCCTTCATACATATATGCCTTTCCAACAAAGTATCACCTTTAGTCAAGATAAATTTATTTGACTCAAAAACTAAATTAAACACAAACTTATTAAGAAGAATTCTGGATACAAGATTCTTTCTAACTTCTAGAATATTATAAACATCACTCAAAGTAAGCACTTTTCTAGAAGTAAACTCAATGGTGCCTTTGCCTTTGATAACCACAGTGGATGCATTCCCTAAAGAACATTTTCATCTTCATATGGCACATAGGTCTTAAACATGTTTTTGTCTTTGCATACATATGCTTGGTTGCTCCGGAATCAATCCACCAAGCATCATTGTCTTCCATAGTATTAACTTCAGAAATCATAGCAACGAACTTGTCCTTGTTGTTGGACTCTTGTTTCTTCTTGTAAAGGTGACAATCTTTCTTGAAATGTCCAAGTTTGCCACAATGGAAGCAACTTCCTTTCTTCTTCTTTTAGTTTGAATTTTGGTGATCTTTGTCAGAAAACTTTCAGTTCCTTTTCTTGCTTCCATGATTGTTGAAAGATTGTTTAGGTCCATCTTCAACCATGTAAACCTTGGAGGAGTTAGGAGTATCATCAACTTTCTCTCGGACCCAACACTTTTCTTCAATTCGTATGTGTTTTCCTAATTGATTTATCGACAGATCTTCCTTCTTGTGTTTGAGAATTTTCTTATACTCTTTCCAAGAAGGATGAAGCTTTTCCATCATTGCATAAACTATGGATTCATCCATTTTCATTTGATACTAAGAAAGTTGGTTATGTATATGCATAATCTCATGGAATTGTTCACTTATACTTCTATCATCAACCATTTGAAATTTTGATATAAGAAACTTCTTATTAGTTGCATCTTCAGTCATGTGTTTGGTCTCAAGTGCATTCGAAATCTCATTTGAAGTTTTCAACTCATGGTAGATATCGAACAAAGTATCGAACATAGCATTGCATATGTGACCCTTGCATATGTGTTGGCTATGCAAATCTCACGGCCTGGTGCTCCGGGCCGAGGGGATGTGCGTTAACACGTGACGTCCTTCTTTTGGATGCGATGCGGTTGTGCGTGGGCGTGCCAGCACGGTCTACCGTGCGTCAAGATGGTGATTAGGTTTGGGTAGAAGATGGTTAAATGATGCGCCTGTTTTGAGTTTGACTTCTAATCAAACGATTGTGGCCGAGAGAGAAACTAATCTCGGCCGTCAGGTTCATGGCTTGAGCTACAAGGCCATTTAGTGCTGGTGTTGGTGGCGAGTTTTAGGCGGTGCTCCGGTGCGTTGCTCAGAGAGCGACGGTCGTATGATATATGGGGTAAATGAGATGATAACAGAGATGGTGTTCCGATGCCTTGAAAATCAAGGGTCGTATGATATATTGATGAATGGATTTTCCTTACAATCAACCATTACTCCTAGGAAAGCAAATAAAGGTATTGAAAGTGCATTACAGGAAAATATAATTTGCTCCGTGGGAGGCTTTTGGTTTGGTGTTTGAACCCTTTGAATATAGTCTTGAGCTTAGTATTTATAGGGGGAGTCATGGAGGGACAATCGAGGCTGAAAAGATCTGCGTGGTGGAGCCTGATCGGGGCAAGTGGGTGGTCAAATCAGCATTTGGGATCGTGAAGCATGGTGGTGTGACCCCCATAAATCCCGGTAAATCTCGGCCACCGCCCTGATCGTAGGTTCTGCCCCCTTGGCCGTGGGAACGCATTTAATGCCCTGGTCTGGTGGTTGGTGATCTGACCTCAAGTTGTAAGAATACTTGTGAGAATGTTTGCGCCTCCATCACCAAATCCTGACTTCAGTCACTTCCCTTCTTCCCTCGTGCATTAAATGCTTCTTGCGACTAGTGGGTTTACTGCGATAGTCAGAGGTATTACTTCATTAAATGGGGCGTGGGACCCTGAGGCCACGTGGACGATTTGACCACAGTATCTTCGGCTGTGTCTTTTACGGACTTCGGCTTCGGCCTATAATACCGCGGTCGCGAGGCCGAAGGATTATGCCTTTGCAGCTTTTCTTTTGTTTTCAGGGAGGCGAAATGCCTAACGAAACGTGGCCGTTCAGTTCATGAGTAGGTGCTAAGGCCGAGAGGAAGTCTCTTCAGTCAGTTTATGACCGTGATTTATTAGGCACAAATAATATGTAGTCATCTTGATCCCATTTAGCATGTTCACGTTGGTTTGCAAGTAGTTCTTCTTCTCCTTTTGCTACATCTGTTAGCCTTGGAGTTGTGAGCACATGCACCACTTTGAGGCTTGTGAGTAGGAAGTGCAACTTCTTTTGCCAACGCCTAAAGTTTCCTCCATCAAATCGCTCAAGTTTCATAAAATTGGTTGTAAAGTCTTTCATAGATGACAGAGCTATGAAAATAAAGTCTGAAAATTGTTGGATATGTAGTTGTATAGGAATGGCTATGGTAGGATAAAAGATGCTTCAAGGTGTGTATGAATACATTATCTTTCAGACTTTATTTGCCCTCACTACTTGTGTGCAACAAGGTTAAGCAAATAATCCATGTGGATACAATGAAGCCTAGCTTTAAAACTATATGTTGTCAATGTTTTGCACAACCAAAGACAACCCCAAACACACTCAAGAATGTGACAAAGATACTCAAGAATATCTAGAAGTTATTTCTGCATATTATAGTCTCTAGAAGGTTTTAATTTGTGAAATATGATGGAGAAGAGTAATTCAAACACTTAGGCACCAAGAGACATACTTCAAAATTGCACCCCAAACACGCAATGACCGGTCGTTTTATACAAAGACGAAGTATGTAGCTTCCTGCCAACGACCAACCGCTTTTTACTGTAACTTTATATTATGAAAATCTTCAACAAGTTATCGAACCATTCTTTTATTAATGTTATGAATTTAATTAAATCTTGTTTTGTTTTAGTTTATGAGTGATTTGAGTTTGTTTATTTACTAATTTAGGATTAAAGTATTTATGGTATGTTTTAGAACTCTAATTTTTTGTTAAATATTTGAATTTGAAGTTCCAATTTTATTTAGGGTGTCTTAAGAAGAAATTGGAAACAATAGTTACTTGAGGCCTCCTTAGAGATCTTGTACCCATCATCTAGAAGAGAAAAATCTCCTAAATATTTGTATCAGAACATAGAGATCCACAAACCTTGCTCATGTTGACAAATTCTCCAAGTTGCCTTGGCAAGCATGGCTTGGTTCACCTACATGGTTTTCTTAATTCCTAGCCCCCTTTAGTTTTGGGTCTATACACCTAGCCCCAACTTGTGAGGTGAATCTTCTTGGCTCCTTCAACATCTCCCCAAAGAAAGTCTTTATTGAGCTTATATAAAGAAATTTTGGCAGTAAAAGGACCATTTGCTAATTTTAATAGTTTAGGTTAGGACCTTAGGGTTGTTTGGTATCCTACTCAAAAAAATAAACTCAAAAAATCCTGAATTTTTTTTAAAAAAACATGAATGTTTAAATATTGATTTTATGATATAAAAACTTGTTTTGTATTGAACTTTAAACTATTTTTAAGATCTGAAAAAAATTGAAATTAAAATGAGAAAATCAGAAACCCTAATTCCCAAATTGAAATTAACAAAAGAAAAGGAGGGAGAGAGAGAGAGAGGAAATGGAGGAGAGAGGAGAGAGAAAAAAATATATATATAACCTCACTTTTTTGTTTGTAATAATTGGGATTTTTTGATTTTTTTTTTAGTTTGGGTTTCTAAAAATTGGCCTAACAAACGGTTTTATTGGGCTTTGGACTTAAAATTTGTTTTTGAGTTTATGAAATTAAAACGAAGTAAGATATCAAACGGGCCTTAATTTTCTAGAAAGGTAAAGTATATTGCAGGGGTTCACCAAAAAAAAGTACATCACAGGGCAAATCGCAAGTTACCTACAAATTAGGGGCCGGGATTGGTAATTACCTTTCTTCTTTTTTTGGTCGGTGGGCCTGTTGTTGAGATTCAACCCGAGAGGGTGAAATCCGACCCGTCCCGGATCCGTCTTCTTGCAGATCTCCAAAAACTCATTTCCAGTTCCCAAATAGCAATTGGTGCAACAACAAAATAAGAAATCTCAAGGCTGAAGCGTAATGTAGTATCTAATCTGTGAGATTTCTAAGGGTTTTCTTTTGGGGTTGAAAATGAATAATTTCAGCGCTGAAGATCTGTCAACCATCGGAGGAATTGCAACGGTGTCGCTTCTGCATTCGTTCATACCCACGCATTGGCTCCCCTTCTCCATCGTAGGCCGAGCCCAGAAATGGACTCTCTCCCGCACTCTCTTCGTCAGTATGTTTCCTCTTGATCCTCCATTTTTCGTTTTCTAGGGTTGTTTGGTCACTCACAGAATCATAGTCATTGCTCTGAAGGTGATGGTGAAGGTGAAATTGAAAGTGAAAGTGTGCTTTCCTGTGATGTTAATGGTGTAAACTAGTTTAGAAGAATTCTGGATCTGCCTTGATTTTTTTTCTCTCTGCTTTTAAGTTTTAAGCATTTCACTTTTTTGAGTTGAACAGTTGGAGGAAAATTAGTGGATTAGATAGATGATTTTTCAAGTTTAGGTAAAAGCTGTAAAGGACCTTTAGGGAAGGGAACCGTGTTGTTTAAATTTGTTGCTTTCCAGTCATAACCCAGTTCTCTTTGATGCTGCGCAATTCAACTATAGGATAATTTGGCATTGCATTAGAGAGAGCTAAGCAAGCTTAATCTGCTTAGATTAGATAGACACCAGGCAATCTGGACGAATGGTCTAAAATCAAAATTCAATTTGGCGTTGCTTGGGACATTCTCTAGTCCATTTTACTTTCCAAATTACCCTCATTACAAGGTTTCCTAAGTAAGTTTGCAGCTGCCTTGCCTTGTCTAGTGGGAAAAAAGGTGTTATATGTGGTCTTTGCTTCTCATAGTAAGAATTTTGGGAGTGTATAGTTTATAAAGTTGGAGAATTTTTCATATGAGACTGGGTGATGCCATCTGTCTGTCTTGTACACTTTAAACCCTACGTGAGTTCCCTGAGGCACTTTAGTTTTCATCCTTCTTCTTCTTCCTCGCTCCCCTCTTCTCTGTCTCTGTCATTGTCTGTCTCTCTTTCTGTATCACCATAACTATTTTACAACATTTTTTTTGTTTGATTCCAAGCATTATTGCACCCAACAAAACTGAGTCATTTTAGCGCATGCACTTTAGAACCTGTACTCTTTTCCAATCATGCTAATTCCAATCATGCTAATCCTTTACATAAGCAGGACACATTTACACGTTTTAAAATTCTCTCTCTCTCTCTCTCTCTCACTCTCTCATATGCTTATTTAAATTTATTGTTTTTTCAAAAGTTAGTTTTAGGAGATGGATGTGCTTAAAATTTAGCATTGTCTATCCTATCAAAGAAATCAAAATAAGGATTGCTAAGAACTTTTATTTATTTATTTATTTATTTTTTATAATAAGAAACGCACACACACACACACACACGCTATATATTATATATATATATATATTTTATATTTTATTGATGTAAATGGAATATAAATATTGCAAGATAACAAGCAATCCAACCATGAAGGTACAACAAAGACCCCTAGTACCAAACTGGCAGTACAATTATTAGTCTATAGATAACACTGACCAATTAAAATTTCATAATTGCCTTGAGATATTGCAGCCTCCCAGTCCACCTTAAAAAGAACTTCGTTCTTTTGCAAAGTATTTGGGTATCTAAATGAGGACATATGCTGAAAAACTCTTGTACTATGAAAGATCTTGAAGAAACAATAAAATTCCATACTATAGTACAAGCTGTTACACTTTGTTCATTGTAGTGCATTGGTTATATGCCTGCCTCAATACACTTCATGACCCTTGAAAACATTTAGAGAAGTTTCTGTTGAGTTTGACTAATATTTATTGGCTTAAAAACTTTACCTATTTGAGCTAAACAATTCCTGTAGACATGGCTTAAAAGTTGACTCAGGTGCCTTTACTTTTATAAAGGTGCAGTTTGATGAACCTATTATTAAATCGCAGTACCATTCTTTAGTGCAATGCTGAAGGCTTTGGTTTCTTTTCAAAAAAAAGGCTTTGGTTTCTTTTCATAAAAAAGGCTTTGGTTGTCAAGAACACCTTGTAAGGGCCACCTAGGAAGGATTACAATCAAATTTTCTTTCCTGAGGACACTTTGTGGTGTTCTTTTCGTTAATACTTCAGCAGATCTAGACTTGACCAGTGCTTTCCTCTTTCTGTCCCGAAACATATTAACTTCTTTTTTTCTAAACGAAAAATTCTAACACTATAGTGAAGCTGGTTGGTTGATTTTGGGTTACCTGACTGAGGTTTAGAGTAAATGGGAATGCATGAATCCTTGATCTGGATGATGCCCCATATATTTAAGCCAAGCTATATCTCTGTAAAAGGTTTTCTTTTCTTTTGTTCTGAGTTCACCGATACAAGAATATAGATTCTGAAAAAAAATGCATAAAAATTCAGTGTTTAAATGTTATTGTGACAGTGCTTTCAGGACTCATGTTCACTCTATGGTATTTTCTTGTGCAGCTGCATTTGGAGCAGTCTTGCATGTAATATCCACTTCAATACTCGGTATAACAGCAGTCACCATGGCAAATACCATAGCTGGCGAGGAAACAGTACATAAACTTGCTTCACTTCTGCTCGTAGTTCTTGGTGGCGGTTACATTTTGTTGTTCTTAACTGGAAAAGGTGGTCACAGTCATTCACACAACCAACCCATGGAAAAGATGGCTGTTGCAGGACTTGTACTCGTTCCTGCATTGTCTCCTTGTGCAACCACACTTCCGGTATTTCTTGCTGTTGGGAATTCATCTTCCATGATGGTGCTTGCTATTGTAGTGCTGCTATTCAGGTATCAATATTTTAGGATCAAGTTTTGTATATCTTGTTTGTCTCTTGATTACCTAATTATGACTTGGTTGCTGGAACTTTCATGAGCAAGTTTGAGAACTTAGTAACTTTTTTGGTTAGTAAATGGGCACAAAACGTTTTGAAGAGAAGTGGCTTTTTTGCACCCACGTTTCACTGAGGGAAGAACAGATAACCAACGCAAAGTTAAATGTGCACATTCCCCTTTTTCTCAAATAAATAATGGCTTCAATCAATATTATTCAGTTATGTTTTCATTTATATTTGGGAACATTTCAGTCAATATGCACTGATGTTTCTATCAACCTTGATTTGGAAATCTTTATTGACCCCCTGGAGCTTTTCCAATGTGAACTTAAACATTTTTCAGCCATCGGCAATTTAAACACAAACCTGATATAATTCCTTCCAAACTTCCTCTTTTTCTTTGGATATTTCATTTTCTCAGTTTGTCTCAGAAATCTTTGTGTTGAGCTGACCTTGTGAAGTGTTTGCCTAAGTGGCTTTTGTGGTTTACCAGACAGTTTAGATTTCTGAACATCCAGAATTGACTTTCTATTACTTGGTTGCTGCTAGGTTAACGGTTTTCTGGTCGGCCTAGCATTTAATTTAATTGGGCATTGAAATCATTGAATTACTGAAATGATGTTCTGATTAATTGCCTGTATGTGGTCTAATTTATAATGATTTGGAAACTCCTTCCTGTAACATAAAGATCCTTGCTTCATGGTATTGAATTACAGCACCATAACCGTGATGACTTCACTGGTTGCACTGTCATTCTATGGTGCCAGCCAGCTCAAGTTTCACTGGGTGGAGCGGTACGACAAACTTCTTGTTGGGTCGGTGCTTTGTTTGGTAGGAATGTTAACACTTGTTTTTCATGATCATGATGGAGAGGGAGGTACCACTGGGGAGCATTTGCATAGGAAAATCATTGCCCTCTGAAGATTATTGTCATCTTTCAAAGTGTATTTTGTGCCTTCAGGCAAAAGTTATGATAAGAGAATGTTGCTCCCGTCTGTTTCAACCAGTGTATGCAGCCCTTCCTTTGATGTGCTATTAACGGAGTGTTGTAATGTTTGGTTCAATTGGTTCATTCTGATGTTGTTACATATGACAGTTCTTCTGTCTGTGGTTTTGAGTAACTTGTTTTTGTACGTGCATTAAGCTTGTTGATCCATTACATAATTGTAACTTTTTTTTTTTCTTTGTTGCTTTTTTCCAATCAAATAGCGTGCAGAATTGGTTTAGCCTCCCTTGTCCATTTGATCCCTCGCTCTCATACAAAAACTCCACTTAAAAAGACACAATACTCTCAACATTAACACTCACATAAACCTAAGAGTGCAAACAAAAAAAAAAAAAAAAATATTAATCTTTCGCAGGCGATCATCTCTTAGAAGACTTGTCGAGTATATTATCCAACAAATAACATGTTGTAATTAATTCAAATCTTCTTTTCGAGTATGATACAAAACAGGGCTTCCTTCATTCAACCTCTCTCTACTTTTGAAAGTTTTCCTCCTCGGACTGATTGGGTATGGATACATACACATCTAAAGCTAAGGTGGCTTTGATTCACTTTGTTATTTATAGAAAATAAAAATAAATTTCTCTTACATGGAAATTGCTTATGTTTGGTCAAGCAGGTTTTGGGCTGATTTTTGTGGATATGAAGGTCTTGTTTGGAAACTGCAATTGCGGGGTTGCTGTTTTCAGCGGTGGGAGTTATGTTTGTGCCAAAGAAAACTTACCACCCAGACATGTCAGAAGGGACCTCAAGGAGTCCACCACAGCTGTCTTCAAGGTCGCCATCATAACAAGTAGCACCATAAACAACACTCAAAGCAACACTAATCTAATACCCATCCCCGGGAGTCCAATTACCACAAACAAGAAAGTGAAACTTTAGCTCTCATAATATTCTCAGGTGTGGCCCTCGTAATTTCTGGATTTTACATTTTCAAAATTCGATTTCTACGGTCTAACTGAGATTAATGGTAATTTTATACTACTGGCTATATTTGAAATTTTTATAAAAATTGACATTTATAAAAGTATGGGCAAAATTTTGGCTATTTTTGATAAAAACTCAACTAAAATATAGCTACTGCATTAAAAAGTTTCATAATAGCACATCCATAATTAACAACAAATATAGAGATATTACATCAACAACATAATGACTAGGAGGCATGTCAATATCAAGCTGTTAGAAATGTGTACTAAGAGTTAATACATTTGTGATGTAACAAAGGACACTAATTTTGTTATCTTTTGCACGATTAAAGAAATAATGTAACGTCCCTGACCCAATTTAATTGATTTAATCCAATTCAATTCTTTTGTGAAATTACAATTTTGCCCTTAGGAATAGGGGTACTTCGGTCATTTTTTAATCCAGAGGGATTTTGGGGAAATGAGTGGCACCATTGCTTAGAGCTCGCTCTCCCAAATTCGTAGACACGTAGTGAGCCCAAATCGGAGTTTTAAAGAAGAAGTTGTGGCCAACGGAATTGCAGTGGCACAATTATAAATTTTTCAACGTTGGATTTTAAAAACAGATCAGCTATCTCTCCTTCTCTCTCTCTCTCTCTCTCTCTCTCTCTCTCTTTCCTCCGCGATACTTAACTTTAGGTGGCGATTTTGTTGCCGTCGGCATCCGTTTCAAGCGAAATTGCTTACAAAAGTTTCGTATCGACGCGTCCTCTATCTAACTGACCTATTTTCCCACTCAAAACCCAAAGAAATTAAACTGGAATGATGGAAGTTCGGGTGATTTTCAAAGTTTCCGACGCCGTTTCCGGTGACTCTGGCCCCTATTTTTGTCGAGTGAGGTATGAAACTTCATCTACTCTTCATGATCTATCCGTTTATGTAGGTATTGTAGATCGATTTTGAGGTTTTATAAATCGTCCAATATACCCATTTTTGGCCGACGGTTTCGGGTCCATTCCGGCTGGTTTTTGGCCATGGTCCACGAACTAAAACACTCCCTTTGTTAGTTTGAACGTATTGGTATAGATATTGTAGAGTGTTTTGAGAATTTTCTGTCGCTAGAATTTTCTCAATCCACCCAATCGCGTCGACGGGTGTGGCGCGTGGGCCATGATGTGGTGGCCCATTGTGTTCTAATTTGATCCCCATGTCGTCTCGAGCGACAAGTATGCTCGGATTTGAATTTGAATATCGTATGACATCGAACGAATTTACCCCATTAGACGAGATCCGGGTTCGATATGTTTGGACCGTTGGATTGGCTCCAATTTCAAGTATGTTGTTCTCTGTACTTCTAAGATCGTAAGAACTCACGACGAGAATCGGAATCCTGGATACTCTGAATCAATGATTCTAGGGTTAGGTGAACCGGTGACCACTCGATCATGCAATCAAGAGCAATCCGGCCGCTCGATCGAGACCAAACTTTCAGGACGTGTTCAGTAGACCTTGTTGGACCTTTAGGAACTTTCAGATTTGAAATAGGAGGTAGTGGGCCTCGTGGGCCTTGTTGACCAAACAATGGAAAGTTTGACTAAACCGTTGACCACAGGTCTTTTGAAACCGTCTTGTCATTTGGAAAGTACTAGAGTAGCCTTATGACTTTTCCAAGGTGGCGGGTCCACGTTAAGTCCCGGGAACTAGGGTTTGATTTTTAATGCACGGTTGAGAATGTGTAACGAGTTTTGGTAGTGTTTGGACATTTGATTTAGTGTGCGTTACTCTTTCAACACTTGAAAGATATGTTTATAGTACTTTAATTTTGAGATTAGAATATTGTTCAATTGTGGTTATTAGCTGTTATATTGATATAAATGAAGCTTTGGGGATGGTGTGAATTGATGCATGATTTGATGTTGAATGATGATAATTCCTGTGTGAATCTGGAATTCAATTATGATTGTGAAAATCAAATCGGTTGGTATTTAATATTTTGGTTTGACGTTATAAATGTGTGGGGTTTGGAGTATATGTTTTTGAGAGTTGCTGTCTATACTACAATATTTTGAGTTTTGGAAGAGATGATTATGGGATTTCCAGGGATTACTATTATTATTATTATTATTATTATTGTCGTCATCATCATCATCATCATTACTATTATTATATATAAGGATTTGGGGTACCTTTGAATAATTGGAAATTGGATTTTGAGAATATTATCTTTTATTATATATATTAGTTTATGAAAGTGGATTTTGGATCTTGACGATGCCACGCCATCATGTACCCCCCCATTGGATACTGATATTGGAATTGATGGATAATGGATACTTGGAAACTGTGGTTATGGTTTGGATATGTTGGAACCCGAGCACCCTTGACGAAGTGTTACCGTAGACCTTTAGTGGGGTAGTCTGAGCTCGTAGGACTTATCATAGGCGCATGAGTATTGAGGATTCTGTTGTGCATGCTGGTGAGCCCAGTCCCCAGTTTGTGGCTCGTCCCTGGCCACATGGTTGTTGAGGATTTCTCTGTGTGGTTTAGCCAAACGATTCCCGTGTTAGATTGTTTTCCTTGGTACATGATGTGCACTATCATATGTACCTCCCCTTGGATACTGATACTTGGAAACAGTTGATATGGATACTTGGATACTTGGACATGATCGGAACCCGGCCACCCTTGACGGAGAGAGATTATAGAATAGTACAGTACCACCACGTTATGGTACTACTCTCATTCAAAGTTTGCCATGTGTCATTTGTTAGAAAAAAGTTATAGCTTATTTACAGTTGAATTTGAAGTTACTGTTTTAGCCTTCAAAACACTAAGGGCCCGTTCGGTAATGTTTTTAGAGCTTGTTTTCTGTTTTGTTTCTGCTTTTCACAAAAACACGTTGCATCGTTTTCGTTTTCCCTCACAAAACGTTTTCAAAACAAATCTGACTTTGTGAACAAAAGTTGAAAATGAAAAAGTTGTTTTCAGTGATTTCATTTTCAGTGTTTTCCGAAGACACAAGAATGCATCCATCAACAACTCTAGCTCTCTCTCTTGACAACCAATAAACCCACCAACAGAACAACACCCATCTTCTCCGACCCAAAATAAACAAATCTGCAAATTAAGAAAAAAAAAATACAGAGGAAGAAGAAGAAAAAAGCAGAGACAAGAAGAAGAACCACCACATACCCAACTCAACCACCATCATCACCCAATCAAACCATCACAGCCATGGAAGGAAGGAGGAGTGGGTGTGGCCTGGGAAGGAAAGGAAGAAGAAAAGAGGAAGAAAAGGAGAAAAAAGAAACGGCCTGGGGAAGGAAAGAAGAAGAAAAGGGGAAGAAAGTAGGAAAGAGGAAGAAAAAGAGAAAAAAGAAGCAGCCATGTGAAGGAAAAGAAGAAGAAAAAAGGAGGAAAGAGAGAAAAGGAGAAAAAGAAGAAAAAGAAAAAAGAAAAAAAGGAGATAAGGTAGTTTTTGAGCTTAAATTTTTTTCATTGTTTACAATAATTTTAGCCTCTAAAAATATCAGAATTAAAAAAAATTAGAACTAAAATTAGCAAAAATACACCTGAAAAACAATTGTACTACCAGACACGTTTTCATTGTTTTTGTTTTCTAAAGATGTTTTCTAATTAATCTACCAGACGCATTTTCATTTCCTGAAAATGCAAATTTGTTTTCTTGTTTTCATTCTCTGAAAATATTCTCGAAAACATTCTCCGAAAACGTTACAGACGGACCCTAAAAACTCGACAAATTGTTTTAGCCTTCAACACTTAAAATTAGCAAAATCCATCCACCGCCATTCTGCCTCTCCTCTCACCAACCCCTCCTCTCTCTCTCTCTTCCTCTTTGTTTCTCTTCTTCCTTCCATACAAGGAATATAAGTTGATACCCATAAGTTGAGTGGGGTTCAATTGGACATGCATCCATTAATGTAATTGAAGACAAGAGAGGAAAGAGAAAGCTGAGAGGAAGGAAGGCAAATAGAGGGATGTGGCCGCCACAGTGGAGGTAATGCTAGGTTCAAGGTGGGTTGTGGTTGGTTGCTGTACAATTATCTATTTCTTTTTTAGGGAGATGAGATATGAGGAAATTGAACAATTGAGATTATGATTATGATGCTGCTGTTAAGGAAGAAAAATGAAAAAAATTGAATGTGAAAACAAACACCATATGTAAAATAAGATTGTCGTTTGTACATGAGAGAGATGGACGGAGGAATAGAAATAGAGGAGGAGGTTGCGGCTCATTCTTTTTTTCGTTTTTTAAATTTCATTTTAAAGGGTAAAATCGGATGTCAAAGTCTAGCTGTCCAAAAAGTTTTTATTTTCTTTAAAAAATGACACGTGTTAAATTTTAAGAGGGATTATCACTAGCTGACGTGGTGATATAGTACTATTCTATAATCTCTCCTTGACGAGGTGTTTCGTAGACCCTTAGTAAGGTAGTCTGCGAGTGTAGGATTTGTCACAGGCGCATGAGTATTGAGGATTCTGCTATGCATACTATTGAGCCTAGTCCCTCGGTTGGACGGCTCGTTCCCTAGCCACATTTGACATGTAGATAAAACTCCATATGAGAACTACGGTTGATCACGTTCAATGTACTTAGTCACTATTGAGCACCCACATACCTGTTTTAGTGTCACTATACAAATGGTTTGAGACAAACCATTCTTGTAATTTAGCATACATAGTATGTGCTAATCTTAACAGTTTATCAATGCCCATTTGATAGGCCCACAATTAGGAACTTTTGGGATATGATAATTTGGACTTTGTTTTTTTAATCGACGCAAAAGATAACAAAATAAGTTTTGCCCTTTATTTATCATATAGGAAATGTATTCTAAGGAGATTATAACAAATATATTGGCTCTTAGGATACATTTCTAACACAAGTAACTAGCACAACTACACGCACATCGATGACCTACCAAAAGTTGAAAAGTAGCTCCCCCTTGTTAGTCTTGCTCACCTAAAGAATCTAGAAATGAGAAATTGTGAGCAACTTTTTAATTTGGTTAATCCAACATCTGATATAGTTTCAACTATTATAACTGTTGACGCAGAAAAATGGTTTAATACTTTCCCGCGTAACTTAGTGATTAGGTCTCTTCGGTATCTAATGTCCTCGGTAAGGTGTGCGATCTGTAAGATAGCAAACACACGGTAATCCTAGGAACCGTGTGGTACCGGCAAGGCCTCCGATGCTTAAGTAAGTACGGATTAAGTAAGTTTGAACTACGGATCAATAGGCGTATGTCGTAAGTTCTGATTGATCACCTTCAAGCTGGGATAGATGTCCCTTTTATAGGCCTTGGGAGGTGTGCAATTTGTTTAGAGTTTCGATGTGGGACTCGGGCGTCAGTGTGAGACCGCCACGCGCGTCCGAGGGGCGAGTTGCCCTAATGTTGCGATCGGTAGGTTTGGTACCAAGGTGAGTGCGAAGGCACACGTAGTTTGGTCCACGTGTTTGGTATTCATTGGCTGTTCATTTTGGTATAAACAGGAGTCCCCCAAGTCCCCTTGTGAGAGTCTTCGGAAGGATTTGCAGTTGTCTCGGAAGGAACCACGGCCCTACCGTTCGGTAACTCGATCTTTGGGAAGGGGCGGACATTGTCCTTGGCATCATTAGTTCAGAGGCGTGTTGGCGAAGTTAGAAGGTCGCGTCGAGTGGCGGGTGAAGGGACGTCGAGCGCTGACTTCGCGCCTCGCGTGTCGTCATTGCCACAGGATGGCGACACGTGGCGCGGTGATGATAGTCGCGCGACACGCGCCGTTTGGTTTTTCGAGAGTACCGTTGTCAAACTCCTTCCTATAAATAGGATGACCCGGTGGTGAATTCACTTTGCATCCTGCGAAGTGAGAGCTCTACTCCGAGGCGATTTTCGACGAGTGCTAACAGCAGCCGGCAATTTCGGCGAGATCTAACGGTAACAGCGATTTCCGGGCCGCCAATCGGTAGGAAAGGCGATCCGTGTTGGCGATCTAAGCGATGGCGATCCGCGTCCACCTCCGAAGCTAAACAAAGATACCGTTCGGTAGCCCTACTTTTCCATCTCTACATACCCTAAGAGTTTACGTCCTTCCTTGGTTTGAACTAGACTGGCCATAGGGTTTCATTCGGTAGTCTAGTCGCCATAGGTGGTGATGTAGGGGTCGGTAGGATACATCCACATGAGCCTTAGTTTCCCTTTTTGCCTGTTTTTGTAGATGTCTGATGGCGAGTCATTCTCCGCGCGAGCCCAATCGTTCGCGAGGAGTCATCGAGCGGTCTCTTTGACTCCCGTTGAAGCGGCAGGGGCTGATGCCGAGGAGGGGAGTGATACCGATGTCGAGATACTCGGCGAAGGCCCAGCCAGTCCACACATGGCATCGGGAAGGGGCTTATGACTCGTCGTTGTCTATCATATAGCGGCGGTGCCACGGGGCTTGGCGCCTGGGTGGCGGCGGTGGTCACCTGACGAGCCTCCACTTCCGGTCGTGGTGGGCGGTGCCGAACCATCCAACCGGCCGAGTGTCCGTAGTCTACCCCGCAATCCTAGGGTGCCGATGGGGGTTCCAAAGGAGCTTGTCTTGGCGTAGATTACGAGGCCCGAATCACCGAAAGGAGATTGCGAAGTTTGGGCGGGTACTTCATTCTGATTCGGTAGGCATGAGGATTTGAGTCCTACCGAATCCTAAGTACCGAAGGATGGCGAAGTCGTCTTTTTGGACGTGTACCGCGAGGTGAGGCTCCCTCGCAGCCCGCCGTTGAGGATCTTGGCGCAAATAGGCTACGCTCGGGCTTCAATCCCAACTTCGGGTGGCGGCGTGGGATTAGTCACGACCCGGCATGGTGGGGAGGAGAACCTTCGATGAGCAGTTCTCCCACATGCAATCCGCAGTCGAAGTGTGCCGATCACGGGGCTAGGTCAGCCAATTGCACGAAGGCTACCGCGCGACCCGCCGTCAATGCGTCCGACCTCAGAAGGCGTGGAGAAGCGGCGGGTGCTTTGTCCGGTGATTGGGAGTCGCCTCGGGACGGCCCATCCGTTCCACATTAGACTACGTTCCAAATGGCGGTGAGGCTATTCTACCGTTCAGTAGGTCTTTCAGTCTTGCTTTCCATCTTATAATGCGATCCCATTTGGTTTTGTGTAGCAAGTTGAAGGCGGTAGAGCGCCACACAAAGTGAGATCCGTGGATCGAAGGGTTAGGTGAGTTTCGCCGCTGAGGGTGTACAGTTTCTCTTCACCGCCAATCTCATCAAGGCCCGACATCAAGCCGCCGGAGTAAGTATACGACCCCTTTTTTGGAGTTCAAAGTGTACACCGATGAATCTGACCGGCTCCTTTTGCGGTGACAAGAGAGGGAAGGCTGCGAGGCAAAGAGGATGAACGAGTCCTCGAAGAGACGCCTCATGCTCGCATGCGAAGAAGAAGAAGACCGAAGCGGCACCGGGCGCCGAGTCGCGGACCGACGACGTGACACTCAGCGAGCCGCCGTCCGGATGCAAGTCAGTCGGTCGCGCGCGGCTACCGGCCGGTCCGTCCCGATCAGTTTCGCCACCAGGCGCCTCCTCTAAAGCGCGGGCAAGAGGCTGTTCACGGTGGACCTTGATGCACCCGCCCCAAAATGCGGTCGGCGAGCTGCGCCTGGCCGTCTTCTCGCCGAGGACGATGGCGCCGACGTTACTCGCACATCGCCGAAGGCGGTGCGGTTTGGAACCATATGATCCTCGGTTCACAAATGGAGCTGTCCGAGATCGAAGACCGCCGAAAGCTGCGCCGGGAGGAGGCTGCGCGCCTTCCGTCTCAAGCCTCGGTGCCTACCGCGAAGCGTTCCCTGCGTTCATTTCTCCCTTCTAACCCTTTCGTTTTGTGCGGGCATCATGGACATGTGGCTCGCGTTAGCGAGCCATTAATGCCCGAGAAGGCGAAGAAGGCATATGAAACGGCAGTGAGCAAAGGTTGCGGCGCGCGCGCAAGGCCATCCAAGCCCGTGCAAACTTGGCCAAGGACATGATATGAGCAGGCCGCCAAGAGTAAGGTTTATCGTGCCAAGCTTGGCGATGTCGGCAGACTTTGAGTCGGTCGGCCGCATTGGCGGCGAAGAGAGGAAACTCTGGAGTCGGCGAAGGCGGTCCGGTCGCTTTCGAGGAGGAGTCCGAGCGGACCAGGGCTTCCAGAGATCGAGGCTGCCGTCACGGGAGGCAATCGAGGCTACCGTCGGTCTACCGAGTTTTCTACCTTCGGACAAGGAGGTAGGCTCGAAATGGCGGACCTTCTCTACCGCTTGCGGTACAACCCCGAAGAAGCTCAACCTCAATTTTATTGCGATCCCCCTCTTCAAGGCATAACCAAGAGATGGTCGAGAGTGCGAGGGGACGTGGCGTGACTGAGGAGGTCGGTGATCGGAGAAGTCCAGAGGGGCCGATAGTCTTTGCCGCCAGTGCTGCGGTGAAATTTGCTGCCACCTTTGCTTTGATAGAGGATCCCAAGGAAGGAGAAATTGTACTTTTGTAATTTTCTAAACTTAATGCGAGGCATTTTTAAACATTTTTGTAATTTTATTCGACTTTGATGCCGTTGGCATCTTTCCAATTAAGTTTATGCTTTCACTTCAAGTTAGTTGCATCTCTTTATGAATCAGTATAGCGTGACTTAGGAGATTTTCATTTTCTACATTTAATGCCGAGAGGCCTATTAAACAAAGTCACTTGCAACCGTTGGCCAATAACGTTCCTTTCAAGCAAAGTCCTGCGCTTAGGATTTGAAACCATTAGGCGTGCTGGGTGCCGATGGCAAAGCAACGACGTAATTACCGAAAGATAATAAAGGTCAATAAAGTCTTTCGTTGTCCCTTAGTCGGATAATGGCGATGCCGTGTGGAGTTATTATTCGCGCCGGTGTCCCACCGCTCCTTTTGAACAAAAATGGAGATTGAAGGTACAACAAGGTTTCACGAATGCATGAGCGAAGGCCCTTTCATTGATATCTTCCCAGAAACGAGTACAATTGCGTCGTAACTACAATTTAAAACCCGTCGTTGGCTGGAAGCGCCTCGCGAAGAAGGTGTGCTTGTAGGGGTGCGAAGGCTATTGGGACTCCTCGTGACCTTTGCCGTAGGCAGGTGACTTCATTTGAGTAGTACTTCAAATGCTCGTTCGAGGATGACGAGGTCTTTAGTTGGAGTCTCTAATCGATAAGTCCCGATCGCTAGATACCAATGATTTCATAGGGTCCCTCTCACGAAGGTCAGGGTTCCTTAGTGGGATTCTTGGTTGCGGAGAGACTTTCGCATGGCCCAATCTCCGATTGGAAGAGCGGGTTTGACCCTAAGATTCGTAGTACCGCAGGAGGGCGTTTTCGTAAGCCGTTACGTTGGTTGACGTACTCGGCGTTCTTGGCGGTCGAGGCTCAAAGCAGCGCTTCCTCGTTGCGCCTTTGCGGTGCGAAGGTTTCCGTTGTAGAAGGCTCTCCAATTTCCGCGGGACTCGCCCTACTGAAGAAAGCCGCCAGAGAATGGTGTTTCCCGAGTTGCCGTTATCGGTAGGATGTCGGATAGCCCATCGCGCTTCGAGCTTTTTGTGCGAGGCTCCTTGGCTTTGTCAAATTGCCGTTTACGCGGCTTCTTGACAATTTTGTTTATATTAGCCTCGACACAGCCAGTTCGATTAGGGGGTGTCTTTGGCGAAGCGAAGGCAGTTGATCTTGAGTCAGTGCAGGTAATTCCTGAAGACTTCGAATCAAGCGCTGCCGTTACTCCGTGATGATGGCATGAGGATCGAATCGCGGCAAATATAAATCGAGTCGAGACGAAATCCTCGACGGCTTGCGTTATTGTTGCTAGTGCTTTGGCTTCTACCCATTTGGTAAGTAGTCTCACGAAAAGCTTGCGTGCGGCAGACCCTTGCCTTCCGACGCATCGGACCAATTAGATCTAGTCCGCAGGCAGGTATTGACGCGCCCGCGGGCTCTGATCGGTGGCGGTGGCTCGGCGGGAATGGAGGATACTACCAAATGGCATTTGTCACACCTCTTGCTAGTGTGTGTTCGCATCACTGGTGCGAGTTGGCGAAGGAGAAATACCACTGTTCGGGAAAGACCGTGTGTCTGGCGGCGTCGGGAACGAGTGGTCGCATATTCCCTTGTGGACCTCCCGACGTAGTCCCGTCGGGCACTTTGAGTATCTGGCGTCGTGTAGCCTCGTTTATGCGGAACATAAATCGATGGTGCGTACCTTGCCGACGCGGTAGCGGAGTTTCGACACACGTCTTATCGGCGGAAGGGTTCGATGGTCGAGGAAAGGCGTAGATTGGAGACATCCATGTGTCTTATACGAGCAGTGCATACCTCGGTGGACGGTTGTACTTGGTTTGGGATAATATCTCCACCGTGCCTTCCTTCCGATCTTTATCGTTTATCGCGAAGCCAATCGGGAGGGCGTCGGCGTGGTACTGTTTCGACACGGGGATCTGCGAGATCTCGTAGGCTGCACAGAAATTTACGTAGTAGTAGTTGGTGAGGCTGCGAGTAGGTAGGTGACATGGAGGCATCCCTCATTGCGAATGTCTGCGCGTTATCGATTTACTATGGTACAGGAAGTCATTTGTGAATCTTTGATCTGCCTCGCGCTCATGCTCTTGGCTAGCCGAAGGCCCGGCGGCAGCCGGCCAAGAGGGCCTCATATTAGCCTGCGTTATTGGAAGTCGGAAGTTGAATCGGAGGCATACTCAATTTGCTCACCGTCGGAGTGGTTAATACCAGCCCGGCGCCACAACCTCTGTTGGTTTGCGAGCCATCCACATCACGAGGACCCCGAGAGAGGCCGGAAGTGTCGAAACTTACGGTATTGTCGTCCTACTCCCGGTGCAGAGAAATAAGCGCTCGGCGATGATGGCTCAATAGGCGCAGGAGGTGTGAGCTCGGGAAGATGAAGTAAACGGCAACGGCCCAGCCTTTTCTGCGAGGCCTTGGTTTGAACGTATGTCAAAATTCTCCCAACTCGATTGCCCATTTTGACCAATCGGCGGATGTTTCGGCTTTGCGATTGCACCTGCAGGTGGTTCGTCGAGCTTGTAATTCGTGGGCACTGGAAGTAGGAGGCGGGAAGTCTTCGTGCAAAGAGAGCGGCGGGGCGATGTGCTAGTGCTCAAGGGTGGGTCACGAAGCTCTGCGCTCTAGGCGCCTTCTTTGACATAAAAGATTGGTAGCTCGCCTATCGGCTTCCTATATCAATGCGAGCTATGGCGGTGTTGGATATGAAAAGGTATAGGGTAGCACCTACACGCGCAGCGGTTTCGATAGCGGTGGTGCACGACTCATGTAGTTCTTCAAGATTTTGAAATGCACTGGTGAGTCGTCGTTCGAGTCCATGCTGATATGATGTTTGCCCCTTTGCAAAGCTTTGAAGAGCGGTACACGACACATTGTCGGTAGCTTTGGAGATGAAGCGTGTCGAGAGGCGCGCGACGCGTCGATGGGCTCACGAATGTCATACGTCTTTGGCGTCTCCATATCGATTATAGCTTTTATTTTCTCGGGGTTGGCCTCGATTCCCCTTTGGTGATCATGAACAGAAATTTGCGGAAGATACACACAAGGCGCGCCGCGGGTTGATCGCGATTCGGTAGTCGCTTTAGAATACCGAACATGAGAATAAGGCCAAGTTTTCCGGTGATCCCTGCCGTTGGCTTTACCAACATGTCGTCGACATATACCTCCATGATGCCGCGATGTATTTACCACAAATCCGGTTGTGAGCCGTTGGTAGAAGGTTGCCGCGTTCTTCGGGCGAAGGGCATGACATTTAATAACGTACAAACCACGATCCGTGATGAATGCCGTATGTTCTCTATCGGCAAGGTCCGAAAGATCGGATTGTATCACGAATCTGGCGTCCATGAATTGGCGGCTCGTGCGTGGTGGCATCGACGAGTGGATTCGATCTCGATAGAAGCGTCGCCGGACAAAGCCTTATTGAGTCGGTATAGTCGACATTCGCCATCCTCCACTGGCCTTCCAGAACCATGTTGCCGAGTTGGCTACCCAAGCGAGTCGTAGCTTCACTGATAAAGCGATGGCTTTGAGCTTGTCAACCGGCACGCATCGCCTCATATCGTTCGGCATCGTGCGATCGGCGCTTTACTGGTGGTGGTTTGTGGGCGGGAGATCTTTGAGCTTGTGGTGATGACATCGGGTGATATCGAAGGGCCATATCGTCATAAGACAGGCGAAGACCTCCGCATCTTTGCCGTAAGAAATGGATGAGCGCCCGGAGTCGGGGTCGGTGGTGCCGACTTCACCCGCCGATCGGGAAATTCCTTGTTCAGGATTATGGTCTCGAGCTCCTCGGTGGGTGTGCGCATCGGCGTTGGTTTTTCCTCGGAAGTCGTCAATGAGTTCGTTATCGTTCGGTAGTCCCTGCATGGTCATGGCCTCCATTGGCGGTTTGCTCAATGGCTACGACTTAGGTCGGGCATAAGCTTACGTCCGTCTTGTTGGTGATCGCCTCGAATGGCTCGATGCACTGTATGCGTGTTGGAGACTTCATCAACAACATGTGGGGCGATAAGTGGACTTTGACCTTGGTGAGTGCCGTTCGTCCGATGATGGACGTTGTATGCTGTCGGGGAATCGACAATGAGGTGGTGGTCGTAGGTCATTGTTTTCTGAGAGGCGACTGAAGGCTTGAAAGCGTAGGCGTAAATCGATGTACGCGTCGTTGGACGGATCCCAGGCGAGTAGAGGTGTGATGTGCCTTGGATTGACCATGTGTTGGCAATTCCTCAATCCCTGACGCATCGGCAAAGATCACGTTCACAGGAGCTTCCGTATCAATCGGCACGCCGACCCACATCGTGATCGGCGATCTCGACACGAATGATCATCGGGTCGTCGTGAGGTAGATGATCCCCTCCTCCTCTTCTTCACAAAATGTGCATGGGCTCCCATCCCACCTTACACGCAACTTACGGCTCCGATCGTCGTCTATGCCGCCAAGACACGAGGGCGATGGGCGGACGCACATCTTGCTTTGCGAGCGGTTTGAGAGTCCTGCGCAGTGGGACCGCCCGATCATGTGGATCATGTTGATCTGCGCCGATCGCGTTCGTGGCGGGAGCTGCGGTGGCACGCGCAGTGCATCGCGATCAACTTTCCTTCATGAATCGGGCGCTCGACAATTTTTCTCGAGGGATCGAGTCGGGATATGTAATGGGACTGTGGTGGTATCGGCGAAATTTGCGATATCCCGATTATCCTGCACGACCGGGCTTCGGTTGGTTGGCTTTGGAATCTGTCGTGCTCGTTCATTAGAACGGTCCGTGAGAATTGTGTTCAGCGGGGTGAAGACTTCACGAAAGCACGATCGTGATTCGACAGGGGCGGTGGTCTCTCGCCGTACTTCCCGCGTCCCTTCTTTGAGTTCCCTTGGCGGGTGTCACGGTCGTCCTTCGTTTGTGTGCACCGCCATCGAGTCGTCGGTCAGTCCGGATAACTTTTGGTTGCGCGACTCCTCGCTTCTTGAAGCGAAATGGCCGGGTTTGGAATTGAAGTATTCGGCTTTCGCATGGACCGCGCTGCTTCATCAACTTTCGTAAATAAATCGTGCGTCGCGCTGGGGTTGCTCACGCTGCACAAAAGTGCAGGAAGTGAGAGGACCGTAAGCCACTCTTGAAGCGCCGTGTAAGCACCCTATCGTCGTTGAGGACACCTCGAGTACTCGTGGTGGAAAGCGCGTTGCGTACTCGCGTGAGGGTTTGTCCTCCCTTTGCGAATCGTTATGCGGATCATCGGCGAGAATACAACGGATCCGTCACGGATCATGAAATGGTTGAGAAAATTTGCTTGATTCGTCAAAGTGTCACCGTCCCTGGCTCGAGGCGGTAGAACCCGATTGTCAGCGCTCGGTAGGGGACGAGGGAAGCGGCGGACATTGTCCCTAATCGTGAGGCCCTTACATACTGCGATTGGAAGAGTGAAGGTGCGTCAAGGGTCTTCCACGGATAGAAAGGAATCGCACGGTACCTCCTGTCCGTCTGGACTTCTTGATCACGATCGGTGCGGTCTCGGCGAGTTTTCCCCAATCGAGGACACAGGGGTAGGTTGGTCATCCTCCATCTTTTGGATTCTTTGAAAGAAGTAGGCGGATGGCGGGGTCTCGAGGGGCGCCGGGCGAAGTCTTGGAAGTTCTCCTCGGACTTAGCGTTGGCGCTTTTGAGTACTCGGGAGCCGAGCGGTAGCGATTCGTTGCCTGGCGGGCGTACTCATCATCGGACTCGGTGCGAATCAAACCTGAACCCTCGGATGGCGACTTATCCCAGGACCCTCATCAGAGTCCCCAAGCGAGCGTTTTTCCGGATTGGGGACCTATGCGCGTTCGGCATCCTTCTTGTCGTTGATCCGATGGCGACAATCGGTGTACACCTTCTTGATGCGTAAGGTTGGTTACGAGGTGCAGGGACCACCCGGTGCTTGGAGGCGCGGCGTTGCCTTTGCCCCTGTTTTCCCTTCCTCTGCCCGGCCGAAGTCTGCGACTACAGGAAGATCGGTGGTCGGATGTTTTGTGTTTCCTGGCGATTAAGCAGCGTTGGGTTTCGTCCACTGGGCGAAGGGAGATGTTACGTTCTTGGGTTAGCCATCTCCTTCGGAGGGGTCATTTGAGCCAAGAGCTCAGCTTCGGCCGTGGTTTGAGCGTCGGATACGAAAGGGGTGCTAGGGTGCAGTGCGGAGGCTTGCTCCACTTGGCATACCGTCGGTAATTCGTCCTCGAAAGGCGTGGTCTGAAGTGGTTCCCATTTGTTTTGTTTTTAGGAATTGTAGGTTGATTTTATTGGGTTTCCCTGACGGCGGCCATTGTATGAAAAATGGTTTAATACTTTCGCGTAACTTAGTGATTAGGTCTCTTCGGTATCTGATGTCCTCGGTAGGATGTGCGATCTGTAAGATAGCAAACACACTGCGGTAATCCTAGGGCACCGGTGTGAGTGCCGGCCAAGGCTCTCCGCTTAAGTAAGTGCGGATTAAGTAAGTTTGAACTACAGATCAATAGGCAGTATGCCGTAAGTTCTGATTGATCACCTTCAAGTGGGATAGATGTCCTCTTTATAGGCCTTGGGAGGTGTGCAATTTGTTTAGAGTTCGATGTGGGACTCAGGCGTCAATTGTGAGGCCGCCACAGCGTCGGAGGCGAGGTTGCCCTAATGTTGCGATCGGTAGGTTTGGTACGAAGGTGAGTGCCGAAACTACGTACGATTTGGTCCACGTGTTTGGTATTCATTGGCTGTTCATTTTGGTATAAACAATAACCCCAAAAAAAATATTGTTCATCTTCCTCGCAATCATCTCTTCCCGTATTCCTTTCTCCTTATAAGGTTAGTGTGTTTGCTAGCGTGCCACTTTTGGCAGTGAAAATTCCAAGAGACTGTGATTGTATAATATATCATACACCAATATTGCCTTTAATAAAAAAGAGACTGTGAATTGGGTGGGGAACTGGTCCAAGAAGAAGACTTCAATATTATTCTAGTGCAAAAGACAGAAACCAAACATAAGACAAGCAAAATGAATAGTAAATAAAATCTAAAGATTTCTATGTTAAGACAACTTGAAACGAAGGGCAAAAAAGTAAACAATAAACAAGTTTGAAGATTTCTCTATTCAGGCTTGGAAATTATACTAAGCAAAGAAGAAGGCACACCAATAAAAATAAAGAAATTCCTTAGGAGTTGTCAACTGGAACTTTCAAAAAGAAAGCAAATTGTTTCAATGTTGAAATCTGGTTGAGATATTCAAATTGAGACGTTGTGTATGTTGAGACAGTTGAAAAATATTTAATATTGATGGCTTCTCCTTTTATTTATAGACTAGCCTCTCCGCATGTGGCTTTACAGCTTTGCGAGTGGCTTTTTTAAAAAAATTTAAATTTATTTTATAATTAAAAAAGATAATGGATAGTTGTGTTCCATAAAAATAGGATCAATTATCTGATTTTTTTTTTAAATATGAAAAAAGTGAATTTACCATATTATCCTCATTTAATTAATAATTTCAATTCTTAATGTTTGCATTAATTAAGGGCATTTTTTGGTATTTTGAATGTTTTACCATTCTCTGCCTTTTGCTTTATATATATAGATAAATGGAGGTGAGTTTGGTGTTTGATTCAGCTGCCAATGAAATTTACCCATTTGCCATTGATTTTTGGTAAGTGGGTTGTTGAAAAGAAGGAAAACGGAACATATTGCTATAGTGTCCCTAAGTAATTCAAATTATCTTCCAAACAACACATTTTTCCCTTCATTATCATACTTATTTTATTGTTATTTTTTGAATCAACCCAAGCCTCCATGCCGACTCATGTTTTTCATTGACAGAACGAAGGTTGGTTAGGAGACCATTTAGCTTCTTCTCTAAACATTCTTTGATGGGTGAGAATCCAAGAAGGCCACATTAATCCAAATGCTACCAAATTTGGATACGTTGTTCAACACATATGGCAGAACAATATTCATGAAGAACACAACTTCCTTTGAGCAATGGGAAGTCATATCAGGCATGATTCAAAGTGACTGACCGTCACAAACGCTTTCTTCGAACATTGTTCAGGTTTTTACAGTCTGAGAATGCTGATCCAAAAGCTCCCAAATTTGGATATCTTGTAGTAGACATCTAAATGAACAACTTTTGTGAAGAAAGAAAGTTCATTTGAGTATTGGAAGCTGCTCATTTGGGCAAATCGAGCAATAGATTGGGCATGTCATGCTTCAGTATTTGACATAATGTAGTAGACATTCAAATGAACAACTTTCATGAAGAAAGAGAGAAAGTTCATTTGAGCATTTCAAGTTGCTTATTTGATTGCTTCGATCTGACTAAAAGTCTGGGCTATCAAATTTAACCTTATAATATTGGATGAACCATAATTCATTCATTCTAGGTATATTTTCAATTTTGGCTCAAACACTTCTTATCATTCTTGGAGGAAGCCAAAAATTTAACTTTGAATTTGTTAACATATTGGAACAATTGTTAAAATGATACAGATAATAAAAATACATAAAGAGCACTTCTATTTATGTCTACAAATAGATTCAATTCAAGGGTCTTGTATTCGGCCTCACGGTTCCTTTGAATGTCCTGAGAGTGTATTTGTAAGATAAGAGAAGAACAATGAACACCTAGGCACCAGTGTGATACCGGCCTAAGACTCTCAAATGATATAAATCAGGGATTGTCTTTAAAATATATGTAATCCAAACTACATAAACAAAATTGATCAAAGTGAAATTATAAGGACGTTAGTGGTAAACTACGGAAACCAAAAGTGACATTTTGCCTTTAAAACTAAGCTGATTTTAATTTTTGAAATCTAGAAATTTTTTTTCCTCAATGAAATCGAAGAGTTTGATCGTCATTATCTTTAAACAAGAGTGGTGATTTTCCATCCTTTTTTCTATTTTATCACTACATCCTTTTTATAACAAAAGAGTGTAAGTGGATAAAATAGGAGGTGGGAAATCATTGCCCTTAAACAATAGCAGAAAACCCTCAAATCCGGTTGTCGGTGTGTAGTAGAAAATTCCCAGCTCTAATATAAGCTCTAAATACTGATTGGTTCCTAATCTTAAAAATAATTTAGCCCAACCATATTATCCCACGAAATCTCTTCATCTCCCGCCATCTCAAATAGCCCAAAACCCTAAATATTTCCCGCCTTCGAGAAACTCAATTAGCCAAACCTCCATTTTTCAAGGAAAGTTCACATTTTCTTCAGAGCCAAACACCCATCTTCCTCTGTCTTGTTAGGGTTTCGCGAACCAATTTAGTGCACCACCCCTAGAAAATTAGAATTTGGAAGGGTATTGGAGATGACGGAACTAAACTGGAGACACCAGACGATCATTCAAGCTCTGCTTTCACGCGGCCCACTCAAGGAGGACCAGTTCCACCGCATCTTCACGGGCCTCACCGGAAAAACCCCAGGTCTTCCTCTTCATAATTTGCCCAAAATTCCCTATTTTCTTTATTAATTTTTGAAATTCAATGGTTCAGTAATTCTAGGGATAAACTGATACTTTCCTTTGGATCGATGTGCTTGTGTCAATACGTTCAAAATTTAAAGAAAAAAAGAAGAAGATCAATTTTGCTAGAAATGGTATATTTTTGTGTGAAATTCTTCGTGCTGTTAAGGTTAAAGTTTCTGGAAAAATCTAAGAAAACAATAATTTTTTTAAAAAATTGTGTTTTTAATGTTAGAATTATTCTATAGCAATGATGGTGACTTCTTGGTTGTAGGCAGCGATTAGGAGGATTAACAGGAATTATTTGAGCACTTACCTTATGACGATATCTTATTTGAAACAGGTAGTGATCGGCGGCGATTTGATGATTTTCTTCTGAAGATAAACAAGGCACTTTCTTATGTTCAGTTTGAGTTGCGGGGATGCAGATTTCAATATGATGGTCAAGTTTATTATGGAGTTGTCAATAATGTTTCTGACGAAGAATCGAAGCTGGGAACAAAATATTCAGTTGCCCAGATTGCTTTCTATAAGGCTATTGTAAGTCTCAAAACTCTTTTAGATTTCCAGCGTTTAGATTTTCCATGGTCAATTGATTTTATGAAGGGAAGAGATATAGCATTACTTACAAGCATATTGTCTTGCAGTGGGTTTCAGAAAGTTCAGGCTCCCTTGTCAGCCCTTAACTACCCATTAAGAATGACTAATTGTTAATTTCAGTCAGTCAGAGTTAACATTGTAGCACATTGAGAATGAGGATTAAGATGGCTTTATAGAATGAAATCCAGTTAAAGAAGTAATCAAATATTGCTTGCCATTGATCCTCCAATATATAATCTGTGAAGCTTAGGTTTAGCTTGTCGTAGTTAAACTGACAAACCAATGATCATACAAAGCTCTGTTGAATTCAAGCATTTGTACCACTAGAGGAACTCTTTTGAGTCAATGATTAATGTCTTTAATATGCAAACTTATGGGTTCCTCCTTAATTCTTATATACCTTATGTTTTCTTGTCCTCCTGTAATATTCTTTGAAGGCAATCATGCTATTTATCAATTTGCAAATCTCCTTTACAAGAATCTCCATCCTCCAAAAATACCTTGGAAAATGATTTATCAGCTGAATCAATAAATTCTCTGTTCGTTTGTGTTTCTGAAGCAAAATAAAGTCGTATGACTCTCCTTCATGCGACTGAGAGAGACATCCAAACCATAATACAAGGAAGTATTCTTATAGATTGCTGCAGTTGGTTGAAAATGGGGTTCCTCCATAAGCTGTCTCTCTCTCATTCTGACAGACACAATGAATTCTGAGCTTATTCTCTTTAGTGTTTATCTAAGTTGTGTGCATAAAATCATATGCAAGTATGTTGTTCAAGCAAGCATATGCACATGTACATGTGTATATGTGAAGAATACTTCCTTGTAAGTTATATAATTCGTCTAAAAAAATGAAAATTCATTTCATTGTGCTGTCCTTTGCTGCTCATAATAGAGGAAAATATAGACATTCAAAAAGTACAAGAGTTTGTTCTTTATGGATGAACAAGAAGCTGCCCCAGTCATATTGTCATATGTGTTGTATAAATCGTTGCACTCCAGTTTAGATGCTTGACCATAAGCCTCCGTCTAAGTATTGGCCCTTATATGAGACTTTTAAGAAAAAGTAGATAAGCTACATATCTACAACTACATGCAGATTTCTTCTGAAGTTGTATATTGACTAGTGTTTCCGTTGTATCATATTCTGATATTTACATAACTCCATTCAAATTATCTTATTATGTTATTTGATATTGAATATCAGATAGAAGCAATCGTGCAAGATGGTGCAGCTCAAGGAACCATATCTAACATTGATGCTCTTAATCTACGATTGGAGAATCAGGTTTGGCAATTTTTGCTTTACAATAAAAGCTCTTTTTCATGCAATATATAATCTTTTCTTTCCATTAATATTTTGTATACAACCACAGTTATCCAGCGACCTACTGGCATAGTTAAATTTAATAACATTTTGGTCTTCTTTTAAACGTTAGAATGAAACAGATTCATAATTATTTGCCTGCAGACTTACTATGATAAGGTCTTATTTTATTTTCTTCAAACATCAAGCTTTTGCGGTGGCAGAGTTCTCTCGATGATTAATGAGATAGAAGTAAACTTTTTTTTATTTATATTTGTTTTGCCTGTTTTCAGAAAACAAAATAAAAAATAAAAAATAAAAACTAGAGTTCTCCAGGCATATGTATGTTGTTAACACTTAAGTGATGTGGGCATGTTATTAATACCCCAGCTTAGCAATTTAAGAAATGGACAGAAATAAATCTGCCTCATCAGATGAGACTAGATACAAAGAACTTTGAGTAAATTCGCAAATGTTATTAAACCTGTTCATGCCTTTGTTTGCTTGATAACTCTTGTGTTCTATCTTTAGGTTCTAATGGGTACAACGTCGCAATCACATGGAAGTCTACCTCATGTCCCCCTGCATTAAAGAATTTCTCAATATCTATGAAGGAAAAAACTCTTGATGAACTCGTACAGGACCAGTGGCTTAGTGTTACTCCAGATAATTATATTGGACTTGGTGTCAGATCCTTCCTCGATCTACGAAGTTGGTTTCGCAGTAACGATGTTCCAGCGTGTGAAGTGTGCAATGAAGCTGGGGTGAAGGTTGTCGAATGTTGCTTTGCCTTGCTAGTGTTAATTTTTATTTCTTTCTACATCCCTAAATATTCAAAAGCTTCATCACTTGTTTACTATTGTCAAATTATTCAGCCCACTGCCTTGCTCCTATGCTTTCTTTCTTTTATTATCTTTGTTTTGTTTCTTGCTGGAGGATGCCTATATTTAATCATGTGCATTGCTTCTGTGAATGCTTGTAAATTATGGAACCCGAGAATCTTGTACTAAACAAGTTAGTGCCTGTAATTTGCCAATAGTTTTCTGATGCCGTTGTATCTGACAAATTTTGGGGTTATTTTTGACAGGCAGCGTTGTGCCAAAAAGAAGGTTGTACAGCTCGAATCCATGAGTACTGTCTTAAGAAATTGTTTTCAGAAAGAAAGGTAATGGTCAACTTATTTTTTAGTAAAAGTGAAAATAGTTTTTGGTCTAGGTTAATCTGCTTGATGTATTTCAGGGGGAAAGAGTTTGTCCAAGTTGCGGTACTCAGTGGCAATATACGGTAACCAAAGCAGAAGCTGTAGAAGATGATGAACCAAATTACCCTACTCAGAGCCAGCCACCTGTAGGATCCAAGAAAAAGAGGCTGAGAAGAAATGAAATTGGTGATGGAGATATATCTGGTTCCTCTCAAGCTTCTTTACCTGGTGGTCCTAATCTAAGAAGATCAACTCGAAGCTCTATCCGTCTTCAATAATTCGATTTCATGTTGCCTCTTACAAGTAGTATGGAGTATATTGTATATTCTTATCCAAACAATCTTGCATTTGCTGAAAACGTCATGCAAGTACGAAAGTAGGGTTTTTGTAAGACAATGCTGTAGATTTCTGACGTGATTGTAGGATTTTTATGAGGGAAGGTTGTAGAATTCTGGTGCATTACCCCATTATATATTTTGCTATGACCAGGAACTTGCTTTTAAAGATGAACATGAAAGCTATCTAATTCCGGAGTGGACAGGAGTGAAACTCTGCTGTTGCGATGTGACTCTGCTGTTTCATGCGTCAGTGAAATTGTAATTATTATTATTGATTCAATGATGTTCTTGCTGTTAGTTCCTAGCTAATTATCCACAATAGCAGGGCAGTCATTTTTGCCACTGAACGAAGCCAAGCACTGCTTACTTTTCTTGCCAAGAGAATATTAACAAAGAGTAATGGTTCTCTTGACTCTTTCCTGCTCATTTCTTATAGTTTCTGTCATTATTAAACAATTTCATTCCTACCGTATATAGAAATAGAACCAAAAATACATTATTTTAGCTAAAATCAAGGGACCCACAAATGAATTGCATGGGCCGCTATCAAGAAAAAGAAAAGAAAAGAAACCGACCCCAAATGAACAGGAAGATGCCCGTTTGAACTCTAAATTAGACGTTGGACTGATGAGGGAGGGAAGGGACCTTCCTGGCTAGTAATGGAGGCCCACGCGGAAACGAGGAACCCACCAATGAATTACAATGTGGAAAATAATTGGAAGTTGACTGGAAGGTTCATTGATAAAAAGAGAAAAAGAAAAGAAAAGTGGACTTGCAGAAGGCTTTAACAAGAGCAGAGCAGACCAACAAGGGGAGCTGTAGTAGCAGAGTTGAGAGAAAAAAGGAAAAAGAAAAACCAATCAAAGAGAGAAAAGATGGCAGAGCTTGCTGTTGCAACTGCCGTGGAAAAGCTCACGAACTTGATAATTCAAGAAGCGATTCTGTTGGATGGGGTTGGTGAGAAAGTTGAGCAAATCAGAAACGAATTGAGGTGGATGCAAAGCTTTCTCAAGGATGCAGATCATGCAGCAGAGCAAGACAGAAACGAAAGATTTCGCAATTGGGTGTCTCAGATAAGAGAAGTGGCCTTCGATGCCGAAGATGTAGTAGAAACTTACCTCAGAGAGGCAGCAGCAGCATCACAAAGTTTATGGAAAAAAGTTGTAATGCCAATCCATGTTCACAAAGTCAAGAGGGGGATTGAAAAAATCCAAACAAGGATCGACCACATTTCTAAGCAAAAGGACAGTTTCGGCATTGCAAGCATGATCGCTTCGTCTCGAGAGGGAGGTGAAGGGAGCATTTCAACAAATGAGAGACTGCGATGGTGGAGACAGCCATTACCCCATATTGAGGAAGATGATTTGGTTGATCTTGTACAAGACACTGAGGCCTTGCTAACACAACTATCTAGCATGGAGCCGAGGCGTCGAGTGGTTTCTATTGTAGGTATGGGGGGTCTGGGCAAAACTACTCTTGCAAAAAAATTGTACAATCACATTGAACTAAGGCACCAATTTAATTGTAAAGCGTTCGTTTATGTGTCTCAAGAGTATAGAAGGAGAGAGACTCTGCGAAGAATCATCAAAGATGTAAACGTTCCATATATAGGTGATTCGGAGGAAGTAGACGAAGAGGAGATGGTAAAGCAGCTGTACGAATTCTTGAGAGGGAGGAAGTATCTTGTGGTTCTTGATGATGTATGGGAAAAGGAGGTTTGGGATGGTTTGGAAGCTGCATTTCCTACTAGTGGAATGGCAGGAAGTAAGGTGATGCTGACAACCAGAAACAGGGAGGTTGCCTTACATGCAGATGCAAGGAGCACTCCCCATGAGCCGCGAATGCTGACAGAGGATGAAAGCCTGGAATTGTTTCGCAAGAAAGCACTTTCGGGAATGGATCATTTTCCCTCCGACTTGGAGAATCTAGGAAGAGAGATGGTGACGAAATGCGGTGGTCTACCCTTGGCATTGGTGGTGCTTGGGGGATTACTATCCAGGAAAATGAAGACTAGAGAGGAATGGGAACATGTCCTTCAAAACATCAGTTGGCACCTGATTGATCAAGATCGTGTTTCTGCAATTTTAGCCCTGAGCTATAAAGACTTACCTTTCTACTTAAAATCATGTTTTCTCCATTTGGGTCTTTTCCCTGAGGATTTCTCCATACCAAAAACGCAATTGATGCGCTTGTGGGTTGCAGAAGGATTCTTACCCCAACAAGGGGAAGATACAACAGAAGGTGTAGCTGAAAATTGCTTGAACGAGTTGATTAATAGGTGCATGATCCAAGTGAGAACTCTAACCTCACTTGGGAGGGTTAAGACCATCAGCATCCATGATCTTCTTAGAGACTTCTCTCTCTCCGTATCGAGGGATGAAAATTTTCTAGGAATTTGTACTGGTCGTGAAGTTGAATCATCAGTTTCTCCATCATCCAAATCTCGAAGAATTGCCTTACATTCTAACCCTACGGAGCATACTGTCCTACCCTCACCTTTCCTAAATCCATGTGCTCCCCATTTACGATCGCTTCATTTTTTCAACCGCTTTCTATATCCAGAAGTCTATTTTATTAAAAACAAGGATTTCAAATTGTTGAAGGTCTTAGATCTAAAGGATACAATTGGATTCATGCGACTACCTAGTACTATAGGGATCCTAATTCAGTTGAGGTATCTTGGATTGAGCCAGATTCTTAAAACTTACTACATCCCACCATCGATTGGAAACTTGAAGAACCTAGAGACACTAAATTTGGGATCTTCTTATTCACCCATCCCCAATGTCATTTGGAAGATGAAACGTTTGAGGCATATGCTCCTTCGTGATGTGTCCAAACCAAATCGTGTCAACCTTAGACTGGACACCTTGAGCCATTTACAGACCCTAAAAACTATAAGGGCTGGAAGATGGATAGAAGACGGCGGTTTAGCCAACATGATCAGTCTACGACGACTGGGAATAGAAAGATTATCACAAGAAAGGGTAAACTTGGTGATTTCAATCCTAAGGAGAATGTGCTACCTGCAATCATTGTCGCTGGAGGTGATGAACAACGAAACATTCCCAACATCCATGGGCCTCTCTCATTTCCAACATCTCCACAAGCTGTGTTTGAAGGGGAAAATAGAGAAGTTACCTGATGTATGTGAATTTCCTCCAAACCTCGTCAAGCTAAGTTTGATTGGTTCTGAGCTCCAGAAAGATTCGATAGTTCAACTAGAAAGGTTGCCATACCTGAAGATGCTTGTCTTGGGGAACCAATCATACAAATGGAGGGAACTGGTTTCCTCTTCAGAAGGGTTTCCACAACTGCAAGTTCTACACCTTGTTTCTTTAATGGAGTTGGAGGAATGGACAGTGGAAGAAAATGCAATGATGAAGCTCAAGCATCTAAAGATAGAAGATTGCCCCAGACTGAAGAATCCAGAAAGATTGTTGTCGAATACTGTTACGATATTACAGGTTGTTACAAGGTACGACCCCTTAAAAGGACGGCGATCGCCCGAATGGACAAAAGCTTCAAGCAACAGATTAGATTGTTTCAAATGTTTCCAAGATTAATGTAAATTTTTCTTTCTTAACAAGTAAATTGACCTTAATTATAAGGCATAATATTAGTTATCAAGTTTGATTACTCCTTTCTATATAAATACCATGCAGGCTACTCTGTTAGGCTCATATTCATAGTGGTTTTTTGAACCGTCCATTTCTAAGACCCCTTTCAAAGACCATTCATGCCAAAAATCAACCAAATTCGAAATCGATATGAACATTAATCAATTGCTAACTTAGTGACAACCTAAATGTTCCGTTACGTTCTTGGCACGAAGATGCTTTCAATTCTGGTGTTTCCAGTGGCGGAGGTAGAGTTTGATATTTGGAGGGGCCACAAGCTTAAAACTATGGGATTTTTTTGTGCAATCTATATTACACTCTTTATATAGTCAAAGAGGTGAGAAGATGTTGGGGGGGCCCAGGCCATCTCAGGCCTATGTATAGCTCCGCCCCTGGGTGTTTCGGTTCAGGATGCCGGAAACAATACCATGCTACAAAATGAATATTTATTTTCCCGTGTTGATTATAAGACATAGAGGTAGGAAGAAATGCTTTAAGAAGTAGACGCAGAGTTGGCAATACAAAGAATACAACACATTGTAATCATTATAATTAAGATAATATTCTTGTTAGTTTCTTGCCACAATAGTAATCATTTTTGCCATTGATGACTTAAGTAGACAAAGCCAAGCCCCTGCAACTTCTCTTTAACTCTAGTTTCCATCTATATTCACTGCTTGGCCTCACGGCTCTTTTCCCTCTCCAATATCGCTTGTGTAAAGGTAAATTAAACAAAAATAAAAATACCACTGAGTACTGTATTATTAAACAATTCATTCCTTTCCGAATTTTGATTTCCGTATATGGAACAGAACCAAAAATACATTATTTTAGCTAAATCAAGGGACCCTGCATGGGCCACTATCTGCAAAAAAGAAAGGAAAAGAAAAAGGCAAAATGAACATGGGGTATGGAATAAGGTTCTCTCCCTTTTGACTGATGAGGGAGGGGCCGGAGGTGCACGCGGAAGCAAGGAAACCACCCATGAATTACACTTCGGAAAGTATTTGGAAGTTGACTGGAAGGTTCATGGAAAAGAAAAAAAGAGAAGTGGACTGGCATGGAACGCTTTAACAAGACACCAACATCAGAGGGGGGAGCTGCAGTAGAAGTTGAGAAAACAAAAACAAAAACAAAAAAGAAAAGAAAAAAGTCCAATCAAAGAGATAAAAGATGGCGGAGCTTGCTATTGCAATTGCCGTGGAAAAGCTCACAAACTTGATGTTCACCTGTTTTGATGTAGTTCCTGTGATGGTAGGGTGAAATTCTCCATTATCTTGAAAGCCATTGGTGGTCAACAAGTCAACTTCTTTTGGTGTGTGAGTGTGCCACTGTTAGGGGCTAAAAACCTTAACAAACTTATAAAAATTTATTAACTTGCGCCTCAAGCTATTGACTTTGATCAAGTGATTGTGAATTTGGGTGAGGAATATCTCCCAAGTAAATTCTTTTCTTGTCTCAGATGGGTGAGGACTTTATGATTTCCCACAATAAAAACTAGTCATTCTAGCCAAAAATGAATGTTGCAAATGGACCAAACTTAATTCAAAGAAAATTGTTTATTACACAATTTAAACCAAAAAGAACTGCCAAGTCTGGAAAGACATCAGAACATTGGACTTGGATTTTTTCTTGGATTTTTACTTATGACTCAGGATGGACTGGATTTATCTGACTGGAATTGCACGTCAGCACCTTCAACTGGTAGGGTTCAGCTGGAAATTGATACCAATGTTGAGATTGACAAAGCTTTTAATATATTTTAGCCATGGAGAGACTTGACGAATGGGCAAAACTGAGATCTCTTCAATTTGGGCTAGAGGTGTCAAATAGGATGGACCGGCCCAAAGACGACATGAGCCCAGTCTATTTAAATGAGGCAAGGCAAGGCAAGGCATGAGCACGAATATTAATGGGTCGGGCCGAGATAAAAAAATGAGGTCGAATGGATTGGGCTAGCCCATGGCTGAGCCCGCTTCAAGCACGACTCGAGCCCAAGCTCGCTTCAAGCACGGCCCAAGCCTGGCCCACTTTAACTTCTTTTTTTCCTTCAAAAGTCAAAATGCAAAAATTTGACATCTAATGTCATTGTTTATATATATATATATATATATATATTAAAAAAATTATAATCATAAACAGATATTTGATGTCTTTCATTTTAGGGAAATTAATTGGGTCCTTAATTAATTAAACATATCAACTACAAATTAATTAAAGGGTTAATCATTTCATTAGTCCCTGAACTTAGACTAGATTTGCATTTGAATACCTCAATTTTCAAAATAGTTCCCGTGGTCCTTTAATTTCACTTTTGTTAGGACAAATGGTCCTATCGCAATTTTGTTAACTTTTTCTGTTAGATGCAGGGGCAAAATGGTATTTTTATGTTTAAAAAATGAATAAAAAATCATATCTTTAAAATAAAAATAAAAGAAATTCAAATAAAAAACCAACAAAAAAAAGATAAATCAAGTTTAGGGGAGTAGAAATCGGGATAGAAGGGGAGAGTGAGTTTAATTTTAATTTGTTAGTTTTCTAATTTTTTATTCATATTTTAATCAATTTTGATGCAAAATACCATTTTGCCCTTGTTTTTAACCGAAAAGTTAACAAAATTGACGGCAAGACCATTTGTCCTAACGAAACTGAAGTTGACAGACCACGGGAACCATTTTGAAAATTGAGATACTCTAATGCAAATCGGGTCTAAGTTCAGGGACTAATAAAACGATTAACCCTTAATTAAACAACACTAGACTTTATATCTAATCAGTTCATATGACATATACGATTCTCTTATAATCAAAGCAAGACATTTCTTCACATATAAAATAATAAGTTGTTTAAAGATGAAAAGTTGAAGTGGACTTTGTGGAGTTGGACACTTTTTGCCCTCATCCCTTTCATATTGTTTGGATGTTTGATTGATTAATGTTTTCAAATAATTCATCATTTCTTGCCTCTAATTATACTTTTAATGTTTATAATTTGAATTATCTAGTGGAAAAAAAAATCAAGTGAAAAAAATTCAAATTAAGTGGGTTGGTTCTTGGGCCCGAGTATGGCACGAGCATGAGCTCGACCTGGCCCGTTTCAATGTAGACATGGGCTTTATGCTGGGCCGGGATTAATGATTTTACTAAATGGGCCGGACGACACGGCCCGATAAATTAAATGAGTCAGGCCGACCCGACACGAAAACGTTAAAAGTATGAGTTTAAATAGGACGGGCCGGCCCGACACGGCCCGTTTGACACCTCTAGTCTGGATTGGACTAACTATGGATCATCTAAGAGCTATTCTGGGGATTCTGAGACATCAAGGTTTCTTCGAAAATTTGTTGAGGTTTTCATATTATGAAAAACTCGAACTCCACTTTATTCACCTAGTCTAAACCAAATTTGTAATGAAAGAAATCTCGTTTCCCTTATGAGTTGCTTTTTTGAGCTGAACTGTGGTCGAAAGTTTGAGTTCTGCCTGTTTTGTCAAAGGCTGGATGACTTTTGCAAAAACAAAGAGCTTGGTTGTCTTTGAGTCTGAAAGACTTCGGATCGAATGATCTTGTTTGAGTTTGTTAGTATGACTATTTTTGATTGAATTTTTGTTGTCCTCAATCCTGTTCATGTCCTCTCATATTTATAGAGGATCTGCACGAGTGATTATTCCTTACTATCTGGAGGACATATTGCTGAGAGGATCCTCTGTTCCGGCACAAAAAAGGTGGTGGTTAGTCTGACAAGAAAAGCCCCCATCAAGAGTCAGTTTTCAAGATTGATCAGTTTTGACTTTTGAACAACCAATTCTCTTATTTCTTGTTTATCTTTTATAAACCCAGCTTTGTACGGACGAGAAATCCTCACGAGTATGGGAAGAAACTTGGCCTTATTTTCTGGCATTTAATGGTTATGGGGAGTGGTTTTCCGAGTTAACCTTTCTACCGTCCTCTGCTCTTTCTTCTGTAGACGTCTTGTCGTTGGGGATCAAGTGGGCTTTTTGTGGAGAGAACAATCGTCCCCATTTTCTGCTGATTTGATTTCTGAATCTAGTGATCAATAGTGGTGATCAAACTTTGAGCCTTTGGGAAAAAAATCTAGAAGCTAGCTATTAATCAAACTAATTAAATCTGGATTCTTTCAGATTAAATTACCATAAATGGCAATTAACCCTTAACCTGCGAAAAATATTTTTGCAATTGGCTTGAAATAGTCTGGGCCTAAAAAAAAGTTCTTGAAATAATCTATTCAAGCTTCTACTTAGTAACTAGGCTTCTTGCCTAATTAGCAATTAGTGTTCACGTCAAACAGTGACGTTCTGGGTGTGAATAATTTTGTGCGGCTAGTTTAGTTTCGTAGCCTTTTTAACCTAAGTTAGTAAGCTCTTAGAGGTGCTCTACACCTAGTGCCCTAAAGCCTTTTTGGTTTGAGAGTCACTGGCCTAATACTCGCTATATGGGTTACTTAGAAAGGTTAATGGAGCTAGGCATTGCACAACCCACATTTTGAAAAAATAAAAACTAAATAGTATTAAAAAAAATACCTTGGTTTGTTTCTTGCAAGGGAGTTTGACAACTCTTGAGATCAAAGGGTTGGTGTGATTGGAATTTAGCTAATGCCACTCAATTGTGTTGGTTCACTTTACACCAAAGGAAACATGTGAAAAGTTTACTGGCTAATTATAAATGATTTGGACTTCGTGATGGGATTAACTTGAAATGTTAAATAAGTGTTCTCTCTTTTAATGTTGTTTATAAATTGAAAATTCGGACTTTGTGCTTTTGTCCTTTTTGTTGGTGGCAAGTGTTGAAATAATTTTTCAAAGTTTATTTTATTTCATATTTCTGAATAATTGTGCTAGCCTCATACATGATGTTTGTGGGTGTCATCCTGAAATCTCTCACGAGACTATAACTCATCCTTTAGGGGTAACTTAAGGGTTTAAAGGCTTGTTGCATACGTTAAATGCAATCGTTTCCTGCAAAAGTGGATTAGTTGTTTTTTATTTATTTTATTTTTCATTTTTGCTTAAATTTGAGTTTCCTTTAGTCACTTGAATTGCCAGGGACTAGCAATAAGCTGGTTGGGAATTGTGATGATAGTCTCAAATTGCATCTTTTAAATATTATTTTGGAGACTTTATGATATAAATTTGGCATATTAAAGATAATTTCAGTTGATGTTACATTTCATTCACACCAATTGGATTTATGAATTTTATGTATTTAATTCGGTGAACTTATTAGGTGAATTTATCTTTTGTAAGAAGTTGGAAAGCCAAAAGATGATAATATATATTTGTCCAAGTTCAAGCTAGGTGTGAAGAGAATTGCTGGCGGATATTATTGAAGAATTGATTGTGGGATTATTGTGATTTTAAAGAGAAGTAAAGAGGAAGAAGATAAGACAAAAACGTTGAAGCCTATTTCATGTCATTCATATAGCCATTTAACGTTCACTACCTCACCATTATTTATTTTCCACTGACTCTCCACCATCAACACATGTTTAATCCAATTAATCTCTCACTTAAACCCTTCATTACCCACCATAAATGTATTAGCTTTCCACTCACCTCATTGACTACTATAAATCACCCATTAACTTGTTTGGCAAGGAGACCACTAAGACAAATTTCTGTATCCATTTCATTTAAAATTTAGTTATGTTTTTCTTTTGAATGAGTTGCTAGAACTCTAGCTAAGGCTAAATGGAATGTCCCTTGAGTAAGTTTGTTCATTGTTCTTTAATCCAATATAGATATGAATTGCTAACTTCTTTTATTTTTGGTTGTTCAATATTTTCATATCATTTTATTTTGATTGATGTTAAGTCTTACTATCTTTCATGAGTTCAATTATATTTTCCTCATTGTTAAGAATTGACTAGCATGCTTTTAAATTAAAAGATTAGATATTAAGCAACTCCATTTTTTGAACAATCATTAATAAAAGATAACATTGAAAAATTAAATTGATTTTAATTTCTTTATCTTCCAGTCAAAGTTTCTCAATGATAATTTTAATCAAGTTATAATTTGGATTAAAGAGCATGAAACATATTTTGCTTAAAGAATTGAACCTTGATGCCTTAGCATTTTCATCATTGATATTTCATTTTTAAACTCAATCTCTACAACACTCAAATCAAATTACTTTTCCATTTTGCTTGTCACATTTATTTTGGTATGTTTAATTATTTCTTTGTCTAAAGACATTTGCCTGCCTGCTCCTTGAGGATACGATACTTGGACTTCCAAGATTATTACTACGTGTGACTACTTACACTTGGGTAGACGCAACAAGCAGCAGCATCACAAAGTTTAGGGAAAAAAGTTGTAATGCCAATCCATCATCACAAAGTCAAGAGGAAAATTGAAAAAATCCAATCAAGGAATCAAGGATCGACCACATTTCTAAGCAAAAGGACAGTTTTGGCATTGCCAGCAACGCTTCACCGAAGGGAGATAGAGGTGAAGGCATCATTTCTACGAATGAGAGGCTGCGATGGTGGAGGCAGCCATTAACCCATACTGAGGAAGATGATTTGGTTGATCTTGTATAAGACACTGAGGCATTGCTAACACAGCTATCTAGGAAGGAGCAGAGGGGCCGAGGCACCAGATGGTATCTATTCTAGGTATGGGTGGTTTGGGCAAAACTACTCTTGCGAAAAATTTGTTCAATCTCATTCATCTAAGGGACCAATTTGATTGTAAGGCGTTCGTTTATGTATCTCAAGAGTACAGAAGAAGAGACTCTGCGAAGAATCATCAAAGATGTAAATGCTCGAAATATAGGCAATTTGGAGGAAGTAGAAGAAGAGATGGTAAAGCAGCTGCATGAATTCTTGAGAGGGAGAAAGTATCTTGTGGTTCTTGATGATGTATGGGAAAAGGAGGTTTGGGATAGTTTGGAAGCTGCATTTCCTACTAGTGGAATGACAGAAGACGAAAGCCTAGAATTGTTTTGCAAGAAATCACTCCCGGGAATGGATTATTTTCCCTCCGACTCGGAGAATCTAGGAAGAGAGATGGTGATGAAATGCGGCGATCTTCCCTTGGCAGTGGTGGTGCTTGGAGGATTACCATCCAGGAAAATCAAGACTAGAGAGGAATGGGAACATGTCCATCAAAACATCAGTTGGCACCTGATTGATCAAGATCGTGTTACTGCAATTTTAGCCCTGAGCTATAAAGACTTGCCTTTCTACTTAAAATCATGTTTTCTCCATTTGGGTCTTTTCCCTGAGGATTTCTCCATACCAAAAACACAATTGACGCGCTTGTGGGTAGCAGAAGGATTCTTTCTTACCACAACAAGGGGAAAGATAAAGCAGAAGCTGTTGCTGAAAATTGCTTGAACGAGTTGATTAAAAGGTGCATGATCCAAGTGGGAACTCTAACCTCACTTGGGAGGGTTAAGACCATCAGCATCCATGATGTTCTTAGAGACTTCTCTCTCTCTGTATCGAGGGAAGAAAATTTTCTTGGAATTTATACTGGTCGTGAAGTTGAATCATCAGTTTCCCCATCAACCAAATCTCGAAGAATTGCCTTACATTCTAACCCTACGCAGCATGGTTTCCTACACTCACCTTTCCTAAATCCATATGCTCCCCATTTACGATCCCTTCATTTTTTCAATGACTTTCAACATCCAAATTACTATTTTATTGAAAAGGATTTCAAGTTGCTGAAGGTCTTAGATCTAAAGCATACACCTAGTGCTATAGGGATCCTAATTCAGTTGAGGTATCTTGGAGTGAGCCAGATTCTTAAAAATTGCTACATCCCATCATCGATTGGAAACTTGAAGAACCTAGAGACACTGGATTTGGGATCTTCTATTCACCCATCCCCAATGTAATTTGGAAGATGAAACGTTTGGAGCATTTGCTCCTTTGTGATAAGTCCCAACCAAATTGTGTCAAGCTTAGATTGGACACCTTGAGCCATTTACAGACCCTAAAAACTACATGGGCTGGAAGATGGATAGAAGACGGCGGCTTAGCCAACATGATCAGTCTACGATGACTGAGAATAGAAAGATTATCACTAGAAAAAGTAAACTTGGTGATTTCAATCCTAAGGAGAATGTGCTACCTGCAATCATTGTCGCTGGAGGTGATGAACAATGAAACATTCCCAACATCCATGGGCCTCTCTCATTTCCAACATCTCCACAAGCTGTGTTTGAAGGGGAAAATAGAGAAGTTACCTGACGTATGTGAATTTCAGCGAAACCTCGTCAAGCTAAGTTTGATTGGTTCTGAGCTCCAGAAAGATTCGATAGTTCAACTAGAAAGATTGCCATACCTGAAGATGCTTTGTCTCGGGGAACCAATCATACAAATGGAGGGAACTGGTTTCCTCTTCAGAAGGGTTTCCACAGCTGCAAGTTCTACACCTTGTTTCTTTAATTGGAGGAATGGACAGTGGAAGACAATGCAATGATGAAGCTCAAGCATCTAAAGATAGAAAGTTGCCTAAAACAGAAAAAGATTCCAGAAAGATTGAACTTGTTTACTACTACTCTAGAGAAATTAGAGATTGTTGCAATGGACACAGGTTTCGAACAGCGGATTTGATTGAATCACCATAAAGCCCTCAATCAAATCTTTCCAACATTAATGTAAGTTTGTTTTTTATTAAGTAAATCAACTTTAATTATAAGGCACAATATTTGTTTTAAAGTTTGATTACTCCTTTCTAATCTATTGAGAAAATTTTATATACACTACCATATAAATAACATACAGGCTACTTTGTTAGGCTCGCAGTCATAGTGGTTTTATGAACCGTCTCTAAGACCCCCTTCAAAGACCATTCATGCCAGAAATCAACCAAATCGGACATCGAAATAAACATTAATCAATTGCGAACTTTGTGACAACTAAACTGTTCCTTTACATCTTTGGCACATTATGAAAATGAAGATGCGTTGAATCCAGATTTTGGTTCAGGATGCGTGAAACAATACCACGCTACAAAATGGATATTTTATTTTCCCATTTTGATTATAAGGAAGAAATACTCTTAAGAAGTAGACACAGAGTTGGTAAGGTGCTCTCATTAATTGTTGACAACAATTGCTTCAAAAAATACAGATTTCAGATTCCTATTGAATGAACTTTTAAAAAAGAAATTAAAAAAGAAATAAAACAAAATAAAGATGTATAATTACCTAGGTACACGGGTGATGATATACCGTCCCTTCTCTAAATCGTATATAGTCTTTAATTGTGGTTTCCGCGATTGCAATACAAAGAATACAGCGAATAGAGCAATTAAGAGAAACGCAAAGAAAGAGAAGTAAGTGACTGACTCATTTCCAACAATCTGGCCCATATTGTCCAGTTCCCATTCAAGGGGCTCCAGCATTGTTTCAACGAGGAAAGCACCAAGTGTCCAATCAAGGAGAATGTTTCCAGTCTTGTTTGCAAATCCAACCCTGAAAAGAGTAATAACATTAACTTGATCATATACAAAAAGGTTTCCATCTTACAACAAATATAGGTTCAAGGGAAGCTAGATCACGATATTAAGTGTTGTAAAGGGTATGCAATAAGGATAGCTCCACAAAATGCAGTAAAATGAAGTTTGAAGACATGCAGAGTGCATACAAAGCCTTCTACATTGTAGAAATGCATTCTTCGTTATTACGCATGCATCAATACCAAAAATATCAGTTGTATAGCTCATAGGATTTCTGGCAGCTTTTTAATTAACTCACCTGATCCAATGGATACATAAAGAATATAGATGAAGATTACTAGTTACTACCAAACCTGCAAGTGTGCAACATACCTTTTCTCATCCATGGGGATTCCTAGACTGTCATGCAACAGTGCCACCATATATGCAGATGAGAAACAATATTTCAATAAATCCGAGTCAACGATGCTGTGATGTTGATTTTTCTGTTTATCCCAATCATCTTCACAGTAACGTTGACCTGCTGCCTCCAACTCAAACAAAGAAGCCGTGGGAACCAGCCCAAAAAGCTGTACATGGTTGAAAACAGGCAAAAGTACCAAATTAATGACTGAAACAAACAAGAAATAAGGCAAAAGGTATTCAGGTTAAACAAAAAGTAGCCTAGAACTAAAACGTGAAAATTTGTAATTATCTTCAGCATGTCCTTACACTCCCTTTAAAGTAGATTCAGGCGAAATTGAGTTTACAACACCCTTCGAACTTAAATATATCCTTTAAAATTTTTGCAAACAGGCACTTTATAAAAGGCACTCCCTTGTGCCACACGCTCCTATAAATTGTCAATTCATTTATAGTGACATTCAGTGATCAGGGTAAGCTAAGTTGCAAATGCACTTAGGCTGAAGCGAACCATTGATATATTCTAATGATCGCACATTCATACCTAGGTGGATACAAATTTCTAATTTCTGGGCAATACTTAAGAAGGTCAGTGCTATCACGTCACTACTTTCCTAGAACCTAGAACAGCACTCAAGCACATGTTAGAAAACCAAATTTGTCGGAAATCCCTAATATTTTATAGTTCTTACTGTATTTTATTTCTAAACTTACATAGAATGTTTGAGGCCTTGATTGCTTGATAAGCTCCCTTGAGATTAAGACAAACTTTTTGGTATTTTGTGTTGGAATAAAGCTTCTTGACAACTTTAGACAATCAAGAAAGCTGTGCTGCTTTTCCAGTGGAGTTCAGGAATCAATGGACCAGATTTTTCTGGCAGTAGGAAAAGGGAATATATGATTGTGCAAGAAAGGCCTCGAATCCAAGTTCAAGTAAATCGGTTTTGCTAGCAAGTTTAGAACTCATGGAAATGATTAACTTACATAAGAGAGCAGGTCTCAAGGGCATTGTAAACCTTACAAGTGCCTATTATTCTGATCATATTCTGAAGCACAGCTCATAAACTTTAATAGTTTTGTTGGTTTATTTTTTCTTCCTACACCTACTTTGAGTAAGTTGACTAACTCCTGAGCAAGTGCAGTCCCTTTGTGCCATACCATGTACTTAACAAGATAAATCCCTGGCTTCCCAGGGTTGCACACAATGAGCTATGCTGCTTGCAAAGGCCACACTTAGACCTGAGTAAATTGGACTTGTTCTTAAAACAGTGAGCTTGTGTAGGCTTTGCTTAGTGGAGGGTGCCTTGCAAGCCTATGTATAATACGAAAAAGTGTATAATACAAAAAAGTAAAAACCTTGTTAAGTTAACAGTATAATTTATAAATATGTACTTTAAAATTCATTCATTTTTCTTTTTCAAGTTTCAGACTCAAGCTCAAGCTCAGCCTGTTTTATAGGTTCTGAATTTGTAATGAACCAGGTTTAAACTTGAAGGTCAATGCTCAAGTTGAGCTCAACCTAGCAAGCATAGCTTAAATGAACCGTAGCCCGGCTCGATGTGGCTTACTTGCATACCTACATAAAGCAGCAACAGAGAATTTGAAGACAGACGCAAACTCAGGCCAGTGCTTCCTAAACCATCTTGAACCTAAACCAAAGAAGCACTCACCCATCTGGTTGAATATGAGCCCAATGTTGGCTGACAACACTTTAGTGTGTGTAGTTGCAGTTTGAACTATTATACCCTTACAGGTTAGTAAGGTTTGCAATTGGGTCCAAAATTACATTTCTGTCAAATAAATTGACAGAAATGAGATGCGTTGGTCATACATGAGAGGATAAAAGTGCGATTTAACATTGGGTTTTACCTCTCTCCCCCATTTTAAACTTTTTTAAAATACCCTCAATCCCTAAAATACATTTTAGAAAGTTTCAATTTCTAAATGAAAATCCTAATGCCCCTTCTAAATGATTTTACTTTAGAAAGGGAATTAGGAAATAATCTCATTATACTTTTTAATGAAATTATGGTGTAAAATACAAAGAAGTTTACTGTGACCAGTAACAATTAATAGTCTAATTATAATTTGTAACAAACCAGAAACTCATGCCGGCTAAACTTTAACAAAGAAAATGAAATAACCTGTTTATTTACCAACCTCAGAAGTAAATAAGAAGTTCTTGGTAGAAACTGGTTTGCCTCGTAACTCAAAAGGAAAGGATGAGACAATTTTGCAAGGTGCGTGCATGCATTTGTCTGCATTTTTAAATAACAGCTATTAATGAATATCTTTTTTTCATACAAGTGACCTAGAATCTCATAAACCAATGAGTTATAACTTCACAATTTATCTAACAGATATCTTCTCAAAAAGAATGCTTCTATAAACAAGATAATTTATAGGAGAGTAAAATTGGTAAAATAGCATAAATCAAAGTGTATTTCCATGGATGTATAGGTAGATATTATTTATAAAATTTATCAATAAGCAGGCAGTGTGATTTATTTTTTTTAAGCTTGATTAGTCATGCTGTCAATTGATGATATAGTTACATAATCATTTACTATGTCATTTCCAACTGAACTCTGCATCAATCACAAATGGCTTTCAACATGCAAGTTGACCTTGTAATTCTCTTTACATTTTATTCTAGCTATATGGTGAATAGGTCAGTTATCTAATGAGATCTTAGAACATCCACAATGGACTCTCTAAACAACCTCCTTAGATAAAATTTAGGAAGGAAGTGAGAAAACCCACCTCCAACCATGCTCCCTATCCAACTCCTAAAATAGGGAGACCTCTAGGAGCTCCTAAATCTGAGGAGAGAGAAAGGACTCCTAGTGGCTCCCTATAATTAAATGCTTCTTTACTTTAATGCTATTTTAAGTATTTATTTAATGCCAATTATTTATTATTATTATTTTATATGAAGAGAGCATTTATGCTAAATTAAAAAAAAGAAATAAATCATTTATGATTCCCTAAACTAGGGAGCATGGTTGGAGTTGAAATTTTTTTAAGAAGCTCCTAAAATAGCTTTCTAATGTTTTTAGCTAAATTTTAACTAAAAATTAAGGAGCATGATTGGATGCTCTTAGTTCTCAAAAGTTGGGTCAAATATGGATGCACAATAGGTGAAATGTTTCTCAGGAAATCTCTCACCCCTTCACATGTGATCTAATAGGAAAAGACTAAGAAACAGAACCTGACTTAAAGACTTTAGGAAAGAGCGCTTCATGGATAGATTTAGAGATCCAAGGGAAAAATGCTATTTTTCATCCTCTCTACTAATTGACAACCCCTTTACTGACTGCACCTCACTTGCTCCATCCACTTAACTTACTTCATCCATCCATTGGCACCACTTAACTAACTTCATCCATCCACTGCCAATGTACGTTAAAAAGGTGAAAGATGGTCACCTGCCTCAATCTTAAGGGCAATACCTGTGAGATAACCTTGTAAAAACTTGAAACAAATCCGTTGGTTTGAAGTCCACAACATTTACTGCATCTCATTTATTGGGATAAGGCAAGTGTGGGTGATGCAGAATAATGAATTAGGGTTGTTCTTATTTCGTTTCCTATTTTAATTTGTTATTTTCCTCTTTCTAGTAGGATTAAGATTACTTTCCTATTTCTAGTTGGGTAACTTAGGGATCACTTTCCTATTATAAATATGTGGTTGGTAATTCAATAGAGACGACTTCATGGATGAATGAAATTATCTGTTCTTGCGTTCTCTCTTGTTTCTCTGCCTTCTAAACCTTAATATCTCTTTTCTCTTCGAGATCTCTCTTCAGTCTATCTATTTCTCTCTGATCAGCTCTTCTATTATTATAATTCTGATTCTAATCCTCAGTTTTCTTCTCTTAATCTTTTTGTTCGGTATTTCTATTCCTCTATTTCTATTATCTTGAATCCTAACTCCACTTCTTTTCTAAATCCCTTTCTAATTTCTAAATTTCTTGTTACTTGTTCTAAATCGGTAAGTTTCACCAGTTATGCTGCATTTATTACTTCATAGTATGAAACTCCTCAAAGACTGATGTTTTGCACATGTGCGGGTGTGTGCTTTAATTGAAAATTATCCCAGCACAAAACCATAAAATAGCATCGAGGATTTTCTTGCCCCTTATAAAAACTTCCAAGAACAGAGCTCTTTCTTAGATCCATTGTTCTGGCGCTTAAAATGCAATTTGGTCTTCCATCTTACTCCCTTCTAGGGAGACACATTATAACCAAAAGTTCTATTGTTGCCACTACTGACATATGCAATAGTGACACTGAGAAATAGGCTAATTAGTAGTTCTTTTTTCAGGAAAGGGCAACTTTATTGCTAATAAACAATAAAACAACTTTTTATAGACATGTTATTTTATGGTTATATAAGGGGCTAACATGAAAAGATATAAAGAAATAATTCCACTAAACTGTCCAACAGAAGCAGGAAGTCAACTAAAAATTGGTACCAGCACAAGATAATTGAATTTCAAATGAAAAGGAAGATCAGAAACTCATGACACTGAAGGAGCAAAAGATGATGCTACCTTGCCTTCTCTTTAATAATGCCAAAGCTTCAGATTTGCATGCAGAAAAGTTTCCACCCATTGAGGACACCAGAAGTTGTGTATCACTTGCATTCACTGTCAGCTTATATCCTTTGGGAATACAAGGGTTACCAAGACTTCTCTCCTTAGAATTCGAAACTGCATTACAAGTGATTTTTTTGCCACAATCAGAAGCAGATTTTAAAATAAAAAGGCTGAACGTGCAACGAATTTATACTTGAGGCTTAATGTTAACACGCCCATATATGCAACAGATTAAACCACTAAAATGCTGCATGCTAAGATTTGTTTCATATCCAGATATAGTTCCAAATATAGTTTTGTATAGTATTGCATGTTTGAATACCAAACTATTAACTATCTGAAACAAACAACAATGCATAAGTAGGTATAGCCATGAAGAGCAACAATGGTCCAAGAACAACAAAGCAATGTATGCAAGGTAGTCAAACCTACTAAGCATGAATAGTGCCATGAGGAATATGGATACGAGACAACATCAACATGCTGATTAGAGAGTTCTCAAACTTTAAGAATATGGTTATGATAATAATCATAGTTCTGTAAAGTCTTAACAAAAAATTTTAGCATTGCTAATCTAATAATGGTCAATCTATGACCTAAAATTCCATTGTTTTTTTCTCCCAAGTAACCACTGTGTTCATTCATTGTCATGCTTCATTGGTTATATTCGAGCATCAAGAGCACTTTATCATGCTAAGGTTCAGTCTAATGTGCTAAAGTGTCTTTATATTTTTTAGTCATTCTTTATGTGAGTTGTATATTTAATTTTCAATTCTCATTTATCAAAATCTCAAAGTTTCAGACCCATAACTTTATATACTATCACGAAATATGAATTAAAAAAATCCAGGAAAATGCAATTGAGATATATGTTTCCGCCTTTTGACTCACCCAGGCATTCCGGAACCCTCAATGAGCTCAAGCAATTAAAACTAGTTAAAATTGTAGTGCTTGAAACCTCTGACTACTTTATAATGATTGTATTGAGCTTTAAAATAATGAAAATATTAGAATGTGCCACTGATGCCTTAGTAACACTAAACTAAAGTTAATCTTCATCCCTTTTCTTTTTCTTCTTTTATTTTTATTTTTTATATAATAAGAAACTTGAATTTTTATTAAAAATTAAACAGTACAACAAAAGTGAACAACAAGTCCACTTCTATAAGAAAACTAAATGTGAAAACTGCATCAGCACCTCAATGATGTGAATGGAACCAAAAAGGCACAAATCAATGGTGTGAATGGAGCCAAAATCCAGACGCAACTGAAAGTTGTGCAATATATATTTTAATGTATAATTATAGTAGTTCAAAGCCACGAAATCAACTTTTATTCCATGGTTCTGAAAAAGAGAAAGGTCAACAAATCTTACAAGGTGTCAAATCTCTGGACTTCTGCAGCTCATACAGTGATTCCCAAGCTGCATCCTGGAGAAAAAACACAAAACAAAAGAAAAAAAGAATTTGTCACAACATTTGGTTGAGGATCTTCCACTGTATCATCAAAACATTTTGAACGTGATCAAGTAGCCTAAAGTTTAAGCTAATTCATAAAGCACTAGAAAAATTAAATACAAGTGGTATTTGACTATGAAAATTATTGATATTAAGAAGAAATTAAAGTTAGAATCCATTACCCATCCATACGTACTTATGGTGAAAAAAAATTAATAAAACATACAAGTAATCCGATTAAATTGAGTCCAAACTAAAGATTTTATATCCACAAGCAATATCATTTATGTATGCTGCAGATCAAGGTACGTTAATTAATAGATAAAAGTGACTAATGAATGAGAATCTTTATAAGAAATACCACGATTCCAAGTGCTGCACTCACACAAACTTGTACTAGCACATGTGCTAGTTACTAATTAAACACAGATTTAGATTAAGAACACAAGCTCTATAAATTTACAAACAGGATAGAGTGAACTAATTACGTAGATATCAGAGGTTGTTATTAATTAATAGAACCACATAACTAATTAATTAATATCTAGTTAGTCATACACATGCCAATTTATAACATACAGAGAGTTTCCAATTCATAATTATGTTATCCTATCAAATTCCAATATATACACATATGTAGTTGCTCAAACACATTTGAATTGGCACATGTACTGGTCAGACATAGGCATAGATTAAGCATACAGAGTGTATAAAATCACAATATCCAGGCAACACAGTTGTCCATGTTTGGAGTTTCCTCCACAATCTTTCATGACCAACCAACTCCATCAACAGTCTTTTAATTCAAAAATACATTTACAAACGGAATTCAGATGCAAACACCTGGCCAAATAGCGGCAAGCCTTGACTGTAAAGGTGGTAAGTAACTCCAAACAATTTGATAATTCGAGACGGAGAAGAATTCACTTCTAGTGATTCTTTTGCAGCATAAGTGACCTGCAAGTGATTTGCATTTTCAAGCATTATTATTAACACACAAAAAACACAGCTAGAAATGCAATTGTTTGTTTAGAATGATAAAATAAAGCCAGTAGTAGTTGGTAAATGAAAATAAACCTGCAAAGAAGTCCCACCAAGTTCAACAATCCCAGTAGTTTCCTGAGGCTCACTCTGCAATGTTCCAAGAGCATAGTTGGCACTCACCCAAGCATAAACACCTTGTTCCTCACCTGCGCGGCAAAATCGCAAATTCCGATTCACAATGTGACCAATTTACTCAAGCAAACCCTAACTACTGTACAGGACATGAAGATTCTAACCTGGAATGACCCGGGCCCACTCGTCCTTGAACCAAAACCCCGACGACCTCAGCACCTTCCTACACGATTCCAGAAGCTTCTCAGCAACCTCAGGCCCCAACGCCTCCAGCTCGGCGCCGGCAAAGAAGAGGAGCTTGGTGTTGCCTCGCTCCTTCTTGGGCACCTGCAGCTTGGCGAAGCGGAGGAGAGGGACGAGGGATCCGCCGGCGCGATCGGGCTTGGCGGCGAAGGCGGAGAGGCCATGTGGGGAGGAGGTGGAGCTGGAGGGCGCGGTGCCGTCGAGAAAGTGGAAAATGCGGAGGCGGACGGCGGAGGGGCGGGCGGAGACGACGACGCCGAAGAGGGTGGATTCGGAGTGGGCGAATTTGGGGGAGTGGTGGAGCTTGTGGGCGGTGGAGAGGAGGTAGAAGAGGAAGGGAAGGGTGAGGAGAGAGAGGGAGGGGATGAGGCATTTGGAGGGAAGGCGGTTGATGTTGCGGGAGGAGGAGCTGCCACTGGGAGGCGGTGGTCTCTTTGATTGGATTTGGAGTTGGAGGGTTGACAAATCCATTGGAGTTGGTGGCTTTGGCTACATTTGGTTTGGTTTTGGTTGGGAGATTTGAGATTTGGGCACTGAGCACTGGCCACTGGGCAGGCAGGGGAGCATGCAAATTCCAACGGAACTGCAGATTGTTCCCCAAAAAAATTGTATCGGGTTTCTGCAACACCTTTCTTTTTTTAGTTTAAAATTTGGATTATTTTTTGACATACCCCTCAAAATGCATTTGACTCTAACTTTGCCCCCTAAAACTCATTTTGTCTCACTTTACCCCATTGTTCACACATACTTGTCTCACTCTACCTCATTTTTGACAAAATATTAATGGATAGTTGGGGAGGCAGAGAGAGAGAGAATTGGAGAGGGAGGAAGATGAGGGAGAGAGAGAGGGGCAGAGTGTGGGTCGGGGAGGAGGGCTAAGGTTTGGGTAACATGGGTAGTTAGGGAGACAAACAGAGAGAGAGAATTGGAGATGGAGGAAGATGAGGGGGAGAGAGAGAGAGAGAGAGTGTGTGGGTCGGGGAGGAGGGCTAAGGTTTGGGTCGTGGGTTGAGAGAGAGAGAAGGATGGGGGGGCAGATGGTGGGGAAGGGAAGAGCAGGGTACTGATGCAGTGTTTTTTAATCTTCTTTTTTAAAAAAAAAATTAATTTTATTTATGTATTTTAAGTTTTAAAATTGAATTTTTAATTAATATTTTGTGAAAAATAGGATAAAGTGAGACAAAATGAGTTTTAGATGGCAAATTGAGGCTCAAATACACTTTCAAGGAGTACATCAAAAAATAAGCTTTAAAATTTCATTTTGTTTCTTTTATGAAGTAGGAAGGATAAACTCCAAGAAAAAAAAATTTAAAAAAATTTAATCAGAAAATACCACCTTTTTTATCAAATTAGAAAGGATGATGTTAAACAAAGCTACAATTAACTTAATACACCATACTACCAAATTATTTATGGCATATTTACTAATGCGTAATTGGATGAGGAGGAATTGAATTGAGGATGAGTTGATTGAGAGGAGTCATATTCTGAGTTCCGATTGAAGTTGTTCACTAAACTATATGGAATTGGGGTAGGAGTGATTGTAATTACTAAAATATCCTCATTATTGGGTTAAAGTATATGACAAATTTGGAATTTTAAAATTGTGTGAGGATATAATGGGTTAGTTCTCCATGAATTAGAATACTACCTCCCATCGAATAATTGAATTCCTCCCAAATCAGGAATTCAATTCTTATGAATTCCTAATTTTGTGTAGACCCCACTTATATTTTAATTCATTAATGTGAAGTAAACGCATAAATCCTCCATATGTGGAATTAAATGCCCGATGAGAATTCCAATTCATGATTAGTAAACACACCACTATTGAATTACTCATTTACCTTTATATAAAATGACCAAAAATGATATATTTAATTGTGAAACAAATTTTATTTTAATAAGTACACTTGACTCACCATATTCAACTTTGTTCAAATGTAAGTGAAAAACTCTACTTCCAAAAGCCTTATCTCCAAACAATTTGTTTCATTGTTATTTAGTTATTTATTAATGCAAACAAATCTCATGGATGCTTCGGACATGTCGAGGGAGTCATCAAAAGAGGTATTAACTTTGGTTTTTTTAATTTAGGTTGAAAACCCTATTGCCACATAAAATTACTCTTTATTGTGGAGGCAATTACACAAGTAGCAACAATCTCTATTTTAAATGTATAATCATATGTACAAACTTTGTAATTGCTATTTGCTCCTAAACATAATAGAACCGTGAAAGCATTAATGTCCCAAGGTTATCCAATGTATGTTGCAGCACTCGGGCATTAACTATCAACTTATGTAAATTTCATGGCATTTGCATCCGGGTCTCGTGTACAAATCGCTGGCCTCCCAGACTTGCTAAGCGTGTAGGGAATACCTGCAGTAGCAAATAGTACTATAAGCTGCCCATACTCTTTTTGAAAATCAACATCTGTTTGAGATATGATTATTAGATGAAAAAACATCAAAACCTCAATCTAACCTAATTCATAACCCAAATACTACCCAATGCCAAGACTACAAAGTAAAATTGAGTCTAATATTTGACAACTTGGAAAGAATAAAAAAAAAAATCAGTTATATTAGCGACTTTAGTGGACAAGCAACAAGTTCGGCAACAAGGTGGGTTTGGTGGTTTGATGGTTTGGTGGTCTCATAGTGTTTGGCAGCCAGCACTCAAATGCGTTTGGTGTTGTGTGATAGTATATTAAGATGTACCAATGATATTTTTGGTAGTTAAATAGGGTGTACTTATTTAATTTTATATTTAATTTTAAATATTAGGGAGTACTTAGATCATAGGGTATACTCAGTTAATTTTAGGGTTCATTTAATAACACCCATCAGAAAAGAACAACTAAAGAAAGAGAAGTTGCCTCTAGCAAGTCACCTTCTTTGGGATTGTTGAAGCCAACCGTGGGAGCAAATATTTGGCCTCCAATCATTAGAAGGTACTTGGACATAAACGAATTTAAAAGGACAAAATTACCCTTCAAATAGGAAAAAAGATCGGTACATAATCAACCATTAATTAGGTGTAGGTAACGTTGAGTCACATAGTTCACAAAGGATGCATCCTCTAATAGGGTTTAAAAAAAAAAGGCTTATGCACTAGGGGTGGGCACAATCTGATTCAGCTTGGTTCTCTCCTAAACCCGAAACAAAAACCTACACTATTCATCTAATCCAATTCGGTTTGATTTTTTACAAAAATGACATAGAGAACCAAACCAATATGAACCTACCTGGTTGTGGTTCGGTTATATTGGTTCTCGGTGTTTCCTTCTGCAACTATAAACAACTTTCTCTAGCCGCAACAATAATAGATACAACTAGAAACTGTTCACCCGTTTTGCGTTTACTCCTATGATGGAAGGGCAAAGTTCCCACCCTTGAGAACCATAGGCTGGTCAACAAGTCGACTTTCTTTGGTGTGCGTGCGCCCTTGCTAGTAATAAAAATTCTAGCAAACTTAGTTTGGAATGGATAACTTGCGCCCCAAGTTACTGATTTTGCAAACAAACGATTGTGAATTTGGGTGAGGAATATCTCCCAAGTAAGTTCTTTTCTTGCCTCAGACTAGTGATGACTTTAACAATTTATCTCAGCATAAAGAGGTTGTTGGCCAGAATGGTTGATGGAATTTAAACTGCTTAAGGAACCGCCTTTTACAAAACTATAAAAATAAATACCAGCGCTAGAAAGATAAAAAGATAGTTGGAACTCCATTTCGGATGGGAGGCTCTTCGGGCCGGATGGAAATGCAGGTTAATTTGGAATGTTGACAACTTTATTTGACTGCCCGGTTTTAACTATAAATCGATACAAAGGTTGATTATGGCAGAGCTTCAATGTACCTTAAGCTTTGTGAAGCTTCTAAGTGGCGAATCGCGCTTCTTGAAGGCGTATGGTCGCTCTTGAGGCGCAGTGGGCTAGAGCACCTGCGAAATTTGTTGAGGTTTTCCATATTTGAGAGAACTCAAGCTCTACCTATCTTAGTTTCTGCTGAACCAAATTTGTAACGGGAGAAATCTCGTTTTGAATGACTTATTTCTTAAGTCCGAGCCTTGGGAATTCTGACCAAGTCATTTGGTTTTACTTGAAATTCAAGTGGGCTTGTTGGTTGATTTTGAGTTGTCTATTTGACTGATGGTTTCCTTGTGTAAGATTTTGTTTGATTGGATGATGAATTTCTTGTGTGTGTTTTACCTGTTCCTCCTTCTTTATTTATAGTAAAAATGTTTTTCTGGAGTAGGGTGATTCTGTTTAATATTAAGGCAAAAGATATCTCCCCCTTTTTTCTTCTTTAATGGAAAGAAAGAAAATAGGATTTCATCGTTTTGGCAGATATGCTTTCAAATAGGCAATCACTTCTGCTTTTCTTGAAAAAGAACCTAATCTCTTTCCCAATTTCAACCCCTTGTGAGATTTCACCGTGATGGTTAGTTTGACTTCTTTTAAGATTCCGACACTCCTGCTTTCTGCTTATCCTTCTCGAGATTGTAACTTGCTTATCTCCTTGGGAGAATTACCCTTTTCTCGTAAACATAGAAGAAAAAATCTCTAAATATATACGTAAGAGGATTTGATCTTGGGTTTGTAGCTTTTGAAACGACTTGATGTCATTAACCTTTCAATCCCACTTCTTCTATGGCGATTGCCATTGTTGACTTTTCTTTATCCCAGAGATGTCACGTGGGATTGTTCTGCTTTCCGCCTCCTCCTATCATATCGACCCAGTGAGGCCCAGTTACCTTGTTGCTTTGATAAGTTTTGGGTGGGCTCTTACGGTTTTTGGGCTTCCATTTTTCTTTGATTTTCGCAGCTTTTATTCAGGCCTCGTTTTGCTAAGTGGGTGTGTCAATTTTTAGGCCCAAACAATGCCCTTAAGTACTAATCATTTTGGACAGTTTGGACTTAAATGATATGACCTATTAAATTGGCGCGTGGTGAATTCTGCGTTACCCCACGCTCTGCCACTCTTCCCCACTAAGCTAGTGCCCGTGTGAAGCTTTTTAGCTCTTTATTAGCTAGTCAATATCAGTGATGCTTTGTCTTCTCCACGTCATTGTCTTCTCTTTCCCACGTCACTTCTTTAAAAAATTTCAAAACCCTCTGCTTCTGCTCACCAAAACCTAGTTCTTTCAGACTCCATTCCTCTTGAGCTTTCTTTCTTTCGAAACTCCCTTTAGCTCGATCTCTTGTCCTTCACCCGACCTCCTTTTTAGAAAGATACTCGAGAAATGTCTTCCCAAGTCTCGTGCTAGTCTTCCTCCTGTCCTCCAGACACATTATTGGGATTGATAAGCATGCGATAGAGGTTAGGAGCAAGCTCCATCCTTTGCCCAAGAACTTAGGCGAAAATGTCCTCCATTTGTTTGAAAACACCTTGTCTGGGCCTCACCGTTTGGTCCGTTCCTCCCGAGATGGCGAGTGATGAAGAAGGATCTTGAGGCCCTCTATGTTTGAGAGTTCTTACGCTCTCGCTTCTCATTCTTAGGTTAGCAAGAATTTGAGCCGTTCGTTCCCATCTAGTGAAGTGAGAAACAGTCATCAAGTGGTGATTGGATTGATAGGCTTCTTCCGATTTGGGGCTCACCGGAACGGGTGGAATTTATGACGCCATACATCTGTGCAATCTATCAACAGATGATAACCTACTTGCCGCCGCTCTGTGTTTACGAATTCGCGAATACTTTCGACTTCGATAGGCCCCATGGCTCCAACTCACTGGATATGGCTCTGATTTTTGGTTTTAGACCTCATGGAAGGCCCTGTTGATCTTTGTTGGTGATTATCACGGGAAGAGACCAGAAGCTAGCCAAACCGCTCATTATTTCTCGATACGATCAACTGTAATTGCTCCTTTCCAATTATCTCGGAAAATTCCTTGAGAAGGACAAAGACCAAGATCATATGCTATTTCTTCAGATACGAACAGTTTATTCTGCCAATCGTTCTTCTCGATTACGCTTGAGTATAGGCATCCGCGTAAGCTTTGCATAATCACACCGGCGTTGGGCTCGGGCCTACGCTCGCTCATCTATTCAAGAACACATCGCCACCCTAGAGTATCCACTAAAATGCGCCCGGTGCCTTACGGATGATTGGATCTGGCTGCGGGTCTATTTTCTGAATTGAGGTTTCCATACATAGTTCTCGAGGATCGTTACGCTCAACCATTGTTGTTCGGTGGAAGTCCCCAAGAGGTCAATTGATGAGTACCGATGTTCTTCGTGCATCAGACAAGAGTCTGCAGCTGATGGCAAGTGGTGATCGGGAGAACCTATCCTTGGTTTCACCGACATCGTCTATTTGAGAAGGAGCCGTAGGAGAATCGCCGGGCGATTTGGAAGAAGTTCACTGAGTGTGACCTTACCTGTAGATCTGCCTCACGGAGGAGGAAAGCTCAAATTATCATTTGAGGTGGGGTCAAGTCTACTATCCCACTTCAGGTACAGGTAAGGCGCGTCGCCTCACTCATACTTCTCAAGTCATCTGAGGCTGTGGCCGCATCCTGGGCTCTTTCTTGGAGGGATGCGATGACTTGGAGGTCCACAAAGATGCAAAGTGTGTGCCGTGAATAAGATTAATAATAGTATGCCCTTTATCCTTCATGGAACTCGAACTCCGCAGGCTCATGCGGAGTTTGATGCTTGGTGGAAGGCCGATTCCGTGATTGCTCGCTGCTAGTAGCATGCTGCTAGATTCAGTTCTTTAACGTCGGTCAGACAGCGGTACCCATACTGATGAGAGACTCACAAATTCATAGTGGTGAACCATTAAAGACATCAATATGCGCAAGTTATAGGTAATCCTCAATTCTCCGTCACTGTTGCCCATTCTGCTTTTAATGATAATGCTAATCTTTCATTTCTATGTCTATAATCGATCCCTCTTTGACAAAGAATATTGGTAGCCAACCTGCGTCGGAGTGGAGAGGCGTTTGGTAAGTTTTGATATTTGTTCAGCTTCTTCTACTACTCCTCTACCGGGATTGACCCTTGACTTTTGTTTTACGTGATAGTTAATTCCGTATTGTCAATTGCTTGCTTTGGCTGGATCTGGAGCTGCTCAGGATGGGAGAAGATGAAGAAGAAAGAAGGAAGAACAGACTCGATGAGGCTACTTCCTCTGTTAGAAGAAAAAGAAAAAGAAACTTCCCTAACTCATGCACTCCGAGGTGTATTATTTGGATGCTTCTTTTGAGTTCTTCATAATCCTGCTCACTGTCATAATTTTCCAAAGGCAATCATTTTCTGCTCGGCAGTTGGAAGTCCTTCTCCCTCCTCTTACTAAGTCAAAAAGACTTAGAAAGAAGATTGTAGAAGATATATGTGGCCCAGAGGAACTAGGTGCAGCTCGCTCACCACCACTTCCGCACGATGATGATCCGAGAGAGGTGCCGTGGAGCAAGAAAGGGAGTCGGGAAGAGCTGAAGAAAGAAGTAGGAGAGGAGCTCGAAGAGAAGGCCAAGACAGTGGAAGAAGAGGTGAGCCTTATATATTTGGCGAGATGTTCGCCAGCATTCTTATTTTTCTGTCACTTTACTTGTGCATCCGGGAGGAAAATTCCTGGTGAGGTGATAGCGGATTTGAGCATACTGCCTTGGCCCCTTGGCGTAAGGCGAGGAAGATATAGGGCAGGGCTAACTAACTCAGTAGAGGTGACTCTTTTGATGATCCAGATAGGCAGAACATTCTATCAGCGCTCACAACAATGAGGACCAAAGCGAGCAACCGGATCAGAGCTCGGGAACATGAAGAACAAGTGGTTCCTGCCCCAAACCGAGTGAAGTGGGGCTCACGCGCTCCTCGGCCATGGTGTTCAGCCTACTCTGCCTTACTACTCGCTCTTTTCCTGTTTTATGGTTCTGTCCTCGCCTCTATCTCTCTCTCGACTCAAATTTATAGGTAGAAATACCAAAACTCACCGGGACCTTAGCGGTGAGGACCTCGCAGCCTCCGAATTTATGCCTGTGAGTGTTTTTGTACTGTCTTTCTTTTCAAGCGCCTTGTTTTGACTTATGCTTCCCCTACAGATGCCTATTCATTCCTTGCAGTTCATTCACATGCCTTCTTGTTTAATCTTTGAGTCGGCAGAATTTGAAGCCATGGACCTAGATGCCCACCTGACAAGTTGGAAAACTCACTCCTTTGTAGGCAGATAAAGTCCAGGCAGTGGAAGAAGCAATGGAGAGATCAAGATCCGCAACATCGAATCTGAGTCGATGAGGACAGAGAGGCCTTTGACCAAAGCTGATGAAGGATCTCATCTGACTGACATGCATGAATGGCCCCAAAACCTATACTTGAGATGAGCCTTGGCTGGCAAGGGATGTGCTCAACCTTCACGCATCGCTATGAAAACTGAGGCCCACCTTCAAAACCTCCGAGTTCGCATACACCATGAAGCCAATCTGGCCTAACGACTTGCAAAGCGTAAAAGCGAATCGACCCAGATGGTTGCGGGTATAAAGAAGCCAAAGCTACCGCGGATAATTTGGAGAAACAGACATGAGCTTCAGCAAACCGGGCACGCGGAAGTGCAAGATGCACGGGCTGATTGAGCCCAAGACCAAAGCCACCTTCCTTGTGCAGAGCATGGTTGCAGCTTCTAGGCCAGCCCTGGAGATTGGCAGAGGCTTCAATTCATCGTGGTGGCCCAAAGGAACTTTCTATCAAGAAGACTAATCTCAAGTGACTTCGTAAAATTAGGATTTTGATTTTGTTTATTTTTTGCCTTTTTATGAACAAATTTTATGGGGAAGGCCCACGGCTTATTTATTTTAAATAAAGTTTATTTTTGTTGCAACTTAGTTTTTGATTTATTGATGAAATAAACAAAAGTAATGCAGAATACAAAAAGGGAACAAACTCAAAATAATTCTAGAACAAGGTAAAAAGGAATCAAAAGATTTTTAGTGTAATCTTGTGTTTATCCTAGGGTCGCTTTGTATAGCCTAATCCCACATGGTTGATAAAACTTTTTAACCATTTGCCATTGATTGGGCAAAGCAGTGTGAATTTTCTATCCCTATCCTGCAACTCAGTATGCCCCTCATTCCGAGGATCGATTGATTATGAAAGGGCCTTCCCATGTAGGCGACCATTTTCCATAACCAGCCACATATGTTCCAAGGGGCGAATGCTTTCGACACTCTCTCTTTCTTCAACTTTGTTCCTTGACTCTCTTTGTTATAGGCCCTGATATGCACTGCTTTCCCAGGAGTTTGTTGAGAGGTCACTCGCTTGCATCCAATCCCTCCTGGCCTAGAAAGATAGCATGGGAGTAGTTCTCTCATACTAAGTTATGTTGGTGAGCACCAGGATCAATGAACAATACATCTCCATAGGCAGAATTGCATCATGACCGTAGGTTAACGATAGGAGTCATGCCCGTTGCTTCTCTTTTGAAGTTCTATATGCCCACAGAGTTTCTGATAGCTTCTCATGCCATTGTTTTGGATTCTTCTCAAGCATTTTCCTGATAATATTGATGATCATTTTGTTGCTTGATTCCGCCTGTCCATTGGCTTGGGCATAATAAGGAGTAGACTGGAGCAGTTTGATTTTGAATGCCTCTGCCATGTCCAGCATTTCTCCGGATATGAAAGAGGATCCTCTATCAGTTGTGATTGATTCTGGGATGCCAAATCTTTGTATAATCTGTTCTTCTATGAAAATGATGATCTCTTGAGATGTAGTGGATTTACAGCCTTGGCTTCTACCCACTTAGTGAAATAGTCTGTGGCAACAATGATAAAGCAAAGTTGCCGCTGGCGATAGATCTTGCCAATGAGGTCCATTGCCCATCCTCTAAAGGGCCATGGCTTTACCTACTGGATTCATGGGAACGATGGAGCCATGCTGGATTGGACCGTGTCTTTGACAAGATTCACATCCCTTGGAATAGTTAATGCAATCTTTCATCATGGCTGGCCGGCGTAGCTATATCTTCTAATTAGCCAAAGCACATTTTTCTCCCACCTTGATGTGCTCATGCATGATTCCTTTATGGTTTCCCCCATGACTTTCATTCATTGTCTTTTCTTCCCGAGGCACCTTTAAGCACCCATCATCCTTGCTCTTTCGGACCAAATCTTCATTCATAGGTAGTTTAAAGCCACGATTTCTTTCAAAGGGCGAGTTGGATATCGTGAATAGGTGATAGGATTTTCCAATCATCTTCGGATTGTGGTGCTGAATTGACATCTATTTCCATTCTTCGTTAGAGATGGGGGATATGATTTTTTTTCCTATCCCCGATGATTCTTTGTACACAATCTCTCGGGCATTTGTATGCTCAAGGCACCGAGCCAACTCAATTGGCGCAAATTTTCTTCCTTGGGATATGTTCCCAAGTGGTTTCTCTGAATTCTGCAGAAGATTCCTAGCGCCACCAAGTAGACGGCTAGTGAAGGGCTTAGGCACTTGTATTCCCCAGCAATTTGTTTTAAAACCAGCATGGAATCTTCCTGATTTCCACGTATTGATTCTAGTTTACCAGCATTTCCAAGCCAATGATTAGAGCCCTATTCTGCCTTGCAGCACGCAATCTGGAAATCCAATTGGAAAGAAGAAAGAACCTCGATTCCAAGTGGTTCTTCCAACAATTCCTCGCTCCTGGCTATCGCTTTTTGATCCTTCAAAGTATAATTTCCAAGGTGCAAGATGAATAATAGATAGGATTGAGGCGGTGTGAGCTCGTTAATAGATATGCATTTGCTATGTCTAAAGAATCTATATTTTCAATCTCCTCCCGGATGGTCATCAAGCAGGGAAGTCACAACACTTATCCTTTGTAACGGTTTTTTGAGGAACATATTCAAGGCAAATCTCACAAGGCTGTGGTCCATTTTCCATTCCGCTTCTCAAAGATTGGCCTTGTTAGCATGTATTTGATCAGATATGTTTTGGCAATGATATAGATGGTGTATGGCAGCATGTAATGTTTGAGCTTCACAGCAGTATATATATTTATTAAAGTAATCAAACATCTTGCACCAATGTCTCTTTCTTTTTGGGTTTTGATCTAACATACTCAACCGTACTTTTGACTAAAGGGTAATAAAGCAAACTTGGGAAGTGGGAGACACGTGAATCTGCTGAAGTGAGAAAAATCATAGGCTTCTTAGTGGAAAAAAAAAAAAAAAAATTCATGCTGGTCCGGTTTTTGAGAATGTCAAACCGGAACTAGAAGTGGTCAAAATCGGTCTGCTTCGATTTTTTCAATGATTTTTTACTTTTTAGTCAACTTGTTTTTTTTTGCCTAGTTTGGTTCGGTTGAATGATTCTTTGGTTTAAATGCCCACCCAATCATAAGACCAAAAGCACTTAAAGCTTAACAAGCCAAAACAATGCTTAATAAAGAAAGTCCATCAAGACCCATCACTAGTCAACAAGATTTTAATAAGTGAGGCTCAATTACAGAACTTGATATCCATCACAACAGTAATGGACCAAAGATCACATATATCCAAATCCAGTAATTATCCTATGTTCCTAAGTCAAATGGCTAATTGACTTGACGTGCAGGCTAATAGGTCTTAACATACCCACTTAACAAACAACACGTAGCGTCTCACAACAATTAAACCACCAAGACATAGCCCTATATAAGCTAACAACCATCTCTTGAAGAAGGTAATTTTTTCTTGAACTAAGAACCCTGTTTTGCTTAAATCTCTTTGCAAATACTGACTTCGGCATCAAAGGCTCTTTGACTGAACCACATTGATGTGACAACTACTTTAATCGTCTTTTCTTCTTGATTTAAGGGTGCAAATGACTATTCAGGCGATTGAAAAATTTATATCCCATAAATGGCATATTATTGAGAATCTGTTATACACGAGCAGTTTCTACCACAAGCAAGAAATCAACTCAAGATCTTAGAAAAAATTATCACAACAATTCATTGCCCTAACACGTCTGGGTAGACTTTGAACGTTGATAGTCGAGAAGCAATCAATGGGTGCAATATCACATTAAGTAGAAGAATTGGGAAGAAGCCAAATAGCGTGCTCGTAAGACGAGCCCAACATGGCATCATGTTCATAGAAGACGAGGGAAGGAACTAGGCACACAATGGATATGCTTCCTGAAGGAAACATGCATCTAATGCTTAGGAAATGAACTTTAGCCACAACTTATACAACAAAAACATTCTAAATGGCGGATTCATTTCGTTTATACCAGTTGAGCTAAATATTTTTCATTTTAAACCAAGTATCTTAGCCTAGTCTCTTTAAACACAAATAGAAAATGAAAAAGGAAATAGATCTTTACCTTTGATGATAATTTCTTGATTTCTCAAGAATGAACACCTTTGTTGGAAAGACCTTTCATTTCTCTTGATTTTGACTTCTTCACCTTAAGACTCCAAAATTGGAGTCATTTACCTCACCACACCAAATGCTCCTAGAGATGAAGAGAAGGCAATCAAGAAGTATGGATGCTAGTCTACTTCTTGATTGGACCAATTTTTGGTTTATGGAAGATGAGATACAAAGATGATCACTTATCAACCAAAATAGAAAACCAAAAACTCTAGCTAGGTTTTCTCCAACACCTGAGCTTATATAGGACAACACAAAAGGCAAGAGGAGAGCTTCCCCTTAGTTGCCTAAATTTGGGTGGGTATTTGGGGCTTTATTTGGTCCATGGGTTATGTCATCTTATGCCACTTATCACTTGGGCCCAATAGCCTTTTGGGCTATTTTGTCCCTTTCCTTTTAAATCATATTCTAATCAAATATTTCAATATGTCAATATTAATTCCATAATTATTCTTTTAATTATAATTTAATTATTAAATTATAATTATAGTAACCCCGATAGAACTCTATGACTTTGGTCAATTGTCACACATGATGACTTTCGACCGTTGACTTTGACATTTGATTATCAACCATTGACTTGTGTCTCCTCATTTCATTTCTCCTCATTTATACTTTTAATCATATTCTTTGGGTGCGCAGATCTGTAGGTTTCTTTTAGCAAGGTAGTGGGTTGACTCAACTCCTCAGAGATGATTTACGAATAAAATTCCACATTTTAATTCTTCCTATGAATAAAGGTTAATGGAAACCTTTTAGGACATCCACAAACCATGGTTGTCGCCTAACAGCAAGTCACGGTTATCCGAGCTAAATGAGATGTTGTGAAAGAACCTATTCAAATTAGAATGACCATGCAATTGAATCCTTCTCTTATGTCAATACTCCTTATTCACATTATTAGATCATGGAATTTGATTGTCAATATCTTAATGTGAATCATTCTTTTTATGTGATTATCTTGGTAAGATTTGAAGACTTCTTCTTTTAAGTCTTATCCACTACTCTGCTTAGAAATTTGATCAATCATATCTTGGAATATTCTCTCTCCTTTATTGAGAGTAGAGATTCTTTGTTGTACATTCATTTGCTTCCATGACTCTATTAAGAATCTTGATGAGCATCTTTAAGCTATGCATAATTCAGCATGATCGTATAGTGCCCTCAAAGATTAACAACATAGCCACAAAACATCTATAATGCCTCAGGTCTAAGGATTAGTTTGCACCATTGCAATTTATGAGTTCTAGCTTGACATGTGAGACTTCTATGCTTTAACTCATGTGTTGGATCGCGTTCAGTGTACTTGTTCTTCTACAAGCACCTACACACATATTGATGTGTCTCCACACTTAATGACTTGAGACCTTACCATTCCCTACATATAGAAACGATAATGTGTGTACTAGTCTTTACGAATATTGATGCCCAATCAATATTCCTATGACCAGGAACATATTCAGGATTCAGGGATATGTCTCCATGTATGCAATCTCATTACATAGTTCTCATATCCACTTGTGTATTCCTTGAACTATGGTTGTTCTACATATTGAAAGATAATATAGGATGATTTAATGTATAAAACAACATTTCTTGCCCATTGATAACATAATATGTCTTTTATCAAAGATGTCCATAACTCTAACTATTACATAATTAGTTGACTTTAAATACATATTTCTAACACTTGGCAGGAATTATCCCTCGTCGTGATCTTTGGGAATACTCAAACTAGTTGGTGGATTTGGAACCTCTTAATAGGGAATAACTCATATGACCAACACCGACCGTCTCCAGCATAGGTGTGGAACACAAAGTGACCATTCAATTGCTAAAAGAGGTTCCTCTTGTGTGAGTCACCACAATAAAGGAGATAGAGGAGCAACAAAGGCCAAGCACACTCTCCCAAAAGGCAACTTATCCCCACAAATGGAAGCCTCTTTCAAAAGTAGTTAATAGGAGCCAAGCAAAGGTCTATCTACATATTCGAAGGAAGAACCTGACACCACTCGTGCAGAGTAGAGGTGAAGTGGTTTAGACGAGTGTGAAGTCAAAAAAATGATAGATGGCCGCCACAAAGGGGTAAAAATCTCTGCAACATCAAAGGAAGACAAGTGGCAGAGGGACATGTAGTTGATGTCATCTTTACCCTTTACCAATAAGATTCAAAAGGTAAAGCAACCGAAGAGGTATACCTGATATAAGTAGCCCAACTTCAAAGCCCATATACCTTATATATTCCAACCCCAAACGTACCTCATCTCTTTCATCTCCCAATCTTCATTATTTTCTTTCAGCCACCTCCTTCACTCTTATCTCTTATCTCCTCTCTCTTCCTTCAGTAGCTTCATCTTATTTTCATACCCAACCCCTTCTGCCTTGTATGTATAGATATATCATAAGAAAACTCTCAGAAGTGATGATCTCCGATGTCATGCATTAATTTACATCTTGCTTTTAATTATTCTTGTCTTGCTGCCTTGTATGTATAATTATTGGCTAGGAATTTGGTAAATTGATGCATGCTACTAGATGCAAATGGCTCTAATGTGGAAGGGATCTTGCTTTGTGAAGTTTCAAGGGTAGGGAGGCAGCATGACCTACTATCCTCATTTCACATGTTTACAAGTTTTAATGGTCTTTGGGATTTGTATGACTTTCCTAGATTTGGAGATGTTGTGGAAATCCCTATCTATAGCAATATCATGGATTAAGAAGAGATAGGGGCCTAATGCTTGTTACACAAAATTTAAAAGAATAATTAAATGAAATGGGTTTTTCATATTTGAAGGGTGAAAATAAAAATCAAAAACAAAAATGGGCTTAGGCCCAAATCAAAAATTGGCAAAATCGAATCGGAACCGAACATGTGCCTTTTGGTTTAGTTTTCCTAGTCATTTTAGGCATGAACGGACAGAACATAATTGTGTATATTATTTTGTTTCAATTTCAGTTTTGGTTCTAAGGGAAATCCAAACTGAATTAGATCGTGCCCACTCCTAGCCACCATTCAAATGACTCAATTGTTGGATTGAGATGAGGCCGCGAACTCACTCACGCTTCGCTGGTTTGCTATAATTTCAACCGAAGTCAGTGGTTGTGGTGGTGGCAATGAGAAGAATATGCTTTTGGTTGTTTTTTTGTTTTTTGTTCATTTTTTTGCAGTTTTTGTTGAAGTAAAATTAATATATTATACAATAACATTAAAATAAAATGATGATATATTAAATTTTAAACTTGTTTTTTTTTTTCAACTAATAGATTAGATCCAAGAGTGAGTGACCACAATTTCCTTAGATCATAGGCTCTAAGAGAACATGATTGTGTTTTGCACTACTCTTTCTTTGTATTGTTACTTTCATGATTTTAATTAATTCATTCTTCTAAAATTTAAGAATAAAAAAAGCAAAAGAATTCAAATTCATTTGTTTGAATGCATTGTCTTTACCTCTTCTAACTAATATACACATACCACAAGCAAAAATTTAGCACGAAAGAAGATATGCTTTTGCATACATAATTTCAAAATAAATCAAATGAAACTCTTTTCATAGCAAAAGAAATAAAGAACAAAATGAAAGGTAGGTACTGAAATTGCAAACCACCACACAAGTTTCAAGCATAAATTTTGACCAACAAAAAAATTCAAGCATAAATTATAACATCAACAAAATAATTTAATATATGACAGAAACAATTAAATAATATAATAGTTTTCAAACTAAATAATAAAACAGTTTTAGTACAAAAAATTGAATTGTTGGGCGCAATATAAAAATATAGGGATTTTCATGAATATGACCATTCTAACATGACATATTATACAAGTACCTATATAGAGCTTATTTAAAAACTAGCCATTTGTCATTTTCTACAAAAAAAATTGAATTGTTGGGCTCAATATAAAAATATAGGAATTTTCATGAATGAGCCCATTCTAACATGACATATTAGACAAATACCCATATAGAGCTTATTTAAAAACTAGCCATTTGTCATTTTCTAATTGGTTCTTAAAAAATTTTAATACACTAAGAGCATCTCCAACACAGTTGATATCACCTCATCCCTAGCTATTTTGCTGAAAGAGAAGGAAATGTGCGACTTCATCAGGATCGCTGCCTCACTTGCTATTTTGAAAAACACAATTTTGACTCGCTATATCTAGCTACTAGGAGAGAGAAATTCAAGGCTCGCCATCTCCTTGCAACAGTAAACAAATTCAAAGTCATAACTTCAAAGTCTCCATCTTCTTCTCTCTATCAGCTCTCTCTCACCCCTGCTTCTGCTTCTCTCCATCTCTTTGAACTCTGAGTGGTATTTCCATGTGAGATTTGAAAATTCCCTCTTTATTTATGGATTTTCTTGAAATTTGTATATGGATTTTTGCTTGGACGTGTTGAAATTGATATGATTTACCAAGTATTTGAATATCTACAACAAACTCAAATTAGGCAAGATTCAGATTAATGCATTTTTAGGGTTTGTGTTAATTGAACTTAATTATGCCAGCAAACTATTCGATGGGTGCCTTCACAGAGCTTCTCATTAGTTTTTGTTAAGATCTTATCCTTCTCTGCAAAATTATTTTTTTAATGAACTTAACTGTGGTTGTGTTTTCTCACTCAACTGCTTAATCTGATAGGTTTAACGTCATGTGGCTATATATGTAGATGAATTATGTAGATAATGCATATTATGCCAACATCCTCAATGGACAGGTAGACCATCCTGATCCATTTTCAACATTTAGTAACATACCTACTACTTAGAGTGAAGGTGACAATATAATGCCTCAAGTGACTGTTCCAATTGGATCAACCACCAAGAAACAACAAAGAGCTAAGAATTTCGTTGTTGACGATGATATGCTTCTTGTGTCTGCATGGCTCAATGTTAACTTAAATCCAGTGCATGGCAACGAGCAAATGAGTCCTACTTATTGGAATAGAATTTGGGAATACTTGATGGCAAAGAAGAAGTTTACTTTTGAACGCACTTCCAATTCTCTGCTACACCGTTGGTCAAGAATTCAACTTCTAGTGAGTAAATTTTGTGGCTACATGGCCAAGATTGAAGGGAGGTCTCAAAGTGGTGTCAACGAATAAGACAGGGTAATCTTCTTGCCAAAATTACCAATTTACACTCAAATTTATTCATTATGTATATTTATTCTAGCAAAAAAAAAAATTATAAAACCTTGAAATTTCTTACTTGATTAGTACAATGATTTGTGTTTTTGACACTATAAATGATTTGTTACAAACTGTTTGATTGATTATTAAAATACTGGTAAGATCTTGCAAGCAAAAGAAATGTATCAACAACTTATGGGAATTGCATTTGCGTACGAGTATTGTTGGCATTTATTGAAGGATCAACCTATATGGATTACTGAAACTTGCAAGAAAAAAATTCAAGACTAGTAAAAATGCAAGCCCTGCATCTTCTTATCTTTGCATTCCATGTGCAATCAATTTAAGGGAAGATAATAAAGAATCTACATGTATAGAAAGGCCAGAAGGTAAAAAGGCTGCTAAGAAATTGTCAAGATAGGAAAAGGATAAAAATCCAATGGGTGGCAATGTAGAGTCTGCAATAGATGTTCAAAAATCCAAGAATTAAGAAAACATAAACTAGAACATGCACGTAGACAAGATGAGCAATTCCAATTGATGTATGCTGCAGAGCAAAAGCAACTTGCTATTAGGCGTGAAGAAGTTCAAATTCAACATCAAAGTGAGGATTCTAGAATAATGGTAATGGATACTACTAACATGCTACCAATGCAAGCATAATACATGATAGGCCTTCAAAAAGACATCTTGGCAAAAAGATCTGGCAATAGTTAAAAGTCTATTTCTATAAGTGCAATGCATTTGAACCTTTTTTTTATTGCAGGTTAAAACTTTGTTCCTTTCATATGGTTTTGAACGAATATGGTTTTGAACGAATTCCATTAGTCCTAGAGAACACTCACGTGTAGGTTCTATATTCGGAATTTCCCCCATTCTATCAAAGTTACAGATTTGACGACAATATCCCTCATCATGTTGCTCCTCCTCAATAACCATATTATGCATGCAGACATAATATCTTTCATTGTGTTTTGGTCCCCATAAATGAGCTGATCCTCGCATAATACCAAAATGTGATTGAAGCACCCCGTTCGACATCTTTTCTAACTGACTCTTGAGCAGCAACAAAATATTTCTTCTTATTTTTCTATGGACCAGAGATTGTTTTTACAAATGTTGACCACATTGGATATATACCATCAGGGAGATTTCCATGGTATAATCGTTACCATTAATTGAATTAGTTGACTGGAGGAGCGTGGCCTTCAACTAGTTCATTGAAAATGGAAGATCGGTCTAAGACGTTGATATCATTATGGGATTCTGGTAACCCAGAAAAGGCATGCCATATCCAAAGATTATATGAAGCCCATACTAACCAAATAATTGTTGGTTCATGGAAATGACCGAATACATACCTTGCCACGCATATGGACAATTTTTCCATCTCCAATGCATGTAGTCAATGCTCCCCAACATCCCAGGAAAGTCGTGTTGTTCCCTAATTGCAAGCAATCTTGCGATGTCATTTCTGTTTGGTGATCTCAAGTACTCATCACCAAAGGTTGCAACAATTGCCTTGATAAATCTTTTTAGACTCTCTAAAGCAGTGCTTTCACCAATCCTCACATATTTATCCACGTTATCAGCGGCATTGCCACAAGCAAACATCCTTAGTGTGGCTGCGATCTTTTTAAAGGATGGCAAACTAAGAAGTTCAACAGCATTCCTTCATCGAATAAAGTAAGGATCGTAATTTTCCACCTCACTTTTAAGTCGAAGAACAATGTTGCGGGTTAACTAATTTTCCTTCATGAGGTAAGGTGGATCAACTAAATAATCTTGATAAATATTTCAACCACCTCAAGCTATGTTGTGTGGAACGCAGCACAACATTCAACAAAACCACGAAGCCTTGATGTTAATCCCTCATTGGATAGATTCTCTGTTTTTATATGTGCAAGCAAACCATCTTCATATTGCTCATCAAGGACATCGTTGTCGAAGAGAATATTACATAGAAAATGACTTGCTATAGAATGATGTGCCACGGATAATATTGAGAAAATGAAGGAATGGAGTGAAGATATGTTCTTATTTATAGATAGACAATATGTCATTTTGGGGAAGAAAAAAAAAAAAAACCTCTAAAACCTGTTGGAAAAGTAGATTTTAAGAAATAAAAAAATATTCGAGGTTAGCTAAAATAGAGAACATTGCTAAAGGAACCACCTTTTAAGTGCCCATTTGGCTTGCTTATTTGGAGTGATAAGTGATTTTTTAAAAAAATATTGGGAAGCCCAGCCTGTTTGGTAACCTATGAGAAAATCACTTAAAGGCTGGTTTGGCGTCATAATGTACTGATTAATTTGTCTGATAGTATTAATATGTTTCGGAGATCTTGACTGTTTATCCATAATATTATAAGGTGTTTGGTGCTGTTCCGGATAAATACTGATTAAGTTATACTGTGTTTGTGCTCTTTATTCCAGATAACATCATATCACACTATTTTTTATATGGAAAAACTATATAGAAACCCCCAAACTATAGGGTCATTTTCAAGTTCATACTCACCTTTAGAGACATTTATGAGTACATACTCAAACTTCCAGAAAACCTACAAATTGCCCACTGCCGTTATTGGTGTCAGTTAGTAAGTAGTAAATCTTGTCGATATGGTGAATGTGGTTCTATTTTTTAATGCGTGACTTACAGGTGTGACAAATAAATAATAAAAATTATTGTACCGTTAAAATAATTTTATATCATATTAAAATCATTAAAATGAAAAACAAAACAAAAACTCTCTCTTCTTCCTACCCAGCCAACCCTCTCTCCCTCTTGACTCAACCCCACCTCTCAGCCATCCCTCTCTCTCTTGTCGCCCACCCCCAAACCCAACTCTCTTTCTCTCTCCTTCTCTTCTTCCCTTCCCCCCAAAAAAAATTAGATCAACCTGGAGACTAGGGATTTGAGCTAGCGAAGGTTAGGGTTTCATTAGTTGGTGAGGGCGAGAGCTTTTTTCTGTTTACAATTTTCACAAGAAAACATCGGAAAGCCTCGATCGAGCTCTGGTTGCTACCTCCATTTTCTCTTGCCACGCTTGCCGCTTGCCAAGCGCGTTAAGTGAATTGCAACTTCTAGATATTTTTTAGGATGGCAACGGCTGGAGATTTTCCAACTTATTCGTCAGTGTGGCTAGGCCATATACGCGAACCGTCGTTTAGAGGATGGCAATTGCCGGGATTTTCCCGCTTCTTCGTTGGCGAAATTTCTGATGTCCGTGGATGGCACGAACCCTTGGGCTTGGAAGTTGAAAAGCCCTTGTCCCGGTATGCGACGCCATGTCAACGTTGTTGAGTCGCGGAGCAACCCATAGTTTAAGGTTAGGGATGGCTATTGGGTTTGGGACGCTGCTGAAGATTTTTTTATTATTGTATTTTTATTTTTATTCCTTTAATAGAATATTCATATTTTTTTATAAAAATATTTGAAATTATAATTTTTAATTAATTTTTTGTCCACATGGAAGTCCATGTCATTAAAAATGGGTCCCACCTTTGATACATCAACATTTAACAAATTCACTAACGATTTGGCTAACGGAGAGGGTTATTTGTAAGTTTTCTGGGAGTTTGAGTATATACTCGTAAATGTCTCTAAAGGTAGTTATGAACTTGAAAATGACCTTATAGTTTGGGAGAGGGGGTTTATGTAGTTTTTCCTTTTTTTTATTTAAATTCTTTGATAATTTAATGAAAATTTAAATTCATAGGGAAATTAGGGAATAATTTAGTGGGAAGTTAAAAAGGCTTTTAATTTACATGCTACTTCTTTCCATTAATCCCATATATCCATCCATCATCATGAATTTTCTTAAATACATTTTAGTTAATTTAGATAACTAAAATTTAATTTCTAGCATTCACCAATTAAATTGAACAATCCAATCATACACCAAACTGAAGCTTACCAAACTCATCCACTCATCCACTCCCCGGCAACCAAACCCATGATTTGTGGTTGCTTCTCCAAAACATCGAATTTCAATTCAATGCAAAACATAGACAAATAAATAATTCCACGATGCAATTACATTCATAACCTAATTTCCACAAAAATGAAAACTCGTAACCTAATTTACACAAAATTTAATCATAGATGAAATATATAAAGAAGGAGAAGATGAAGACAAGAGAATAGAGAAGAAGAATATTGGATAGAGTATGAGAGAGAGAGAGAGAGAGAGAGATGAATGGATAATTGGAGAAGAGTGAAGAGAATAACTTGTGGAGGAACCCTAGGGAGAAGATGATGAAAATAGGATTTTTCACGTGAATGTGTGTGTTCTTTTTCCTTGACTGTATAATTAAGCGTGTATTATCTAAGCCGTAAGTCGGGGTGTGTGGGTATTATCGAAATCACATTAGTATTGACATTAACTACCTTTTACAGATATTTAAGAATAATTTGACATTTTTTGCCGCTGCAAAAGTTTCATCATCATTTCCACCTCCTAACCTTTCAGAGATTGCATTTGTAGGTGTGTTTAGTTTCTTTTATTTCATCGATGCAATCCGATTGATTTTTTTTAATTCCCTTTTTGAGTACTTTACTTATGATGTGATTTATGAATTCATAATATTGAGTGTGTTAAGTTTTCCATTATTGTGGCGAAATAACATATTTCATGTATTAGAAAAGTGTAAATGCTTTTATCCTAGGACCTAGAAGAGTTATCGCCAGTGGTTTCATCGCAACTTTATTTTGATAAGCATGTGATTACCTCAGTTTTTATAGTTGGGTTAAGCTTTTTCCCAAGGAGTGAATTACGACGAACCTTTTCCTCTCACTTTCAGGGAGAACTAGTTTGTATGCCTATGTTTGTTAATTACTTATGGATGTGATGCAGATCTATTGCTTCTGAAAGTTTACTTTTCTTATATGTGCAGGTGTTTATTTTGTTCTCTGTGACTGATCATTATTCTTTGAGATCCTTGCTCTAGCATATCTTAAAGGTGCGGATTGTTTCTTCAGTTCTAGTTTACTTTCTTAGTTGTAAATTTATGTTTCATTATTGTCTTGCCTTTTGTTTTTTCTTTTCTTGTCTTTATGCCGCTTATCCATAGTTACCTTATTTTCTTACATGCACTGGCCTATTTTGTACTGGACATTACCTTGATTTTCTGGAAAACCTCAAGCCTCTTAGAACATAATCATTAGTGAAGATATGATTCTGGAAAGTTCTATTACGAGACCGCTTGCATGTATTTGACTAGTTCACCCTTTTCCTGCCCATCACTTTTTTTGATGTTTGTTGAGGTTTGCAGAATGGGAGCTGTAATCCTCTCTAATGGAAACCATTCCTATAATTTGGCCTTGGAGAAAGGTCTTCTAGAGTTGCACTGTGGCGAGTTTGTTGCTTTGCCAAACCTTACCTCCTTATGGAGTTGTTGAATGCCAATTAGAAAAAAGGAATCTTCTATATTTTACAACATGATATGATGAATAGGTAGTTGTCTTCCTTTATACTGTATTATTGAATACAACGATGAACTGATGTTAGAATATATATATATATATATATATATGTATGTGTGTTGATAGATGAACATCTATGCACTGTTCATATTAGAGAAACATTTGTGTACTGCATTTGAGTTGTGGCTGTTCACCCGTTTTGTTTTTGTTCCTGTGATGGTAGGGTAAAGTTCCCCATTGCCTTGAAAACCATTAACTGGTCAACAAGTCAACTTTCTTTAGTGTGCAGCGTGCCACTATTGCTAGCAATAACAATTCTAGCACACTTTTTAAAATAGATAACTTGCACCCCAAGTTACTGATTTCTTAAACAAACGATTATGAATTTGGATGAGGAATATCTCCCAAGTAAGTTCTTTTCCTACCTCAGACTGGTGAGGACTTCACAATTTATCTCAAGATAAGATTGGTATCTGCCGAGAATAAATGATAATAAAATGGACTGTTTCAAGTTTCAGCGGAACTACCTTTTACAAAACTAGAGAGGGAAAAATCAACTCTAGAAAGACAAAAAGGTGGCTGAAATTCAATTTATGCCTAGGCGTAAGCTTCGATCCGGGCCGATGGTATGTCTTGGCGATCTGAATTGTCGCAGCCTTCAATGCTAAGCAGGTTGTAAATCGATACCAAAGTTTAATTTTGACAAAGCTTCAATCTATTTCGAGCTGGAAGGCTTTTTGAGCACGGCAGAACTATAACTTCGGTCCGAACAGGCGTATGGTTGACTTGAGGTTACCGAGCCGAGAACTGCACTATGGTACTGGCATCGCTTTGCTGGTCACGGCTCTCTATAAATTTTTTGAGGATTTCATATTTGTGAAAACTCGAACTCCTTGTTTTAGCTTGTGCTGAACCAAATTTGTAACAAGAGAAGTCTCGTTTTGAATGACTTATTTCTCTAAGTCTGAACCTGGAAGTTTCTTGATCTATAGCTGACTTCTTTTGTGGCTCAAATGAGCTTTTGGTTGTTTCAGTTTGCTTTGAAGGCTCTCAGTGATCAAGTGATCATTTTGAGTTTTCGCCTTTGGTTGATTTTTGATTGTTTCATTGATTGATGATTTTTTTTGCCCTGTTCACTCCCTCTTATATTTATAAGAAATGCTTAGGAATAGGGTAATTCTTTTAATAATGGCGGCAAAATTTCTCAAAAGATCTCTTAATTTTAAATACAAAGAAAAATGGATTTTATGCAGTTCTGCAGATAGGCTAACGGTGCTCCTATGGCAATCACTTCCTTGTATTTGGAAAGAGAACCTAACCCTTTCTAACTCAATCTGCCCCTTCAGAGAGCTCAACCATGATGGTTAGTCCATATATATATATATATATATATATAGATAAATTGATCTTCTGTTTTGCAGAGTTTTTCGTGAGATGTCATCTTTACTGTACCTGTCCCAATTTTATTTCTCTTATCTTTCTGATTGATATTGTTGACTTTCAAAGTTTTTAGATAGTCACGTAGGCTTCTCGTGGGCTCCCTTGAGAATAGTTCCTTAAAAAAGATCTATTGATTTGCTCCTAGGCCTTTGAGAGAGATGGTAGTAGATTTTGGCCCAATCTAATTCTTTAATTTGCCTAAAATGTAATTGCCATTTATTTTGGCATTTTTTACATTTCTTGCCACTTTTGAAAAGATTGGGCCTCACTCGATCCGATAATTGGAAGCCCAGCTCTTTATTCTTTTTGTTTTATGGGCCTTTCTGAGAAGTGGGCCGGTCATGAGATTTCTTTTGGCCCAAATAGTGGCTAGTTTGGTTTGTTTTATAATTCGCTTGTATACCTATTATTTTCTTTTGTGCTTATATATAATGTCTTTGTTGCAATAAGATGGCAAAGAAGAATAGTAACTTCACCACAACTGAAAATGTTGCAAGTGGATCCCGAAAATTGTCAGTATTGTGGAATGCTCAAACTATAGCCATCTTCATTGACCTTTGTATCAAGGAGGTGGATCTAGGCAATCGTCCCGGTACTCACTTTAATAAAGTTGGATGGGTAAGGTTGGTTACAAATATTAGTAAAGAGATAAGAAGATCTTATGAAAAATTACAATTAAAAAACAAGTGGGATTTACTAAAAAAATTTACGGAAATTATGGAAAGCACAGGATCGCTTTCAACATTCTAGCGCGACTGTGAGCAGATATTTTAGTATCTTACTTGATGTTGTATGTCGTTTGTCTTTGGATGTAATTAAACCATTGGAAAATGCATTTAAGAACATTCCAATGGAAATCCTACAAGTTTCTAGATATATGCTTCATTTCAAGGTAACTATTGCATCTACTACTCTTAAATATTTGTCTATGTTTTATTATGTTATAAATAATATTATGTTTGTCTTTTTATCGTACCTCCTTCTAATCAAATACCATTTATTGGTAGAAAGGGGATATCTACCCAAAATGTGATGGCTACATAAAATTTTGACATGCAATTTATATTTGCATGTGCTTGATGGGAAGGCACGGCCCATGACACAAGGATATTTCTATTGGCTTTGCGTGATCAAACTTTGAATTTTCCTAAACCTCCAAATGGTACTATTTCTATCTAAACAAAAAAAAAATTCATATAATTTAAATTTAAGTTTTTTACATTGTGCGTAATCAATTAAATTTCTTTTTTAGGAAAATATTATCTAGTAGATGCGGGATACCCACAAATGAGAGGCTACTTAGGACCATATAAAGATGAAAGATATCATCTTCCTGATTTTCATAGGGGTGTTCAATCGACGGGTCATAAAGAGGTATTTAATCATGCAAACTCTTCCCTAAAAAGTGTTATTGAACGCACTTTTGGAGTATGGAAAAAGAGATGGAGTATTTTACGAGACATTGTTGGAAAAACAACAATTAGTGACTATTTAAAATAACTATATAAATGGAATTTAAAACAATATGTAATACATAATATAGTATATAAACAACAAATTAAACTAACTTGGATTCGAGATAGAGGCTTCCAGAGTTGATGCAATGTCTTAAAAACAGTAATTTCACCCCTTCTCGGTGCTTGAAGTTCTACATGTGACTCCCTCCTAGGATTCAACTATCTGTATTCTAAGCCTTAGCACTTGGACTTAGAATCTGGCGAACTTTGATTGTTTTCCTCTCAGACAATGTGAAATGCTTGTAGAATACTTTTTCTGTGTCAAACGAATGAGGCTTCATTTGATTTAAATAAACTTCTGAAACTTTATCAGAAGAGTCACATTTGTTAGAAATAGTTAATAAAACTAATCTGAATTAATAAAAAATTATTATTTCGAAACCAAAAAATAATAATTTTAAATCTGAAAGTGCCCCAATGCCCAAGGTCCATCTTTTTTATTATTAAATATTATATAATTTTCAAAGCCCAAATCGTTTTTGAAGCCCAGTTTGCTTCCACTTAGCCCACTTCCATGTACTAAGTGTGAGACTTCCACACTTATAAAGACCTCACTCTTTATACTTTCTATCAATGTAGGACAAAGGTTCCTGAATTTCATTCAAACTTCCAATAGACATGCCTGGTTATCCTTTTGCAAAACAAGTAAAAATAGTTATTGCAACCATGTCACTTCATAACGATATAAGAATACATGCCAAATGTGATTGTCATTTTGATAAAAGTGAAGATGACCTAAATGGTATTCAAGGTGAAGAGATTGAGATTGTAGGGGGTTTTTTGTTCGACACAGCCTGACAGAATAGGCTGGGCTTTGTCTTTGAAGAAGACAACGAGCAAAATCCCCTAAATGCCTGAGTTCGAAAAACAAGCTCCCAAGAGAGTTTTTAGAAAATCTAATGAGATTTTAAAAGAACACTCTCAAGATCACTTCACTAACACCCAAATAAGCATGAGGATTTCGCTAATGGCTCAGCCTGAGGAGTATGTGGCATGAGCTAAGCTTTCATGAGTTTAGCAGTTTGAGAGAGAGAGAGAACACGGCATGAATTTCTTAAAGAGTATCAAATCTAACCAAGAATGAAGGAAAACTTAGCAAGGTTTTATCTCAGGGGAAGAAGAAAACAACGGAGAAAGGGGATTGGGTGGCTTGAGTAAATTCCAGATTGCTTGACAAAGCTTGGTCAAGCTCTGGGTCGTTGAGTTGTGGATGTCTTTTCTGGGTAGCAAAAGTCTCCTTTTATAGGCGCTAGGAGCTCTAATTTCGTCTGGTTTTCCTCTTCCTTTTTCTTTGGCAGCTCCTACTTAGCCCTATTTTGATGAATTTCTCCATCCAAGGGGCATGGGTAAGGAACCCTTCATGGTTCCAATGGCTTGACGCATATTGGGCTTTCACCACGGAGGGGAAAGCGCCATACCGCTTCCATACGTTTTCCTCCCGAGTGCAGCTTACGGAGGAAAAGGGAGAGATGGAGCCTTTGTCCGATGGACACTTCTCTCACCCCCATGGATTTCCTCTGGTCTTACCTGTAGCTCCCTTATGACCATTGTTTGAATTCAAACGGGATAGGGCTCGACGCAGATTTTTGCAATTTGTGGGCTTGGGCTTGTACATAAGGTATTGGGTCATCCTTGGCTTTGTTGCTTCTATCATTTGACAAAGTGCTTTGTCAAGCTGCTGGAAAGGCTTTCCCTCTAATTCTATTGATGTGGGCTGGGCTAAATATCTTGTAGGTTCTTGGTGTCTTCCTAGAGCATGGGTCAATTTTTTCTCCTCTCTCTCATGCTAACCCATATGCTTGGGTTCTAGGAACGGGCTTGAGTTCCAAAGCCCCCAAGTGGCTTTGAAACCTACGCCTTTGAACCTCAATGGGCCCCGTGATTGCTCGTTTCCCTCCATACCACAACCTTCTCAGTAATGCAGCCCCGGTTAATTTCGTGGCTTGGGCCCACTTAAGCTCGTGACGTAGCTTGGTATTAGAATGCGCATGATTTCTATGCTTGTGCTTGGGGTTTTATTATGCCATGATAGGCTATAGTCGGGCCAAGTAGCGCCGAATGAGCATGTGAGCGTGATTTAGTAATATCGGTATGTCCTTGGCTCCTTTTGCACGTGCTTGTTTAGCATGATTTGTCGCTTGTAGCTTGTGTTGGCGGCTTTATAAATTTTCTTTTATCCCGATTGAGCTTATTTTGCATCCAATCACTCATATTGGGCTAAGGGTTAATTTGGGCTTAGCCCCTTGGATTTTTGGGCCTCAACATTAGCCCCCTTGATTATTGGGGCCATGAATAGCTTTGAGATGGGTCAAATAATCAAACCTGCCCAAAAGAAAATCAAACCAGCTGCTACGTGACCTTCTCGTTTCCCACGTGTGTGCTGCCATGATTATTTTCCAGCGGTCTCTTGCATTCCCCAGGTACGCTTCCATCAATCTTGTTTTATTTTATTTTTCTTTCCTTTTCTTCTCTTGTTTTCTCTTTGTCTCTCGACTCTCCTTCAGGCGCGAGCCCTAAAACTAGTTGCCCCCTTTTCGTTTTTGCTGGTTTCTTTTCATACACAGGTCTAGAGAACCCTTGGGAAATGAGAAATCACAGTTGAGGTCTCAACCACAATCACCGTTGGTTACGCCATGACCGCTCGCAATCATCCGGGAAAAGCCACGATTCTTCTTTAAAATCCTTCAAATTTCTTCGATTCGCTCTTCAATCCGTCCAAAACCAAGCTTAGCAAAGTCACTTGGCGAAGTGTGGAGCAATTTCTACCTGGAGTGTAATCATAAGCGGTTCCTCCTTTCGACAATTAAGTCTGGAAGAATTCAATAATATGAGTAAGCATCGCTCTGTTTTTCGTTTTACATCTCGTTTCGGGCACATGCATCTATACATACACATATACATACGCATATATGTACATGTGGAGGCACCCTTTATATTTTTTTTTGAGAATTCTCATGAACAGGGCACTTTTCTCGGTCTGGGTTTCATCTAATTTCCCAAGCCCTAGGCTCGAATTTCGGGCATAGACCACTGATTTGGGATTTTAAGCGTGCTTGAGGCGATATCTTACCTTGATTAACCACAAAACCTCTAGATGGTGTCGAAGCATGGTGGAAGGAACAGGAACAGCCACTCCATGGCTTCCTTCGCATATTTTATCCCTGTGATTCATTTTCTCCTCTTTTTCTTTTAGCACCAGATAATCTTTTCCCCTCTCATAGGAAAGATTTGCATGATGATATTGAATTGGTCTCCTTTTTCTTTCTTGATGTGGTCTTGGCATGATATTACAGAGATGTGCGCGTTCAACAATTCGTGAAGGTGCTGGAACTTATGCATTTTGTTCTTTCTTCCTCTCTTTTTTTTCGCAGTGTCAGTGACTTAGTAGGCCTGCCATGGCGTCCACTGACCTTCCGCCGATCATGCTAGACCATCTCTACTCCATGGATGACAATCTTAAAGCAGAAGGGCCGCTCCTGTTGCTTGAAGATGCCCGTAAAAATCCCGTTGTTGGTGATGAGCCATCCCCTGAGGCTGCTCCTGTAATTAATCCTGCCTCCATATCCAGATGCTGCATTGAAAAGGGCCTCTTTCCAGCCGTTCCCCTATTCTTCCAATATCCTGCGGCATCGGTAAAGGTTGGTCAGAATGGGTGACCGTGAACTGCGGGATCCATCCACATGCAACATCCTGCGCAGAGCACAAGTCCTTGATGCCATCTTCCTTTCCAAATTGTGGGACATCCATATCGAAGCGAAGATGCTTCGTCACGTGGTCCGGAGGTGGAGCACCGCTACTCACACCTTTGTGTGCTCATGGGGAATTTACGCTACCCTGAAGATGTGGCGAATATCTCTCGCCTTCCCTGTCATGGCGCACCGTAGTCCTTTCGCACGCCTCACTCCAGAAGAAATAGATAACCTTGCAGTCTTTAAGCAGGCGCCCCACCTCTCCCAAAGACTTCACTCCGGTTTAGCAATCGGATACAATATTTTGGGATGTAAGCAACGAGTCCTGCCTTGGCGCCTTTATAGCTGGGCTTGGGCGGCTCGTGCTCTGGACTTTTCTCATCGCTTCATGAGCGTGTATTTCCTTGGCTTTGGCCATAGCGAGGCGATACTATCCCCTTAGCCCCCATGTTCCTGGGACATCTATACCATCTACTTAATTGAACCCAACTTCTGGAAAAGAGTGCATCAGGAACCATGGGCGTGGAGACCCTCCTAAATTCTGGTTTCTTGCAGGTGTTCTTGTGGGAGCGTCTCAAAGGGTTGGATGCATTCACTCCCTCATTCGCATGCTATAAAGTTGGCTGACTGGGGCAATGGTTCCTTTATGCCAAACAATCTTCCATTAGTTTGCAGGTGGTTCAAGAGAATGCAGAGGAAAGGCCAGAATTTCTTAAAGCTGCTAGACAATGTCGAGAATTTTGTCTTCGGTCCTTCGGCACTCGAGAGACCTTCACTTTCGTCTCTATAACGACATCGCTGATACGATTGAGATTCCAGTATCAGCAGAGTGACCTCGGAAGTATGCTTTGTTGAATGTTGCTCCCATCCCCTTGCCTATTCTTGGGGATAATCGCGCAGAGATTTCGTGACCTACTCCACAACGAGTCAGCAAAGAGCTGGCTTGACCAAGGGTTCCCGTAGTCCCAACCATGGTGACCCCTTTGCACTACACAGGATCTTCTGGAGCAACATGACCACATACCAGCCAGTTGCCCATCGTTTTAGCGAGCAAGGCGAGGGTTGGTGGCTTTTCAGGCTACCAAGCTTACGAACGCTGTCTCTCTTCCTTCCGTGAGTTCCAATCCTTTCCTGTGACATTTGCCTCCTACAACGGCTCGTCTTGTGGGCTTGGAGAGAAAGCCATCCCTCTTAGCCAAAAACGCAACTTGCCCTTCATTTCCAAGAGTGGTGACATTGTTAGAATTTCCTAGATGAAGCCAAAGTGGTACAGAGTCCCTGGCGGCCGAAGAGTCTGCAACGAGCAAAGAGGGAAGTAGAAGAGGAGCGAAATGTGAGTGAGAAGCAAACTGCCGAGTAAACCCAAAGGTTCATTCAAGGTAGCCCAGAGTGGCCTCCTCGAACCAAAAGCAACTCCGGACAGCCACAGTCTTGAAAGCTCACAGATCCGGCAGCCGGGTCGCCTGCAAGGTGGCCGAAACTACCCTCTCCTGTAGTGTTCTTGACTTCAGTACTCTTCATGCCTCTTTTGCTTATGCGTGCATGATATGTGGGTAGATACTTATTTATTATATACATATTTTTTTATATAGGGAAAATGGGTACCACCCAAAGAGAAAGAGAAGTGACACACCGGATCTCTCAGACCCCTAAACGCCAAGCGGCGATTCTACATGCGAGATTTTCCGAACACGCACCAAGATCGCTGAAGCTGCGGAACCCCAACTGTGGTGAGTTGGCGATGATAGTGATGATAATGACGCCACCGAATCCGAGGCTAATGTTCCGGGGCAAGAGAACGTTGATGATGCTAGTGAAGATTCCGAGGACTTCAAATGAGGGTTGCGCGAGGATGCATTTGCTTATTCCATGACTATCCAGAGGACAAGGTGGTTCGGATGTTTCTTCGAGTCCATTGTGCGGACACGCCCGCTTTAGCGCCGAGCGGATGGCAGCGGTTTTAAGCTTTGTCCCCTCTTCTTCCTCACACCATAATCTGTACACTTGACGCTGCGGCTCATCCGCAGTTATTGACATTGCCGAGGACCCAAACCCCGCTATGCCATTGTTGATCCCGACTTCCGAGGTATCCGCACTCGATAATATTCTATTTACCTTCTTCTCCTACTCATCCGCCAATACCCATTGCCTCGCCAATTATCACGTACTAATCCTTGCATGCACCCCTTTCTTTTTTGCAGTGTTGAGCATCTCGCTTCAAATTTGGAAATTGTGCCCGTAGTACCCTCTTCCTTCAACACATTCGATATTAATCGTCGAGGCAACCTCACAGGATCTCTCTAACCATGACACTAACGGATTCTCGGGATGAAATGCCTACGCCCTCGATTCTGAGACTTTACCACCTATCTTCCAAGATTTTCCGGAGGGACCTTGATCCGCCATTTCGCGACCTTTCCAAAGCCTTCGAGCAACACCTTTGTCGCCCATACAACTCTCGCCCGCCCCATCTCACGCTCAACCACTTCTCAGGCGGCATGTGGCCTAGTCCCCAGCACTTCTTCCGGGTTCAATGTGACAATCACGAAACGCCAGCTATCATTTGCGCCACGGAATGTCGAGTAACACCTCGCAGCACGCCTTGGCTGAGTGGGAGGAATCATTTATCGCCTTCATGGCTTTTGACAGCGGCACTCGGTGTCCTCCGATCGCAAATGAACTCGCCGCTTCTACCATCGGTTTAATGGTTACACACTCTTCCGGGAATTTTGTTTATCCCGAGACAAACGCGGCGAAGAAATTTCGACAAGTACGGGATTTCATGGACATGACTGTATTACTTTTCATTCTCAGGTCAGCTCCGCCCTCGGCTTGGTGCTCCATGGATGGATATCGTGCATTTCTGGACATTATCGATCACAGCTCCTCGCGGGATGCGATTTGCAGGCTATGACTCAGGCTTCGAAAGCGTAGTCTCTTCAACTCGTGAAGGTTTGGCTAAATCTTGCATTTGGGGCACAGGCGCATAACATGAAGTCAAATCCCGGCCCGATGAAATAAGAGCAGCAAGGCTTTGGTCTTCAAGCAACCGAATCGGAAAACCCAGGAATTGCATGGCCTCCTTTCGCCCAAGGTATCTCTTCCGAGAGTGCTAAGCTGTGTGATGGAGGATAAGATCTTCTCACGGGGCCTCCTCCGTTCCCTTCTAGCCATCCTTTGAGGCTCGTGACTTTTCGTCCTTCCCTCATGTTTCCTCATTCTACATATGTTCAATGTTACTCTGATTTCTCCTAACATTCCCCCTTTTTTTTTTGTTCTGTTTTACAGGTCGCGTTTTGCTTGGTGTAGGATTGACTAGCTTGACACATTCTAGAATTTCGTTCGAGATTGAAGCACACATTACTTCTTAGCGTGTATAGCTTGATTTTGACTTATGTTGTAAAACTTGTACTGTGGCAGCTTGGCCTTTTAGTGTTGTTGTGTTCCAGCTGCCGGAACCTATGTTCCTTTTTTTTTCTTTTGCCAGAAACACATTGTAGCTCTTATTCGACATGTATAAAATGCCTGGTTGGTAGAATCCTTTGCTTGAATTTTAGATCGGGTATCATTTTGAAGCATGGTGGTTGTTTGCCAAAGTTTTGTTAGGATGGCCCTTTGACACTGCTTATTTTCTTTCAAGGTTCTTGGACCTTATGAGCATGCTAGCTTCCTTTTGCGTGTGCTTAGCTTGGCTTGTTCCTTTTCATTTTGCCTAAGCTGTGAAAGTCAGCATCTAGGATCCCATTCAAATGGCTTTGCTTGGCATGTCTTTTGCTAAGTAATATTTTCCTCCATTTTTTTGGGATATCCGTATATTTATATGTAATTGTAAACGCATGTTCAAAAAGGAAATTCGAGGTACAAAGAAGGGCAAACTTTTAGAGACAATTTTTTTTTCAAAATACTCCTTCATTTTCATTTCAAACCCCATGCTACCATGATGATACAAAAGCTTTTCAAAACAAAGAGCATATAGAAGGAGACAACATTTTTTAGATAAAAGGAAATGCAATAACATGAAAATAAGATATTATGCCTACTTAGCAGTAGTAGGGCTTGAGCCATTTTCCATTGATGGGATCCGTTAGCATGCCTTCCTTGACAGAGATCAAGCGCTTATAATAACCGCTGCTATGTACCTCTTTGACTGCGAATGGACCCTCCCATTGTGGGGCAAATTTGGAAGGTCCTGACATTTGCCTTCTCACATGTTCAACGACTTTTAGCACGAGATCTCCTTGCTTGAAGGCTTGAGGCTTAACGGTCCTGTTATAGGCTTGGCAACATCTTGTTGTAGAGTGCCATCCTTCTTCAGCTTCCATCCTTTTCTCATCAACTGCTTCGAGATCTAGCAAACGCCAACTGAGCATGTCTTTGCATCCCATTCAAGATCATTGACAGCTGTTATCCCGCTGTCGGGATGGTGATTTCCACGGGTGAAATAGCCTCGATCCGCATACGCGAGTAAGGTGAAAAACCTGAGCGCCCTTGGTGAGGTGCGATAAGCCCACAAAGCATCCGGCAGGTGAACACTCCAGCCTCCTTGATACTCATATACCATCTTGCTTAGAATCCTCAATATCGTCTTATTGGTAGCTTCCGCTTGACCGTTTTGCGGGTAATAAGGCGTAGAGCGACGATGCTTGATACCGTACCCACTAAGGGTTGAACCTACTTGCTTGTTAACAAAAGGTGTGCCATTGTCGGTGATCATCTTGTATGGGATTCCGAACCTACACACAATGTATTCCCGAATGAAATTCGAGACAGCCTCTGTGGCCTTTGAAGGGGAATTGCCTCAACCCATTTCGTGAAATACTCCGTAGCGGTGAGGATCCATATGTAGCCATCGGAAGGGGGATGGATTGTCCCAATTAAATCAAGCCCCCAAGTATGGAAAGGCCAGGGAGTGCGCATGTCTTGTAGCAGATGTGGGAGGTTTGTGGCTTAGATTAGCATGGATTTGGCAGGTGTGACATTTCTTAACAAAGTCATGTGCATCCTTCTTCATGGTAGGCCAATAATACCCAATGTTTAGTAGCTGCCGGTGAAGCTTCTTCATTCCTTGGTGCTCTCCGACTTCCAAAGATGTATCTCTTGCATGGCTTGACGCGCTTCTGATTCTCTCAAGCACTTTAATGGCTCACCATTAAACCCCTTCCGATAGAGAGTTGACCCATCAACAAAGTACCTCTTTATGGCCTTTTTGAGCTTATAGGCAAGTTTGGGGTTGGTCGGCAGAGTTCCTCCAACAAAGAATGCCAAGTATGGAGTCCGCCAATCTTCTGCAAATGAAACAGTGAATGACTCCTCCGTAGAGGGTATCGTAGAGCAGGTGGGACAATCGGATTGTAGTTCACCTGCTTGCTTCTTCATCTCGCCAATAATAACCTTTGCGTTGCAGCGCCGGACAGCCGACATCGGGTTCCAAGCCGCAAGTGGCATCGTACCTCTTGCAACCTCCTTCTTGCTTCGCCATCCCAACACACCGGGTGAACACCTCCAAGACGCTCAGAAGTTCCCAAAGAGAGTCACATAGTCTTTCAAGTCTTTAATGCTGCTCTCTTCACCTAATTTTTTCTTCAAAGTGGCTTTCCAATCATCCTCTTCCAAAGAAGTCCCCCGCCATTGCTTCACCACTGGTGTGCTTCTCCTTATCACGGTGATGTTGGGCTGCTCTTGCACAAATGAGAGCTTTGATCCCAATGTGGCCAAAGCATCAGCGTACCTATTGGTGGCTCCTGGAATGTGCTCCATCACGATTTGCTTGAAGGAATTAATGAGCCTTTCAGCAGCTGTCCGATATGGTGCCAAGGTTGCTTCCTTCACCGCAAAGCTTCCTTGCAATTGACTTAGTACTAGGTTTGAATCGCCGATGATCTTCACCTTTTCTGCACCCATTTCTCTTGCTGTGGACAATCCTGCAATAAAAGCTTCGTATTCCACCACGTTATTTGTGCATGGAAAGTCTAGCTTGAATGAGAGAGCCGTAGCTTGCCCATTGGGATTAATGAGCACGACACCTGCCCCTCCACCTTTCGATGTGGAAGACCCATCAAAGTAGAGGGTCCATGGTTTTCCTCGTAATAAGAGCGACCATTTCCAGCCTCCTGACTTCCTTGGAAAGGGTTGATCCTTCTATTTCTGGGAACAGGCTAGCATGTCGATCCGCTTGTCCCTTGATGGCCTTAGGAGTTGTGCATACGATATCAAATTCGGAAAGCTGCAATAACCAACGTGCGAGACGGCGGATAATACCGGCCTTGTGAGCAGATATCTTACGGGATCGGACTTTACTATGAGTTGTAACTTGTGAGCAAGGAAGTAGTGTCGCAAGCTGCAGGCAAGATAGACGAGAGCAAGGCATAAGAGTTCTGCTTTGGGTACCTTGCCTCGGCTCCTCTCGGTTGTCACCATAATAAACGGGCTTTCCTCCCGCATGGCCATCTGCAAGCAAAGCTCCGACCGCAAAGACTTGTCGCAGCTAAGTAAAGCTTAAGTGGAAGTCTCGAATAGGTGCCCTCATCGTGGGCAGCTTTGTGATCAGCTTTTGTACCACTGGTAAGCTTTTGGCATCCCTGGCTCCATATATATGGCTTCCCTTTCTTAAGAAGAGGAGTGAAAACACTCATCATTGCAGCAAGGCCTGGAATAAAACGCCGAATGTATGACAATCTTCCATAAAACTTTTCAACTCCTTTGATTCTTAGGCGTGCAAGAGAGCATATGGCTTTGGTTTCTCAGAATCCACATCTATACCACTGGTGTACCTCAAAGCCCAGGAACTTGCGGATGAGACTCAATGCGCATTTCTTTGGGTCTATTTTAACCCATACAATGCACCTTTCCCTCGCCTCAGAACTCCTGATGACTTTCTCTGGTTTTGGATTTTACTACGAGGTCATCCACATAGTCTTCCACCTCTTTTCCCATCATATCATGAAACACTGCCGTCATGGCCCGTTGGTAGGTAGCACCGGCATTCTTAAGACCAAATGGCATGACCGTAGTAGAAATTTCCATAGGGTGTTCAAAAGCTGTTTTTTCGGCATCCTTGGGAGACATCTTGATTTGATTATAGCCACTAAATCCGTCCATGAAGGATAGCATGCCTTGACCCGAGGTTGAATCAATCAAGATATCCATGTTGGGCAGCGGGAATTCATCTTTTGGGCAAGCTCAATTGAGATCACGGTAGTCGTGCATATTCGATTACCCCAGTTTTCTTCTTCACGGGTACAATATTTGCCAGCCATGTCGGGTGTTTGATTGGCTTGATGAATCCAGCGGCTAGCAGCTTTTCAACTTGCACCTTGATTTGCTTCTCAATTTCAGGATGAAAATTCCTTCGAGGTTGTACAACAGGTCTTGCACCGAGCTCAGTATTCAGCCAGTATGACTTACCAAGTTTGGATTAAGGCTGGGCATCTCTTCATAACTCCAAGCAAACACATCTCGAAATTCTTTCAATAACGACACCAAAGCCTCCTTTCTTCCCCCGTTAAATGAACACTGACAGAGATGGGTCTTGGGACAGAGGGGTCATCACTTAAATTAATTGTTTCGGCCGCTACCATCACGCCCGTTGAGCCATCTTGCATGCTTGGGGCTGTCATTGGTTCTTGGAAAGGACAAGGCAAGGGTGCCTTGCCATTTAGACTCGCGGTATGCAGCATAGCTTCTCCATCATACTCTGGCTTTCCGTAGGATACAGTCAAGCCCCAATCCCATAAGCGATATCTGATGCGCCCTATCCGCAGATAACCTTTGAGCATTGAGGATGATCGTAGGCATGGTTGTTGGCCTCCGAGTGCCTTTTTCTTTCTCGATCAACGATGGTTATGAGCTCCTCGTTGCTCAGATCCCGAATCTCGTCCACGGCGGCAGGTAAGTCCCAGAATTCTTAGATGGGTTGCTTCAGGCACTGGGTGTAATCCGCTCGGGTAGTGAGCTTCGCTTTGATTGAACGGGCGCTGATTTCCTGGTATGCAGTGGTCTTAGCCCAATTCTTCCTTTTACACATTGATGGTACGTAGAGACCACAAGTTTATGTTTGTTGAGCCATGGCCTTCCCAACAAAGCATGATAAGCCACATCTACGTCCACCACATAGAACTTGGTAAGTGACCGGACGGGCCCTACCTTCAAATTTACTTGCATATATCCAACCGTAACCTCACTTTGATTCCCAAAACCGCTAATGCTCGTTTGGGACTGCACAATCTTGAATAGTGGAATACCAGCTGCTGTAAGTACATGACATAAAGGCAAGATGTTATGAAGAACCCGTGTCTACAGAGCTCTTCGTATAAACACATCATTGATTTGTCCCTCCGTAAAGCGGCCTCCTATGATCCGGGTATGGAACCTCCATGTCCTCGTCTGTGAAAACAATAGCATTGTCATTTTCAAGAATGACCTTTGAGGTTGAGCAGTGAAGCAATGGGGGTTGGTTCCTGCAGAAATATTCATGAGGGCTACAACAGCTACTTCCCTCGCTTGAGGCAAACCAAGTTGGTCGAAGAGTGACTTAACTCTAGGGTTTCTCTGGAGGACTTGTGCTGTGGGTCCTTGCTTCGAGCCTAGATATTGCTCCACAGCTTGCATCGGCTTACTGTAAGGGTGTGAAATGTCACCAGGCGTTCACGGCCGACGAGGGTCCTCGGCGTTGTTCTTAAGCATGTCCAACATGAACACCCCATGTCCTGACAGCCATCCCATCCATCAGTGGCCATGGCGTGTCGTAGCTTGACGGTTTGAGTATTTGCACCAAGTAAGCTTTATCCATGTTTCCACAAGGCTCCCAAATAGCCTCTGGTGGCTTTGGATCATTCCTCCATGGGTGGCACAATTCGTCATCGTCGAGCAAATCATCAACACATAATAACAATAGTCGTTTTTTCCCTCCGTTTTGGCAAAGGGTCCTCATCAATAGCCTGCTTCCTAGAGGGAAGCTCAAGAACTCCCTCATGTATTTTGCCATGTAAGATCCTCCCTTAAACTCCGATAAGTGTGGTGGATGTCCTACAAACCGGTGGTAGCGGCGATCTGGGATCATTTTTCTTCCCTGTGGGACCTTGTAGGGCCTGAGAGGTTTGATCGCGCCGTCAGAATCATTGTGTCGAGGATGGCATGAAACTCTTCATCTTTGCAAGGCAATGGCGGGTACGCCTCCCTATCTTTCCGCTTATGAGTTGTAGTCGTTAGATGGCTTCTCATCCGTGGCTAACACCTGATGTGATTCTTCTTCTCACTCCTCCAGCCCCTTTGTCCAGCCGGTTTGACGGACATGCTTGTCTTTCTTACCGCCTGAAGAATGGGAAAATTGGCTGATGCCAATATTTTCAAGTATACTCTATAGTCCGCCACAATGTTGCTGATGCAAATCTCAACAAGTGCCTCCTCATCTTTTTCATCATAGCAATCGAGAGCCAAGTCCCGGAATCTTCTCACGAAGTCCACGGGATCCTCCCCTTGCTTTTGGCGAGCGCTGTTGAGCTGCGTGGTGGTGACCTCTCCTCGTGCTGAAAATATTTTTACAAAACCGCTTGCCAAATCGTCCCGAGAACGCATAGAGCCTGGTGCCAGTGTGGTGTACCATGTATAAGCCCGATCCGTGAGGCTCTTTGAGAATTCTCGGAGTCGCAGATTATAATCACCAGCGTGTGGCCCCAAAGCATCAAGGAATCGGTTGACATGTTCCTTCGGGCTTCCTTTCCTCCCATCGAAGAGAACAAAGGTTGATGTTTCGTAACCTTTGGGATAGGGCTCTTGGAGTAAACTTGCTTTGGGTACGGTGGCTGAGGAATGTACTTCCAATCCTCCTGACTTCGACTAAGCTCCCTTTCCAGCATGGCAACGACATCCTCCTGGGTGACAAAAGACGGTCCCTTTGTTCGCACTTTCCAGGCAGATTCTTCTTGCGGACGCCTATCCTCTTCACTTGGCTTAGAAGCAGCATTTTTTAATTCTTTGATAGTGTCCATCATCTCCTTCTAGGTTTCCCCCATGGCCTGCATAGCTGTGATGAGATCAGTGAGGGTGAAGGCTTCCTCACTTGCATGTTCTTGTCCTCTAGAGGAAGCATTTTGCCTTGATTCAGAATCACCATGGTCGGGCCCATCTTGGGAGGCCATGGTATTGCTCCTGGTTTTCTTTCTTGGAGGCATCAGTAAAATGGCAGCTTGTTCCCCAGCAGAGTCGCCAATTTATGTAGGGGTTTGTTCCAAAGAAATGACGAATAGGCCTGGGCTGCTGTAAGAAGACAACGAGCAAAATCCCCCAAATGCCTGAGTTCGAAAAACAAGCTCCCAAGAGAGTTTTTAGAAAATCTAATGAGATTTTAAAAGAACACTCTCAAGATCACTTCACTAACACCCAAATAAGCATGAGGATTTCGCTAATGGCTCAGCCTGAGGAGTATGTGGCATGGGAGCTAAGCTTTCATGAGTTTAGCAGTTTGAGAGAGAGAGAGAGAACAGCATGAATTTCTTAAAGAGGATCAAATCTAACCAAGAACGAAGAAAAACTTAGCAAGGTTTTATCTCAGGGGAAGAAGAAAACAACGGAGAAAGGGGATTGGGTGGCTTGAGTAAATTCCAGATTGCTTGACAAAGCTTGGTCAAGCTCTGGGTCGTTGAGTTGTGGATGTCTTTTCTGGGTAGCAAAAGTCTCCTTTTATAGGCGTTAGGAGCTCTAATTTCGTCTGGTTTTCCTCTTCCTTTTTCTTTGGCAGCTCCTACTTAGCCCTATTTTGATGAATTTCTCCATCCAAGGGGCATGGGTAAGGAACCCTTCATGGTTCCAATGGCTTGACGCAGCTGGGCTTTCCACAGAGGGAAGGCGCCACCTGCTTTCCTTACGTTTTCTCCCAGGTAGAGCTTACAGAGGAAAAGGGGAGAGATGGAGCCTTTTGTCCGATGGACACTTCTCTCACCCCCATGGATTTCCTCTGGTCTTGCCGTGGCTCCCTTATGACCATTGTTTGGAATTCAAACGGGATAGGGCTCGACGCCAGATTTTTGCAAGCGCTAGGCTTGGGCTTGTACATAAGGTATTGGGTCCTCGGCTTTGTTGCTTCTATCATTGTGAGCTTTGTCAAGCTCTGGAAAGGCTTTCTCTAATTCTATTGATGGGCTGGGCTAAATATCTTGGTAGGTTCTTTGGTGTCTTCCTAGAGCATGGGTCAATTTTTTCTCCTCTCTCATGCTAACCCATATGCTTGGGTTCTAGGCAGGCTTGAGTTCCAAAGCCCCCAAGTGGCTTTGAAACCTACGCCTTGAACCTCAATAAATGGCCCCGTGATTGCTCGTTCTCCATACCACAACCTTCTCAAGAAGCCCCGGTTAATTTCTGTGGCTTGGGCCTATAAGCTCGTGAGCGTAGCTTTATTAGAATGCGCATGATTTCTATGCTTGTGCTTGGGGTTTTATTATGCCATGATAGGCTATAGTCGGGCCAAGTAGCGCCGAATGAGCATGTGAGCGTGATTTAGTAATATCGGTATGTCCTTGGCTCCTTTTGCACGTGCTTGTTTAGCATGATTTGTCGCTTGTAGCTTGTGTTGGCGGCTCTTATAAATTTTCTTTTATCCCGATTGAGCTTATTTTGCATCCAATCACTCATATTGGGCTAAGGGTTAATTTGGGCTTAGCCCCTTGAATTTTTGGGCCTCAACAGAGATAGAGGTTGATGCACAACAAGAAGATGGTCCTATAACACAAGAAATGGAGGTATTGAGAAATCATATAGCTACAAGTTTAATGAGTTCATTTGCTTAGAAATGTATTGCTTGTTTATGACTAACTTAATTTTTGTTATGACCATATTATTGTCAATATATTTATTTTTAATGGAATACTTTATTTATTTTATAATTAAAATAAATTTTAGGGTATGATGGAAACATATTTAATACAAAAAAAAAAAACAAAGGAGATAAAATGAAAGTGCTTTTCCTTTAATCAAAGACTTGAATAGAAAAACTATTTCAACATAATGCCCTTTTTATTCATTATACACAGCTCACAACACTTAAAAAAAATAAAAAATTAACGAACACTTAGAAATTGATTATTGTACAAACATCACTTATAACAAAAGTTTACCAAACGCTAAACTGCTTTCTTTCATTGCTGATTTCTCTCACAGCAAATCTGACAACGATTATTTTCACAACATAGCAATGCCAAACTAGTAGTTTGCTATAATGACTTTCTAGCTATTTTAGCTAGAATTTGACTAAAATTTGGAGACTCCTGGAGATGCTCTAAGAACCAATTAAAAAAGAACAACTGGCTAGTTTTTGTTTTTCTGTTCAAATCAGCTCTATGTAGGTATTTGTATAATATGTCATTCAAAAATGAGCTTTTTACTTGTTACTAAAAACCTAAAAAATAATAATAACATGAGCTATTTAACTAATAATCAACCAATCAATAAGGGTGTTTTGATGTTTCCTATAAAATATTTGGTCACTTGGTTTTTTTAATGTGATACAGGATGCGCAAAAGGCTAAAATATGGTCACTTGGCTTTTAATTTTTAATATTTTTTTTTCTGAAATATTCAGCCAATGCACAAATTCCGTTACCTTCAAGTTTCAACAACTACAATTAAAATCCACAAATGCTTTAGTTTAGCTAAAAACAAATCAAACAACTAGAAGGCAAATGAAAATCCCAATTGAGGCAAGAAAATTAAATCTCACAACTTCAAACTCTCCATTTTCTTCCCTAAAATGTTACACCTCATCAAACTTCCAATGGTATTGCAAACCATCTTAGCATCTTCCCACCTATTACCATCTGCCAACCTCTTGTACAAGTAACTCTCAAATGTCATGCGTTGCACATACTCATCCCCACACACAACTCCACCAAAGCTTCTCTAGCCGCATCACTACCATAAAACACCTTTTGCAACAAATCCAAAAACCTAAATGTTGTAACGTACTTGGCATCCCATTCTTTCAAATACTCCCTCCTCAAATCCCCTTCGTTGATCATCCTCTGCCCTCCTTCGGATGCCTTTACAATCGCTTGGCCGCACAATCTCCGCAGCACCGCAGAAATAAATCCCCTCGCACTGAACATTTCGTCACATACACCGCTGCGTCCCCGACAATGGCGCGCAACGCGTCCTCTGACACGAGTTGCGTCGGGGATGCTCGGGTATCGGGTGGGCCTCCACTTTGATCACTTTCCCACCGCTGATCTTAGAATTGGCCCGAGCCCTAATTGCCCTTTGGAACACCTTAATATCCTGCTTGGAGCACACCGTACCAGTCCCCACTGCCACGTGGTCGCACTTGGGGAAAACCCAGGCGTAAAAATCGGGCGACACGTCGTTTCCCACGTACATCTCGGCGAGATCTTCGTAGTACTCCATTTTGTCGTCCGTGAGCTTAATCCTCTCCTGAAACGCAATAGCGCATGAGTAGCCGCCGGCCTTGATCGACTTGGCGACTCGGCTGTTGGCGCCTGTCCGCGCCGATCACAACGTCCACGGCCAGAGCCTTTTGCGAGTTGTTCGAAATGTAGCGGATGACGTACGGCGCGTCGTTCGAGGTCGGGACCTCGAGATCGGTGACGAGGGCGGAGATGAGGTCGGCGCCGCACGATTGGGCGCGGGAGCGGAGGAAGGAATCCAGTACTTCGCGGCGGAGCATGGCGATGAACTCGTCGGGGCGCAGGGTTTTGCCGAAATCGACGGCGAGATTGGAGGGGGAGAAGATCCTCATGCGGGTGACGTGGCGGTCGACGAGGTGGCGCGGGATGTCGAACTCGTCGAGCATGCAGAGAGGGATGGCGCCGCCGCATGGCTTGGCGGCGGAGGGGCCGCTCCGCTCGAACAGAAAGGTCTCTACGCCGCCTGCAGCCAAGGCCTCGGCGGCGGAGGATCCTGCAGGGCCCGCGCCGATCACGGCGGCGCGGAGCTTCCGGCCGGCTATGGGCGGGTTGGTGGTGGCGGGCTTTGAAGCTCTGATCGTGAGAGGGCGGTGCTTGGTCGGGAGGGAAGCTGCGAAGAGGCTCAAAAGCGCTTGAGTTGCTGCGGCCATTGTTGAGGGTTTTGTTTGGCAGCAAGGTGAGTGAGTTTAATTATTGTGCTAGTGATTTTGTGATATGCTTTTGCTTTTGAATATTATTAAATTAATCAGACAATGTGGACGTTGGGGGTTTCAAAAGTTCCAAACTTTTTACTATTTTTATATTGCAACCCACTGTGGAGCTTGGACGGAGGAATCTGGAATCTGTGAGCTTCAGAAAAATAGTTGAATCTACTTGAACCAGATAATAGAGAAATTATAACAGAGTTCAAGTGCTTAATTCACTGAAAAAGAATAATTCAGGGAATTAAGTTCGATTAGCGTGATAGTTCACGGGTAAAACGACAGTTTATCCATTTTAATACAGCATTCCAATTTCCACTTAGGAGTTTAGACAGAGGAATCTGGAATCGCTGAGCTTCAGGAAAATTGTTGAAATTTACATTCATGAAGTTCTAATTTCTACTTGAACCAGAAAACAGTGGAAATTATTAGAAAATTAGAGTTGCAGAGTCAGGTGGGAATTGGATGTGAGGGTGAAGCAGTGGAAAGCAATTCCTGGATGGTGGTAGGGCGGCAAATGCGAGAAAGGGGAGAGCCGGACCAGGCAGAGTCAGCCAGCAAGGAGTTGACTGCCTTTGTTGGGTTGTACAAATCCCACCACACATGGCTTGTATCTTGTTTGCATGCCGTATCTTTTGAAAGGCATCCAATTGCTGCCCCATACATTCCCAACCCACAGCAGGCACTCTTTACATCCTCAAATCCTGCAACCAGCAAGTTTCTTAGAATCTTATAATTCGGAGTAATTAAATTCCTTCCTTGAAAATGAAATGAAATCAGTAATGTATTGAAATTTGAAAGAGTTGGTAGTAGTGATTTGTACCGCATACTGTTCTGGGTTGTTTATGATCTTTCTAATTCCTTGGTACACATCACAGAACACAATCTGGGCATCCGGAAGCTCTGCGCGGAGCATAGCAATCTGCTCGTGCAGCATTTTGTTGTACTCCGAAACCTGCGCATTGATCTCCTCCACACAACCTCTTCCATCATCATCTTCCTCACCGGCTTTGGAATTCGAATTGTACCGGTCCAGCAACATACGAGGTGTGCATCCCAGAGGCAATATCCCCATGCAGATCATCCTTCTCACATTCATGTCATAGAGGTTCCTTATAACATGTATCATCTGATTTGCTAAAACGTGGGAGAATTCTTGGTCACTGTAGTTTTGTTTTGCAGCGCCGGATGCATTTGCGCAGGTAGAGGTCGATGTAGTCGTCTTTGCCAAAGGAGAGGTAGAAGATGGAAGATCGGATGAAATGGAGAGCTGTTTCCTGGCTCAACTGCAGTTGTAAGAGCTGCATTGAGTCGAAAACTTGACGTAGTTGCTGGTTCACAGACTGGTAGCTCTTTGCTGCTCGGGTTCATGATTGTTGCTTGTGTTGAACCAAAGTTGAGGCCTTTTAGTATTCCATCAATGGATCCATTTTGACTGTAGAAAGGTAGGATATTTGGCATGCCCATCTTCTCAGCTGTTGGTACAAACAAACATGTTAGTGCAAATCCATTTTTCATTAAATTAAAATCCACACAATTGATTCTAGTTACTGCAGTGCAGAATAAACTGATGCCTTGTTAGCATTTTTCATTTTCTTTTTCAAATTCCCATGATGCATGAACATATAGGTAGCAATAAGCATTTTGGCACACTCATATATTCACATAATTACATTGGTTAGCCATAATTGACAGAAGTTGACACTGATAAATTGTGTTTATTATTAAATTAGCAGCCAGGCCATACATATTTATGTACTTTTGGGCCAGCCCATGCTACAAACATCTAACCTTTTCCTTCATCAGAAGAAAGTTGAAGCAAACTTGAGGTTGGAAGTTGAATTTTCTTTGATGGTTTAGCTTCTACTAGCAAAGAATGATGGGTGCCCATCAATCCCACAAAAAAGAAAAAGAAAAAAAGAACCAAGAAAGCCAAATTCAATCATACACAGGCCGGTTCTCAAATAATTCAAGTCCAAGAAACAAAAAAGCAAAGGCCTAACACAGAAAATTTCATAATTTCCTAAGGAAATTAAGTCCAAGAAACAGAGCATAATTAATTTTTTTAATATAAGTGATAGTCTAAACTACAAGGAAATGTGGGTTTCTTACACACGCACTGCAAGGTGTCATGAGAATTCGAATTCAAACTTAGACCACTGGAATGCAAAGCAAGACCATTTTTCACTGGACTAATCAGTTGGCAAAAACAAAGAATACTCATAAAAACGATGAAATGAAGGATTAAACGTTACCAAGAAGATGGGGAATCAGAGTGGAATCAGAACCGTTGCATGAATACAAGGACAGATAGCTGTGAATGAGAGGGTAAAACAGTGTGTTGTCTCCACAATCAACAGAGGAATCTCCCAAGATGTAGAATGCAGGGGCATTTAGGTCATTTGAAACCTCTGGCGGCAATTTCCCATGTGCCATGACCAAAAGGCCTAGAAGATGAACAAGAAGCAACAACTTGCTTGCTTTGAAATTGGGTTTTTCTTGGGACATTGTCATCTTGCTTTTGCTTTCTTGAGTTTGTGTTCATCTGCTTTTGCTTTCTTGAATCGAATTGAATTGAATTGAAATGTGCTTGATTTGTGTTGAGGAAATGGGTTTTAAAAGTGTGTTTGTGCAAACAAAAGAACATGCTTAGTGTGGGTTAGGCGATAGGCATAAAAATCATGTCTGGGGAAGTTCACTTGGTAGTAAGCTTCCAATGTTTTTATAGAAACACTATATTTCCTTTTTTTTCTTTTTTTTTCTTTTTTGTTTGGCAAATTTAGGGAGTTTTTCTTTCTCTGACTTATTCCCTTTTCCTTTTCTTTCATTGTTTGTATCCCTTTACTAGCCTCCCAAAACAAAATTAAATAAGATCAATCCTAACAATAATTTCTTCGGTGTGATAGTCACATCGCTACGTAGTGTTACTATTCACTATGTTAATACATCTTTGTCTATTTGTAATAAACCCTAAAATTAGACTTGAATGATTTTTCTCCTTGGTGTGAAGTTTTTTTTTTTTTGGTGAAAGCTAAAGACCCATTTGATAACCATTTTAGTTTTTAGGTTTTAGTTTTCATTTTTTGTGTAAGAGTATAGAGGAAATGAGAGTGATAATGAGAGTGAGGATGCGATTGAGAGAGGGGATCAGAGGGGAGGATGGGAGGGAGGATTAACAAAAATGAAAACAATTTCAAATATATTTTAGTTTTTAGTTTTTGTTTTCACTTTTGTTACTCTTCCCTCCATCTCCCTTTCAATATCATCTTCACTCTCATTCTCATTTCTATTCTCCCTCTTTTCCCTCTATACTCTCGCACAAAAAATGAAAACTAAAACTAAAATTGAAATGGTTATCAAATGGGCAATTTGGACTTATACATGAAAAACTTGATCCCGCATTTTGGAGTGGATTAGACAAGCTACTTTACTTGTTGTAAGTTAAATTTATACTATGCTCCTATTTTTATGTGATGTTATTTTGTGCTTTATTTTCCTATGAAAGAGAAACAATTCTATTGTGAGGAATACTGGAAGCACACACAACTACACCCCCTCTTTTTTCCCCAGTTTTAAATAGTTTTCCAAAATGATTTGGGCTTCTTAGATCTATGTCCAAAATGATTAGTTGTCATTAGGCTAAGTCGTCGCCGTTTTGATTTTAGATGCAAGTCCTTTGACTTTTATTACTTTTTTTGTTGTGTCAATTTTACCCTTTGAGGTAAATAAGGAAACACATTGAAAATCCAAATTTAATGCATTATTTCATTGTAATTGAATATACCAAAATCATTATGGTCATAAACACTTAATTTGTTAATTAATTATGGTCATAAACAATTCTTTTCGGTAATTATCACATAAATTACAGCTACCCGATTCAAGGCATAAGGGGCAACATTAGAATAAAAAATAATTTAAAATAAAAATAAAAAGATTACATCATAAAATATTTAAAAAGGAATGTAATCTTATGTGGCATAAAGTCAAAGGACTTGTACGAAAGTCACCAACTCTGAGGATTAAAACCAACTTCTCAATGAAAATTTGGATGTATATCAACTTTTCTAAAATGATTTTTATAGTGTTTGGTTTAAATAGACAGAAGTGCTTCTAGGGATGGAGAAGCACCTATATGAAGCCTCCATGAAGGATAATGGCCACATTGAATATAGGGAAATAGCCCTTAATGCCACCGGTTTTTAAGTTTTAAGTGGAAATATCAGCCCTCCCCAAAAATTTTATAACTACCATCTATAGATATATATTTATTGTCCACTTATTGCTCACCTAAGACTTTTTCTGAAATTTACCTCCCTCCAATCAGCTCTCTCTTGGCTCCGTCTCTCATGCAGTCTCTTCACTCTCTCGTCGCCTCACCTCTCGGACTCTCTCTCTATCTCTCGTCGCTCAGTTGTCACTCTCTCTTCTCTCTTCCTCTCCCAGCAGAATCTATTCATCAAAGATCAACACCATCGTTCACTCTCAAACAGGTACTGTTCATTGACATTTTCTTACGGCTTAGGGTTTATGGGTTTGTATGAAATTGGTTTACGGGTTTGTTTGAAATTGGTTTAGGGTTTGGGGGTTTCTCTTAAATTGGTTTAGTGGGTTCTCTGAAATGGGTATAGGGTTTAGGGGTTTCTCAGAAATTGGTTTAGGGGTTTCACTAAAATTGATTTAGGGCTTAGGCATCATAAATGTATGATTGTTTTGAGGGTTATTAGGCATCATAGATGTATGATTGTTTCCTCGAATTTTTGTTCAGGTGCTGCTGTTTCTTTTGTTTCACTAGGTTTCAAATTTGGCGCTCTGATTTCATTCCAAAACCCTCTCCCTCTCTTTCCCTCAAACCCTCTATCATCGTCCCTTTGTCAACCATTGTCATCTTTGTTCTCAACCTCTCACAACCTCCATCTCTTGTCAATTTCCTTCCTCCACAATCAATTTCTATCTGTCATACTTAGAAACCCAAAAATCACCAAATTCCAAGACCCAAACTGCTGCATTGCATCCATATTGGTCTCATACAGTTTGGCAAATTAAAAGGTGTGTTTTGATTGGCATTTAATTTGGTTGGTTTGCATTCAAGATTTAGAAAGAGAAGAGAGAAAACAAAAGAAATAGCAAGAGAGGTTTGAAGAGGATGAGGAAAGCCGTGAAGCACCTCTGTGTCTCATCAGGTTTTTGTAGCAGTTATTAATTGGTATTTGGTGGCTTACAATGGGTCTTTATGACCAATGTATGTAACCTTCTTACAAGTCTAATCGGTATCTATTTTCTTTCTTGAAAATGATATCTAAAGTCAAAGACAATTAACCCGTGTATATCATTTATAACTTGTATGCTCCCAACTATATAATACTTTTTGTTTTAGAATAATGCTTGTTAATTTGACATAATTTTGCTTTTACTCTGTTTGCTAACTTTAGGGCTTGCATATTGGATATGGATAAGTTCTCTTTGTTTTTCATATTCTCTTGTGATTATTTGGAATTTCAGTTTGGGGATGAATATTCAATGTCTAAACAAAGCAAAGAACCATATGTGGTGTAATATGAGTTCTTTAAAAGTTTGTTGTTTTGTGCTTGATCATTGTCGACTTAAAACAAAGCAGGAAATGAGTGAAGATGGGAACATGTCACCCAGCAGGTGTGGTCTAGAGAAATGGGGCCATGGATTTTTCTATAAGCTAACTCTTTAAGCTTTTGCTTTTCTTTTTTGTGTATGGATACTTAGAGAACTTAGTTTATGAGGTGAACTTTTAGTGTTTTAATTGTACATGTGTAACAAACATTTTTTTACAGTTTTGATGGTTTATTTATTCATTTATCTTTGATATTGATAACGCCAGACAATACATACAAATCTCTTATTTTGTTAAGAAAAATTGAAGGGATGGTGCCAATTTTATTAATTTCCTTACATTTGAAAGGAGGGCATATTGGAGTCATTATTGTGATTGCTACTGATTGATAGGATGTTCCATTACATTATACCTTGAAGTCAATAAATTGATTCCGGATGTCTTCTTGTTGAATTGTTCTCAATTAGGCTTCTGCTACCACACATTCTTATTGTAGCTTAAGCTGTGTCATGATTATCTGGTGTTTTGAGATGTGTCTTTAGATATTTAGTTAATTGTCAATGATCATGTAAGGTAAAGACTTAAATCCTTGTGAGATAGAAATTGGAGTGAGAGACTAGTAATTTGAAGGACACATGAAAAACGGAGTGAGAGACAAGGGTTGAAAGCCAAAATTGAAATTGCCTCTTGCCACTTCAATTATGGTATTCAAGGAATCTGATGAAATGGCCCAGATGAAGCAACAACAAGTGGAAACCAGATTCGAACTATTTCGTAAGTTTGCAAAAATAGTGGATTCAAAAGGAAACTGGGACAACATCATTGTGGGCGGGGATCATGAATTTCATGGGTCGCGGTCGTTGCAATTGAAGAGTATGCAACTTCGAATGTGGCAACAGCAGCAAATTTGTGACACTTTAATATGACTTTGGACTGGCTGTAAAATGTAGTGAAAACAACATGTAAAATGGAATCATGTTCAGGTGGCCTCTTTTTGTATTAAGTAACTATGGGGTGGCCTCTACTTGTATTATGTAAGTTTGAAAAGTAGATTTTATGGAATTATGATGCCTCTTTTTGTATTTCTGCGTATACAGTTTATCCATGTCCAGTACAGAAATGGCGATATAGAGGCAATAAATCCGCAATATTCATGTGTTTAATGGCAATATGATGTCAATAAGAGTACAATAGAGTTGCAATACGATCCTTTTGCAGTGGTACGCATCAGCATGGTTTGTAAAATATCTTAGACGAAAAAAATTAAAAAAAAGTAAACCAACATTAAATTAAAATTTGGAAAATGGTTGAAGTATACATCCCTTAAAAGACAGATGGCTTATAGTACACACATTCAATATGGACTCTATATATACAAATCATGCCTTGCATCACCATCATATCCCCCCCTAAATTACATAAACATGCCACCACAAAACCTCATGCTTCTTCCTCTTTCAACCCCTAAATTCTCCATCGAATGCCCAATACTAGATGGCTGCTTGGGCGGTGGGATACCTTGCATCATCGTCCTCAATCTTTATGTGCCTCATTCGAGGCCATCAAAACTGAGAACTTTAAGAAAACCTTGTTTTCCATGTTTGTATTACCAATATGATGCACACGATCCAACAGTTCAGCAAATGTGATGGTCCGTGGTACTATTAAGCCTTTTGAGTCACCCCATTCGTATTTGCACATCTTCTTTGAGGTTACCCATTTTCCATTGTAGCAAACCAGAATAAGAATTGTCTCCATTTCTGACCATGACAAAACAACATTTCATTAACAGATATGAAGCCATGACCAAATCACTGCAATACAACCACAATAACCAGGCAATACAATAGCAATACAACAGCAATACAACAGCAATATAACAACAATATAACAACAACACAACAGCAATAAAACACCAATAACACGAGCACTGAACAATGTATCATCACAATTACACTATACAAATCTAATACATTAAATGGAAAATCCCAAGTTTCAAGATTCACATATCCTGAGCAATCGCAATGTATTTGGTAAAAACCCAGACGCTTTGATGAGCATCAAGATTCAAAAACATTACCCAAAGCAATTAAAATAAAACCAATTTCACAGCAACCCAAGCAATCAAAATAAAACCTATTTCATAGAATCCCACAGATATTAACAACATGACTATCAACACCTCCTATTGGAGGTCAGCAATGGAGTAGAGCTTCAAGGTTGCAAGCCAGCTGCGACCTTACGTTATTTAGAAGACATACCTAGAAGATGGGGTCGATGAAGGGTTTCCAGAGTTCAGTAACAAAGAGATGGGGATAATTCGGACCAAAGGAGCGCTAGCGAGACAGTGCTTGCGAGGGATACTCGCACTGCACGAAAAGAGAAGGAGAGCTCAGTGAGAGAGATAAAGAAGAGAGAGAAAGAGAAAGAGAAAGAGGGAGAGAATCTGAGAGAGAGAGAGAGAGAGAGAGAGAGAGAGGAGAGAGAGAGAGAGAGAGAGAGAGAGACGAGAACGAATAGAGAGCTTAGAGAGAACTAAATTTCAGATAAAGTGTTATGTGGGCAATAACTGGACAATAAATATATATTTATAGGTGGTATTTGCAAAACTTTTGGGGAGAGCTGATATTTCCACTTAAAACTTAAAAACGGGTGGCATTAAGGGCTATTTCCCTTTAATATATAGGAAACACTTGGCTTTCAATGGAATTTTTTATCTTCATCTCGTAAAAAGACAATGAATTGATATTGTGCATTGCAAGGATAACTGTTGTTGTTGGAGTGGATGAAATTTTGATGGAGGTAAAGTAATCTCTGATGCAAGCATTTATGTTTCATCTTCTCTTAGGATTAAGATTCTTAATTTTGGGGTTTACCAGATAACAAATTAGTTGAAGTTAACCAATTACAATTACCAGTAGTGCACAGAATAATTTTAACAATACCGCTACATGCACCAACTTAAATCCTAACTTTTGGATACCAACAGATGTGGCACATAACATGATAATACATTTCATTTGCCACATCATATTTAATTTCTCTTAAAGCTTTTGTCTTTCACATTAAAGTGAGTCAATATCCAGTCATGATTGACCGTGGATCATACCATTAGGGCGTAGTCGTCCACCAAGGTCACATAGTAAATGGGCCGACGACCCATGGCATGAGCTGAAAATGGCTTGGAGGTTCTTGGTTTCTCTTGCAACCATGGGAGACGACCCCATGGAGAAGAAGATGCAAGCTGCTAGGAAGAAGAAATAGGGAGGAAGAAGAAAAAGAGAGAGAGGGGGAGGAAGAAGAAGAAGACTGAGGGAGAAGAAAAAGAGAAGGGGAAGAAGAAGATGAAGACTGAGAGGGAGAAGAAGATGCGCCGACATAATTTTTTTTTAAAAGGAAGATATTTGTTAGTGTTTTTTTTAATATTATTTTAATTTTGTTAAGTAGACATATAAATACTATAAGTATAAATGAATAGCATAAAGACATCACTTACCATAGTGGTCTTTGAATAGAAATGGACCTTAAGGTTAATGGTTCAACACTCACTGGGTTTTTTGTATTTTTTTAATATTCAAGATATTTTATTTTTTGGGTGAGTTTATTTATTATTTAGGTTGGTGTTATTATTTTGATGAAATTTATTGGCTTACATACATACATATATGAGCTTGATTTATTGAATGATGTTTTTGTTAGTTGGAATAAATTTGGTGTGTTTTTAAATTATTATTATTTTTGCATTATTTCATTTTAAAAGAAAATCGGAACTTTAACGTTATGGACCCCATAGGATAACAATCACTGATCCGCACGCACTGCCAAACTCACAAATACAAGTCAATTGCCCACCTATACCATCACCACACCACCACAATGGAGCCGCGGTGATATGAAAGATTTGGTAAATCTGGAATGACCAAGTGTCTTCCCGCTTGATTGATGTTTTTTGTCTCACTTTGTCCATCATCATTATTAAATCTATTAAAAATTCTGTTAAAAATGTTGACGTGATATTTAATGAACCCACTATTTTACTAAACTAAGTATGTGTGAATGCACAAAAAAAAAATTAAAAATTAAAATTATCTTTAAAAAAAATTTAATCAAACTATTAAAATAAAAATAATACTTTAAAATCTAAAATTCCCAAATTCCCGTCCTCCAACTCCATTATCCCTTCCCAGTCGGCATCACCACCACTACAACCAACCCCAACAGCTCCTCCCTCTTCCTCTCTCGCAGACCCAAAACCCAGCCCCCTCCCGAAGAATATGCAACGGTCATCAAATAGTGCTCCAAAGAAAAGAGGAATTGGGGTGGATCCTCGCTGGAGGTCGACGAACGGACGGGTAGATTTGCTATCAGGTAAAGTTGTCGCAGTTAAGAGGCTTAATTTGTCGGACTCTAACGACACTCCAGCAATCAATCTCCAAAGTTAAGCCTCTTAACTGCGACAACTTGACCTGATAGCAACTCTGCCTTGTATACTCTTTCAAATCCTCCTTTTCCAATACAGTACTTCTCATGAAAACCATCTATGGCCTTTACAAAATCCCTGCAAAATAATCAAATGTTAAAACCTAGTCCCTTCAAGATCTGTTGCAGAGTGGTTTGATTTAAAATAACTCACGCCGTACCGGGTTCACCTGGTTCAAAGCTTATAACCCACATAGCAAGAAAGTGGTGAGTGTAGGTTTGAGTTCAACAATTGTTCAGAATATGAGATGAGTTTTAGAGGCAGGAGGATGGGTTAACGGGGATGAAATGGATGTGAAAGTGAAGTTTGGCTGGTATGTGATGGTGGAGAGTTTCTCCTTGAGAAGAATGGATGGAAATTTGGCTTGGAGATCTGATTTTAGGCACACTGATAGGATCTCGATGTAAATGGGAATAAGGTTTTGTGATTGCTGTCAAGGTACCAAAAACATAGATTTTAAAGTATAAATAGTTACATTAAGTTTTTTAAAAGACAATTTTTAATTTTTAATTTTTTTTCTTCACACATGGCACTTAGTTTAGCAAAATAGTGGGTTCTATTAGTACCACGTCAACATTTTTAACAGATTTAATGGTGAGGGACAAAATGAGACATAAAATAAAACATCAATCAATGAGGCAAAGTGAGTCCTCCAAACTACTTGCCCAACTGCCAGGCAGCACACTTGATGCCAAAATTTTGATAAAATTTGCACTCAATTTGAAATGCTCTGAGTGGGATGACACTGCTGAAATTACCAAAAACCAGAACAGTACAGGCAAGATTCTAGGGATTTAAGGCTTAAGCTTGTAGAGTGTAGTTCTCTAACTAGGGTTAGTATTTTCTAAATCATCAGAGCACAATCAGCTAAACAAAGTATCGGAATAATGATCCGATGACGTCAACTCACCCCTCTTCCGATTCTTCCTCAGCCAGGAGGGAGTCTCCTCAGGTCAGATTAGAGGAAGAGCAGAAGAGCAGAAGCCCAAGGAACATAAGAGAGAGAACCTTGGCATGATAAGCGAAGCGATGTATTGGTTTAGATTCTAAGCTCTTGATCGGTATTTTAAGACAAGCTTTATGGCTATATCTTGGCATTCCTGTATCTTTTAAGCAAAACATTTGCAGTTAAAAGTTCTTTTCAAAAAAAACAGAAATGATATAAGCACAAGATCAATGTCAAAAATAACAGCAGAGGATAGGATACAGACTCCTTTTCCTTGCTGTTCAAGAATAAAGAAACAGCAAAGGACACATCGCCGGTGTCTCATCCGTTATAACAAAAAGAAAACCCTATCAAGATGACCTCTAAGAAACATTCAAGAATTTAGGATGTGTTCATATGGAAAATTCTTGTGCTCATTTCATAATGCAGAATTGATGTGATAACAGAACTTAACCCCCTGTTGTTTTAAATTATGTTCAATCTTTGCCAAGGACCAATATTCTTTTCATGCACATAATGCACATTTACTTATGCACAGAAAAATAATCTCCATATCATTCTTCATGGGACCAGATCATTCACTCACTGGAGTTGCATATTCAAGGTAATTAGCTATCCACATAGTTATGGCATACATAACTCTCAGCTAAAAATGAAAACACTGGGCCAAATATTGAGCAATCTGTTACATGAAAGTGCCTCTGCCACTTCCTGAATATAGATTTTAAGCCAAGAGCTGGTAAATTGTTCTCAGTATGAGAGAGAACAACAAAGCTACGCGTCAAAGATTTTAAAAATAGCATTAAACAAAACATAATAAAGCCATCTAACAATAGAATATCATAAAAAGCAACAAACCTCGTCTATGAGATGGCTAGAAACAATGTAAATCCAAATATAGAATGAAAAATCTACAATTAGTCTGCTTACCTGCTTAAACCATAAATTGTATTCTACTGATACATAATCATCCTAAGAGTAAACGAGTAGTAAAGTTTAGAAGCATACAAGGTAACTACTATCTGCTACTATGACTTCAGCTTGCCGCTCAATGCACGTTTACTGTGCCAACCACTCCTGTCACCAGTGACCGGATTCTTCTTGGCTGCAACTGAACATTGATCATTTCTACTGCCTTTGCTGCTATTTTCTAAATGGAGCTTACGCCGCCTCATCCGGTTCTCCAACCGTATTGCTTTTAAAGCACAAACCCTCCGCTCAATCTCCAAAGCTTCAGTGAAGTTCCAGATCCTAACAACACCTTCGTCGCCTCCACATCCAATACGATCAGCACCAATGCCCACTGACATGAGATTCTTCCCAAATCCATGTAACATCCTCTGTGGGGGTTCCGCTACTGGGTCCACGAGCTTAACACATGAAAACGTTTCCTGAATCATGCTTTCTAGTCCTTAGAAGCTTTCTCACATCAATTAGTGCGAGTTTCCCATCAGCAGAGCAGAAACAAGCCATGGAAACTCAAACGCAAGGGAATAGACACAACCTGAGTGAGGAACCCAAGTCGCAAAGTAATGCATTAGTCTCAAGGCCATGACTAGTGATTTCGTACATGTGTATTGCACCATCATCCCCTCCGTAAATAGAAAATCCCCTGTGTGGTTTCGTACAAAGAGTAGGTGTTACCAACATGAGCACTATGAATAATGGTCATCAGTCTACTACTAGTATCCCAAATACAAACATCTGAACCCGATGTGCTAGCAACTGTAAGATCATGAGGAACAAGTGCCCAAACCCAATCACTATGTCTCAAAACCTTTATGCACTTCAGTGAAAAACGATCCCATACACGAACAGTCATGTCCCAGGAACCACTATAAATCCTGGTAAGATCCAAGGCAAGAGAAGTTATGGGCCCCTCATGCTCCCATAGTCGAAACTCGGTATTCTGGTTTTGAGGACCCTTAATATCAAACAAGTGTGGAAAGCCTTCCACTGCCTGCCAACACTGGATAAAGCCATCAGTACCACCAGCAACCAACAGTTTGGTATCTCCAGCAACTGCACGGATAGTGCAACCAAGAGATCTTGAAGATGCAATCAACAACCCTTCTTCCATGTTCCACATTTTTACAGTTTGGTCATACCCCGCAGTAAATACGAGCTTTGCGGAAGCCAAAAGGAAAACTGTAAGAATAGCTTCATTATGGCCATACATAACATCAATGCTATAACGTCCCATAAAAGTCTTACTCCTAAACTCCTTTCCACAAAAAATTCCTTCCATGACTCTCATCAGAAACTCCTGAACCCAAAGATGTTGGAACTGTTGAATTTCCCCATCTCTCACAATAAAAATCCTTCCAAACATGGTGTTCAGACGCAATCCTACAGAGATACGTTGATACACATGAAATCATACCTAGCTCTTTGGGTCAAGGAAATTCAGAATTTCGGATAACAAGGCTGGTGGAAGGTCAGTGATTGACCTACGAGAATTAAGAACAACATCACTAGACAAAAACTGTTTTGAACCACAAGAGTCCGAGTTTGGTTTCTTGGTTAATGTAGGTTTCGAGAGTGCAATTTTTTCCTTTTCAGTATATGAATCTGATGTTTGTTCTGAAATGCCAAGGTTTTCAGCTTCCAGCTTGGAATTGAATTGATTTGGTTCCCCTTGTTGTCCAAACGAATTGTCTACGCATCTACCAAATTCTTAGAAACTCAGTACTCACCTGGCATTCAAATTCCATAAAAAGATATGACCTTAACCTTGAATGTAAGGAATGGAGACCCTCTTCAGCCCAACACCTTCAACAACACAATTTGATCAAAATCTTATACCTTAGGAAACCTAAAGAAGAACCCAAAATCCAAAAATTACCTGCAAAATAAAAAGCTGTTAAAAATTGGAGAATGAACCTTATAAATCAAATTGGATCAATTGCACTAGCCAAATAAAACAAAACTAAATCAAAGAAAAGAAGAACCTGCAGTATTTAATGCAGATTAACAAAACCCAAGATGGATTTGATAGATAGAATGTTGTTGTTGGATCCAATGAAGACCCAGAAATCAAAAGAAGAAAAATATTGCCAAAAGTAAGTGTAAATGAGATATAGGTTATGAATATTGAGTTTCAAAAGTACCTTTCAAATTAACCGACGAAACTTTGACGTAGAGAGAGACAGAGAGAAAGAAGAAGGGCAGCTTTGGGACAGGGAACCAGGAGGAAGACACAGACAATACTTGTTTGGGGACGGAGAATAGAGAAAAGGCATAGGGTGTTATGGTCCAAGAAGCGGGGATTAAGGGTTTGATCACCGTCCTATTGAGAAGGAATCGACGGTTGGGATGAGAGTCGAACTGCTCATAACAAGACGAACCCTACGAGTACAACGCTACAAATATCTACGCAACTCGCGTTTCGGACCATTGTGATCCAACGGTTCGTTCCATCCTCGCCCGCCTTACAGCATCTCCAAGGAATATTGTCATGACAAATTAAAATCTTTTTTTGGTCTAGTTTGTCAAAAGAAAACCTAAAGCAAACTCACTATCGAGGCCCAAAAATCTCAAAAAAGTTCTGTGCATATTTTTAGGCCCAATTCATTATTATGCTATGAAAGGGACACGGAGGTCCATCAAATACAACTACGAAATGTTTAAACAAGCTATGATATTAGCACTATGCCAAGCGAGACTACAATTTAGCACGTGGGGAGGTTATGATACGGGTTTACCAATTTCACATGCAAACCTATAAAGTTGAACAATGTCACATGCTCGAGCTCATTTAGCCCACTGCTTCGTCACAAACATTATCTAACATAACCTCTAGTCACGCAATACAACGTAGCCTAAGCATAAGCACGCAAACAGCATGTCATGCCAACTCCCTTTAGTGCCAAAACCACTCGACAACATAAGGTGGGCCCAACCACATACATGTCTGGGGCTTCAGGTGTTATGGTATGAATGGGTACGAGGGTTTATAACCATTGAGGGTTTAAAAGGTGGAGGTTTTAGGCGCTTGGGAGCACCAAAACCCAAGCCCACTTTCTTCCAACACATGGTAAGTAAGAGAGAAATTTAGGGATCGAACTAGTCTTGCCCAATTCAAACAGAAACCCTTAAAATCCAGTTTACATAAATATATAGGCGATGAAAGAGATAAGCCTCAACCTTTCTATTTGACCATCAAATTTACCCATCTTTACCACTATGAGCTCACGCAAGAAAAGAGAAAGGAAAGCCAAGCTGGAGCATTACGTGGAAAGGAAGCCTCTACAAGGTCCAGCTACAAGAAGGTTTTAGGGCACCAAAATATTTTATCTCAACAGCCATGGATTCAACTGATTTGAGGAGATTTCACTTATTAGGGCCATATTGGAGAAAGTGAAGGAAAAAGAAGGGAGAAGACTTGGCCAATTAAGAAGAAACCATCTAGGATTTTTGGGGTAAAGATGAATTCCAAAGCCTATAAAAGGAGGTCATGGGCTATCCAGCAAAGGGGACTCAACTCAGGCAAAGAGAGCAAGCCTTTCCTCCAACTGCTGGAAACATCAAGCCCAAGCACCATCCTTTCCATCTTGTTCTTCTCTCTCTCTCTCTCTCTCTCTTCTCTCTCTCAGAAAAGCCTATATCATAAACACTCATCCTTTCAAGCCACGCTAAAATCATGGTGTAGGGGTAATGCACCTAGGCTGCCGTTAAAAGCTAATTGTGATGCCCCTTTGCTGAAGTTTGAAACCACCAGCACCAAAACACCCGAGAAAATGTATATTTTGTGAATGCTCTAGTTCTTCTCACCAAGAAGGTGATGGTTGTGGTGAAAGAACTAGAAAGTTATGCTTGGCTTGAAAGGCTTTTATGTAGGAGCTAAGTTTCCATGAGAGTTTAGCAAGAGAGAGAGTGAGGGTTTTTGCCTGCTTGGGTTGGAACATAAGAACTTGTAGGAAAATATGAGTGATAGGGTGATATTTGAGGTTTGGAAGGATATAATCAAAAAAGGTTAAGTCGGGTTTTTAGGGTCTCCTGATAGTAGATTCTTCTTGCCCTTTTATACACCTTATGAGCGCACTCCTCACACGCATGCACTCCAGTATCAAGCGGTCTAGCCCGCTCCTCCAACTTCGAGATGGTTGTTTCCTTTTGGTCGTTTTGCCTTCTAACCTGAGATGACATGACTTCTTCAATCAATGTAGGTGTTGGATAAGGAGTTATTCTAGGTGTTGGCTAGTTAGTACGAGAAAAATATGGTAGTTTGTTTTGTTGTCCTATAGCTTTTTTTGTTGCCATACTTTGTTTTGTTGCCGTATGGCTTGTTTTGCTATCATATGGTTTGTTTTGTTGCCATATGGGTACTTCACGTGGGATATGGGTAGTTGGGTGTGGGATAGATGAGACAAGTCCTCTCTCTGCACGTACTCTTTTAATGACTCAAGAAAATGGCCCAAGTTTTGGTGCCCAGCCCAAAACCTCTATCTTTTGAGCCTCTAATGGGCTTTGTAAAACTTGTAACCATCCACACACAAACCGATCAACAAGCCCCAAACATGTAATTAAGTGGCTTGGGCCCACTTAAGCTTGTTGAGAGATTTGACACTAAAAGGAAGTTGCTTTGCATCGCGTGTTATTGCGTTCTTATGCTTGGGCTATATTGTATTACGGTGGCTTGGGCTTTGTGTTAGATAATTCTTGATAGTTGTTGGGGTATTTTTTTCATCAAAAGACTTATCCTGGCTTGTTCCTTTTAGGGCTACCATAGAGTGGTGAATCAAGCCTTCGTTGCCTATTTTTCTGAGTTTGAGAACAAAGCATCCTGAGGGATAAGCAAGTCTTAGGGGGAGTACTCTGTTCTTCCAGTGGCTCCGTGTTTTGTGTTGACGTTTCCAGCAGCTCTAAAAATGGGTGAAGATGATTTGCTGATGTTGAGCTGAGATTATATGAGCTTGGCATGAGAGCTTAACGTGTGGGAGCTAAAGACCCACAAGTTTAGCAAATGAGAATGCTTGTGCTTGGCTTAGTGTTTGATATGCTTGAGTTTGGGTATTGAGAATTTGTTGTTTGAAACTATGGCTATGGTGATTTAAGAGTTTCAAGAGGAAGAGAATGGAAGGAAAAGTTTGAGGCTTAAAGGATATGGTGTTTATAGCTTGGTAGAGTATGAGGCGGAAGGAAAGGCTTGGATTTATGTTTGGTGAAGCTTTATAGGAGTTCGAGGATGAGAGGTAGGAGACATGGTTGTGATGGCTGCTTGGGAGTTTGCAAGCAGCTGAGAGGGAATTGTTGATGGTTCTTGAGATGCTTACAAAAGCCAAAGGATGGAGGTTGATGGCTTAGGAATGATTGTGATGGCTGCTGGAATGCTTGCAGCAGCAAGAAAGGTGAGTTCTCATGGTTGCTGATAGGCTTGCAACATCCAATAGGAGTTGGTTTTGTCTGGGCTATGCCTCCCAATTTATATAAGGTGAAGCCAGGGCCTGTCCCTGAGATTTTGAGGGCCTTGTGCGAAACTTAAATTGGGGTCTCGCATAATCTAATACGAAAATACTATAAAAATTTGCCATAACTTAATGTCATAAACAATTTTTTTTATGACAAAAATTCACCATCAATAAATATGCAATGACAATTAGAAATCAAATTAATAAAAATTTAAATGTTTCCATTTGATAAAGTTAAATGTTTGGTACAAAAATAAGCTCCTTGTGCCCCTATAAGGTCATTTGCTGCCTCCAATAAGTAATTTGTGTCTAATAGGAAAAAAAAATTGGCAATCACAAATTAAAGAGTAGTTGCACACAAATGTCATTAACAAATTAGAGAAATTCATGAACAATGATGATTATTTACCAAAAAATCAGAGTTTAAGAGAAAGAAGAAGCCATGAAGCTTTTTTTTTAATGGTGTTTTGAATGAAGAAAGTTCTTTTCTTGGAGGAGAAAACCTTTTTTATTTTATTTTTAAGAACGTTTGGGGGATATATCATATATATTCCTCCTTTGGTGTGTTTAAGCTTCCACGTTGCCGTTTGTAGAAGGCTTTAGTAGAATGACCTCAAGGAGCATCGGACTCGGGCCCTTTTGAGAAAGATACATGCGCTCCATCCAACTCCCCTGAACACGCTGTTGTGCAAATATCTAGGACGCTATATATATCTGATTCATATAATATAATATATATATATATATAAAGAATTTTTTTTTTCGGGGGCCCTGTGCTGTGGCGTCACTTGCACCACTCCAAGGCCGCGTGAAGGCTCTCTTTGGTTTCCAATAGATAAAAGGAAGTGTTGGAGCTAGTCTATTTCCAATGGGTAAAAGGGAGCATTAAGACATTCTTATTTCCAACAAGTAAAGCTAGGCATTGGAAAATGACTATTTCCTATGGGTAAAAGGAAGTGTTGGAATTGGCTTGTTTTTAGAGTAATAGGGAGCATTGGGACATTCTTATTTCCCAGTAAAGCTAGGCATTGGAAAATGACTATTTCCTATGGGTAAAAGGAAGTGCTTGAAGAATATCTTATTTGCTCATCTACATTGGAGAACTCCAAGTAATGGGCTTGGACTTTGGTGCTCCTAAGTAGATAGCCCAAAGTCTCTATTATCCAAGAGCTTCCGTGGGCCTTGTGGACCTCCGTAACCTTCCACACAACAATCCATACATCAAACCCGTAAACGACTTGGGTTCATGTGAGCTTAGTAGGTGATTGACATATGAAAAATGTATTAGCGTAACATGGAGTTATTTGGCATGTGCTTGGAATGGTTGAGCGCATGTGTTATCAATATGCCATATTTTACTTTACACCACACTATATAGGCATCGACAAACCTAAAAACCGATGTTGTTAGTATATTAGGCATCAATTATATAAATAATCAGAATAAAAGTATATAAAGACATCAGCAAAAATTTCAGGCTTTGCCTACCGATGCCATTGATGCTACTTTAGCATATATGATTAAAGCCCGATTTAGGATTCTTTGTCACTTTTAAAAAAGTTGCCTGCGTGCTTTGAAAATAATTAAACATAAAGCATGCTCCGTGTTTGGTAAACAATATTTTTAAAGTGCTGTTAGTACAAAAAGCAGTGTCAAAACCGTTTGGTAAGTTTTAATATAAAATTGTTGTAACTGTGAATAATGACTAAAATAGACATATGTTAAAAGTGTTATGTACTAATCATGTGGTAGTAGTGGTAGTAGTGGTAGTGATGGCGTTTGTGGAGGTAGTGGTAGTGACAGCATGGTGGTGGAGGTGGTAGCATGGTGGTGGTGGTGGTGTTGGTTGTGGAGGTTTTGAAGGAGGTGGTGGTTGTGGTGGTGGTGGTGGTGGTGGAGGTGAAGGTGGAGTTGGTGGTAGTGGTTGTGGTGGTAGTGGTGGTGGTGATGGTGGTTGTGGTGGAGGTGGAGGTGAAGGTGGAGTTAGTGGTGGTGGTGGTGGTGGTGGTGGTGGTTGTGGTGGAGGTGGAGGTGAAGGTGGAGTTAGTGGTGGTGGGTGGTGGTGTGCGGTGGTTGTGGAGTAGTAAATGTGGTGGTGTTATTTTTAAAATGAATGATGGTATTTTGGAATTAAAAAATTCATTAAAGTTCATCTCTGCTTAACTTTAGCGAACTGAAAGACCCATAGCGCCTTTAAAACTCTTGTCAAAAGTGCTCTTTTAAAATAATCGAGATATTTTATTTTTAAAACACAAAATTGCTTAACTTTAAAGTGAAGCGGGTTTTATTGAAAAAAGCAATCAGCAGGCCTAAATATACCGATGCTTAAATGGTGTTTCAACTTTTCTTAACATCACTTGCTTCCAAATGTATGTACTACTTGTTCTATTTTACATTTGCTTAAATAATATATCCAATCTCTCATAATCCCTTCAAATATTTAATTTCATCTTTATTATTAGTTTTTTATAATGATTCTATTATTAGTTGATAGTTAAATACATATCTTTTTCATTTTATTATTTGAGCGTGATAGGTGAGAATTATTAGCTAATAGTTAAATGCATATCCTTCAAAAAGTTGGTGACTAATCTTATGGAGGATTCTTTCAGAAATATGGCTGCCTTGTAGAAGTATACATGCTCTGTAGGTGGGATCTATGTGCTTCTGCTTGTCAAGCACTCTGTTTGTGTTTGGATATCTAGATTGGTTTGGGTTTTCGTGGATTTGAAATCCAGTGGTGACGAAGCAAAGAATTCTCTTATGTTCATAGGCTGAAAAAGGAATAATTTCAATTAGGAATACTTTTCGTTTATTTGGGATTGTGCAAAGGCTGAAAAAAGGAATACTTTTCAAAACTGAAAAAAAGTGACTGTCAATTATTTAACCATATCGATAGGGAACGTAGACACTTGGACTATGTTTGGTCTCTCTGCGTGTACTCGGACTGTCTTGCTCTTTTAGGGTCTGTTTAGTATTCAACTTGAATCCAACTTTTTAAACTCAAAAACAGAATTTGAGTTCAAAACAAAAAATGTTTGGCAGCTATATTTTAAAAACCTCAAACTCAAGAACAACTAAAAAAGACCCCAATTATTAAAAATAAAAAATATATGCTTTTTCAATTTTTTTCTAACAACCCACAAATTCTCAAATTTTTAAGATTTGAAAATACTTTAATTTTGATTCATACCAGGAAATTGAAAGACTTGGTCTTTCTTTGTATACAAAATACTTGGTGCAATTAAATATATATATTTCCTTTTGTTGAGCTAGTATTTTTGCATGTTGGATTACTGATATTCATTATTGTCATTGACACAGACTGACATACCATTTTACTTGGTTAAATGCTCTAATTTTGTGACACACTTTGGAAAATAAATAATTAACAATCATCACGCAGGCAACAAATCACTCTCAAATTGATGTGACTACTTGTAACAACCAAAATAATTCATAAGATCGTGAAGTCACAAAGAAAGTGTTGGATGATAAGTTTAGTTACTATATACCTTGGGAGCCATGCTCTAAAGAAACAATAATTGTCATGATGGCTTTGGGAGCATAAACTAAATTACTTTTGATTTCCATGACTCACCAAGATGTTGAGATTATAGAACTTCATACAAGTTTTTACAAAATTAGTGCATGTGCCAGATTATTTTATTTTTTATTTTTTATTTTATTTTTAATTAGAAAAGATAATATGCGTCAAGATGTTTCATAAAAGTGGACCTATTATCTGATTTTTTTTATTTTAATCTTAATATAAAAGTGAATTTACCATATTATATCCTCATTTAATTAATAATTTCAATTTAATGTTGATTTAATAAAGAAGCATTTTCTGGCATTTAATGCTTCACCATTCTTCGCCTTTACTTTATATAGATATAATTCAATTAATGAGATTTGAATATGTTAATTTTTGGTTGATAAAAGGGGACAAGCCCAAAACCCGAAAGCCTATTCAACACAAATCAAACGGCCCCGAGTGATTTCAACAAATCATCAGCTAATGTAGAGCTAGCCCAGATAGGAGCTGAAGCCGAATATCAAGTCAAGATTCTGGCTCGCAATCCGCCAAACCATCTTCTCTCTGAAAATATGTTGATATCCCAGCTCTCAAAATGTTCTAAGCATCTGCCCACAGTTTGAAAGCAAGCAGTTAGAGGATGAAACAAAGAGAGTCCTTTGTTGGAATAGATTCACAGCAATCTGAGAATCCATTTCTATGAGAATCTTGGAAGTTCTTTGCACAGCTATCGGAGGCCAAAACAAACCCCAGATTTCAGCATCCAAAATGCGTCTTTTTCCTCAGTTAAAAACCTGCACACCACTTCCCAACACAATCTTTAATCACGTAAATTTTAATTAATCATGATATATAATTTAACATAAGAAAAGACGACGGTTATGGGACCAAATTGCAGCAAGGAGTTTTAGTCTTTCATTCATTGAGATGAGAGCATCATATTCATTATCTTAAAATGTATGCACAAACTTCACGCAAGATCCCAAACGTGAAGACTTGGAGTTGACCAAGACAACAACAACAAAAACACAACAAACACACACAAAGACTTGAAATTAATTAATATTGAGAGTTTGAATATATATATATATATATATATATATAGAAAGCTTCCGTTGAGATCTCAATTATATGCATAATTGTTTGATTTAACTAAGCATTTTTTATTTTCAATGCTTCACTGCTTTTACTATATATATGATATAATAATTCATAATTGTCATTAATGAGATTTTAATATGTTAATTTTTTTTCTTAAGTTTGTTTATTTAAAATAAATATTACTTAAATTTTAATTAATCATGATATATAATCTAACATAAGAAAAGACGACGACCTAGTTATGGGACCAATTGCTGCAAGGAGTTGACTTAGTCTTACATTCATTGAGATGAGATATCATCTAGACCTTTCATCTCAAAATGTAGAGGTGCACAAACTTTTCCCAAACGTAGACTGGAGTTGACCAACAACAACAAAAAAAACACAACACACACAACAAAGACTGAAATTAATTAATATTGAGAGTTTGAATATGTATATATATATAGAAAGCTTCGCTGAGATCCCTTAATTATATGCATAACTGATATTCAGGATCTTCTCTCAAAACAAAGCCAAAATAAACATTATGCGCTAGCCAAACACTTTTCCTGTACAATATAGTTGGATTGCTTGCTATCACTAGCTATATATCTGGCAATGAAGAAGCAGCTTATGGTGGCAACGAAGATACTATAGCATATGCCTTCGGTCCATGGATACAGACGGTGATGGCAGAATCGCCGAGCCTTCAACGACTTCGTCCAACAAAGTGATACAACCGATCCTCCATAATGACTAAACTTCGTCGCTCGACGGTCTAGATTTGCAGGAAGTACTTACTGTCTCTACTATATCATCAAAACGAGGTACATCAC